>NC_141159.1:103817304-104553137 GCF_053477565.2 Lygodium microphyllum
TCCAATTGTGGGAGCTTTCGCTCAACTGCCAAGACCCACGAACCACTTATTGTTTCAAGTGTTCCAAGCCGAGCACCAATGGCTATCTCTCACATAGCCGACGTGCCATCCATATCTACGGGTGTAGTGAGCTTACCTCCATGCCGATCGAGTTACCTCCTCTCTCGTGCACTCCGGTAGCTCCACGATCTAAGTGCAAGCTTCAAGCAAGCTCCATTCTCAAGCTCCACACTCCAAGCTCCATCGCCGCGAGCAAGACAAGAGAAGAGAAGAGAAGAAGAGAAGAAGAGAAGAGAGAAGAAGATGGAGAGCTTCTCCTCCCCGGTCCCTCACTCTCACACACTCACTCCCTCACACTCTCACACTCCCTCTCTCAAGCACAAGCTCAAGCAAGCAAGAACAAGAACAAGAAGAAGAGGAGAGACACTTTTGGCCACACACAAGAATGAGCTTCTCATTCACTTTTCAAATTTATATACAAAACCCTAAATCCCTTTTGGGCGGTCATCCCCTTATCCCCTTTTTTACATGGCCGGTCGTGGCCTAGGCCCTTTTTCCCATTGTCTTCCTATCTTTGTAGCTTCCTTCCTACCGCCCATCTACATATACAAATTGCACGGGTGAGAGCCCGGAGCTCCTTAAATTAAATCACGATGCGCTTTTGCTTTTTTACAAAAGTATTGACTTGTGCTTTTCCTTGTGTGTCTTTCTCCCTTATTTGGGACTTTTCTGCGCTTCTTGTATTTCTAGATTTTCCTTTTGCGCCTTTGTCTTCTGTTTCACTTTTCCTTGGCCTTTTTCTTCTGCTTTAGCTTTTCTAGATTTTCCACCTTGTTCGTCTGATGGTTAACATTACCCCCCTCCTAGATGAGTGCCAATCCCATGGCACTCACCGTCGTAGGTAGCAGGCTTTGGCATGCACTAAAGGCGTGAGTGGAAGGGACATCGGTGGTTTCCATGGAGGAGTGTTGGTGGTGGTGTGGAGGAAGGTCATTGGGGGCACGTTGGTGGCCTAGGTGGCTGGTGGTAGGGTTGTTGGAGTTGGTGGTAGGGCTGTTCTTTGTTGGGGATTGCACTCATGGCCATCATAAGTGTTGGTTTATTGGGGATTCTATACATGACGATTCTTGATGGGCTTGCAGGATGATAAAGGATAAGAATTCAGAGTTGGGTGTCGATGAAGAGCGAACAACATTTTTTTCAGAGTCTTCAACACCTGCAATTGAAAATCTCTCATAGGTGGTCTCTCCGTAGGGGTAGTGCTAGTCTTCTCTATCGTGCACAAGACATAGTTCAATTAGTTTGGGAGATAGGCCAGCTGAGAGTATTGTCCTGCACTTGAGGACCCAAACTGTGTATATATTTCGGTGCATATATTATGTGTTCTCGTGCATACTTAGATATTACGTAGTTAGAAGACCACGGGCTAGTTTCTCGTAACAATGTGTGGATGAAGCAAAGTTGTCCATATTGAGAAGAAGTACACGTGAAGGTATATGAGACATCATTTGCATTGTGACTGCATGACATAGCATAATTGGACATAGGGACACCATACTTTTGGTAGCTAGGAGCTAGTGGACTTGCTTGATGAGGACGGTGTTTTTTTCATGGCCATTCTACGGTGCTTACCACAATTGAATGCAATGGTATTAAGGCAAAGTGCAAGGGGGAATCGTGTGAATGGGTCTAGGTGACAGGTCTAACCATAGGCAAGACAAGCTCCCTAGGTATGTCCTGCCCTTGATGTGCCTTGAAAAATTGTGGGTGATGCTAAAGGACTAGGGGACTAGGGACCGAGCCAGCCGACCAAGGTCACTGGACGTGCCTAATTTGAGAACCCCTAGGTGCTGTGCTCTGATCATGGGTGCTTCGTATATTCTTTTCTTTTCTTTTTTCCTTTTTCGTTTTCTTTTTCTTATGCTTTGGTTTCTTTCTTTATTTCTTTCTTTCTTTTTGTTTTTTTTTTTGGACTTGCTTGAGTACAACCATTGCAATATGTTGAGGTTATTAGCCTTTCAATGGGCTGGGGAATGTCAAGCTTCAAAGGCTCAAGAAATGGATATTATAGTGATGATTGTGCCCTAGCCTCTTTGTTAGAGAAGCAGTCGTTGAGAAGGGGAGATATACTTGAGATATTGCAACCCTCTTTGGAACGTGTGATGGGGAGATACACTTGAGATATTGCAACCCTCTTTGGAACGTGAGATGTTGATACATTTGGGGTAACAATTGCAGTGAGTGCCCTGCATAGAGTGTAACCCAGAAAGAGAAGTGGTTAAGATCATGCTTTGGGCCATGCGATGTGGACACTCACACGGGTGATTTCTACTTTCGACAGCGTGGCTTTATCGCAGCTCTTTGTGGGGTCGGTAGTCTTGCAGTGACTTGGGGATGAACGCTTTTGCACAAAGACCTGTGTCATCCTGCATCCACTTGTCACTTCATGAGAGTACATGCATGGCATATGCCGCAACTATAATAAACTAGTGCAATGCAAGGAGACATCACTTATCTGAATTCCATGGTGTTGACTTAGACACTTATCACCTGCACTTGATTAGCTTTTTCTTTTGCTAAAGAAGTGAAATATATTAAACAAAAATATGAAAAGTTTGTACAACATCACTTAACCATTTAAAGACAAAAAGTCATGGCTAGGTAGCATTTGATAAGCCTTTTATACAACATGGGGCTACTCTATTTGTACGAGGCGGGGTGAGTCTGGGTGGTCAGGCGATTGAGGCTGTGCTAGTGAGGGGCTCCTGTGAGGTTGGGCGAGAGAAATGTCGGTTAGGACCGGGATGGTATAGTCCCTGGCCGCAACTATTTCCAAGATACTTTTAAACAATGCATCGAATTCCTGCTGGGAAAATGTCGACTGGGACCCGGATGGTATAGTCCCTGGCCGCAACTGTTTCCAAGATGCTTTTAAATAATGCATCGAATTCCTGCTTGTCCCGAGCTACCCTCTCCTCTTTCAAGCACCTGGTTCCTGAGCATCTGATGGGAGGCTGCACGGCTGGTGTTGCCACACCCCATGTGCTCCTTGAGCCCTCGTCCTCTTGTCTTGGGGGATTTTTGGCATGCATCGTGGACGGTGTCGTTTAGGGCCTCTTTTCGACGCGTACCTCTTTAGAGTAGGCATGTAGCATTTTGGTGGGGGCGCTTGTGCTGTGTGCTCCCTTCGATGGCGAATAGTGCCCTTGCAAGCTAGCTGCATTGGGTGCTCTATGTCGACTACCGTAGGGGGACTTGCAATATGCAAACTGAGGATTAGGCCTTGAAGCAGGATAAAATTGTTCGCATGGGAGGGATTATACAGTGGGTTATCAAGTGCACATGATGAGAAGGGGAGAGGTGAGACATGCAATGTTTGTTGTAGAGGGATGGCCCCCATGATGATGTTCATTTGGCCTCCAGCCATTAGCAGATATTGGCTCATGCTAAGTTGCATGGATTGGTTGTCATGGAGTGGGGCAGGGCTCATCCTCGGAAGGATAGACCGGAAAGGGGATAAGGTGTATAGAAAGGGACAGTACCCTGTCTACACCATAAGAGATGTTGTTCAAGGCTTCCTATGTCGATAATGAGGGTTGCATGCCCTCCCCTTGGTGGCAAGAATGGTCACACAACTTCTAAATGTGTGGTGAGAGGAGGACCTAAGGAGCTTAGCCTGCCAAACCCAACTCTTCTCCCTACACTTGACTATCATTGCTTGTGTGTGTTGATATTGTCTATACAGGGTCACAAAATTCATTGTTTATTGATGTACATATTTACAAATCCATGTCACTTCACGAGGATAAAAGCCAATTGTAGAACTCCGTGGAGTGTGGCACGCACATCTAGTAGTTGTGGCAACTTACTCAATACCAATAGATATTTTGCAACATCGAGTAGCATGGAACCTTGTCCGAGTCTACTGGCAACATGTAACTCCTCCTTAGTGAGAACCTTATCAGATAGAGAGTACTCTTGGCTAGTTTCAGCTAAGTCGGTACCCCGAATGGCAGTCAGCACTTGAAAGGAAGTTGGTGCCACATAGGTTGGGTCTCTTTGAGACCGTCATTTGGCCAATCTCTCCTCTGAGATTGTCATGATCTGGGCTCCTAGTTCGGCCATTGCAACGCGGTTTTCACACCTACATTGTTCAAATTAACTTTGACCATCTGATTGTTGCTTTAGTTGCTCTATCTCTAAGAGATTTGGTTGGTAGAGCACATCGTTGAATGTTACAGTTAAGCGTAGTTCTTCGGCTTCCTCGTCAGAGATGAGTTGCATGCGTTCATGCAGGAGCCTGTTATATTGCTCATCAAGGTATTCTTGCTCTTCCTAGGATAAGGGAAATGGCAAGTATTCTTCAAGTTTCTCCTTAGGGAATGTGCCCATATCTTCCACGACATAGACACGTGCAAACACTTTGAGCTTAGCATCCAACTCGATTAAGCATTCTACAATACTTCTATGTTCAATGAGGGCTTGCTTGGTTGTTATCTCATGCAAGGTTCTAGGAGTTTACTTAGGCTTTAGCATAGCTAGGGGCTCAGGCCTAGATGAGCAACATTGGTCAACTCTAGGATTGCTTATGCTCTTCGGGTTTCCATGTTTCTCCTAAGGTTTTGTTATTGCGTCATGGTTTTCCTTGGATATGACTGGTATAAATTTGTCACCCTGTTGTGACAGAGTTGTATCCACTCTTGATTGGTCAATGCGAGTTCTGTTGTTAGTGGATTGAGTGTTGCAAGCAAGCGTTGATGGTAATGACTACTTTGATTTTTCTGAGCACATGGATTTGTCTGAGGTTTCACCACTATTAGCAGAGGCATCAATGGGGTAATTGGTGGATGGACTCGATGCTTAATTTTTTAGCTCTCTAGCACTCTTGGTGTCAATGTTCTTGGGGTCCACAACCACCTGTAATTGTTGTTCTTTTCGTTGTTTTCACCTCTTTTTCTTGGTCAGTGAAGGTGCATCTCTCAATGACTCAGGACCCTGGACTAGGTCAACCGTTGATGTGATTGGTTGGGTCTCAGCATTCTCTTTCTCTAGTGTGTCCTTATTGTTAGAAGAAAGGCATAGGAACCCACTATAAGCAAGGGAGTATAAGGGAAGATGAGTGTGAATAGCCCTAGGGGCAGGGGAAACCCTAACCCTAGCTTGGAAAAGGATATATAGACAGCCTATGGGTCACTATCAAGTGTGGGAGAGTGTACCCAAGTTGTACTCTAAGCAACTTAGTAAGCAAGATTTCATTCTTGTACTTTGAGCTCTCTTTTCCCTCTTGTGCACACATTCCAATGCTGAAAATTTGGTTTTCAACATGGTATCAAAGCCATCTGTGATCTCCTCAGCTTCCCTCAACCTCAACTATCACTAAGTGCACATGAGCCTTTACCTCCTTCATCTTATCCTTCTTTCCTCCATAGCTGCCTACAGCCTACCTCCATTAGAGGACTTGGGGAGGACAAAGGAGGCCACATCAGCTTGTGCTTTCTTCTGGAGATATTTTCCCCACATCAGGGCGTAGCTCCTCATCAGGTCTACCCTCGACATTGTCCACATGTGAAGCCGGCATTGCGTGACTCCCAGAAACAGGCGCAGTTTTTGATAGCACGAAATTCGTGCTACTGTACATGCAACAAGCGATGCGATCCCAATAGCTATCTTGGGGCTTTGATAGCCCCCCTAGTGGGCTATCCTCATCTACAAGGGTTCCTTGAAATTCCTCTCACAAAGAGAGATCTTTGCCAAACCCTAACTATGTTTTTTGAGGCAGCCATAGCCAACAAGCTCCAAGCTTGACATTTTGTCATTTTTTCACTCTGAGCTTCATTAATAGTGATTCTAATCACTGAAGCAGAGTCTTTGAAGCCTATTCCAAATTCTAAAGCTCTTGGGCATGCTCAATGGACATCACTAAGCATTGGGAAGTTGACTTCGAACTGGGTTCCATTCAAGCACTTCACTAAGCTTGACAATAGTGTTTTCTAAACACTAATCATGAATCATCTAATCATTTGCTTGCTAGGCATTCACTAAAATCCAGTGAGTTTTTTTATTCCTCTTCGTATATTGTCGTAAGGTTATGTGTACAAATAACACATAGACCATCATATACTAGAAGTGTATTGCATACCGTGAGTGACTTTGTTTCAAGTACATTGGTCAATGAAATCAAAAGCATGAGTGTCATTGTACTCTCCTCGGAATCATCAGCAATAAGCATTGAGATCATAGACCAACCTTGTCCAACAAAAGCTTCATCCACTAAGCCATACCACAAGGAGGAGCCTGAAGTCCATTCTAGGTTTACTTCATTAAAACCTAAAAAGACTATTAAACCTCGGAAGAAGTTTGCACATAAGAAAGGACCACCACAGTCATACTTTGAAATATTACATTTATATTATTTTCAGCCTTTCTCTTCATTGCAACTTTGATTTCAAATTTTCTGATTTGCTTCCGCATTCAGTGGAAAGTTTGTAAGGGACTAGACACTGCCCTTGTCCTAACAAGTGGTAAGACCTTCCCAATGACCACAACATATGATGATGTCCGTCCTCAAATTCGAAAGTTTGATGGCAATGATTTCCACTCATGGCAAGTACTCATAAAATACAAAATGATGGAGAGAGGGTATTGGCCTCTCATTCAAGGCAATAGAGTTGTAAACTCTCCAAATGTGGTTGATATAGAGGATGACCAACATGCTCAAGCAATCATAATGCTACACTTAGATGAATCCCTAATTCATCATGTTGATCAACTAAACACTGCTAAAGAAAAATGGGATGAGCTTAAAAAGCTCTATGGAGCCACTAGCAAAAATACTAAAATCTTCCTTAAAATTGAATTCTTTAGCTTGGAATATTGTTCAGGAGAAGATTTGGGAAAATTCATCTCTCATATGAAGGGACTTATGGCACATCTTGCCTCTGTACAAGCTCCAATACATGAAGAAGATGCTATTTGCTATTCTCCTAAAAGCTATAAAACAGGTGTTTCCTACTCTTGTAACCACTCTCACCAACATTCCAGAGCCGACATTGGCAAGTACCATTCAATCCTGTTTGGATGAAGAAAAGAGGAACCACAAAGAAAGTAGCAACAGTCAGGCAACTTCAAATTCCCGTGATCAAGTATTGGTTCATACAGTTCTCACTAGATGTTCTTTCTGTAAGAAAAAATGACATCTTGTAAACAACTACTGGAAGAAGTATCCCAAGAAGATGAAATGTAACAAGTGCAAGAAGATAGGGCATATCACTAGAGTAAATGCCCCAACACTCCTGATATACCCAAAGAATTGGTGGCCAACTATGCCTCCAATCCATCTGAAGATCGACTGTTTTGACTATTTAAATCATCTACCTAAAACAACCTTGTAAGCCTGATTTATAAAGGAATCCCAAGAAGGGGGGGAACCTCTTACATGCTTTGTAATCCAATGCCACCCTGGCATTGAGTGGGGGTGTTAGAAGGAAGGCATAGGAACCCGCTATAAGCAAGGGAGTATAAGGACAGATGAGTGTGAATAGCCCTAGGGGCAGGGGAAACCCTAACCCTAGCTTGGCAAAGGCTATATAAACAGCCTATGGGTCACTATCAAGTGTGGGAGAGTGTACCCAAGTTGTACTCTAAGCAATTTAGTAAGCAAGATTTCATTCTTGTAATTTGAGCTCTCTTCTCCCTCTTGTGCACACATTCCAATGCTACAACTCTAGTTTTCAACACTTATGGGACATAGTCATGGCCTGCTTGTTCAGATTCAAAGAGGCAGAGTGATGAAAGGCAGAGTGAAGCAACAAGCTTCCTCTCTCACACACTATATTCAAACCACACTAAATAGTGAAAGATACAACCTACGGTCATAAGACCATTCACACCAAAGGCACCGACTTATTTAATGTATCTAACTACTATGGCTAGACTAGCTGTGTCCAGCTCATGTCGGTCAACACACACTAAATGAGCTTGATATTCTAACACTCCCCCTCAAGCTCAAGACAGCATATGTACTCCAAGTAGCTGTCTAAAACCACAGAACTTATCTTTACCCAGAGACTTGGTAAAGATATCTGCTACCTGCTCATCAGTCCTCACATGCATAAGATCAACCTTTCCTGCAAGGACCATCTCACAAATAAAGTGGTAGTGTACCTCTATGTGTTTTGTCCTGGCATGGTAAACTGGATTCATGGCCAGGAGTACACTACTCAGATTATCACATAACAGTTTCACTGGAGCATCAACCTGAATATCCAAGTCAGCCATAAGCTTGAGCAGCCAAGCAATCTCACATGCTGCCAATGCAGCCCCCCTGTACTCTGCCTCAGTACTAGATAAAGCAACCGTAGGCTGCTTCTTGCTGCTCCAACTGATCATGCCGCTACCAAAGCCAAAGGCATAGCCACTCGTAGATCGTCTGTCAGTTGAGCATCCTGCCCAATCTGCATCTGTGTATCCAATCAGTATCAAGGGCTTATCTCTGACATAGAACAGCCCATAGTCTACAGTGGACTTAACATACCTCATGATGCGTCTAACTGCATCCAAGTGCGGCTTTCTCGGCTTTTGCATAAACTGGCTTATCAGCCCTACTGCATAGCTCAAGTCAGGCCTAGTGATGGTCAAGTAAATCAGACTGCCGACCATCTGCCTGTACATAGTCACATCTTCTACTTCAGCCCCAGTGTTCATGTCTAGCTTTACATTCTGGTCCAGAGGTGTATCCAGTGGTTTGCATTCAGCCATGCCATACTTCTTAAGCATTTCCATGGCATAGTGCTTCTGCATCAGCCATAAGCCATTTTCAGCTAGTACGACCTCAATACCCAAGAAATACTTCAGATCTCCCAGATCTTTCATGTCAAATTCAGATTTCAGCATCTTCATAGCATGCTGAATTCCCATGTCATCATTTCCAGTGATTATCAGGTCATCAACATATATGACCAGCACTACCAAGCCACTGTCAGTCTTCTTTGTAAACAGGCTGTGATCAGCCCTGCCAACAACAAATCCAAGACTCTGCAAGTAACTGCTGATCCTAGCATGCCAGGCTCTCGGAGCCTGCTTCAGCCCATACAGTGCCTTTTTCAGCCTGCACACATAATGCTGAAAATCAGGGTGCTCATACCCTTCCGGCTGAACCATGTATACATCCTCTGTTAAATCACCATTGAGGAATGCATTCTTAACATCCATCTGCTGCAATTTCCAGCCTTTTGCAGCAGCCAAGGCAATAACAGTTCGTATGGTTGCCATTTTTGCAACTGGGCTGAATGTTTCATCATAATCCAAGCCATACTGCTGAGCATATCCTTTAGCGACCAGCCTTGCTTTGTACCTTTCTACACTGCCATCAGACTTACATTTGATTTTATAAACCCATTTGCAGCCAACAGGCTTTTTCCCTTCAGGAAGTGGTACCAAATCCCAAGTTTGATTTTCAGCCAAGGCTTTCATCTCTTCGTCCATAGCCATGCACCAGTTTTCATCCTTTGCTGCTTCAGCATAAGTACCTGGTTCTTTGATCTCCATCACTTTTGTCATGTATGCATAATGCTTTGCAGAATAACCAGAGTACATCAACCTGTCAACAGGGTATCTGACCCTCTGCGATCGTCTAGGCTGTGGTGCACTACTCGATTCACCTCTCTCATGAGGCGGAATGTACCTGTTCTGCCTCGTGCCAGGCGTATAGACAGTCGGAATACCAAGTTCGCTGTCTAAAGTATCACTAGACTCATAGCCTGAAGTCATTCTGCCAGGTGTCATCATACCATCCTCACTAACTTTCTCTTTTCCTTTGTTGTCCAAGACATCATGTCTCCCCCTCACTGACATACCTGTGTCAGTGGACGATGAGCTCCTCAATCTCCCTGTCCATGGGGATACTGTCTGACTGATAGGTCCTGTCATAGCAGTGATCTGCTGCATATCAACTGTAGATACATGAGTGGAAGGCAGATCGGATGGCACTGCAACTGGTGAGACATACCAAGAGCCCAGCTCATCAAAGATGACATCCCTGCTTACCAAAGTCTCCCTGGTAGAGGGATCATAACATTTGTATGCCTTCTTCTCCTGCGAGTATCCAATGAACACACTCTTATGCGCTTTGGGATCCAACTTTTTCCTTTTCTCATCTGGAATGTGCACATAAGCAAGGCAGCCAAAGACCTTCATGTGTCTTACATCCGGCTTATAGCCATAGAGCCTCTCAAACGGTGTCATGTCATGAATGCCTGCAGTGGGAGTCCTGTTTAGAATATATGCAGCTGTCACAACAGCCTCTGCCCAATAGTAGAGCGGCATATGCTTCTCATTCATCATGGCCCTAGCAGCTTCCATCAGAACCCTGTTCTTCCTTTCAGCTACTCCGTTTTGCTGCGGAGTGTAGCTGCAGGTTAGCTGCCTACGAATGCCATTTTCAGCCAAAAAATCAGCAAATTCATTGGAGACATACTCCCCACCGCTATCAGATCTCAAGCAAGAGATGTAACACTCAAATTCCTTCTCAACCTGTGCCTTAAATTTCTGAAAAATAGCAAAGACCTCATCTTTTGTTTTCAATATGTGAAGCCAGGTATATCGACTGTAGTCATCAATGAAGGATACATAGTATCTGGAACCCCCCATAGATGCATTATGAGCTGGTCCCCAAACATCAGAGTGCACTAACTGCAGTGGTCGTGTACTCTGTCTTACATGCCTGACAAACGGCAATCGTGACTGCTTACCAAACTGGCAAGCCTCGCAGACATGACCAATATCTGAATATTGGAATCTAGGTAGCCCTGTTACCAGCTGCTTCTTCTGCATGGTCTGCAGCCTCTGCAAATTGACATGCCCCACTCTCTTGTGCCAAATCTCGAAGTCCCTGATAGTGCCAGAACCCTGAGCAAACATAGCGGAATTCAGCTCTGGCAGTGTAGCATCAAGAGTGAACATTCTTCCATTTCTGTGGCCTTTCGCGATCAACTTGCATCCATTGCCAAACTCTTCAATAAAGCATCCATGCTTATTGAAGCGAACCTGCAAGTTCTGCTCTGTCATTTGACCCACAGACAATAGGTTCTTCGTAATCGAAGGAACATGCAAAACATCATGAAGATTCTTCTTCCTGCCATCATGTACAACTAGAGGCACTTTGTCTTTATGCTCAATGCTATGCTGCGTGTCATCACCTGTGCATACATAGCCATGCTTTTCAGCCACCATATCCGTGAACCAATCACCATGAGGGGTCATGTGATTCGACGCCCCCGAGTCAATGTACCACACTGCATCATCAGATGATTTTTCAGCAGCCTTATCTTTGACATATTGCATGGCAAACAGTCTATCACCAGAGTCATCTGCCTGACTGGACGTAGCATAATGTCCATGCTGCTTGCCCTTCTGATTTCCCTGCTTCTTCCAGCAATCCTTTGCAATATGCCCATACTTTCCGCAGTAGTGACAATCCTTGTCCTTATTTGGATTGTCTGACTGACGCTGCTACTGCCATGAGCCTCTGCCACGGGAGTTCGATCTCCCCCTGCCTCGAAAGTTGCCACTACATCTTGCATTTGATGACTGCTGATTGCTATTACTATAGGATGCATTCTGCTGGCCTCCTCTGCCAGATCCATAGCCTCTACCACGGCTACCATGACCACGCTGATTCGAATAAAAAACTGCATCCTTATTCTTAGAGCTGCTTGACCCTGTAGCTAAGCCAAGCTTCACCTCTTCATGAATCAATAATGCAACCAGCTCATTAAAATCAGGCATCTCAGCCCGCACAGATACTGAAGTGTCAAAAGACTTATACTCCGGACCCAAGCCATTTAAGGTCACTGCAACCATATCCTCATCTTCTACCTGTGAGCCAACAGATGCGAGCTGATCTGCTAAGGTTTTAATTTCCGTGACATAGTCCTGTATGGATCTGTTCCTCCTCTCTATGTTGTTGAATTTTTGCTTCAGTTGTATCTTCCTAGCACTCGTAGTTGTGCCATAGTACCTGACCAATATGTTCCATGCATCTGCTGGGGATTTACAGTTCATGATCTGCATCACCATAGCATCCGAGATACATAATGATAGCCAATGTAAAACTCTGCGAGCTCTTTCCGTCCAAGCTCGATGTGCTCGTCTTTGATCAGCTGTAGGATTCCTATCTGGAACTTCAGGTTCAGCCTCAACACCTGTCACTAAGTCCCAGTATCCTTTGCCTATCAGAAAGTTCTCCATGCGGAACTTCCATATTGCATAATTGTTGCTATCAAGCTTTTCTCCCACAATCTGGGTTACATTATCAGTTCTATCAGCATTTGCCATGTTGCAGACCTTGCCTGACTACCTGCAAACCAAGATTTTCTTAACAGTTCAACTTCAGCCCGGAACTGTTTATGACAGTTTTCTGCAATTAATTGCAGTAAAAAACCAGGGTATTTCAGCCCACTAACAGTCCAAAACAGCTCACACCAAGTGGCTTAACCTGTGAGTAAAGCAGTCAATGCAAATACTATGTATTCACTTCGGTTTGAACTCCTGCAACCTCACTGCCAGGGTACATATATGCAGTCTGAAAACTGTAATTCTGTGAGTGACCAGCAGTGATTTCAAGCTCAAAACTGAGTAGTATACATGGCATACATATCCCAAACCTTCATAGACATTTGCTAGTACATGTAGCAAACTGAGCATAACCAATGGGGCACAAATCAGTGCATAAATAGCAAGTATAAGTATCAAGCCTTCTGCTTACAAATTGCAGTTAGCAACTTCTCAGTAAACCACAATCAAACCAGCTCCAAAAATAGCCTCAAATCATGTTAGACATTCACTTTGAAGTTTTAGGTTCAATACATGAGCATTCGGGTAACTATAGGCATCCTGTCTTCATGAATCCAATTTATATATATTGCATTTACCGCTTGCAACCACTGAGACAATGTCACTGTAGTAATCACCAGCCTTAGACTTCAACTTCCATGATCCCTTGATGCTCAGCCCAATCCATAAACCTCCAGCATACATATCCCATGTCATACATATGGTAGATCCCAGCCAAGTGTCAAGTAATGCTTCAGTGAAAGCTAATGCTTGCTGCCCACTGTTCTGAGACAGGTTTCCAGCCTGTTTACACTTCCAAATCTGAGTATTTTCTTCAAGGAACTTCAGCTCAAAGTCTTGAGAACTGATACTTATGTCTTCTAGAATGCTCCTAGGCTCTAGTGAGGTCCATAAAGCATGTCAGAGAGCTTCAAGGCTCTTCCAAAGTATTGCATATGCTGTATATACACTGTATACAGCAGTTCAGCCTTCTGTTCCAGGTCTGTGTACTCTGATTTTAGCTCATAAGAGAACTCCAACACAAGCAATGACTTCTTGTAACCCTGAACTACCTTCCAGTGTCTGCTCACTAGCATTTGATGACCTTTTGTACAGTGCTCATGTCAGTTTTGCTTCAGCAGAAGCCATGCCTTCAGCAGGCGCAAACACGCAGCCTGGGCAGATCTGTGCTGCTGCACATCTTGCTCATTACTATGATAATGATGCACTCCCTAGTGCTCAATCAGTCCTTGGAAGACTCCTCAGCAAGCCACAACCCTGCTTCAAGCCATGAGACTCCAATGCTTCACAGTACATACCTCTAGTGTGACCTTTGATGGAAATGACAGTCAGTCCTCTTCTTTTTCCAGCTCTTCAGTTCACTCTTCAAGTCTTCTTATTGAGTGCATTCCACCAGTGAGCCCATTCATGGCTCTGATACCATGTTCAGATTCAAAGAGGCAGAGTGATGAAAGGCAGAGTGAAGCAACAAGCTTCCTCTCTCACACACTATATTCAAACCACACTGAATAGTGAAAGATACAACCTACGGTCATAAGACCATTCACACCAAAGGCACCGACTTATTTAATGTATCTAACTACTATGGCTAGACTAGCTGTGTCCAGCTCATGTCGGTCAACACACACTAAATGAGCTTGATATTCTAACACTGCTGAATAGCCTCGCTAGGTTGTGAAGGTACAACTGCCTCCCTTTTTGGAGAGTCTAGCTCTTTCCTTCTATTTAACTCCTTTGGCCTAGACCTTAGGCACTTTGGAAGTGCTGGAGTTGTCAATGAAGTCGGTTGCGACACCTCCTCCATAGGTAAACTACTAAGGACATGTTCCGGAAGGGGCATTGTCACAGCCAAGGGCTCTGACTAATGTGATCCCTGATTGGAAGTAGTAGCAACTAGTTCAGTGGACTTGCTACTATTGGTGGATTGCGGTGTCAAGTCCTTAGGTCAATTGGAAGTGGTCGTGACTTTTGTTGCCCTTAGAGCATTCACTTGTGTAGATCGAGTATCAGTTGAGCTAGCCACGGTGGATTGCACAGGCATATCCTTAGGTTGAGAGCTAAGGGTGGTGTCATGTCCTGCCTATTGGACATTTGGAAGCTCTAATGTAGGTAGAGATTGGGATTGAGTAGCCGCACTTGACGACTGTTGTGCTTCCTATGTCCATTTAGGGGAAGAGGGTGTAGGAGACTTGGGACTCCTAAGTGGCTTTGACACTGGCTGGGAGATTTGCTCGTGGATGTTAGATGATTTTTCTATTTGCTTTATTGAGCATTCACCCTTGCCATGAGCAATGTTGTGCCTATGATGCCTGCTATCCTCTTGGGGAATCAAAGGCTCCTTGGACACTAGTGGCTTTTGCGTATCATCAACGATTACATCTTATATCTGCTTGTCAAGCACGCTAGGCTGAGGATCTACCCTCCGATTGGTCCCATTTGGTTTCCTAATTTCGACCATGAGGGGCTCGGTCACTCCACTGTTGTTGACTCGAGACTTGGTTTTTTGTTTAGATCTCCTCCTACGCTTCTTTGCTCTTGATACAATCTGGACTTCAGTCAACAAGGGAGGTTTAGCAAGGGGTTTTGGCACCCAAATCCATTGGTTACCTGCATAATACCCTTGAGCACATAGCAATGCTTTGGATATCCATCGTGGCATTGTGCTGACCCTCCATCGATGCCTTCGTCTATAAGGCTTGGGCTTCTTTTGGGGTCTTCTACGATATTTGTAAGTCCAAAGCCCTTCCTTGGCATTGTCTCTTGATCTTCTTGTTTCAAGCATGGCCTCGCTCACTGGTTCTTGTTGTTTGACATGTACTTGTATCAATTCTTCCAACAAGCCCTTGCTCTTGTTAGTAGGCTTGACTGTTATGTCAACACCTTCCTTGCCTTTCCCTTGAGGTTCGATGAGGTCACCCTTACTAAATCTTGTGACTATCCTTACACCCGATAATGTCAGGTATATTGTTTGTGCTACATAGTCGGCCTCACACTTGGTCGCCCTTTTGAAGGATCTTCCTAGGAGGGTTTCCTTTCCGCAACTAGCACTATTTGGAGGAACATGAAATAGGATAGGCAAGCTTTCAGTTTCAATTTTCGCAAGGATTTTGCACTTCCCTATGAGTGCTTGTGGGTGTCCCCCATAAGGGCTAAGAGTTACATTAATCAGTGTGAGCTCTGGTTGGCCTAGTAGGGTCCATGCTTCATAGGTCAAGATATTAAAATTTGATCCTTCATCAATCAAAGCATCGATAGTGTGCTCTCTTTTCACGGTGAGTTTGACCCTAAGATAAGCAGGTGGTATTATGTCTTCATCTTCCGGGTCTTAGCTTGTAATTTTAAGCCTTCTGACAAATGCCCTTGAGTCTCCAACTGCACGACCAGACGTGGATTCTCCACTGATGTCTTGGATAGTCAGTCCAGTGCTATTCAAGGAGCATCTATCATTAGGACTATCATATCTAGTCATTCTCGTTGTTGTAGCTTGATGTTGTTGCTTTCTGCTTTGACTAGATGCAGTCTGAATGCAACACATATGTGTTTTTGTAGTGTGGCCTTTTTGCCCTTGTTGGCTAGATTGACCCATTGAGGTTCTAGGGTCTCTGTTTATCTCTATTCGGATATGGGCTTTTGGTTGCTCTTTTGCAAGTGAGAATCCATGCTCGTGTAGAGCCATTACTACACTAGGGTTAATTTGGAGGATTTGTCACGGTGCGCGTTTTCTCTCCAACCTACTTGGGGGAGGTGCGGAGGGGGTAGAGCCCCCTCTACGGGGTCCAAGGGGGGCAATCCCCCCCGGCCTGTAGAGCCATTATGATAAACACCATGCGCAATTTGGAGGACCATTTAAAGCCAAATTTTGAACTACTTGCTCTAAGTTTGAGCCCAATGATGGATCTGTGATGTGCCTTTAGCTCTACGTAGCCTTTGGGGTCAATTTCAGGGTTTAGATGCATCAAAATTTATGTTCTAGATACCTGTCCAATTTTGACAATTTTCTGTCCAATTCTCAGATGTTAGATTTTCAGGAGTCCGATTATCAGAATTGGACGTCCAATTTTGGGTTGGTCTGATCGGCCCAGTGATCCAATTTTGGTCACGTCCGATTTCTGAAATCGGATGTTCAATTTTGACAGGCGTCCGATTCTGAGCCATTCGATTCCTTGTGTCCAATTTCCAAGGTCCCAGTGTCCGATTTTGAAGTCCGATTTTCTGGGTTCGAGTGTCCGATTTTGAGACTAGGTCCGATTCTCACAGTGGTCCGATTCTAGGAATTGGATGGGCCAGGGTGGTCCGATTCTAGCAGTTGAATAGTCCAACCCCGAAATTGAATGGTCCGATTTTGGGAATCGGACGGATTGGTTCAACGGCGCCGACGATGGCCCGCGGGTTGCGTGTGATGCCTCAAGGTCAACGTCTACTCCACAGAATCGTCCTGTGTCTTCCAAATAGGTGCAAAACAATAGAAGGAACTACCAGGAATACCTAGAATCAAAGTGGCATTCGAATCGATTAGCACTTCAATGTCTCCCCGTAGCTCTCTCTCTCTCACTCTCTCCCTGGCTCTCAAGCTCACTCTCTTCTCAGAAGGCAGGATGTCAAATGTGATCTTTCTTGGTTCCCAGGGCCTCTTATTGCCCCATCCCAGCCTGTTGTGACCTCAGAAGTTAGTCCCTCATACTCTTCCAGACAGAAATCTGAATCTGTGTCCCTATTTCCATGTTCCAGCTTGTTATACAGCAACAAAAAACCCTACTATTTGCTCCAATGTTTTGCTCATATCCTTCCTAAATGCAAGAAAAAATTATAAGAAAAATACCTATACTACTCCATCATGCTTTCCTAAGTCCAAAACAACAAAAACCTACTTGCTAAGGAGATCGAATGCCTCTTCAAACTCCCTTACTTCCTACCTATCTACCTCAAGCACCGGTTCGGGGAAAACCCTAGTTCAATGCTTAATTTGAAGTGCGCAAGTGCTCCAGGCTTGAATTCGTTGGTCCCGAAAACGGAACCAAAATGTGGGAGCTTTCACTCAACCACCAAGACCCACGGACCGCTTATTGTTTTAAGCGTTCCAAGCCGAGCACTAATGGCTACCTCTCACATAGCCGATGCTCCATCCATATCTACGGGTGTAGTGAGCTTACCTCCATGCCGATCGAGTTACCTCCTCTCTCGCGCACTCCAATAGCTCCACGATCCAAGTGCAAGCTTCAAGCAAGCTCCATCCTCAAGCTCCACGCTCCAAGCTCCATCGCCGTGAGCAAGACAAGAGAAGAGAAGAGAAGAGAAGAAGATAAGAGAGGAGAAGATGGAGAGCTTCTCCTCCCCGGTCCCTCACCCTCACACACTCACTCCCTCACACTCTCACACTCCCTCTCTCAAGCACAAACTCAAGCAAGCAAAAACAAGAACAAGAAAAAGAAGAGGAGAGCCACTTTTGGCCACACACAAGAATGAGCTTCTCATTCACTTTTCAACTTTATATACAAAACCCTAAATCCCTTTTGGGCGGTCATCCCCTCATCCCCTTTTTTACATGGCCGGCCGTGGCCTAGGCCCTTTTTCCCATTGTCCTCCTATCTTTGTAGCTTCCTTCCTACCGCCCATCTACCTATACAAATTGCACGAGTGAGAGCCCAGTGCTCCTTAAATTAAGTCACGATGCGCTTGTGCTTTTTTACAAAAGTATTGACTTGCGCTTTTCCTTGTGCGTCTTTCTCCCTTATTTGGGACTTTTCTGCACTTCTTGTATTTCTCGATTTTCCTTCTATGCCTTTGTCTTCCGTTTCACTTTTCCTTGGCCTTTTTCTTTTGCTTTAGCTTTTCCAGATTTTCCACCTTGTTTGTCTGACGGTTAACAGCAATGCACTATGAGTTTAAACAATAAAGTCCTTGATTTCAATGTGCACAAATGTGAAATATTTTATGCAAGTTGTTCATTCTAAGTCATGCCAGAGTGCAATAAAACACAATTTTTCAACATGCTTGAATAAGCAACCTAATTGGTGGTTAGTTAACATAGCTTTTCACTAGAACACTTCTCCCTTCCCAATGAAGTCAATCCATGTTTTTAAGAGTTCCCATCAAAGTAGGATTTACGGGCGCACCTGGTTACCAAGTGACACAGTTACTTGACCCGAAGCTCCATCGGTTGAAGCGGGATTCGCACTTGATTGGACCTTGCTTTGCTTGGGAGGTATCATATAATTTTTGGATTTTTCTTCTTTCGTAGCTACGCACCCAAGACTACAAGAGATTTGATTCCTTGCGGAAGGAAATTGTCTGTGGGGTTCCTCTTAGAGGGGGGAAAAAAGGGAGGGTAAGCTTGGAAACCTTCAAAGGGGGAAAATCTCCCTCTCTCTATCTCTCTGTGGGGTTCCTCTTAGAGGGGGGGAAAAGGGAGGGTAAGCTTGGAAACCTTCAAAGGGGGAAAATCTCCCTCTCTCTATCTCTCTATCTCTCTTTTCTCATACTCTCTCTTTCCCTCTCTCTCTTTCTCTCTCTTTTCTCTTACTCTCTCTATCTCTCTTTCTCTCTCTAGTCAGACAACATGGAGGAATCACAATCATAATCCCCCTCCTTGTTAGTCCTAAGGGCCTTTTTATAGTGTATTGGGAGGGCACGGGGACTGGTAAGGTATGGAGCCCCCCATCCTTATTCCCATCAGGGCGGCCAAGTGGATGGCCACCGCCATGTAGAATATGGGGGAGGGGAAGTGGAGTAATCGTTACCCCCCTACCCACATCCTCTTGTCCTCGACCAGGTGGAGCTCCCCCCACGCCCACTCGTCATCCACGACAGCCCCCCCGATCCACCAATTAGTGGCCTGAGTAAGGGGGGGTTAATTCTTCCTTTTTTTTTAAAAAAATGTTAATTAAGGGGTGGGGTCATACGGTTGAAGGGAGGGAAAGATTACATATTCTTAGTATTGTTTGCTTGATTTCAAGGCTTCCTTTAGGTTGCCTTGCATAGGGATTGGCTTTAGTCCTATCGTAGCATGATAGGTTCTGAGAGACTCAGAAATGACTTGGCATTGTATATTATTAGCATTGGGGATGTACTATTGTAGTTTCCTTTAGATAGCTCTTTTTCTTTGTATAATGTATGTTGTCAAAGGGGTTTTAGTTGAAAGGTTGTATCCTTTAGGGATTAGAGAGAGAAGGAAGTAGAAGAGAAGAAAAAAAAAAGACAAGAGGTACTCAAGAAAAATACAAAGCTCAATGAATCAAAGCACTATATATTGATAGAACCTGAGATGATTTAAAAAATCATTGTTTGGGACTACTTAGAAGCAATCTCCAAGCATTAGATCTCTTGGAGCTCCCTAGTAGACCCAAAAACGCACACCAAACACTAGCTTCTTCTCTATTACTTAGATTGTGAATCTCATTGTTCTCTTGGCTCTTCGAAAGGGGGGTAAAACCCCAGGACACTGAAATAGACCTCAAGTTCCATGGAATAGGTGGCACAATAAATATTACCATGGGAGAGACAACATTTGGATCTAAACAACCTATTTCAGCTAGCTGAAATGCAAATGATTTCCCATGCCTAGCCAACATCAACATAAAAGTCTCTTTCAACACAAGAAAAAGAAACCCTTTTGCACTAACTTTCAATTCCAATAATGTTTTAGCTGTAAATTAATGACCTATATCTTTAGGATCCCATAAACTTGGCTTCCTTGACACTTTCTCATGCAAACCCTCAGTATCTAGTGGAAATGACAAAGCAACTAGTTTCATCTTTTTGTAAACTATCTTATACTTTGTCTCCACAACTTCTTTAGCCCATTGTAATCCTTCCTATTAAGCAAACAATGCTATGACATCATACATGTCCAAAGAACATATTGACAACACTTTATTTTCAACCTCATTTTTTGCATGTATGAATGCTAAAATTTTAGCCATAGTGTCAGTATTATTCAACCTACAAAAGAGGCTTGAAATGCCTTCATTTTCAGCTACTAACAACCCCAATTCTCTTAGTCCCTTAGCAGTTTGTTTCATTGATATGAATTTAGCCTTACACATAGATTCCATAGGCTTAAAGAAACATGAACTATTTGTTGTAAATTGAGAATAACCAATAATAAATGCATGCTTCATTCCATCAAGAGGCGAGTACATCCTTTTAAGAGCACTACTGTAGCCCTACATTATAGCAGTGCTCAATGAAAATATGGGCCTTTGAATTCCCTTGCTTTTGGAGGCAAAGGAGACTCTTGAAGCATAACCCGATTCCTAGGATGATTAACACAAATGGTAATAAATTAGAATTATTTCCTCCCATCCGTAATATAGGGCTGTCCCAAAATCACTACATATGAGGAACTATCTTGCACAAAGAAGTGCTGCTCTTCTTGTACATCACCAATCATCACTTTTACATTAGGACATGCAACATAGAGCTTCCTCAAATAATTATTTGCAACCCTCATATTCCAACCATGATTAGTGTCCACATGCCATGTGTCATTCCCATACAATCCACTCTCAATGACATTAATCTCAGACCCATGGTCAAGCAAACCAACACAAAGAGTTTCATGCTCCCCTATTTTTACTACCCTTTTAGTGGTAGCCCTTGCCCAATGATTTCCTATGTAATGACTTTGAGAAATAAATCCTAGGGTCTCTTCCCCATATTGTTGCATTTGCCTTACTCCACTGTAATGACTTTGAAATACTACTAGCTCAATCAGCATCAGTGTATCCATACAACTGTATCTGAACCCCAGTCTCATAAAGTAGTCCATACTGCAATGTGGACTTCACATACCTGAGTATGCGTCTAGCCACATCCAAATGCGATTTCCTTGGAACCTGCATAAACTGACTTACCAATCCAACAGCATAGCTCAAATCTGGCCTGGTAATAGTCATATAAATCAAACTTCCTACTATGCGTCTGTACATAGTAGGGTCTTCCAGAAGCTCACCTGCATTTGCGCTCGGCTTCACATTCTGCTCTAAAGGAACTGAAATAGGCTTACAGCCTGTCATCCCATATTTGGACAGCATGTCCAATCCATACTGCCTCTACAAGAGCCGTATCCCACTTGGTGATCTAATCACCTCAATACCCAAGAAATAACGCAGCTCTCCCAAATCCTTCATCTCAAACTTCTACTTCAATAGCATTTTCACATGAAGGATATCTTCATCACTATCACCTGTCATAATCAAATCATCAACACAAATGACAAGTAGCATAATACCTTTCTCTGTTTTTCTCACATAAAGTGAAAAATCTGCCTTGGAAATCTGAAAGCCAATAGTGACAAGATACTATCCTATCTTGTCAGACCATGCTCTAGGTGCTTGCTTCAAGCCATACAAGGCTTTCTTCAACCTGCAAACAAACTCAGGATGAACAGCATGCACATAACCTGGTGGCTGCTCCATATAGACCTCTTCTTGCAAATCACCATGCAAGAAGGCATTCTTTACATCCATCTAATGTAAAGACCATCCCTTTGATGCAGCCATAGCAATGACTGCTCTTACGGTTGCCATCCTTGCAACCGGACTGAATGTTTCTTCATAATCAATGCCATATGTTTGTGCATACCCCTTGACTACTAATCTTGCCTTGTATCTATTCACAGAACCATCTGCATTGTGTTTCACCTTATAAACCCACTTACAACCAATTGCATTCTTATCTTTAGGCAAAGGTACCAATTCCCATGTAGCATTTTCTTCCAAGGCATCCATTTCTTCATCCATGGCTTTCTCCCATTTTTCTTTTCCCATGGCTTGCTCAAAAGAAGTGGGTTCTGGTTCCTGTATCACTTTGACCATATATGCATAGTGAATGGCTGTAAATCCATCATATTTCAGCCTATCCACAGGATACCTAGCTCTGGTAGACTTGCACAAAGTAGGTTCACTCGGAGGTGCTCTCAAAACATCCTTGGTCTTCCTTACTCCAGGTGTAACAATAGAAGGAATACCCAACTCATCATCAATGCTCTGTTCTGAGCCACTAGATTCACTATCCACATAAGAGTGACCTGGATTCACATCAAACATGGGCTGATCTACCTTCTCTTTTCCTTTTCGTGATACCTGCATACCACTATCTGCATTGCTTTGAGAAGATTCTCCTAATCTCAATCTACCTGTCCAGGCAAAGAATGTGAACCACTGCTAGAGGACGCTCTAGGTCCATTAATATCTTGTAACTGCTGCTGTGAATTCTGTGCAGCATTACCATTTTGTGCATCTACATTATCAATCACATTTACTAGTTTATACTAGCTACTCATCTCATAAAAAACAACATCTCTGCTCACTATAAACTTACGAGTAGAAGGGTTATAGCATCTATACCCTTTTTGCTGCAGAGAATAACCAATAAAGATGCACTTCTCAGCTTTTGGATCCAACTTGGATCTCAACTCATCTGGCACATGAACATAGGCAATGCAACCAAAAATTTTCAAATGAGAAATATCTGGTTTCCTACCAGTATACCTCTCCTTTGGAGTCATGCCATGTGTTGGTGCAGTGGGAGTCATGTTCATTATGTAGACTGCTGTAGCAACTACCTCAGCCCAGTAAAAATCTGGCAGGTCTTTTTCATTGAGCATGGCACGAGATACCTCTCCAATATGCCTATTTTTCCTTTTTGCAATTCCATTTTGTTGTGGGGTATGACTGCATGAATATTGCTGCTTTATGCCATGCTCCTGCAGGAACCTTGCAAACTCATTTGAGAGGTACTCTCCCCCTCCATCTAACCTTAGGCATTTTATTTGCAGGCATGTTTCTTTTTCAACCATGGCTTTAAGAGTTTTGAAATGCCCAAAAACTTCACTTTTATTTTTCATAAAATACACCCAAACTTTTCTGCTATAGTCATCAATAAAAGTGATAAAATAATGACAACCTCCAAGAGATGCAGCTTTAGTAGTCCACACATCAGAGTGGATTAATTCCAATGGCTTCTTACTTTCTTGAACATGTCTAGGAAATGGTTTCCTTGCCTGTTTTCCAAACTAACAGGCTTCACATACCTTATGCATTTCTGCAACCTTGAATTTAGGCAATCCTGCAACAATATTTTGGGCTTGCATTGATTTAAGTCGCTATACATTAACATGACCAATGCGTTTATGCCAGATATCAATATCTGCAACTACACCGGTCCCATGTGCAAACATTGCTGCACTCAATTCAGGCATGTCTGCATCCAACGTAAACATTCTGCCCTTCTTCTTTCCTTTTGCTATCAAGCGACCTTTATTTTTCATATCCTCAACAAAGCATCCATGAGAATTAAATCTGACCTGCAAGCCCTGCTCAACCATTTGACCAACAGAAACTAGGTTCTTGGTGATATTCGAGACATGAAATACATCCGACAGGTATTTCTTTTTCCCATCCTGCATAGACAAAGGAATTTTTGCAATCTGTACAATAGGATGTGCAGTATCATCACTAGTCTCCACAAATCCTGGTTTTTCCATTTTCCTTGCATCCTGCATCCATTCTGCATGACCTGTCATGTGGTTTGATGCACCTGAGTCAACATACCACACATCGTTTATTTCTTTTGTACTTGTCATAGAATTGGTCATGTGCTGCACCATAAACAAATGCTCATTTCTGTCATCACTCTGTCTACTAGAAGATGCAAAATTCCCCTATTGCAATTTTCCATTCATGATGTCATTCTGCTTTTTATAGCAGTCTTTAGCCATATGACCCATTTTACCACAGTAGTAGCATTCAACATTGTTGTTTGCATTTTGGCCTCTTTGCCATCCACCACGACCTCTTTGGCTCCCCCTGCCTCTAGAGTTACCACATCCTCCTCCATAGGACTGGTTTTCTTGAGTTTGCTACATATTCTGATTTCTACTACGGCCTCCAGATCGGCCTCCTCTACCTCTGCCTCTACCTCTTCCAGCATTTGAGTAGAAGACAGCTTCTTTTGAAGTTCCTCCTGAAGAAGATGCACCGCCATTTCTCTGCTCCTCAGAAATTAGAAGAGCAATCAACTCCTCAAAATCAAGAAATCTTTCATGGATGGAAATGGATGTTCGGAACTGTACATAATCCTTTCCTAGACCATTCAAGGTCACAGAAACTAAATCATCATCTTCCACTGACGAGCCAATGGAAGCAAGTGCATCTACAATCTTCTTCACCTTCATGTGGTAGTCATTGATGCTCATACTTTCTCTTTGCACATTGTGCAACTCTTGCTTGAGCTGCATTTTCCTAGCTTGCGTATTTGTGCTATACATTTTTGACAAAGTATCCCATGCCTCCTTTGGCGTACTTGCATCTTGAATATGCACAATCATAGAGTCTGAAATGCTGATAGACAGCCAGTACATAACTTTCCTAGCTCTCTCATGCCATGCTTTAAATGCTTGCATTTGCTGTTGATTGGGAACATCAGGAAGAACTGGTTCTTCTTCATTTCCTGCAATGAATTTCCAATATCCTTTTCCCATAAGGAAATTCGTCATTCTGAACTTCCATGCTTGGAGGTTGTTCTTGTCAAGCTTTTCAGTGACCATCTGTGAAAGAGAATCAGACGCCATTACAGAACACTGCAAGAAATTCTGTCACTACAAAGAACACAGCTTCAGCCTCACAATGGCAAATCTGCAAAACTGACGAAAGTGGTATTTGACCAGACAGTCACTTCCTAGTGACGATTTTGCATCAACAGGCAACAAGGATGATTCTGTAACTCCCAATGTCTCTGTACACATGCATACGATGCAATTTCTACAGTAACTTTTCACAGACCTGTAGAACAGTGGTCGCACAGCATAAAACTGGACCTTTTCCTGAGTGCGTACAGAAAACTTCTGCCTCCAAAACAGGCCCCGAAATGGCCTCAAATCAAAAAAACAGAGCAACCAAGGGCTAAAGCCCTTGCCCACAGCATATACTGCCCTCTTGCTACACCGCGAAGGGCGTCTCAATCTGAGACAATGCACTCTTGCACTTTCCGTAGAGACTTGCTCCCAAAACATAAAAATGAAAGCAACACTGGTCCTCTTACCAGAACACCGCGAACTTGGTTTGCTTTCTTGAGCTCCTTACCACAAACAAGGCTCTGATACCATGTCAAGATTGTGGGAGAGAAGGAAGGAGTCTCACTTGTAGCTTTTTTGCTTGCACAATGGGGGAATACACACGCAAGTGGAGGCTGAAAACAATTTTCCTCTTCTTAGTTGTGTAAGCCAAAAAGAACTCTAGTACATAGAAATAGAAGAACCCTATATATGGGTCTCAAACCAAATTCAACTAACTAAGGTGGCATACTAATTGAGCCACGAACTAGAGTAGATAAGGATAGCTGTCATCTAGCTATTATTCATGGGCAATGTACCAACCGCATCTGCAACTGACAAGTCCATGACATAAATGCACAACGGTTACCCTGGCATATCACGAGTGGAGCTCGATATCTCAACATGCCAAGAATCTCTCTCAAGCTGAATTTCACCCGACTATTTAAAATCTGTTCTTCAAGAACTTTCTTAAGATCTGTGGTTGTCTCAATATCAGACTGTAGCTTATATCCCTGCACCTTGGCCTTTTTTTTCCCCTCTTGTCCATTACCTTCGGGGTTATAAGCCATAGTCTTTTATCTTTAATCTTCAGAGCTTCCATCAAAGCCTCAATCACTTTATTAAAAAAATATGTCCTATGGTCAAACACGAGTTTCTTAGGTGGACCAAAACGGTAAATAATCTGCTCTAAAATAAAACTAACTGTTTTCTTAGCATTATCCTTCATTGTAGCATGGGTTTCAGACCACTTTGTAAAATATTCTATTGCCACAATGATATAATGCTTTCATGTAGTTGGCGAAGGGTGCATAGGTCTAACAAAATCAATGCTCCACTTCTCAAATGGTAGTATAGCCATGATAGGAGTCAGTGAGCACTTCCTATTCTCCCTATTGGCATGTCTCTAACATATTTTATCAATAATCAAGTCTCTTTTACCCTTCCATCCTTCATGGCTTCCCTTCTCTTTCTCTCTCTTTTCCTATGTTTCTCTCTCTTTTGCTAGTCTTTCTCTCATTTTCTTTCTCTTTCTCTCTCCTCTCTACAGTCTCTCCTGGTGCACAAATCGGATGCTGTATGCGAATGTAGCGAGCGTCAGAATGTCCCCATGAACAAAGAACTCTACTTTAAGCTCAAAATTCAAGAGAATAGACTTGCACGACATGAAGCAAAAAGACCAATTGGGTACAATCTCCCCCCATGCCTTGTGTAAGCACTCCACAAAGAATGTATTTAATATTTTATTCATCTCCAAGCTAAAAAACAACCCAATTTTACAATTAGCATGCTTTAGCTTTTGTGTTTGCTTTTTTCCAAATAAAGAATAAAGCAGTTGGGCGGCCCAAGAGTTAGACATTGCCCAAATACAATGTCCCATAATGAATATTTAAACCGTGTGCCATGCTATGCATATACAAAATAATAAATATATGTCAAGCACTTCAATACATAAGTGCATCAAAATAAATATTGGGTGTCACGCCTGAGACGCACGCCCATCAAAAATGATAATTTTTTCTAAATAACCTGAATACACTCTATCGCCCAGTGCTTCCCAGCGCCAACGCCGCCTGCTCTACACATTAACTGAAGCATTCACAATTGTTAGAAAATAATAAAATTAAATGAAAAAAAAGTGAATACCTAGCAGTCTTTAGCTACAAAATAAATAAATAGGTTGGAACTCTATCCTAACCTTAATTTAATACAAGTGCGCACTCAAAACTCATAAATGTCCATTAATTTAAATAAATATTTTGCGGAATCACCCACTTGTACATTAAATTAACATGACGCCCGAAAAGGACAAGCATCCCCATCAACTTTTCACACAAGGAATCCACCTTGTGTATAAGCCTTGTAAAATAAATATAATTTTACGAAATCCATCACAAAATCTCACGGAATCCACTGTGGAATATGCCTCCTGGCATCATACCCCCAGGGTGGGATATGCCAAGAATCGCGCGGTGGGGGGATTTGCTCAAGATGCTGCGTGGAACACACACAAAATGCACAAGGAGAAGCTCACTCAAGAGACAAGAAGAGAGATGGAGGCCAAAACGTTTTCTTGCTGGTTTCTTCTTCTTCTTCCATACACTTTACAAATGTACACAAAGTATAGATAAGATACAACATAAAGGAAAGTGGCCTACTAAGTTAAACAATGCATAATCGACTACACTTGTCGACTGGTGCTATACCTATGCCAATTGTAAATAGGTGTAACAGACTGAATATAATAAGTAATGAGTCAATGGCCATGTGAGAGTCATAATGACCACTAACGTGCTAAGTGTAGATGTGTGGATCCATCTAACGAGGTGGTCCATCATCAATGTCCGCATGTGTTGAGCTTGTCATCTCAACACTCCCCCTCAAGCTCAACTACATCTCTACAACTCCAAGTAAGCTTCGAAACTTTTGAAGCTTCTCTGTACCCAATGCCTTTGTGAAGATGTCAGCTACCTGATCCTGTGTGCTGACATACACCAAGTCAATCTCACGTGCTAGTACCTTCTCTCTCACAAAGTGGTAGTGTACCTCAATATGTTTTGTCTTGGCATGGAACACAGGGTTCCTAGCCAACTGTATATTGCTCATGTTGTCACAATAAATGACAACTGGACCTTCCACCTACACATCTAAATCAGCCAATAACTTTTGCAGCCATACTACCTCACATGATGCAACAGCAGTACCTTTATCTCAGCCTCTGTACTCGACAAAGCAACTGTAGATTGCTTTTTGCTGCTCCAAGTTACTGCTGCACTACCAAGAGAGAACATGTATCCGCTGGTAGATCTTCTATCAGACATACTACCAGCCCAATCTTCATCTGTCTATCCAAACACCTATACATCTGTATCTGTCTCATAGAAAAGTCCATAATGTAATGTGGACTTCACATATCTCAATATGCGTCTAACTGCATCCAAATGTGGCTTTCTAGGTACTTGCATAAACTGACTCACAAGACCAACATTATAGCTCAAGTCTGGCCTTGTAATGGTCATGTAGATCAAACTCCCCACTATACTCCTGAACATAGTAGGGTATTCTATCTCATCCCCAACATCAGCACTCAACTTTACATTATGTTCCAATGGGACTGAAAGTGGTTTGCATGCTGTCATACCATACTTGGACAACATATCCAAGCCATACTGTCTTTGGGACAGCCATATACCATCATCACATCTGATCACCTCAATGCCGAGAAAGTACCTTAGCTCACTTAAATCCTTCATCTCAAACTTCTTCTTCAAAAAGTCCTTGACTTCAGCAATCCCACTATCACTATCACCTGTAATAATCAAGTCATCCACATAGATGACTATGATTATCAAACCTGCATCTCCCTTTCTCACATAAAGTGAGTGATCAGCATCAGAAACATAAAAGCCAATATTGACAAGATACTCTCTGATCTTGTCAGACCATGCTCTAGGTGCTTGCTTGAGCCCATAGAGCGCCTTCTTCAACCTGCACACATACATGGGATGCTCTAAATCTTCATAACTTGCTGGCTGATCCATATACACTTCTTCCTACAAATCACCATGCAAGAAGCAATTCTTCACATCCATTTTCTACAACCTCCAACCTTTGGCTGCTAACAAAGAAATCACACATCTGAAAGTTGCCATCCTAGCAATTGGACTGAAGGTTTCTTCATAATCTATGCCATATGTCTGGGCATAGCCTTTTGCAACCAGCCTAGCTTTGTACCTACTAATAGAACCATCTGCATTGTGCTTAATCTTATAAACCCACTTACATCCAATAGCTTTCTTGCCCTTTGGCAATGATACTAGATCCCAAGTCTTATTGGCCTCTAATGTATCCATCTCCTCATCCATTGTTGCATCCCAATAAGCATGACCAACAGCCTCCTCAAAACATGTGGGCTCAACATCTTCAATCACTTTCACCATATAAGCATAATGGTGAGCTACATAACCTTCAAAACCAAATCTGTTAACAGGGTATCTCACCTTGCTAGACCTGCGTACCACTGGATCACTCAATGGATTCTTTACATTGGTGCGTACTCTTTGCACACCTGGAGTCCTCACTGAAGGAATGCCAAGCTCATCATCCAAGCTCTTTGAGCCACTAGAGTCTCCATCAAGAACTACATCAATGCCATCTAACACTTTATTCTTTCCTTTGTCTTTACCTGTAGTGCTACTAGATGCACCTGAAGATGTAGAGATACTCCTTAGTCTCCCAGACCAAGGACTACCAGATGATGTCTCTGGTCCACTAAGAGTCTGTGATTCTTGCTTTTCAGCCTACACATGAGTGTCATGATCATCATCATCATCCAATGCATCACCACTAGATGCATACCAACTGCTCATTTCATCAAAGATGACATCCCTGCTCACTCTTAACTTACGTGTGACAGGGTTATAACAACAATACCCTTTTTGCTCTAAAGAGTATCCAAGAAAGACACACTTTTCAGCCTTTGGATCTAGTTTCTTCCACAACTCATCTGGCACATGAACATATGCAATACAGCCAAACACTTTCAAGTGTGAGACATCAGGCTTCTTACCTTTAAAACATTCTTCAAGGGTCATATCATGAACTGCAGCTATGGGAGTTCTGTTCATAATATAAACAACAGTATGAACAGCCTCGAACCAAAAATGTTTAGGCATATTCTTTTCAGCCATCAAGGCACGTGCAACTTCTGCAATATACCTGTTTTTCCTTTCTGCAACCCCATTTTTCTGTGGGGTATACCTGCATGTGAACTGTCTCTTCATCCCATGAGACCTTAGAAAATCACTGAACTCAATCGAGAGGTACTCTTCCCCTCCATCTGACCTCAAGCACATTACTTTCAAGCATGTTTCTCTTTCAACTGCAGCCTTGAAAGTTCTAAAGTACTCAAACGCTTCACTCTTTTTCTTCATAAAATATACCCACAGCTTTCTAGAATAATCATCAATGAATGTGACAAAGTATGAACTGCCTCCAAGAGATACATTTTGTGTAGGCCCCCAAATATATATATGCACAACATCAAGGATATTTCTGCTTACATCTCTATCATGTGAAAAGGGTTGTCTTGTCTGCTTACCAAACTAACATGCTTCGCATACCTTATGAAATTTCGCAATTCTAAATGTAGGCAAACCTATAACAAACCCTTTGGACTGCATTAATTTCAGCCTTTGTACATTTGCATGTCCAACGCATTTGTGTCAAATTTCAATATCTATAACAACATCTTTTCCTTTAGCATACATAGCAGCATTCATAGTAGGAATTCCAGCATCCAGAGTAAACATACGTCCAACTCTACTTCCCTTTACAACCAACTTACACTTGTCATTGAAGTCTTCTACAAAGCAACCCTTTGCATTAAATCTGACTTGCAGCCCTTGCTCTACCATCTGACCCATTGACACCAAGTTCTTTGTAATAGATGGCACATGTAATACATCTGAAAGACTCTTTGTCTTACCCTCATGCAAGGACAAGGGAACTTTTCCAATGTGTAAAATTGGGTGGCATGAATCATCACCCGTCTGCACATAACCTGCATTTTGCAAATCTTGCATCTCTCCAAACCATTCTGCATGGCTGGTCATGTGATTGGATGCACCTAAATCAACATACCAAACATCATCATGTGTTCCCTTTCCTGTAATAGCATTCAGCATATGCTGCATAACAAACAGACGTTCATTTTTTTCTTCATTCTGTCGTGAAGATGATGCATAGTTTCCTTGCTACAACTTACCATTGCGAATATCATCTTTCTTAGCATAACATTGGGCTGTAATATGACCTATTTTGCCACAGTAATGACACACAATACCAGAGTTGTTAGAACCTCTATTCTACCATCCACCTCTTCCTCTAGATCTCCCCCTACCTCTAAAGTTTCCTCTGCCTCCAAAAACCTGCATTTCACCAAACTGTTGATTGAACCTGTTTTGCTGGTTATCGCCAGCACGTCCCATACCGCGGCCTCTCGAAGAGGATCTTCCACACCCCCTTCTTGAACTCGAGTAAAATGCTTGGACTTGTTCACCATTTCTTTCAGATGAATCACCCTGCATATTGATCTCTTCAGTAATCATGAGAGAGATCAACTCATCAAAATCTGGAATTGGCTTTCATACATATACTGAAGTAACAAATGATTTCCATGCCTTCTCATTGTTAAGGCCACTCAAAGTGGATGAAACTAAATCATCATCATCTGGCATTGCATCAATCGCTGCTAAGGCATCTGCAATGCTCCTCACCTTCAAAACATACTCATTGATAGACATTTTCCCTTTCTTCAAGGCATTCAACTCTTGCTTGAGTTGAATCTTTCGTGCCTTTGTATTTACTGAAAACATACTCTCAAAAATTATCCAAGCTGCATGTGAAGTTTATGCATTGCTGATATGTCCCAGCATAGTATTATCAAATATTGCAGATAGCCAATACATCACCTTTTTGTCTTTCGCATTCTACACTTTCCATGCTTTTAACTCTTATGCAGTCGGAGGGATACCCAGCTCTGGCTTCTTTTCTTCACTTGAAACAAATTCATAAAGGCCCTTTCCAATAAGGAAGTTCGTCACACGGAACTTCCATGAAGGGTAGTTGTTCTTGTCGAGCTTCTCAATAATGGGATTTCCACTGTTCTCTACCATTATCACAAAACTAATACCAAACAGCAAGCAAATCTTCTGCAACCCTTGACCTGTAGTGCACAACAATACACCAAACAGCCTTTTTCACTGTCTGCTCAACAATACATGCAATATGCAACCAGTTTGCAGATAAACCTTGTGTTTATTCACTGGTACACACCTTTGAACTTACAGATCTGAAATGTGTAACCTGTGCACCTGTATATGGCAGACACAGCTGAAATTGCAATATACCTCGAACTGCTGTCCGCAACCTTGCGAGTCTAAAATGGGACCTAAAATGACCTTGGATGGCCAAAATAGTAGCAGGAAATGCCCTAAAGGGCTCTTCTACAGAATGCACAGCACTTTTTGCGCACATCAAATCTCACTACAATCTGAGATTTCTGCTCTCCCCTGCTTTCGGTGCCTCCACAGGCACTATCCAAGAGAGAGAGTGGAAGAATGGGAGAGCTTCTTACCCATTTCTTGCTTGCTCGAACCTTGCTTCTTCTCCTTCACTTTAGCCTTCGAAATCAACCTCTCTAAGTGGTGCGGCTCTGATACCATGTCAAGAATCCCGTGGTGGGGGGATTTGCTCAAGATGCTATGCTGAACACACACAGAATGCACATACATTTTCTAATTGAGAACAATACAAAATCTAAAATTAAATAAGAACATATAAAGTGATTTGGAGAATAGAGACTTTACATCTTTCTATCTATGCAAAATAAGCATTACCATATTGAGTTAGGACTAAATTATGGCATTAACTAGTCCCAAACTCTTTATCCAATGGAGAAATGATCGACTTTTTGGCCATCATGGGAGGGTCACTCATGAATATATATGTCTATCACGTGGGTTCAAATGCTTTAGAAAAAAAGAGTATCATACATACATACATACATACATATGTGTGTGTGTGTGTGTGTGTGTGTGTGTGTATAATATAGAAAAGTGTCAAATAAATGGATTATTTATAGATTGAATGAAAAATGATTGTGTTTTATTCAAGGAAAATTTACAGATAAGGATATTTATACATAGGCCTTGAATGCACATGATATAGATGATATACACTTAGTGAATCCCCCAAGCTAGCCATATTATCCTAGTCCCTATACTTCCATGAAAAGAACACCACCCTACTTAGCATATAAAGAAAAGTATATTGTCTTGGTCACGATGTATTTGCAATGTTAGTCTCAATAAGAGCTAAATAGTTAGAATATTAAATAGATAATTTAAATATTTCAAGAGCTTGCTCAAACATCTCTCACTTAGCTAACTCATACTCCAACTTGGAACCATTCAGTTTCCCCTCACACTCCTTATGCAAGCAAGAAGTCAAAAGACTTGAGAGATATAGTCAACCCACTTGCTTATCTTTGTTGTGTCTTAGTCCAAATGCATTTCTGGATTGAGTGGCATCCTCAAGATTCATGTGTTGCACTCTAAGTCACCTTATCTACTCCTTCGTATATGCTCCACATAGCTCCAACAATGGATAGAAGAGGATAGAGATAAAGAAGGGGAAGGAAGGAATGGAGAAGAGCTTCTCCCAAGGTCCCTATCACATATGCACCCCCCCCCCCCAACACACACACACTCTCTCTCTCTCTCTAAATTGGATAACATACTTTTTGTGTTGGTGACCATCCCTTATCTACAAATGTTGGATCAATAAAACTACCTTCATCTTTGAGGTTAATTGTTATATTTAATATTTTTCTTAATCCCTTGATTTTGTTGTGCTCTTACTTTATCTGTATGAATTGATTAATCCTAATTTTATTGATTGATTTTTATTTCTTTTTTAAAAATAAGAAATATCTCCCATATGGATATTAATATCTTATCTTCAAGTTTCGAATTAAGCTTTTCAACTCTTCAAACAAGTAACCGTTCTGATAATAATGGTTCCTTTATCTACCCTAGCCTAATAAAATCCCATCAATTTATTAATCTCCCTTCCTAATTGATGTTAGTAACTTATGTATAGGTTATTCTTGTTACAACATGTGATGCAAATTTCACACCCTTTGTCTTCATCTCTTACTCCTCTCTCACCATCTCTAGGTTATACAATACATTGAAATTCTTCCCCTTACAACACTTAAACTCTTTATGTATTCTACATAATGTGCCTTCCATTCTATTAACCTCAGCACAAGAAGAAAGCAAAAAAAGCACCATAAGAAAGCAAAAAAAGTGGAAAAGCACAACTCGGCACCTAAAAGAGGTTGCCAAGGAGGAAATCGGACACAACAGAAGAAGCAAGAAGGAAAAGGTCGAAAGTGTATGGGTGGCCCTAGAAGCAAAGTCAAAGGTGTGGAGAATCACTGGAAAAAGTGTGCACAAGAGGGAGATTGGAGCTCAAAGTACAAGAATAAAATCTTATTTACTAAGTTGCTCAAGGTACAACTTGGGTACACTCTATCTCAAGTTTGATAGTGACCCATAGGCTGTTTATATAGCCCCTGCCTAGCTAGGGTTAGGGTTTCCCCTACCCTTTAGTCTATTCACACCTATCTACCCTCATATACCCTTGCTTACAGTGGGTTCCTATGCCTATCTTCTAACACCCCCCCTCAATGTCAGGATGGCATTGGATTACAAGGCATGTAAGATGCCCCTCCCCCCCCCCCCCCCCCCCCCTTAAACAAATGGGATGCCTTTATAAATCAAGCTACAAGAGTATTTTTAGGTAGATGGTTTAAAGACTAAAAAAAGGCAATCTTCAGATGGATTGAAGGCATAATTGGCCACCATTTCTTTGGGTACATCAGGAATGTTGGGGCATTTACTAGTGATATGCCCTGTCTTCTTGCATTTGTTACACTTCATTTTTTCAGGATACTTCTTCCAACAATTGTTTGCAATATGTCATTTTTTCTTACAGAAAGAACATCTAGTGAGAATTCTATGTACCAATACTTGATCACGGGAAGTTGAAGATGCCTGAGTATTGCTACCTTCTTTGTGGTTCCTCTTTTCTTCATCCAAACAGGATTGGATGGTACTTGCCAAGGTAGGAACTGGAATGTTGGTAAGAGTGGTTACAAGGTTAGGAAACACCTTTTTTACAGCTTTTAGGAGAATAGCAATAGCATCTTCTTCATGTATTGGAGTTTATACTGAGGCAAGCTGTGCCATAAGTCCCTTCATGTGAGAAATGAATTTTCCCAAGTCTTCTCTTGATCTATATTCCAAGCTAAAGAATTCAAATTTAAGGAAGATTTTAGTATTTTTACCAGTGGCTCCATAGAGCTTTTTAAGCTCATCCCATTTTTCTTTAGCAGTATTTAGTTGATCACAACATGATGAATCAATGACTCATCTAAGTGTAACATGATGATTACCTGGGCACATTGGTCATCCTCTACATCAACCAGATTTGCAGAGTTTACAGCTCTAGTGCTTTGAATGAGAGGCCAATACCCTCTCTCCATCATCTTGTACTTGATAAGTACCTGCCATGGGTAGAAATCTTTGCCATCAAATTTTTAAATTTGAGGATGGACATCAGCATATGTTGTGGCCATTGGGAAGGTCTTACCACTTGCTAGAACAAGGGCAATGTCTAGTCCCTTACACACTTGCCACTGAATGCAGAAGCAAATCAAACAATTTATATCAAAGTTGTAACGAGGAGAAATACTGAAAATCATACATATGTAATATTTCAAAATATGACTTTGGTGGTCCTTTCTATGTGTAATCTTCTTCCAAGGTTTAATAGTCTTTTTAGGTTTTAATGATGTGAACCTAGACTAGACTTCGGGCTCCTCCTTACGGTATGTCTTAGTGGATGAACCTTGTGTTGGACAAGGATAGTGTATGATTTCAATGCTTGTTGCTGATGACTCCGAGGAGAGTACAATGATACTCATCCCTCTGATTTCATTGACCACTATACAAAAAAAAAAAAATTCAAGATATGCATTACAATTCTAGTGTATGATGGTCTATGTGTTTATAACTGTACACATAGCCTTACAACTTGAAGCAAAGCACTCAGTTGTTTTAATTTCTAGATAAAAACATTCAACTTGTGTAAGTATTAGCAGCAATGATGATTAAACAATGTGCCTTAGTGCTTATAAGCACTCATCTGAAGCTTATGTTGCAAGAGATGATAAATGTCCGTCTTGATAAGCTTGATGATGACTTTCCAAGTGCACTAACATTTGAGATTAGGTTCCCAGATTAGTAGCTAACTCAGAAGGAGTTAACTTAGTAATTAAAATCACTGTTAATGACCAAACATTGAGAAATTTGAATTTTGAGGAAGCTTGAAGCTTCCTGGCTATGGCTGCTAGAGACCCACAATTAGGGTTTGACTCTGTGGAAGTAGCAGAGGAAGAATTTCTGAGAACCCTCTTGGATGGAGCCTTGGGGGGCTATCAAAGCCCCATGGTGGCCGCCATTAATATGTCTACTGTAGGCTGTGCTACAGTATGAAATGACATGTTGTCAGAACTGCGCCTTTTTTTGCATTTGTGACAATGTTTCCCACCACGATGTCCAATGTCGGGGATTGACATGCCACGTTGAATTGCCCAGAGCTAAGGAGAAGATCTCCAGAAGAAACCAAAGGTTGAAACTGCTTCTATTGCCCACACCAATTCCTCCAAGGTTAGGGGGTTTGGCTGGCTATGGAGTTTGAAGGTCCAAAATGAGAGAGATGGAGATTGTCTTGTGCACTTAGTGGAGCTGAGGTTTAAGGAAGCTGAAGAGAGAGGAGGCTCTCATACCATGTGGAGAATCAGAGTTACAGCTAGAAAAAGTGTGCACAAGAGGGAGATAGGAGCTCCAAGTACAAGAATAAAATCTTGTTTACTAAGTTGCTCAAGGTACAACTTGGGTACACTCTATCTCAAGTTTGATAGTGACCCATAGGCTGTTTATATAGCCCCTACCTAGCTAGGGTTAGGGTTTCCCTTGCCCTTTAGGCTATTCACACCTATCTGCCCTCATACACCCTTGCTTACAGTGTGTTCCTATGCCTATCTTCTAACAAAAGGTAGAAGCACATTCTTAAATGCAAGGCGCCCCTAAAAATTTTTGTAAAAGAGTGCCAGGCTCCCTCTTGTGCAAATTGGAAAGGCAGATGGGCAGTAGAAAGGAAGCTAGGAAGATAGGAGGACAATGGGAAAGAGGGCCTAGGCCATGGTCGGCCATGCAAAAAAGGGGATAAGGGGATGACTGCGGGATTTAGGGTTTTGTATATAAAGTTGAAAAGTAAATAAAGGGATCATTCTTTGGTGTGTGGCAAAAATGGGCTCATCTTCTTCTCTTCTCTTTGCTTGCTCATGTTTGCTTGAGGGAGAGAGTGTGAGTGAGTGAGGGAGTGAGTGTGTGAGGGTGAGGGATCTTGGAGGTGAAGCTCTCCATCATCTCCTCTCTTCTTCTTCTCTTCTCTTCTCTTCTCTTTTCTTCTCTTCTCTCATCTCGCATGTGGCTATGGAGGATGGAACTTGGAGGTGGAGGCTTGAGGATGCTTGAGCTTGCATCATGAATCGTGGAGCTACTAAAGTGCTTGAGGAGGAGGCAACTCATTTGGGCATCAAGGTAAACTCACTACACCCCGATAGGATCGAAGAGGTGCATTGGCTAGGTGAAAGATATCCATAGGTGATCACTCGAAATTCTTGAAAGAATAAGCGGTCCATGAGTGTTGGCGATTGAGCATGATCTCCCTCTACATTTTGGTTCCATGGATTGGGACCAACGAATTCAAGCTTGAGCTCTTGTGTGCTTCAAATCAAGCATCGATCAATCATCCCCGAACTAGTGCTCTTTGTAGGTAGGAGATTTGGGAGCTTAATCTTTGGAACAAGTAAGTATTTTGTGTTTCTGATGATTAGGCAAATATGAGAAATCATCTCAATGCTTTACTTTTGATTTTTGTTGCACTTAGAGTAGGTAGGACTGAGAAATGGAAGCATAAAAGCTTTAGGGTTGCTATTGTAAAATAGGCCCAAATAGTCCACCAATCAGAAAAAAGGAAAAAAAAAGAGTGCTCGAAAGGGTTGATGTTGTTAAGAGAGTGATTGGAGAGGTCGAGTCGGGGAATGGTTTATAACCCAAGAGGCCAAAGAAGAGCTCATTTGCAACTATTGCATTCAGAGAGAGAGAGAGAGAGAGAGAGAGAGAGAGCTATTTCCCGCATTGGATTGATCGATTCATCTAGAAGCTTTTAGCGCATTGTAGGTATAGAAAACTCTTCTCCCTTGTCTATAGATTTGATTTGGAGGTGCTTGCTACAGGGCGTGTTATAAATCGTGTGATTCAAGTGATTTATTGTTGCGTTGGCCAAAATAGTGTTGCATTTGGCCCGTCGTCCGAGTGATGGCATGAACCCCAGAATTGGCCGTCGGCTCTCGTGTATTTGGCCATTCAGCCCACTACCACTCGGATATGCACCATTTGGTCCAACCCACTTGGACAAGTGGACATTCAGCCTTTTACGAATCGACCATTCGGACTAACTTGGGATTCGGTTCATTTGACTCTGCCCTCGGCCATTCGGACACTTGGCCCTTGGACAACAACACTTGGAGGTTCGAATCGGGGGACGTTTGGCCTAATTGCATTTGGTCCATTCTCATTCGGCCCTCGTCCACTCAAACGGGCCAAATTGGCCATTCGGCCCCAACAGTTTGGACTTGTTGGGTAGCCGAATCTGGATTTTTCCAAATTTTTAACTGGAAGACCCTAACTAACCTAGAGACCATTGCCATACAAACCCCCAAAGGCCATACATATGCTTAGAACACCTTTATGGCATGAGAAATAGATAGATTAGCAAACGTGGACTTAGAAGTGACTCTAGTCGAGTCCAAACTGCTAAATAGCACCAGACTGAGTCATAGGTCCCCAAATGGGTCCTAATCGAGCTAAACAATGCACCACAAACCCTAAGATGAGTAAGAATGGCTAGAGACCGAGGGTGTATAACTTATTAAGTCAAATTTGTAAACGAGAGTGTGAGAGTCACGTAGTCACTTTGCTTTCACACTTGTACTCCAGCACTTGAAGTACACCTAAGAAAAGCCTAAAGCTTGATTGCACATAGTACACAAGAAAGAGTATACACATACACAGAGTGACTATAAATTGAGGATTGTTTGTAATGAACAAGGAATACACTTAGACATAACTCAAGAATGAACCCACTAGTAGGAGAAGATCTGGAGACATAATTGGATGAACGAAACCCCAAGCATAGGACCAAGCAAAAGATGCAATAGGGAAGCTAGGAGAGACAGATACCATTGGAGGAGTGGATCTACTCGATCTATTCAATCTCATCAACAACTTGGTGGAGAGAGAGACCATGGACATGGCAGAGGCAAGCACTAACCACAGGTGAGACGAGGAGCTCGTTGACCTAGATGGCCTCTTGACAGAAATCTAGTGGCTAGTTGCCAATTACGATCTATAAGCCTAGACAGGCCACCATGATAGGACATATGAGGATGTCATAGCAAACCTAGGAGAGGAGAGAAGACTAGTGTACAAAGCTTTGCAAAGTCTAGTGACCTACAATTAGGAGAAACAGGCCAGGAGCTTGCGATAGAACATGGAAGTGTGTGAAATTCAGAGGGTGCTAGTGCTAGCAAACAGGAATAGGACATGCCCTGATCCTGAGAGGGAAAGAGCGCTAGAAGGAGATCTTATGTTGAGTGAGCTTCTCATGAAGCGACTGCTAGACAATGCTTTCGCCAAGCGAAGTGCCGCTGCAATGGCAACCTCATTGCTTGCAAGATTAGGGGTTACTCAAGGTTCCAAGAGCCAGTCTAAAATCCCTATAATTCTCGCGAAGCAGCTAGATAAATACCAGCCAGATGATGACCCTTATAGCTTCATGGAGCAGTTTGACCAAGTCTGTGAACCTAGCAGCCTCACTGATCTCACTTAGGGTGACGATCGCAAGCCTTTGGCTTATGCTTAGGCAACAAGGGAAGTGTAAAACATTACATGGTGCAGCAAACAGAATCTGAGAAAGAGATAGAGAGTACACAACAGATAAGAGGAGAATCAGTAAATTCTTTAACTCCAAACAACTGATACAAAGATGGCTCTGTCCACCCGTGCGCTTCCACTATGTGAAGCTTAGATGGCGATCTAGACAGAAGATAGGTGAAGAGCTTAAGGCTGGCTGGAACAACAACTCTGAGTGGGTGAAAGATGCGTGAGAGATGGTTGCGAAGGGGTTTAGCTTTTGTAGCCTGCGAAGGTCATTAGGTCGGCCTGCTAATCGACCTACCATATGAGTCTCCACTAGTCGGCCAGGGAATATTCCCTTTACCATTGGGCCGGGGGCGCTGCCCCCAGATCCCCCCGCCAGGGGGGCCGCTAGCCCCCCTGGGACACCCCAGCCAGGGGCCGCTTCCGCGGCCCCTAGACCCCACAATAGGGGCCCCTTTTAACTCGCTTACACCGCAACTCGATGCAATGCGCCTCGAGTTGCTACCAGCTTAACCACTCCGTCTAACCCAAAGATTAGACCCACAACAGTCACCTTTTTTGCCATCTGGTCACATAGACCTCATCTGATATACAAGTCAGGACTCAATCAATGTCCGGGCTCACATTTGGCTTCTCCTCATAATGGGGGCCTTACAACTTTGAGCATCATGGATCATTGGTAGCACCTAATGAGGGTGGGGCATTGATCATATCTAACACCCCCCCTCAATGTCCACCCATAGGTGAACTATCTCCTCGGCCCAATGCCGAGTCTCTGAAGATGAACTTGAAGCAGATCCTTCGTAAGTGCTTTGGTGAAGATATCTGCTCCATTCTCCTCTGTTGGACAGTAGACCATTTCCACTATCCCATCCTCCATCAAATCACGCACATAGTGATACTAGATCTCTATATGTTTGGTGCGTGCATGAAACACTGGATTTTTGGCAATGGCGATGCAACTCTGATTGTCACATCTCAGCACAGTTGGTTCTTCATCCTGCACTCCCATATGCCATAGAATCCTTCTCAACCATACGGCTTCACATGCAACAAAACAAGCTGCCTTGTACTTTGCTTCGGTAGAAGACAATGCCACTGTTGGTTGCTTCTTACTAATCCAAGAGAAAATTCTTGAACCCAAAGAGAAACAATAACCAAAAACTGACTTCCTGGAATCAATGTCTCCTGCCCAATTTGAGTCACAGTTCCCCACAAGAGAAGTTCCGAAACTATATGTGATACCATAGTCAAGAGTTTTCTTTAAGTATCTGAGCACCCGTATCCCAGCCTTCCAATGACTCTCATGAGTTTTGTTTGAGAACCTACTCAAAAGACCAACAGCAAAACTGATACCTGGTCTGGTGTTACACAAGTAGATTAGACTGCCGACCAACCTCCTATACCTCCCAATGTCTGCTAGTGCTGATGTATCCTCGACGGATAACTTTGCATTCACCTCCATAGGTGTAGCTATCTCCTTGCACTCGATCATGCCAAATGCCTTCAAGATCTCCCATGCATACTTCTTCTGAGAGATGAAGATCTTTCCTGGTTCCTGCCAGATTTCAATCCCCAAACAATAGTGCAGCAAGCCCAAGTCTGTCATTTCAAACTCAGAACTCAAAGCCTTTCGAGTTTGGTTGATCATATCTTCATAGTCACCTGTAATAAGAAGGTCGTCCACATATAGGACAATCACTACAGACTTTTTACCATCCCTGTGAACATACAAGTTAGCATCTGAGGCATATCTTTTGAAGTTTAGGTTTAAAAAGAACTTATCTATCCACTGGTACCATGCTCTGGGGGCTTGTTTCAGCCCATATAATGCCTTCTTCAGCTTACACACTTTGTTCTCAGAATGGGGGGCCTCAAATCCTGGTGGCTGAGCCACGTACACCTCCTCCTTGAGGTCACCATTTAAGAATGCTGACTTAACATCCATTTGGTACACTGGCCACTTCTTGTGGGCAGCCACTACAAGTACCGTGCGAATAGTGGTCATTCTAGAATTTGGGGCAAATGACTCTTGAAAATCAAACCCTTCAACTTGTGAAAATCCTTGGGCAACCAGTCTAGCTTTGTATTTTTCTATGGTACCATCAGCCTTGTACTTTACCTTCCAGATCCACTTGGTGCCAATAACCTTCTGCTTTGTTGGTCGATCCACTAGCTCCCAAGTGTCATTCTTCATTATGCTGTCATACTCCGCCTGCATAGCATCCTTCCATGATGGATCTGTAAGTGCTTCTTCTAAGTCAGTTGGCTCCTTTACTTCTCTCATAATCTCAACCATCAAGGCCATATTGACTATGTGAGTAGAAGCCCTCCTTTGCTCCTCTATTCTCTGAGACCTCCTTGGTCCGTCTGCCTTCTCCTCAACAGATGCAAGCATTGGATTATTGTGGTCATAGAGCTGCTTCACCCAGCGCGGCAATGGCTTTTCCGGTGGGGTGATGTCAGGTTGGTGAACTTTTTCCTCATCATTTGAAGATGATGTTTCCTCCTCCTTAAGGATAGGGATAGCTCTTGGGACAGGTTCATAGTGGACTACTTCTTCACTTGATGATAAAGTGGAAGAACTTGCCTTCTCCTCCTCCATTGTATGCGGCTCCTCCTTGAACACCACATCACGGCTCACGATGATCTTCTTTGCCTCTTCGTCATATAATTTGTAAGCCTTCTGCTCATCACTATAACCCAAGAAGATACATTTTCTGCTTTTTGGTTGTAACTTGTTTCTCTTCTCATCTGGAACATGTGCATAACATTCACATCCAAAAATTCTGAAATGTGAGACAGATGGTTTCTTACCAGTGTAAGCCTCATGAGGTGTTTTTCCCTTGAGAGCCTTTGTATAGCTCCGATTTAGAATGTAGACTACAGTATTAACAGCTTCCGCCCAAAAATGGTTAGGCAATCCCTTCCCTTTAACATGCATCTTGCCATCTCCACAATGGTGCGATTCCTACATTCAACAACACCGTTCTGCTGAGGTGTGTGAGGCATTGTCAATTGACGCTTGATCCCTTTGCTCTTGCAAAAGCCTTCAAACTCCTTTGAGTTGAACTCACCACCACCATCTGTTCTAAATTTCTTCACACTTTTCCCTGTTTCATTCTCAACAAGTATTAGCCATTCTTTAAACTTACCAAAAGCTTGAGCCTTATCACGAAGGAAGTACACCCACATCTTCCTACTATAGTCGTTGACAATCAACATAAAATAAGAAGTTCCCCCCAAGGCCTGTATAGGCATCTTACCACACAAGTCAGCATGCACCAACTCTAGATGAGCCTGTGCTCTATTCTTGCTATCTTGTGGAAATGCCTTTCTCTGTTGCTTGCCCATCATACAAGCTTCACATGGTTCCTTCAATTCAGTTATTGTAGGTAGGTGAGCAACCATACCTTGCTTTTGCATCTCCTTCAACACTGCAAATCCGATGTGTCCAAACCTTTCATGCCAAAGCTTACTTGTGCCCACTCCAGCGGTGGCTGTAAGAGCACTTAGCTCATACAAGTTGTTCCTTCTTTCTCCTTTGCCAACAATTGTGCCAGCAGTATCAAGAATTTCTGCACCTGTCTTCTTGAACCTCACTTCATGACCAAGATCAATTATGGCAGAACTGATAACAGATTTCTTCTGATTTCGGGAACATACAACACATTTGAAAGCTTTTTGACTTCACCATTTGCAACAACAAAAGAAATAGTACCTGTGCCCGCAGTAGGGCATTTAGCATCATTTCCAACCGTCACAGTGATGGATTCTTGTAGAGGCTGCATAGAACTGTATAGACCTTTCTTGTTGGTCATGTGACGGGAGGCCCCACTATCCAACACCCATGAGTCAGTGGTAGATTCTTATTGCGCTGAGGAGCACACTTCCTCAATGGTCGCGATGAATAATTCCAGCTCTGCTTTAGCCGTATTGGCTGTCTCTTTCCCTTTACTTTTAAGGGTACCATTCTTTTCATCTGCCTTCTTGACACGACAATCTGCAATTGAATGTCCTTTCTTCTTGCAGTAGAAGCACTCTCCTTGAAACTTCTTCTTTCCGCCCTTCTTCTCTTTGTCACCATCATTTTTGGTGGAGGAACCACCTTTGCCTTTTGCATTGGCACAGAATGCAGCATCTCCATTGTTGCTTCCTTCTCGGGCTTTCAGCCTCAACTCCTCCTCCATTAATAATGCACAAAACTCCTCAAAAGTCAAAGCTTGAGGTCTCACCTGAGTATTAAGGCCAATTACTAGTCCATCAAACTTTTGTGGACAAATCCGAAGACACCTCCGAGCTAGCTCTTCGCTAGTCTTTTGTATCCCAGCGCCATCCATCTGGTCGCACAGATTCTTAATCCGAGTGATGAATGCTTCAACCTTCTCTCCTTCAGCAAACTTCTCCGCTGCTAGTTGATTCTCCAAGTTTTGAATCCTTGTTTGGCTTCGTGTTTCATACTGACTCCTTAGTACATTCCAAGCCTCAGACGCTTTGGTTGTATGCTGAATCAAAGTCAGAACACTGTCAGAATAGCTTGTAACTAAGGCACACAATGCATCTACATTCCTTCATTTCCAAGCTCGTAGAAGATCTGCATTTGGGGAATCATCACACTAGGATTTGATGGGTCGGGGATAGGATGTGGTTCTGCGTTAGTCCCCAGCACAGTCTCCAGAAGCTCATAAGAATCAAGGATAGTTGTAATTTTGAACTTCCACAAGGTGTAGTTTGTACCATCTAACTTGCCTTCACTGAAGGTTGGTGGACGAATCCTCAGTGTTTGAATAGCTGGTACAGCAACACCACCTCCTGCACTGCTTCATGATGCGCCAAAACCGCTTCCAGAAGTCAACATAGTTTCTCTTTGCTGTTGAAGCCTTTGCCTCTTGCACACTCTCCAATCTCTAGAGCCCCTTGGGCTCTGATACCATGTAAAAAATTACACGGCGCAGCGAACAGAATCTGAGAAAGAGATAAAGAGTACACAACAGATAAGAGGAGAATCAGTAAATTCTTTAACTCCAAACAACTGATACAAAGATGGCTCTGTCCACCCGTGCGCTTCCACTGTGTGAAGCTTAGATGGCGATCTAGACAGAAGATAGGTGAAGAGCTTAAGGCTGGCTGGAACAACAACTCTGACTGGGTGAAAGATGGGTGAAAGATGAGTGAGAGATGGCTACGAAGGGGTTTAGCTTTTATAGCCCGCGAAGGTCATTAGGTTGGCCTGCTAACCGACCTACCATACGAGCCTCCACTAGTTGGCCAGGGAATATTCCCTTTACCATCGGGCCGGGGGTGCTGCCCCCAGACCCCCGCCAGGGGGCCGCTGGCCCCCCTAGGACCCCCCAACCAGGGGCCTCTTCCGCGACCCCCGGACCCCACAATAGGGCCCCCTGTTAACTCCCTTACACCGCAAGTCGATGCAATACGCCTCGAGTTGCTACCAGCTTAACCACTCTGTCTAACCCAAAGATTAGACCCACAACAATCACCTTTTTTGCCATCCTGTCACATAGACCTCATCTGATATATAAGTCAGGACTCAACCAATGTCCGCGGGCTCACATTTGGCTTCTCCTCATAATGGGGGCTTTACAACTTTGAGCACCATGGATCATTGGTAGCACCTAATGAGGGTGGGGCATTGATCATATCTAACAGGAAGGACTTAGTACACCATCCTAGATGTCGCAGAGCACAATGAATTCAATGACCTCAAGAATCTCTTCATTAAGACATTCTCAAAGGTTGGGTACTCAGAGACAACTTGATCATGTGATTCATGAATGTGAAACAGAGAGATAAGGAAGACATCATGGATTATGTGACCCATGTGAGGAGTCTCTTTAAAAGAATCCCAATGACCGAATGACCCATGGAGAGAGCGGTATGTACAGTCTTCATCAATGGGACATGGGGTGAAGAACTCTACAAGGCCTTGGTAGGCAACTCAAGCTTGTAGTGAGACACACGAACCAAGGTCTTTGAAGAAGCCATTAGAGTGGATGAACAGCTCAAGGAGAGAAGCTCAAGGAGCTCAAGTCAAGAAGAGACTAACCCTAGGAACTCTGAGAGAACTTCAATGCCAAGCGAAAGGCCCAAGTACTCAGGACAAGGGAAAGGGCATTGACTAAAGTTAGAAACTGGTGGAGATGAAGATGGAACTAGCAAACTATAGAAGATGATGAGAAGGCCAACACGTCCTCACGTTCAATGTTTGTATTGTGGTAGAATCCACCTACTAGCTGAGTGTCAGGACCCTAGGTCCCGACCTTGCACAAATTGTGGTAGGTTTGACCACAATGCTATGCATTGCCAATGTTTGCCAATTAGACTTTCGTATTCGCAACCTTACAATCAGCCTTATTTAGCAAATAGGTTGCCAAACTTCTTCAGAAGAGGAGTCCCATTGGATATCCTAGCACCTAATGACGCTAAACTAGCCATTCCTAGGATGGAGATAAATCCCACTAGAATACCCAGACCACCTGCACCCTTCGTAACCCACCCACTAAGCGATGCTCCAATCCACTATGTGGAGGAGTTGAACGACGAGGAGCATTACGTGAACCCTTACGTCTCATATGACAAAGAGTGTAATCTAATCCTCATGGATTATAATCCAATACCGGTGATGGCATTAGGTAGAGGTAGAGGTAGAGGTAGAGGTAGAGGTAGAGGTAGAGGTAGAGGTAGAGGTAGAGGTAGAGGTAGAGGTAGAGGTAGAGGTAGAGGTAGAGGTAGAGGTAGAGGTAGAGGTAGAGGTAGAGGTAGAGGAGGGCAGACCCAAGAGCTGACTTGCGGTCACCCAGGACATATCTTCTTCTACTACCCCAAGAGGGAGCATGCGAACCGGGACAAGGTAGATCTTAGGTGCGGAGAGTGTGAAATCACTCATCTCTTTGCCAATTTTCCAAGATGGAAACCACATTCTAGTTTGGCAATCATGCCATCAATCCCATTGGGATTGTTTGGTGTTGAGTTACTCGACGGGGAGGCCACATCTATCCCGTTACATGTCATTACTTGTGCACATATGAAGTAGGCCAACATATCATTGCCAGGGCCTAGTAATTTAGTTGTAGCCTCAATTGGTAAAAATAGTCGTAGGCAAATGGAAAGGAAACCCGATGCAAAGGTCATGGTAAAAATGGAGAGTGCCACAACACTGCCTTGCTACTGGAAAAAAGGTGACAGACGCAGAGGTAGTAACATTGGCTCTAAAGATGGCTGAGAAGGGAAGTGTGAAGGTTAGGGAGTACCCCAACCCAAAGCACCAACTCGAAGCCATAAAAAAAGTGAAGAAGTGGGTAAAAGAGGCCCAAGAACACCTAAAAGACACTGAGCCCATATTAGAAGATGAGGTTGATGATCCCTCAAACATAAGCACACCAATCTCACCACCATGACCAAAATCAAGAGACACGACTGTACCACAAGTAGTGCTGCTTAGACAGAGCTCAAATGATACAGGCCAATGAAGTAGTCAAGGCCATTGGCCTAGAAATGTAGGATTTGAAGAAAAGCTAGTAGCCAGCAACCTCCTCACCATAGTGGTGACCACCCTTGTGATGCTAAGCCTAGGAAATCTACTTAGGCAACATCCAACCCTGTGGCAAGGAGCTGAAACAATGGGTTGAAGGTTTGATGGAGCAAGCTACCACAGACTTGCATGAACATGATGCAGAGAAGCAAATACTGAGCTTGACGCTGCACTCAATGCCCAAATCCTTGCACGTCAATGCTTTTTGGAAAGGCATGGAAATGCATGCCATCTTACCGGTCTTACCTCTTAGAGATACCACAAGAAAGGGAATTGTAGACATGGGGGCAGGAGTTAGTGTGCTTAGCCATGCAATATCGAGACGTGGGGTAACCCGCTTGTTGAGAATGCTAGGTTTATTGTCCCACTAGCTAACAAAATGAAGGTAAGGCCAATTGGAGTGCTAAAGAATTGGCCCGTGAAGATCACAGGATTCCAATTCTCTGTTGACTTTATAGTCAAGAAGGGGGTGGACTATGATGTCCTGCTAGGCCTTGGCCCTAGATGCACAATGCACGGGTCGTAGAGGACTGGGATAATGGTTCAATTTTCTTAAGCAATAGAATAGAGGTAGTGAGGATAGAGATGGAAACTTGGAAGACAACACCAATCGACCTAGATGCCATGTTAGCCATGCTAAAGGGTGATGCCTAGATTAGAAAATTTTATAGGCAGTTGACTAAGTATATCCCTATCATCCAGAAGATGAGCGAGAATGAATGCACATGCTAGCCACTATCGATCTGCCATTATTAGACAAGGAACTGTATGAGCAAGCTGCTAAGGCAATCAGTAAGCCCAAAGACCGAACCTTCAATGCCAATCTGCATGATGGCTGAAAGCTCAAACGAATGACCAAATCTTGTCAAATTTCATATCCCAAGAAACAAGTGAGAACTCCTTGAGATTCTCAAGCATCTGACAAACAAGCTAGTAAGCAACCAATCCACTAACCTTAAATCTCTCCAAGGTCTCTTGGATGAACTTAAGTGGCAGTGGACCAAGGTGCACAACTTTAACTTGAGGTACAATTGGGCCTTAGTCACCAACAAAAAGGAGGATCCATATCAAGACTTAGAAAATGATGAACAATTGAATGAAGATAGCGCTAACAATGAGTACGAGGAATGTTGTTCCCTTAGTGACCAAAGCGAAGGAGAAATGGATACCATAGAACATGACATTGAGAGACGATTGATAGAACAAATACAAGCAGACTCAAAACCAAGCAAGACGAATGATTTTAGGATCAAGAAAGGAGTCATGCACATGGATTGCGACTACACATGGTTGGACCGCATGGGAACGATAGATTACGAGCCACTAGGCTTAGTCCAACCAAGTGCTGCACCATTATTCAGAATGGATTCACCCTTTGAGTTGCGAGCTCCAGGAGAGACTCCCTCTTCTAGCAAAGCTAGAGAGTTTGATTTTGAGTTAGAAGTAAGCTTAGATAGTGATCCCGAAATACATTAACCTCCTAAGACTAGACGCACCAAAGGGGACCTACCCATTCACCTAAGGTGTCGAAGGCTGAAGGAGGAAGGGAGGAAGTAGCCTAAGGAACCATTGGCTGATGAGCAAAGGAAGCCACAAGACCTACCAAGGTAATTCACAGAGCTCAAAAAAGGTGACAGGATAGTGATTTTGATGGGAGCTAAACGCCAGGGGCAAGCCAATGAACTAATAGAAGGACTTGCCAAGGTTAAGGAGATTAATTTATCCAAGGAAGGGGAAACACCGTGACCTGTTTTTATAGCCGACACAATGACTTTATTGGGGAAGAGGAAGAAAATATCATTGCTCTTTTGTGAGAGTATATAGATGTTCTTGCTTGGTCCCTCGATGAGCTAAAAGGGGTGGATCCGAGTGTAGTGACTCACAACATATCCATGATGGCCGATGCGATGCTGGTCAAGCAACGACCGTATCCAATGAATCCCAAGCACATTCACATAGTGAAAGAGAAAATTGATATGATGTTGAGAGCAGGATTCATTTATGAGATTGAGCACACAGACTGGGCCTCTCCCAAAGTAATTGTGTTGAAAAAGAACAAGAAGATTAGAGTGTGCATCAACTACAAGAAGGTAAACACTGCTACAAAGAGAGACAATTATCCATTTCCATACACTGAGCACATGCTTGAAAGAGCGGCCAGTAAAGAAGCCTATAGTTTCCTGGACGGCTGTGCTGAGGATACAATCAGGTGGAAGTGCATCCTGACGATAGGCATAAGACTGCATTCGACATGGAGTGGGGCATCTTTGCATACATAATCATGCCCTTTGGGTGAACTAATACACCAACTACTTTTGAGAAGCTCATGTGTACCATCTTCAAAGACATGCTTAGGAAGGAGTTAGAGGTTTTTGTAGATGATTTGTGTATTCACTCTACATGGCAGGAATACTTAGATAACCTCTGAGCAGTCTTTAAATGATGTTTGTCATATCGTCTCTCATTGAACCCCTTGAAGTGCTAGTTCTGGGTAAAGCACGGATGCATCCTAGGGCACATGGTGTCGAAGAATGGCATTGCCATAGACTTGTTAATAAACTCTCTTTGTTGACCATCAAGCATTTCTTTATCTTGCTAATAAACCTTGTGCTACAGGATGCATTGCTAGATGGTTACTTTTTCTTTTAGAATTCGACTTCTCCGTGGTGGTATGCAAGGATAAGCAGCACTATATGGCTGACCATATGTCCTGCATACCCACAGGAAGGCCGCTAGACAGGGCATCCTAGACAAATGGCCAGATGTGCATTTGTTTCACTTGTCTAGTGTGAGGGATTTATTTAGAGTTGATTTGACACCATACTGGGCAGACAACATAGTCCAAGTGCTCGAGTACGAACTCCCCGATTGGCCCATCAAGAAGGCCCTGGCTTAGGCAACTCATTCTTAAAATCCAACCCTATTAGTTAATAGCAGGCCAACTCTATAGATTGGGGAAAGATGGGTTGCTATACGAAGATGTGTGTGTGAACATGAAATGCATGACGTATTGGTAGAGGCACATGATAGGATTGCAGGAGGATACTTCAACGGAGACACGACAGCTCGCAAGGTGCTGCAGTCTCAACTGTGGTGGCCTACCCTCTTCCATGATGCAACATGATGCGTAAAACACTACGATGAGTGCCAACGGACCAAAGTCTCGATTCGCAAGGATCAAATGGAGCTAATCCCTATAATTGTTGCAAGACAACCTTTCAAGAAATGGGGAATGAAGTTCATTGGGCCAATTAGTCTTGCGGCATAGTATTTAGAAGCCAAATACATTATCATTGCCATGGACTATCTCATGAAGTGGGCTGAAGTACAAGAAACTCAAAAGAATGAGGTATGGATCACTACCAAGTTCCTATGGAAGCAAGTAATCTCATGATTTGGATGCCCCATCGAACTGGTGAGTGACAAGGCACACATTTCATTAATGAAGTGATCACTCACCTCTTGTCTACCTTCCTAATCATCCATTGCAAGTCTTCACCTTACTATCCTTAGGCGAATGGACATGATGAGTCTACTAATAAAATCTTAGTGAAGGTTCTGACCAAGGTAGTCTCTACTTCATGCAACGACTGGGACAAGAAGTTGATGGCAGCCTTGTGGGCCTACCGCATAGCCTATAAAATGGATGTAGGATAGACTCACTTTAAGTTGACCTATGGGACTGAAGAAATTCTGCCCGTAGAGTTTTTCATTCCTAGCCTAAGAGTCGCTCTTCAAGAAATATGGGAGGGGAAGAAGGCATGGACAAAGTGCCTAAGTGAGCTTGAATGCCTATCAGAAACTTGACTCCTAGCCACCCACACACTGATATGTGAGAAGGAAAGACACAAAAGCTGATTTGACAAGCATGTCAAACAATGAGATTTTGAAGAGGGAGACTTAGTGCTCTTGTAATCTGTCAAGGGACATAAACAAAAGATGAAGTTTAGAGAGCTAGGGCCTTTCAGAGTCTGCACCATTAGTAGAATTGGTAACGTGGCACTTGAAACCCTAGAGGGAGAGGGCATAGGCTTCTTCCACGGTAGTCACATCAAGAAGTACTACCTCCCAAGTACCCATTACATGAACCTTCAATGTTAGAGTCTCCTATCAAGATACGAGTGTCCATAATTATGGAGTTTGAATATGAGGATGAGAAAACAGTAGGACCGGCTTACCTTAGCATAACTGCCATTGCCACATGACCACCCTCAATGCAGTGATCAATGTGAGGGAGCTAACTTTAATGTCCTAACTCACGAGTATTGGACCCAAATTGGCAAACCACAGTTACAGTAGCTCATTAATGCCAAACTTAACCCATTTGGGGGCCGATCATATGTACTCTTGGAAAATTGCAACAAAGCAGCAATCTCTATTGAGCCTGAGACTATACCAATGATCTTTTATGTGTTATCAAACGCTAAAGATGGAGGTATAGAATCATTGTTAGGACTCACATTTAAAAAGAAAGCTCATTGCAATGTCAACTATGAGTCCCATCGCATTCACCTTGCCATAGGTAGTGTGTGTATAGTCACTGCTTTTAATAAGGGCTACACAACTCCTTCAAAGTCTGCAAAGCCACTAGTAGAGAAACCCACCGTCAAGTGTAAGGAGGGGGGTCATGACCTTTTACAACCCGCCAAACCTCAAGATGAGTGAATCACTAGAGCCAAAGGTGAGGCCTATGGACCAAAGCTTCAATGGATCCCTAAACATCAAGGCCCACCACCCAAGAGCAGCAAGCTCGCATGACCTCCCAAGGCTGAGAACTCACACTCAAAACCTAGAAGGCCAAGATGACGCTACCAACCTTGCAAAATGGTCAAGTCGCAATGGGTCTCCAAAACCTTATTGCAAGCTCAAGGCTATTATAAGGGTAATGCATGGATATGGATACCTAAGGTCAAGATGGCCAAGGACACTACTCGAACATTACCCTTAGACCACCCAAAGCATCAAAACCAATGAGGCACACGTGCCACACGAGACTCATGCTGCGAAACCCATAGCACCTCAAAAGCCTAGGCCAACGGAGCCTAAGTTGAGCTATCGCCAAAAACTATAGCATGCTGCTCACAAGTCTCCTCAACTTGATCCCACTTGTACCCCTAAGGCCTCAGCACACAGCTAGTAGTATGACACCTGTAGCTCCAACCAAGCCTGTCAAACAAGAGGCCAAGCCACAATCTCAGGAGCAACCCAAGTGGCAACAATCACTCTGCTGAACTATCTATTTCTCGGTCAAACCTCAACCACCAGTCAGCCCTAGATGCTCTTATGAGCAGAGATCCATTCTAACCTTGGTTGCCGACTTGGCGGAGAATATGGGGGATGACTTGGTTGCTTGCCTTGGAAGATTGGATGCTATCTTTACAATACTTGCTAATAAAAGCTACAACATGCTAGATTTAGGTCTTTTGGATGAGCCTATAGCGACAAAAGTGCATGCACTCCCCTGTTCTTGGGAAGAATCAGAATTTGTATTCATCAAGATCTTTGAAGCAACACAAGATCTAATTGCCACACCCATTATGATCTCTAGAGACCACACATGAAATCGGTGCGTTGTCATGTCCTATCACAAGAGCACCGTCCTTGCCCACGGATAGAGAAGTAGAGGAATTAAATTAGCTTGCTAGCACCAACTCCTCTTTCTTGAGGAAATAGTATGCTCTCCGACTTCATTGGGAACTAGAAGGCTACCAAATCATGACTAACGTTGAACAATGACATGCCATCAAAACCTCGGAGTATGACCCCAATTACATAGCTCCAACTTCCTATAGGGTGTTGACCACCATCCATAACCAACCTATAGAAGAGAAACTCTTGATTCGCCCGTATCTAGATCGAATTCTGACTGAGAAGGAGTTACACATTGCTAGTCGAGTAAAATCTGGTGACTTCCTCACGGATGTTCTCACCTACATCACTCAAGTTGGCATCCGCCCCTTCGACATGGACCACTATGCTCAATTAGAATACAATCCAAATTTCTATACTTGGCTCATGCAGAAGTAAAAGCTCCAAACACAAGCACTCAAGGCCCTTGACCTCTTGACCTCTAAATCCTAGGAAGGATTCTTCTCATTCCCAAGGAGGGAGGGGAAAAGATGAAGTAAAAGTAAGGTGAATTAAGGCAAAATCAATAGGTGGAATGAAGAGGTGAGGTCAAACATGTAAGGGAAAATGAATAGAATTGCTTGAAGGAAAATTCTATTTTTATGCTTAAGTAGGTATTTTTCCATAAAAGCATGATCAACTTCTGTATATCTTCTAGCAAGAAAGTATCTTAAAAATGCTAATGGTGAAACATGGTTTTATGACAGGAGTTGATGATGGTAGCACAACAAGATCGTACCCACCATCTTCCATTCATAGATGAGGAAAGAGAAAAGTATGGTCTCTTCCTCAAAAACTGTGCTTACAACCAGCTAAAGTTCCAAAGTATCCATAACATTGCAAAGGTGGTGGCTAAGGAGGAGGCTGCAAAAAGGGTCGTGAGCAATGGAACATGGCCAAGTACATCGAGAATTTTGAACTGACCATGCCAAGTGTGTGGACTTCTTGAGGACCTACAACCCTAACAGGGAATGTGGTCTGTGGGGAGGGGGGAAGGAGCGAAGCAAATTCAAATTCAGCTCAGTAAGACCTTGGTGGAGAAGGCACTAGTCTTGAACCTAAGGTAGAAAGGAGACAGAAGCGGGATGTATATTCCACGCTGAACATGAGGAAGAAACAAGTCCTGACAAACGACAACATAATCATTCAGGACATCCCCGTGACCCAAAAATTAAAATGTAGGAAAAAGTCATTCATTCCCTCTTCTCTAGCCAATGGTACAACTCCCTCATGCACAAAATTAGTGTGCCCATGCTGGAGAGCTTGGCAGCTCATGCAATGGTGGATGAAATAGACTGGAATAGCTACGTGTGGAAAACCATTGTGATGGCTTTTAGCTCAAGGATGCAGAGGGTGATTTGCTTATAGAGGAAGTACATAGGAAGAATATTGACAATGGAACCTGTACTTCTCATGCACTTATAGCTAGAGGCAAATAAGATGGCAATGGGAAAAATAATCGTGATAGGGACTCATAGTCCAATAGGGGCAAGTCCAAGTGTTGTGTGGAATCACACACTAAGTCCCATGGTCGTAAGTCCTCTCTTACTTATCATTATTATGGGCATTAGGGTCACATAGGCCACAAGTCCATAAGATGAGTTTGTGTTTTATGAGTCCTACTTTCATTTTTATGAGTAAAAGAGAGTGAGGGAGAGCTTCTTTTGCTCGTTATGTGCAAGCCTCACATCCGATCTATGAAACATTGCTACCCAAATACAATTGAGAGGACATGGAAGCATGGACTTACCTAATCCTAGAAGGCTACTCCTAGTAGGTAGCTAAAGCTACTATCATGGGAAGCCATTGCTAGGAAATTGCCCACTAAGGATCGATTGGGATGATGGATAAGGGTAAACACTAATTATATTTTGTGTCCAACACGGGAAGAAGCAGTTAAGCATCTTTTTTGGACATGTAAAGAAGTCTCAATAATTTAGAAAAAAATGAAAGATTGGTTTAAGGCAATTGTCCTAGATGAACTTGTCCAAATGAGGGGTGCCGTGTTTGGTGACGAAGGAAAACTTGATGAAGAATCACTTAGACTATGGAATGTGGTTTGCATCGTAATAACAGATAAGCATACTTGGGGCAATAGGAAGAAAATTTTAATGAAAACAGAGAGGAAAATTCTTGTTGCAAAGGAGATATTAAGTTGCATTAGGAGAGACCCTCTAGCTATCTTCGGAGCTATTAAGAGCCATGCAAATGTGTTCAAAATTTCCTACAAACATCTAGGCAAATGAGGCTAGTAGGTACAAGAGGTTTTGTTGATTTGACCAAGCTAGTGGTTGTTGAATTAAGGCTGGTTAAATGACATAAATATATATGGGGGTCTTATAAGCATAAGAAAGAAGATGCAAGATGAGATTGATGTAGGGAGCTAGAAAAAAATGAGTTTTAGACTTGGCATCACAGGTCAATGAATGCTAATCACCCCTGGAGAGACGTAGCTAGAGTAGTATGAAGATGTACTACAAGTTTGTGGATGTACAAGTTTGGGGATGGCCAACGGAAGTACTAAAATTGAGAGAGAGAGAGAGAGAGAGAGAGAGAGAGAGAGAGAGAGAGAGAGAGAGAGAGAGAGAGAGAGAGAGAGAGAGAGAGAGAGAGAGAGAGAGAGAGAGAGAGAGAGAGAGAGAGAATTTAGGCATCATCTACATTTCTAACTTGCTTTATGGTCTGAGCAATATTCAATGCTACAACTCAACTAGCTTTGTATTGGCATCCACCATTATGCAGAAATGACATCTAAGTTTATCTAGACTGTTAGAGGCAGACCACACCTAGGTCTGTCACTTAATGTGGTGAGGTTGTGGCTTAGAAAGAAATATGGACACACAAAGTCTATTTTTTTGGGTCATAGATATGTTTTGACTTATGTGATATAAGTGTCACTTACATGAAGCATTTGTATAAAATTTTTGTTAGTTGCATAAACAACAATGAACACCACTCATGCAACAATCATGCATTTTTTAAAAATGGCCAAAAGGTATTCAAGATTGTGGAGTTTTATCCCCCCTCCCTCCCTCCCTCTCTCTTCCTCTCTCTCTCTCTCTCCCTCTCCCTCCCTCCCTCCCTCCCTCCCTCAGTCTCTCTCTCTCACATCACTTGCTCATGATCCTTACATTTGAACAAATTGGCTCATATCCATAGAACTTTGAGAAAGAATCTAAGATAAGTAAATTACTTTCTTGCAATAATCCATAGCCTAGATTGAAACAAGCTAAATTTATGTATAGTAAAAAAATGTCAAGTCAATGATACCAAGTCCTTGAGAGTAAAAAATGGCATGAAGATCTTGTTCTCATTCTCTCAATCTGAAGGCTCTTTCCTCCTTTCCCCCTCCTTATGGCTGTGAACCATGTGGTTTCCTCTCACACTCCTTTTTCAAGGAAGAAACCAAAAGACTCTAGAGCCATAGTAGCTCATTGAGTTACTTGCCTTCATCAATGTCTCACCATTGCTATGCATTGTCGGATTCATATCACTTTTATGAAATATATAGAGCTTGACTAGTTGGAGTCTTTCTGCCCATTGTAATGCCCATAAGCTATACTCAATACTGCTTGTTCTATCAGCAAAAATTGGCCAATAAGTAGGTGTTTGTGCCCGATTTTCCTCTAGGTCCACTGCTCAGGATCAACCTGAATTTCTGGGGGAATAAAAATATTTTCCATAATGCAAAAAAATTTCTCTCTCAGTGAAAGAGAATATCGGTTTCCATATTGATATATTTCCTAAAATATTTCACGGAATAACCGTTCTTCATCCTGGACATAATTTCTAGGATGAGTAATGTTATTTAAGAAAAATTCTAGTGCAATATTAGTAATATTTTTCTGACCAATAATCCTTGGCGTCAAACTGTATCATTTTACCCATAGATCCATTCGTAAATAATTCCTACGAATTTCCTTTCCAGGATCTTTTCGAGGGATTGTGCTTATTGCAGTTTGGCCTAGGTCATCCTCTCTTAATGTGTCATTATTTTTTACATAATTTTTAAAAAATATTTTTAAATTTTTTAAAAATAAAAATTTCTTGCTTTGATACCATGTGTGACATACAGACCACTAACTATAGTCGATAACGTTTGCTGGTTGTGTGGGGTCTTTCCTAGCTGTCGACATCCACACTCCACTGAAATGTTTGGACTTTGATCAGTCTAGGCAACTTGAGGTCCACCCCATAGGGGAACGTCCTACCTTATCCCACGAGGATCGACCTGAGTATTTCTTGTTGACTTAATAGTCTCCTATCTTTAGCTAGCTCACGTTCGGAGGTGTCCTTCGAGGGGCTTCTCATCCAAACAGAGAGGGGTCATTACCCTTGGTTCATGGAGTGCAACAATTTTTTCCACTAACGGGCTCGGGTTCGTGGAACCCTAACGCATTTTGGTATAGCCACTGCACATTTCCCCTAAGATAATGATCAGCCTAGGTTCGAAGACTCATCATGTTGGCTCTTATCCTATTTTTCCCTTTCAAAAAAGCACCCGACTCATCGGGTCCACCCTGCCATTGAATGCCTTTAGTTGAGAAAGGTTGCTCGTCCGCTTCCCTTTAAACAATGTTTTCTTTAGTTATCTAAATAGAGCATACTACCACATTGTTGAACACATAAAAACAACTTCATTAATTACCCTTTTAGCACAAGGTTCGTTTCACGTCTTCATTAATTCATGACACAAAAAAAAAGAAACCAATCCTTTCAAAACATTGGATAAAAACATATTTATATATTTTTAGTTATGCCCTCAAAACCAGAGGTGCATTCACCCTCAAAAACCAGAGAAGCATTTTGAGCCTGTATCTTAGGTTCCAATGCAAAACTGCATTGATAACAGTATGGATTTCTTCTCCGTCTTAGGACTGACTACATATTCTAGGAATAAGTTTCGACCAAAGCCGTTCATGGTTATGAGTTGCCATAGGAGGGAACCTTCCATACTGGTCTGTTGTAGGCATTGATCAGATGCTCTAGGTAGATCAAAAAATATATCTAGCTCATTCGAGCTCTAGCAGCTAATCCCAAGGGAAAGTCAAGCACCAAAATCACCCTTAATCTGGGCAAGAATATTTCATTTCATTAGTGAAAAAATTGCAATCACATCGAGGTTTCGAAAATCAGAAACCATCAATCATCCAGTCCTTTACAATCAATATTTCTTGAGCAATTAATGCTACTAAAAACAGTAATTTATAAAGTGAGTTATAACTTTATCGAAAAGATTTTTCAATGACTTTGATTTGACTAGCCAATATTTTCTAAGGATTTCCATTCCCTTCTTCTTCCTTTTTGTGGCTATTGAATTTTCTACATGAAGACTTTGATTGTTTTGTTTTTTTAATTTTCTATTTTTTTAAATTATGGTAAATAATTATTTTCTTTCTTCAATTACCTTCTTTTCCTATGTTATTTTTTTCTAATTTTACTAAATCAACCATTTCCTGTACTTCCTTATTAATATGTTTTGTCACCCAAGAGTTAGGAAATCCATTTCTAAGTAATAATCTATATTTCATATGTCATCTAGGATAGTTTATGATTACAAAAGTCTTTCCATGGCCAAATCGATAGACACTATTCTTATTTAAAGGAGTCTTCAATTCTATGAATAATTATCATTATCATAAAAATTAGTCCTATATGTTTAAATATTCATAATTGTTATTTTTTAGTCAAGAGAATAACTCAAATTTCAATGATGCATCTAAATAATTATTACTATAACTATACTTAACTTTTAGAGATTGACTTAACTAATTTGTCCTTAGTTAATATTTAATATTTCTAAGGATTCCACTCATGTCGTTCTTATAAGTGTGATACTAAAATTTATGGTTAGCTCAATTCTCAAAAGATTACGTATGGGTGTCATCGTCGCTTCTTTGATTGCCCTTCTTCACAATAGAGTCTGTTTAACTCCACACTCATCCTTTCACAATGGAGGGGAGGGGTCTTATTTATTGGAGAGGGAGAGGGGGGTATGTGATGCTGCCTACATAAGCGACATCTGAGGTGTCACATGGTGGCACCATGAAAATGATGGGTGATGGGTTGACTAACCAGGTGTCAGCTTGTTAAAATTTCCTAAATTGTTTTTAACATGAAAATGCCATGTGTAGGATATTTCTAGTGAGGTGGTAGTTTGAGATTTTTTAGAAAAATCTTGTTTTTTGATTTTAAGAGAAAATTAGAAAGAGGGTATGAGGTGTCCTGATGAGGTTGGAAGTGGCTAAGAATAACCAAATTTATTGAAAATGAAAATTAGGGAAATTGGAGGAGGAGTACTGATGTGGCAACTTAGGAATTTTCAATCAATAAAAAAGAATATCGTTTTTAATTTTTTCATAAAAAATTAGGATATGAGAAATGAGGTGTCTTGTGGAGGTTAAAAAGTACTAGGATTTTTCTAAATTTTTTTATATGATAGTTAGAAAAATAGGGGAATGAGTACTTATGTGGCAAGAGATGGGAGGAAAAGTACACACTCATTCTAATCATTGATTATCTCTCTCTCACCATGTGTCATTCTCTTGTAAAGTCCTACTTGCAATTGAACTCTTTCTCTCTTTTAGTTAACTACTCTTTGGCTTTTAGTTAGAATTAGACTAATTGGATGATTTGTCTTTTCTTCCCATTTTTCCTTTCTATGCATGTATAATTTTTTATGTGTTTTGTCGATGACTAAGGTGGAGTTTTCATGATAAGGAATAATGCACATACACTATTGAAATAATTAGCCCGTGTTTGCAAAAAGCTATTCTTTTTGCACGTGTTCACATGCTTGAGAGCGGAATTTAGGTGACAGGAAGTGCTTAAAAATAGCTCAAAATTATGAATATCAAGGGAAAAATATTCACTGTCAAAGGCGGCGGCTCGATCTAGGACGATTTTAAGCGCCAAAGTGCTTTAAAGGCGCCCGAGCGACACTTGTTGATTTTTCATAATTTTTCAGACAGTCGTGCGGGTTGACACAAGCTACTGGCCAATGCGGGATGCTAAGCCGGACGCCCAGGATTTTTCAGAGCTCGATTCCGAGTCCGGACGGGGAAATGGCCAAGAAACCGGTCAAGATGCGAAGAGGTGGACAAAACTTGGCCAAAATGGGCAAGTGACCCTTGGGAGCCCAAATTTAAATGTAACATGAAACTTTGGAGGTTGAAGATGCAACAAATCGTGGAGGAAAGAAACGCCAGAATGCGCCCGAAAAATGCGCTTGAAGAGAGGATGATCAATCTCCAGCCTCAATGCAACCCCCCCCAATCATCATTGCCCCTCATTTCCCTCTGTATGCAGACTCTATCGCCGCCCTTCGCCCGTCGAATGATGGCCTGGTTTGAAATTTCTGATTCTAGTCTTTCTCTCTCCTCCCTCTCTCTCTTCTAAGAGGCAGTTCATGTGTGGGAAGAAGCAATGAAGAAAGAATGATGGAGGCTTGTCCGGCATGGACCGGATTGCTCCACGGGCTGAGAATGGTGATTTGTGATGTTGCTGGACATGAAGTGTTGTTGTTTTCCAGATTTGCAGCATGGAAAAAAAAACCCGAAACACGCGTTTAAGCGGTAAACTAAAAAATTACAAAGAAAATTTAGTGTTTTATGCTTTTGATTGATGGAATGCCATTCATATGGACTAAGATTTGATTATGCTGCTGATTCTTTTGAGTTCTTACTGTTTATAACCAGAAATTATGAAAAACATGCATTTCATGGCTCGAAATAATGTCAAGAAACCCGAAAACGCATGAAAAATGGGGAAAAACAAGGGTTTTGGGCATATAAATGGGGAAAACCGTCGATACACATCAACTAATCTTTCAATTTTGTTGCAAATGAACTAAGGGCCACAGCCCACAAACTGGTTTTCATTTTCAGCAATTTAAAAAATACAAGAAAATGAAGAAAATGGCAGGAAAATGATAAAAAAACCATGAAAAATAGGGGAAAAATACATTTGGGGCTACGAAAAATATAGAAAAATAGGATTTATGTTTGTTGATGTATAGCAAGGCTGGGGCATGAAGTTATGCTTCAGTTCAGCCTTGTTTATATGTTTTAGTGCGTGTTTCCTTCCTTTCTCCACATAAAATGACAAGGAAACCCTAAAAGAAATGAATGCAATAATGCACTATCAAAACGGGGAAGGGTAGAGTTGTGGAAAAAATGGTTAAATGCCGCTGAGCATGAGGAATAATTTGCTGATTTTATATGCATTGCATCTAGGACGGAATAATAATGATAAAAATTAAAACCTAGTAGCACGAAGATCACTTCGGTGCTAGGTGTTGCAGCGAAGCACAAAGCGGTTAGAAAGAAAAGCATGAAAGAGATGTTTTGCACTTGCACGCTGCTGGTTTTTTTAAAATGTTTGAGCACTAGGCATCCACCTCTTTGCATGATCATTTAGAGGAAATTAAAAGTATCAGAGTTAGCTCCTGGACATGCATAGCAATTGTTTTCAGTAGGCCTTTGACCCACCGTTGAGAGCGTGAGGTTCCTATGCTGTAGGATAGACGAGGGTTATAGGGGACAGCAAGTAAGGACAATGGTACATTCCTGGATACGTTTATTTGGTACCTTGAGTGACGTTTGTGTGAAATGTTTAAATGTTGAGCGGCGCATCGAGGGGCCAATCCCCAAGGTGTAGGAGAGTCGCAGAGGGTTGACGGCATTCAGCTGTAGGAGGAACCCCATGTGTATGTGATTCGAGCCTTTTGGCTATGTGAAAGGGACTCCCTCTGAGGAGCAATATTGGGTTAGGATCAGTTGGACTACAACGTATTACAAACGCAATGTTTAGGAAGGCAGAGATTTTGATAGACGCTCCTGGCCGCGAGGCCGAGGGGTTGTCTTGCGCATAGTGACGAGGTCCGGCTAGTGCATGAGCCAGTGCCGACCCGTTTTTAGGTCCATCAATGCTTTTAAGTAAATGCACAATTGTACATGAAGAGTGAGTTCACAAGCGTAAATTATATCTTTATTTATGAAATGTACATGCACATGTTCATGTGTTTACATGTGCATATATGCCTAAGGAGGAGTTCACATGGATAACTTATCTCCACCAATTCGATACTTTTAAGGCTTAAGTCCTTTGGCTAGTGGGAGGGGGGGGGGAGCTCATGCAAGGATCAACGATTTTGCTCATGTATACGATGAATAAAATTTCCATGGGAGATTTCTTAAATTTTGTGTGTGTACATTTTGTGTTGTCAAGGCGGTTTGTTACATCTTCTCTCACAATATTGCATCCATTGTTTCCTATGTAAGAGAGAAGTTATTAATGATGAGATCAAAGAGATGAAGAGGTCCATATGCATAACTCTTCTCTCATGATTTTGTTTCCATTGCTTCCTATGTAAGAGAGGTGTTATTCATGATGAGATCAAGGAGATGAAGAGAAGAAAAGAAATCTATGTTGCCATATATCTCATTCACACTCACATCTTCACACACTCATGTTCCAAGGTACAACTCACCAAGATGGGGAGGAGAAGAAGAGGAAAGAATGCAAAGAGCTTCACAACACCATGTCTTTCACAATATACACTCACTTACAGTCCCTCTCCTTCACTATCACACATAGATAATAGAGGAGCAAGAAGATAGTAAAAGTGAAAGTTTGCACATATGAATAGATTATTCCATTCTTTATAAACAAGCCTTTAGGGCTAGGTTTTCCACCTTTCCCTTAGCATTCAACCTAGTTTTGTGGCCTAGATCCCATGATTGGACTATTCCTTTGCATGCTTCCTCTGAGGTCTATGAGGCTTCTAGGATGAAATTAGACAGAGAAACTTTCTCTTTTCCTTGGAAGTCTTATTAATTATAATACAATTTGCATGGTAGTGAGTGTGGCTCTTGAATTTACATTGCAAATGATAGTGCAATTGATGCAACTATTTCGTGGGTTATATTATGAAAAAACAGTGTAATTCCTTTGTTGCACATTATTGGATCCTAGCACAATCCAAAAATATGACCCTTCCAAATTAATAATGATTTATTGTTCTATTTGTAACTTTTTTCTCAATGTGGTTAACATCACCCCCTCCTAGATGGCTACTAGTCCCTTGGAACTTATCGTCATAGGTGGCCTACTTCAACTTGCATCAAAGTGATGGATGCAAGAATATACTTGTGTTATCCTTAGAGGAGTCATTCTGGTACTGATGACATACAGTTCTTGGTATTTCATAAGTTGCGGCTAGAGTGGTGGTAGGTGTCAAGGTTTTCGAAGATTAAAATATGTGATAATGCAAAGTTTTTGAAAATCTTCTATACTTGCAAAGAAAAATCTCTCGTACCATACTCTTCCTAGGGGATAAAACTAGTCTTCTTTTTATGCACAAGACTTATATTTTTGGTTTGGAAGATGGGTCAAGATCCAAGCAAGATTGTAGTATTATCACACACTTGATGATCCAAACCATACATAGATTATCATACAAATATTATGTGAGTACACATGTACACTTAGGTACTATTGAGAATATTTCTTTACTAGTTCTTTATGTAGTTGATGAAGCAAGGAATCTAGGTAATTGATGGTTGAAAAAATTGTCAATGTTGAGGAAGAAAGCATAAGGAGACATCATAAGTATGTTGAACAAAGTGTTGTATCATAAGTGAATGGAGCAATGTCTCCAATAATTATAGCTGCTTGTGTCATATTTGAGAGAGAGTGGTTTCCTTTTTTAATGCATTTTTCCCTTGCTTTCATTGTTGATTGTGATTGTAACGTGTCCACTTGTTATCTTCAGGACACATCTTAGTAGTCCATCGGAAAGGATGTCTAGAAAGCTCTACCGGGCATTCCCATGGAATGTTATGGGGTTTGCGATCTAGGATTTTCCGTGGCATCTGCCATGTAGCGGAAGTATTCTGGCCGTTCCCACTTAGGACCGACCTCAATTAGGGTTTTCCCTACTGGTCATTTCCTAACAACAACTAGCGTTGAACCCGAACGAACTACTTTACGCAGAAACGCCAAGTCTGAAGTGGATTCATGCTGCACTTGGTTCAAGGAGAATGGGAAACGAGAGGGATGCGAAGCTCAACCTCTCTGACATAAGGCATAGTCCCATTCCGTTCCCCTAAAACAGCATAAATCGGGATCAGTTATAACTCTAGGTCAATGCTTTTGTTGTTTGTGTTCCTTGAACGATCTTCCTGCTATCCATCTTGATTGAGAAAAGTTCCCCACCAAAACCGAGACCACCCATCCGTAGGATGGACCTATGGCCACATCCACCGCACTTTCCTCAAGTTGTTTTAGTTATTTAAATACCTTACACATTTAGTTGGACATGTATCAATAAGCTTCCTTAATTAGCCCATTAGGCACTAGTTCCTTCACGTAATCATAGCACTTGACATAGAAAAGCAATGTCAAACAAGTTCCTTTTTAACATGTTATCATATTTATCTTTGAAATACATAAAGTCCAGCTCGTAGGCTTATCCATAATCCGCTCGAAGGCTATCCAACAATCCATAGGGATTACCAATCCAAGATTCTGCCTGTAGACTAGTATGCAGGCCTCGAGATCCAATCCCGAGTCATGTTGGCCTCTTGTGCAGGGCCCGAAAGGTGAGGCATTTACAGCCAGAGCCCCCTCTGGCACCCAAGTGTCCTCCTGCTCCAAGTAGCGCTCAACGGAGAGACCTCTTGCGGTGGGTTCGGTCCACCTTCCCAGCACGGTTAACTGTCAAGATTGTGGGAGAGAAGGAAGGAGTCTCACTTGTAGCTTTCTTGCTTGCACAATGGGGGAATGCGCACACAGGTGGAGGCTGAAAACAGTTTTCCTCTTCTTAGTTGTATAAGCCAAAAGAACTCTAGTATAAGGAAATAGAAGAACCCTATATATGGGTCTCAAACCAAACTCAACTAACTAAGGTGGCATACTAACTGAGCCACGAACTAGAGTAGATAAGGATAGCTATCATGTAGCTATTATTCATGGGCGGTGTACCAACCGCATCTGCAACTGACAAGTCGGTGACATAAATGCACAACGGTCACCCTGGCATAGAGTGGAGCTCGATATCTCAACACTCCCCCTCGAGCTCAATCCCAATTCTTGCACACCAAGCAGGTCTCTGAACTTGCGCAGCTTCTCTGCGCCCAATGCCTTTGTAAATATGTCAGCTACCTGATCCTTTGTGCTGATATAAACTAGATCAATAAGACCTAGTAAAACCCTCTCCCGCACATAGTGATAATGCACCTCAATGTACTTTGTTCTAGCATGATAGACTGGGTTATTTGCCAAGTGTATACTACTCATGTTGTCACAATAAATGACAACTGGCCCATCTGTAGGCTGATGCATATCATAAAGTAGCTTATGCAACCAAGCTACCTCACATGCAGCCATTGATGCACCCCTGTACTTAGCCTCTGTGCTGGACAAGGCAACTGTAGGCTGTTTCTTGCTGCTCCAAGTGACTGCAACACTCCCAAAAGAGAACACATATGCACTGGTAGATCGTCTATCAGAAATGCTACCAGCCTAATCAGCATAAGTGTATCCATGCAACTGTATCTGAACCCCAATCTCATAAAATAGTCCATACTGCAATGTGGACTTCACATACCTGAGTATGCGTCTAGCCGCATCCAAATGCGGTTTCCTTGGAGCCTACATAAACTGACTTACCAATCCAACATCATAGCTCAAATCTGGCCTGGTAATAGTCATATAAATCAAGCTTCCTACTATGCGTCTGTATATAGTAGGGTCTTCCATAAGCTCACCTACATCTACACTCAGCTTCACATTCTGCTCCAAAGGAACTGAAATAGGCTTACAGCCTATCATCCCATATTTGGACAGCATGTCCAATCCATACTGCCTCTGCAAGACGAGATACCTCTCCAATATGCCTATTTTTCCTTTCTGCAATTCCATTTTGTTGTGGGGTATGACTGCATGAATATTGCTGCTTGATGCTATGCTCCTGCAGGAACCTTGCAAACTCATTTGAGAGGTACTCTCCCCCTCCATCTGACCTTAGGCATTTTATTTACAGGCATGTTTCTTTTTCAACCATAGCTTTAAGAGTTTTGAAATACTCAAAAACTTCACTTTTCTTTTTCATAAAATACACCCAAATTTTTCTGCTATAGTCATCAATAAAAGTGACAAAATAAAGACAGCCTCCAAGAGATGCAGCTTTAGTAGTCCACACATCAGAGTGGATTACTTCCAATGGCATCTCACTCTCTTGAACATGTCTAGGAAATGGTTTCCTTGCCTGTTTTCCAAATTGACAGGCTTCACATACCTTATGCATTTCTGCAACCTTGAATTTAGGCAATCCTGCAACAACATTTTGGGCCTGCATTGATTTAAGTCATTGTACATTAACATGACCAATGCGTTTATGCCAAATATCAATATCTGCAACTACACCGGTCCCATGTACAAACATTGCTGCACTCAATTCAGGCATGTCTGCATCCAACGTAAACAGTATGCCCTTCTTCTTTCCTTTTGCTATCAAGCGACCTTTATTTTTCATATCCTCAACAAAGCATCCATGAGTATTAAATCTGACCTGCAAGCCCTGCTCAACCATTTGACCAATAGAAACCAGATTCTTGGTGATATTCGGGACATGAAATACATCGGACATGTATTTCTTTTTCCCATCCTGCATAGACAAAGGAGTTTTTCCAATCTGCACAATATGATGTGCAGTATCATCACCAGTCTCCACAAATCCTGGTTTTTCCATTTTCCTTGCATCCTCCATCCATTCTGCATGACCTGTCATGTGGTTTGATGCACTTGAGTCAACATACCACACATCGTTGCTTTCTTCTGCACTTGTCACAGAATTGTTCATGTGCTACACCATAAACAAATGCTCATTTCTGTCATCATCCTGTCTACTAGAAGATGCATAATTCCCTTGTTGCAATTTCCAATTCATGATATCATTCTGCTTTTTATAGCAGTCTTTAGCCATATGACCCATTTTACCACAGTAGTAGCATTCAACATTGCTGTTTGCATTTTGGCCTCTTTGCCATCCACCACGACCTCTTTGGCTCCCCCTGCCTCTAGAGTTACCATGTCCTCCTCCATAGGACTGGTTTTCTTGAGTTTCCTGTATATTCTGATTTCTACCACGGCCTCCAAATCGGCCTCCTCTACCTCTGCCTCTACCTCTTCCAGTATTTGAGTAGAAGACAACTTCTTTTGAAGTTCCTCCTGAAAAAGATGCACCACCATTTCTCTGCTCCTCAGAAATTAGAAGAGCAATCAACTCCTCGAAATCAAGAAATCTTTCACAGACGGATATGGATGTTCAAAACTGTGCATAATCCTTTCCTAGACCATTCAAGGTCACAGAAACTAAATCATCATCTTCCACTGGTAACCCAATGGAAGCAAGTGCATCTGCAATCTTCTTCACCTTCATGTGGTAGTCATCGATGCTCATATTTTCTCTTTGCACATTATGCAACTCTTGCTTGAGTTGCATTTTCCTGGCTTGCGTATTTGTGCTATACATTTTTGACAAAGTATCCCATGCCTCCTTTGGCGTACTTGCATCCTAAATATGCACAATCATAGAGTCTGAAATACTGATAGACAGCCAGTACATAACTTTCCTGGCTCTCTCATGCCATGCTTTTAATGCCTGCATTTGCTGTTGATTGGGAACATCAGGAATAACTGGTTCTTCTTCATTTCCTGCAACAAATTCCCAATATCCTTTTCCCATAAGGAAATTCGTCATTCTAAACTTCCATGCTCGAAGTTGTTCTTGTCAAGCTTTTCAGTTACAATCTGTGAAACAGAGTCAGACGCCATTACAGAATACTGCAAAAAATTCCGTCACTGCAGAGAACACAGCTTCAGCCTCACAAGGGCAAATCTGCAAAACTGACGAAAGTGGTATTTAACCACACAGTCACTTCCTATTGACGATTTTGCATCAACAAGCAACAAGGATGATTCTGTAACTCCCAATGTCTCTGCGCACAGGCATACGATGCAATTTCTACAGTAACTTTTCACCGACCTGTAGAACAGTGGTCGCACAGCATAAAACTGGGTCTTTTCCTGACTGCGTGCAGAAAACTTCCGCCTCCAAAACAGGCCCCGAAATGGCCTCAAATCAAAGAAACAGGGTCGCCTAGGGCTAAAGCCCTATCCCGCAGCATATACTGCCCTCTTGCTTCACCGCAAAGGGCGTCTCAACCCGAGACAATGCACTCTTGCAATTTCCGGCTGTGCTACCTGCAGAGATCCGCTCCCAAAATAGAAAATGAAAGCAACACTGCTCCTCTTACCAAAACACCGCGAGCTTGGCTTGCTTTCTTGAGCTCCTTACCACGAACAAGGCTCTGATACCATGTCAAGATTGTGGGACAGAAGGAAGGAGTCTCACTTGTAGCTTTCTTGCTTGCACAATGGGGGAATACACACACAGGTGGAGGCTGAAAACAGTTTTCCTCTTCTTAATTGTGTAAGCCAAAAGAACTCTAGTACAAGGAAATAGAAGAACCCTATATATGGGTCTCAAACCAAACTCAACTAACTAAGGTGGCATACTAACTGAGCCACGAACTAGAGTAGATAATGATAGCTATCATGTAGCTATTATTAATGGGCGGTGTACCAACCGCATTTGCAACAAACAAGTCGGTGACATAAATGCACAACGGTCACCCTGGCATATCACGAGTGGAGCTCGATATCTCAACATTAACAACCCCCTTGGTTAGGGTCAGGCAGGCAGTCGGGGGTAACTGAAGCTGCCTCTCCCTTCAGGCCTTCAACCTGAAGCATTAGATATCCATTTATCCTTTAATTCTTTGATCAAACAAAGCAAAATAGTACTTTTGAAACTCTTACAAGAACAATCATTTCCATTGGTCGTTATTTTTGGCCAACTGCTGCTGAGTGAATCCTTCTTTTTGAATGCATCTAGCACTCGATCCGGGATTAATTTCGACTTGGCAAGATCCCCTATATCCTGGGTTAGGGTCGTACACCTATTAACCCGACTTGATCAATACCTTAAGTTCATATGTTATTCCAATTTATTGATTGGTCTTTTGCTTCCAAGCAATTATCTTTACCCAAGAAAGGTACTATATCAGGAGGATTATTCATCCTCTTGCAAGATAAACTTGTGTAAGAATCTACCAATCTTATTCCGAGGAATTGGCCATTCCCTTGTGATCAAATCACAAGATCATGCGACTCTACAACTTGTTGCACAAGTATCCCATCAAACTATGGGACTATTCTACCCATCAACGGTGTCTTCTAATTATGGTGTCATGATTAGATATAACAATTCGTTCCTGATTGCATTAGGCCGACATTGTCGGTCCTAGGGTTCCGAGTTTCATCTTTTTAGCGAGAGATTCTTAGGGTAAAAACCCTAGATCTTTTCTCACAAGTATGTCCTACTATTGTCCCTACATTCCATGGATGTGGGCACGTATTTAGGGTATAGGAGTTTCATTTTTGGCAATACGAGCGTCTAGGTAAATGTCTTCAACGTGCTAACCCTAGTTAGCTCTTTGGGATATGTTGCATTGAATTAACCCTTTCTAAACGAGTACTTCGTGGTTTTTAGGTGTTTAGGTTTAAACCAATTTAACTTGTCTATTCTTGAAGATAATTATGCTATCATTTTCGTCCCCATATGATTCATTGTCTACGTGTAAGTTGATTAACAAACCCTAACTTTTTGGTTTAAGGTCAAAGCATAGTTTTAGTTATAGCCTATTTCCAATTGATCATCCTATAGCATGCAACAAGATTCATGCTTAAAACATGCGGCCTTTTTCTACTTTCTTTTTCTTTGTCGTATGCTGAACTTACACACCCTTTCGTTGGTTTAAGTTTTAAGGCCACTTGCCTAGAGTTAAATCTTCTTCATGCAACCCTAGCAATTTTCTATGGTTGCTAGCAACTTTCTTTAGGAATCATTTCGAAAAATATGTTCAATAATGCAATATGCAGTTTATTTCTTCCATGCCTTATCGGCGTGTACTAGCATGATTCCATTTTGTAAAAATGGACATTAATCTAATTTCAATTCATTGCAATGCATAAAGACTATTTGCTAGAAATGCATAGCAATCTTCTGCTCACTTTATTTTGTTCGTTATATTGAAAATACTAATGACCGAATTCTTTCGTCGTGAGCTATTTCTTTTAAATTAGTCAAAGTATTTAGAACGAAAGATGCATCCTATCTCCAAAAATGATCCATGCATGATTGGATTATAATGACGTAAATCAAAATTTAGAAAAAACCTGGACTTGTGGTGAAATGTCCACATGGATGTTAGGAGACGATGCTCCTGCAGTTGCGCCTTGTGCCTTCTTAGGGGCCATTGCGAAATTCAGACTTTTTGCCTTGGACGGAGAGTTACGATCTTGTCCCTCTCCTTCGTACGCAAACTCCCTTTGTGAGTTGGCTTTAGAAGGCCTTAAAACCGGCTAGGAGAGGAAAAAAAAACCCACAAGAAGGCTTTGAGGACTTGTGGGAAACCTCACGGGAAGGGGATTAGGTGGAATTCAAATGGAAATGGGTGGAAAAATCCCGGAGGGCAGGGGATATTAGAACCATGATAGGGGCTTTTGGGAAAGGCCCACAAGAAAGGATTAAGGGCCTTTGGATTGCGGGGGTGGGGTAAACCTACGAGGAGGGTTTTAGGTTCTGGGGGAGGGGGATTTATGAACCCACTTTGAAAGGCCTTTTTAAGACCCACAGGAAATAGGGGATTTTGTGTGGGAAGGGGAAAAGGGGCTTAAAGAGCCCTTAGGAGGAGATCTTGTGTGTGTGTGTGTGTGTGTGTGGGGGGGGGGGGGGGAGTATGAAAGGGCACATGAAGGGGGGGCTTCTTAGGGGCTTTAGAAGCTTCCCCAAGAAGCTTCTAAAGCTTTTGGGAGGTCCACGTGGGAGGAAGGGAACAGTAGCTCACAGCGCATGATGACGGGTAGGGGCGGACTGCACGGCAGCTAGCGACTTGATGGCGAGTAGGGCGGACTGCAACGGCAACTTCGATGGCGACTAGGCAGCGTCTCGCTTCCAAACGACAACAGCAGGGCCTTGGCTCCTCCCTCTCTCCTTCACGACCACTTTCTTCACGGCGTCAATTTTCCCTCCCTCTCGTCTTCTTAGTTCACGTTACCTCCGACCTGGCGCAGCGTGTACCTTAAAAGGTCAAAGCATTACAATAAGTAAGATGGTGATAGTTACATTTCAAGACATGGATAAGTCACATTCCATAATGCTAGGATAAGTCACATTCCATCATGCTCATTGATTTGGAGCTTTTGAGGAGCTTCCACCCAATGTTGTAGTGGAGAAGTAATTTGATTCAATTATGAAAGGTGAAAGGTTATACTATTGTACATACATCTATATACTTGATGTTGATTTGTTCATCAAAACTCTAGAGTACAAGAAACTAGTGATTTTTTTAAAATGGTTGGCCCAAGTCTTGTGATTCTCCCTTTTAACAACTTCTATACCATCCTCAATCTTTGCATTATGGGCTCAAAACAAAGAATATGTATAGGCATGGCACAACAAATGTGTTCATAACTTGAAGGAATACATAGCTTTGCTACTATATCACAAGTATTGAGGATCCTTGGCCATGGACGAGTAAAATGGAACGGGATACCAATGTGATACCTTTCCTACTATAGCACAAGCATTGAATGAGTATCTCGGGCTCTTGTGATGGATTATGATGGAGAGAGAGAGAGAGAGAGAGAGAGAGAGAGAGAGAGAGAGAGAGAGAGAGAGAGAGAGAGAGAGAGAGAGAGAGAGAGAGAGAGAGAGAGAGAGATTGCGGGGGCCTATTAGAGGTGGCCACTAGTACTAGATTATTGGTGGTGGGGGGCTAGAAGAAAGTCTAGTGTTTAAGGTGGAAATGATTTTTCACCTCAGCTTCGTTTCCACTAGAAAGGCCCCCCTTTTCCATGTTGACCATAATGGGGGTCCCATACTAATGTGTATCCTGAGCCATTACTATGGGAAAGCCTAATATGGAAAAGGGTACCATATGAAGGGGTTATTTAAAAATTAACTAAAAGAGAGGTGTATTTTATTCAGGGAAAATTCACATATAACAAAGAATATCCAACATCATCACATATATATAATACACATCCTCATGTAGTTTGCATACTACATCTTATGAGCATGCACATGCCAATAGATGTGGTCCTTTATATATTTCTTGATCTTAGAGGGGCTTTGCATGGAAAAACAACACCTTATGCATTAAATTCTAGAAATTTTTTTTGGTTCATTTGACAAATGGAATGTCATTTTTGCAAGCTTTTATTTTCTCTATATTATTTGGAAATGGAGTTTCTATTATTGGATTCACGAAAAATACCTAAATCATCCATATGCAAAGCTCCTCAAAGTATGTAGAGACTTTAAGGTAATATGCCAAACAAGTAGGGACAAAAAGGTTACACATGTTTTAGGTGCATTAATTAGCAAACCCAAGACTTAACTTTTGAACATAGGAGTGGATGAGGTCTTGAACTAGTTCTTGAATCTTGGATTTAAAGTAATCAAGATGGATCATACCTTTAGGTATCTTGGAGCACATGTAGGACTAGGTATCACAATGAAGCAAAAAATGGATTGGCTTTAGGAGAGAAAGTAGAACAAAAAATGGCAAAATACTCCAAATTGATACTATCCTTTGTGGGCCAACTCATTGTGTTTGATAAGATCCTTATGCTAGGAGTAACGCTTGTCTCGGTACTCACCCCATTCACAAAGAGACAAAGTGAAAGATTAGAGAATATTTTAAGAACCTTCATGTGGTCATTTGGTACTAGGGAGAAATGACATGGCATCCCATGGAGGATGTGATAGAGGCCAAATGGAATGGGGGACTAGGCTTGGAGAGGATCTAAGGTGGGACCAAGAGATACTCATTCAAGCTACCCAATGAAAATGGAGCAAGATGAATCGTGGAAAATTATTGCTAGGGTATCTATTAATGATGCAACTCTCCCTTGAGGAAAATGGGAGGGATTCACTATGATTGACAAAGTATTGACCTCAAACACCAAAAGTAGGGATTAAGGGCTATGAGACAATCTCAAGCTTGGTGAAAGGGTGGAAAGAAGTAGTGAAGGGATTGGAATGGGCAAGGGAAAGATAGAGGAATGGGGATGGGGCTTTGCTCCAATGCATTTGGACATTCCCATAGGCCCTTTCACCTAATGTTTCCCCAGATAACAATATTCTGGAACTTTCAAGAAAACTAGCACAAAGACAATACTTAAATGAAAGAATTTATTGGAACAAAATGGAGGAGTGAAATGTAGGGTAGAAGAGCCCAAGGAGCGGTCCAATCTTAGTGAGGAAGAAAAGGCATGGTTAGAGACAAGGCGCTATGGCGAGAAATTAGGTTTTAGATATGTTTTCTCCTTTATCTTCATGCATTGCTTGTAGGATAAGGGGGCTTAAAAGATACCCCTATAATGAATGATGTCTCTTGCTTCATCAAAATTGATCATTTCTAAGGTATGACTATATCTTAATTTGCATCCATCAAAAAGTACTTTGTAAGTTTATCTCTAACCTTGTCTTATATATAGGCAAGGCTAGTGTTATTCCACACAACAATTAAGCATTCATGGAATGGAAAATCAAAGGGGAAATTGATAGATCTCACTAAATTGGGCTCCCTTACCCTAATGGTTCTTGCTTGGGGTTCTCAATTTATCCTTCACTTCATCAAATGTGAAAAGCTTAGGTGTAGATAATCCTTAGTTTTGTGATTGGAACTCATATTTTCTAGTAGTTGGATGACTCATAACATGAGTAAAAGAAAAATTCAATCTAAATAATTAATGTCAATGAAGTTGAAAATTATATGTGTTAGTGAAGCAACATGGAAAAAAGTACTTGACAACTAGCTCAAATAATGTAATTATATGTAGATGAAATTGAAATTTGACAACCCCACAAGGAGCCTAATCTATTTTTTTTCTTGAACGAGTTAGAGATTGTCGAAGGCTATATTGTAAATCTGTGTGTGTGTGTGTGTGTGTGTGTGTGTGTGTGTGTGTGTGTGTGTGTGTGTGTGTGTGTGTGTGTGTGTGTGTGTGTGTGTGTGTGTGTGTGTGTGTGTGTGTGTGTGTGTGTGTGTGTGTGTGTGTGTGTGTGTGTGTGTGTGTGTGTGTGTGTGTGTGTGTGTGTGTGTGTGTGTGTGTGTGTGTGTGTGTGTGTGTGTGTGTGTGTGTGTGTGTGTGTGTGTGTGTGTGTGTGTGTGTGTGTGTGTGTGTGTGTGTGTGTGTGTGTGTGTGTGTGTGTGTGTGTGTGTGTGTGTGTGTGTGTGTGTGTGTGTGTGTGTGTGAAGGCAAGTGGGTGGAATGTTGCAAAAGTGTGACTCTCATTAGGGAGTTTTAGGGAACCCCTAATAAGAGGATCTCTATTGTATGGGTTTTATTATTTTGAATATAATGTAGTTTTAATGTTGTATGGTTAGTCCTATGCTATTTTGACCCCAAACTAGATTGTAACTTGATACATGATGATATATTGTGTTGGTTCGAAAAGCCTTTGATGCATCTTAAAGGATAATAAGAAAGTTCTATGTGTGTGTGTGTGTGTGCGCGGGCGTATGTGTGTGTGTGTGTGTGTGTGTGTGTGTGTGTGTGTGTGTGTGTGTGTGTGTGTGTGTGTGTGTGTGTGTGTGTGTGTGTGTGTGTGTGTGTGTCATGGCCCATCCCTTTCCCTCTCTCATATTATGTTATATTTTTTGGTTTTAGTTGGGAGCTCAAAAGAAATTTTGAGAAAATATGATCGTAGTATAGTAATCCAATGCATGAAGTAAAAATGTGTCTTACTATAAGGCTGACAATAGAGTTGTGAAAATCCTTCCTTTGCAACAAGAAACTCTCACAAACCCTCATGACCTCCATCCACCATCTTTCACTCCTTAATCCTTGATAGTGGTGACATAAAGAGCAAGTCTAAGAATGTAATAAGGAACCTCCTCATAAAAGTAGGCAATCATTTGTATGTAGCTCATAGTGGAGTATGAGATTGTACTGTTTGGTTAATATTGATAAGCCTTCCCTAGACTTTGGTCCAATATCCTGTGTTGTCATTTTGGATTCCAACAAGTTGAATCTTGTATTTTCATCCTTCTGCCTTCGTTCATACATCTCTTTCAGAGAGCAAATATCCTCTGTATGGTCTTCCGCAAACAATAGGAACAGAAGGCTCCAGGAATGGTTTGTTTTCGGGTACATTTAGTGGCTAAATGTCCCGCTTGATGACACTTTCCGCACCATGTATTAAAGTGCATCACATCTCTTCCAGCTCCCACAGGAGTGGATATATTGGCAGTATTCACCTTCAGCGTCTGTAGCTGCTCTGTAATCACATCCAGAAGCTCTTTCTTGATACTTGCAACTGAGTTGGATAAGTAGTCCTTTAGATTTTCACCTATTAAAGTACTTGTGGTAGGGTTTTGGGAAGCTTCTATAATTACTGCATAAACTGGTTGGGTCGATCCAGAAGGTTCTCTATTCTGGCTCTGATTCAGAGTTCCTACTACTAAGACTTGGGGTTGTTGATTCCAGTTGGTAGGATTCCACTATTGTTGAGTCGCCATTGGAGGAACTGTTTGAGGCCACTGTTGCTGTGGTTGAACCATCATTTGAGGCACTGTCATCTGTGGTGACCACAGTGGATTAGGTGCATTATACTGCGGCACTATTTGCATCTGATAGGGGTAGGGAATTATCCCTGGGACTGCATTTGGTGGGTATACCATTCATGGTATGGGAGGAGGTAAGACTCCTCTTCCTGGAGTCATTGACAGCCTTGCTTCAACTTCGTCATACAATCTTGCACCTTCCACCGCAGCTTGCAGATTGACTGGCCTTCTCAATTCCACAAACTTGCAAACTTCTGGTTGTAGGCCTCTAATAAACAATCCTTTTTGGATACCTTCATCCAAATGATGGTTCGTCCATCTCTTCAGGATGGATTCCATTCGCGAGACATAAGCTTCTACTCTTTCTCCAGAGGACTGACTTAGGTTCATGAACTCCTCTCTCATCCGCTCTTCAAAACCTTCACATCTGAATTTAGTGAGGAAGGCCAACATCAGGTCGTCCCATGTGCCAAAAGTTCCTGCTGCTTGTCTCTCATACCACTGAAATGCCACGCCCTTGAAAGTGGCAGGGAATATCGCTAACCAATGCTTAGGGGTTCTGGCATTGTTAGCCACACATGCTACCATAAATTGTGCTACATGAAGATCAGGGTTTTCATTGTACTCTCCCCAAAAAACTGGAAATGGGATACATTTGCTAGCCTGTCATCAATATTTCTAGGATGAATCTGACTAGGAAGGGGACCTTGAATCGCCATGGGGACTTCTATAAAGAGTGCTTTTAGGGCATCAAAGGAGGCTTCTGCTACGAGCTCATTCTCAGCTTTGATTTTTGCCTTCTCCCTTCTCACATACCTTTGGACTCGTTCTAACGCTTGCCTCTTGATTGCGTCATTCATCAGGGGGTTGGCTCCAACCAGTTGATCTATACTCAATAGGATAGTATCAGAGAGGGCTTCAATCTCTGAGGGATTCTGTGGCCAACATCTCTTCTACTTCCTTCTTTTCAACATCTCTAAATTCGGCTTTCAAATTCTGAAAGTATCAAAACTCATTCTTCTTAGGATCGTTGTTGTGCCATTATAATAATGCCAACTTCTAAGGGTTTCAATAGTGTATGTTGTGAAAAACACTCTATCTACCAACTTCCAGTGGGTTGCTAATTGGAAAAACAGAAGATTTTCAGTGCACCAAGCATCCCACGTATCTTGCTGTTGAGCATCCACGAACAAATCTCAACTCTTTTCCTTCTTGTTTTCGTGAACCTCCACAGACCAAGACTCCTGAAGCTTCTTCACGATCTCCCACTTGATGATGTCTGGAAACTTCTCAATAAATACCAAATCTTCTATGGATAGTCATTTTCCCTGCTTCTGCTCTTCAGTTTGTTCCCAAACAATTTTCCTCCAAGATGCAAGTTTCTGCTGTTTCAACAGGAAGAGGTAACAGTCCACCACATGGAGCATGCATCATGATGGTGATATGTTTCCGCCATTGTGGGATGAACTTCTTGTGGAAGGTGGCTTTGATAATGAGAATCTCCAACTCTTTAGTGGAAGAATGAACTTTGCAAACATCCATTGAATTCTCCTCTTCTTGACAATGTCATTTCCTTCATTTTCAGCCTCTTCTGATGCTTGTTGATGGCAAGTTTCCCCGACTGCGCACCAAAAACATGGAGCCCCAAGAGGAACACCAAGGAAAAAGGGATTCTATTGCAAGAAAATCTATCTTGTAACATAAAAAAGCTTTTATTTCATTCTTTTGATCATCAAAACAAAGAAAACAGCAATTCTTCATGCAGCATCATAGTAGATATCTCCCACGGATTTGATAGAATCAATCATAATCTTCAACTTCTTCATAGAATTCTTCAATAGAACAATGAACACAAAAGAATACACCATTTTTAAATGGAAATCAATCACATAGTATTCATCTTTAATGTCTTCATAGTCTTCTCTCTCAATCTCTCATATACAATTATATTGTTTTTTTATAGATTTGACTATCTCTCTCTCTCTCTCTCTCTCTCTCTCTCCATCAATAGTACATCATCTCCTCACTACAACACTCTCATAATGACTCTCAATAATCCTTCTTAGGTCATGGATGCAGCTCCCAAGAGGTATGCCTGATATGAAGAGGCATCAGAGCCACTACAGTGTCTCTTCACAGCTCACTACTGTCACTGTCACTCCAAACTTCTCTTCAGTCTTCAGCAGCTGCTTCTTCCATTTGTTTTAGCTCTTTTGAACTTAGATTCATCCTTTCCAAAAGTTAGAAAACTTTCCCAAAGTCACACATACATTCTACAGAACACTTACAAAAGGTCTACAGAACAGTACAGTACAATACCAAAGCAGATACAGAACAGTTATAGAGCAGAGACAGAGTAGAGATAGAGGCTCTACAGAAGGTTTACAGAGGGTTACAGAAGGTCATCAGAACCTCATAACTCATAGTGAAACCATTCCAAACTATCAAAAACTATTCAATAGGCTTCCAAAAGATCTCAACCTTCATCAATCATCAATCCATGCTTCATATAGAAGAAAATCAGAACAAAATAGAAGCTATACAAAAGGTATACATAACCAATCAGAACCTCAACAGAACCTATTAGAACATCACAGAGCTTCATATCTCTACTGAGAATTATCATGAACTTCCAAAATATAATCAATATCATCCAAAACACTCTCAAACACTTCCTTTATCAATCATACATCACTCTAAATCCATCAAAAATCAATCATTCAGACCTCAAAAACAACAAAAATCTATCAAAAATTCAATCTTTTTCCACTCTCAACATTTATATACACACAGAAGGGTGTAATATAACAAGGTTATTTACAAATTGAATAAAAAAGGGTTATATTTTATTCAAGAAAATTTCACAGATAGGGATATTTATAAATTGGCCTGGAACACATGTGATGTAGAGGATATACATGTAGTAACTTCCCTAAGCATTTCAATATGATCTTGACTTCTATTAATGGCTTATTCCTAGGCCACAAGTAACATTATACCACAACTTATTAACTCGTATAAACAATCAATTCATTATAAGTATTGTACAGTATAAAATCAATCATATTAGTTTTGTTTTTTAAAAGAGCACCACACACACCATAAAGACAATACTCCTATAATACTTCAATGCATTTTAATATTTTTCATACATGAGGAAGCAATTGATAAGTGAGTTGCTCACAAAATTGGTAAGAGGTAAAAGTTAAGTCAAAAGTTCAATTTTACTGCATATGCTCTCAATTTCTATCATGTGAATGCAAAAATATAGGTAATAAGTGATACACTCGTGCCTAGATCATCTAATAACAAGGAAGCAACAATTCAAAAGAGCTCATTAATACAAGAAGGTTGAAGACATTGATGCAAAATCCTTGATTTACCTTAAGGACGCATAAGAAGAAAGTTGACATCAAGGAGCTAACTTTGTCAAGCAAAATCTTATTTGACTGCTACCCCAAATCCATTATTATCTTAGCAAGAAGTGCAATGCTTTCTAGAAATCCCAATCCTTGGTTCTTTATGAGTAAAAAGTTTTCCAACATAGAGGCTTACACATCAAATCATTTTTGCAACAATATTCTCTAATGTATACAAAAGATGAATCTTTATTATGATCAGTCTTCCAAATCCTAAAACTTTATTATGATTAGTTAGATCCTCAAGTTAGGTACATTCACTTGCTTTGGTTGATTGGCTCTATTCCTAACCCCCTAGTCCCCCCTTTCAATTCCCCATGTTTTCTCAAGGCACATCAAGGGTAGGACATACCTAGGAAGCCTATCCCACCTAGACATGTAACTCCAAGTCACTTGCACTTTTCTCTCTCTATTTCTCATTCACTTTAGTGCCATCACTGTAATATTTCTACTGAAAATATATTATGATGCCATGTGAATTCTTGGCAAAAAAACGATGCCGGCATTGAGTCCCGAATGGTATGAACTTAGATACGATGTATCATTATCTCCTTTGGCAAAAACCAGGACTATGAAACCGCATATGTCGCATGAAACCCCTCTTGGGAAGAGGTCATGGGGATAATATTTGAATTGGATAATGGCAAATTTTTTTATTATTCCTCTTACCCCCAGCCGACTGTTGTGCTAGAGGGGAGGGGAATAGCATGTATGAATAAGCTCCTTGATGGAGCTTGCAGGGGGGAGAACCCATGCGTATTGACGCGTGGGGGAGGGAAGATCCCCTCCCCTCACCTATTTAATTTGTGCCGTGAGCTAGGAGAGGCTACATAGGCTACAGAGGCTAACGTGGTAAATGGAAGGGTGGTCGTGAGAGGAGAGGAAGAAGCCGTCTCTGCGCATCGTGATGCTACAGTCGTCAGGTCGGAGGTAACGCGAACTAAGAAGACGAGAGGGAGGGGAAATTGACGCCGTGAAGAGGGTGGTCGTGAAGGAGAGAGGGAGGAGCCAAGGCCCTGCTACTGTCGTTGGGAAGCGAGACGCTTCCAAATCTCCATCGAAGATGCCGTTGCAGTCCGCCCTGCCCGCCATCAAGTCGTCAGCTGCCGTGTAGTCCGCGCCCCTGCCCATCATCACACGCCGTGAGCTACTGTTTCCTTCCTCCCACGTGCTCCCAAAAGCTTTACAAGCTTCTTGGGGAAGCTTCTAAAGCCCCTAAGAAGCCCCCCCCTTCATGTGCCCTTTCATACTTCCCCCCCCCCCCCCCCCCCCACACACACACACAAGATCTCCTCCTAAGGGCTCTTTAAGCCCCTTTTCCCCTTCCCACACAAAATCCCCTATTTCCTGTGGGTCTTAAAAATGCATTTCAAAGTGGGTTGATAAATCCCCCTCCCCCGGGACTTAAAACCCTCCTCGTGGGTTTACCCCACCCCCGCAATCCAAAGGCCCTTAATCCCTTCTTGTGGGCCTTTCCCAAAAGCCCCTATTAGGGTTCTTATACCCCCTGCCCTCCGGGATTTTTCCACCCATTTCCATGTGAATTTCACCTAATCCCCTTTCCGTCAGGTTTCCCACAAGTCCTCAAAGCCTTCTCGTGGGTTTTTTTTTCCTCCCCTAGCCGATTTTAAGGCCTTCTAAAGCCAACTCACAAAGGGAGTTTGCGTACGAAGGAGATGAACAAGATCATAACTCTGCGTCCAAGGTAAAAAGGTTGAATTTTGAAATGGCCCCTAAGAAGGCACAAGGCACAACCGCAGGAGGATCATCTCCTAACATCCATGTGGACATTTCACCACAAGTCCAAGTTTTTTCTAAATTTTGATTTATGTCGTTATAATCCAATCGTGCATGGATCATTTTTGGAGATAGGATGCATCTTTCGTTCTAAATACTTTGACTAATTTAAAAGAAATAGCTCACGACGAAAGAATTCGGTCATTAGTATTTTCAATAAAACGAACAAAATAAAGTGTGTACTGGAAGTTCTAGTACTAGTTGGGGAACGGATCTTGAAGAGAATAATACCCTCAAAGAAGAAAATATTTGTAAAAGGTCATTTTTCTGAAAGGAACTATTAAGAAGGAATTGCTTTAGTCTATTTTTGTGTCCTGAATTAAGGGTGTGGAAGGAATTTGTATCAGGAGATAATTCAAAGAAGCTATTTTAATATGTTTAGCCTAAAGCGATAGATAATTAGGTAATCAAAACTACTCTCTTGAGGGAAGCGAGAGGATGGATCTAGACCTATGGCTGATTGGTCTCGGTAAACAGATATCTTTCCTAAGAAGGAATATTAATGTCCATTTTTACAAAATGGAATTATGATAATACATGTCGATTAGACATGGAATAAATAAACCGCATATTGCATTATTGAACATCTTTTTCGAAATGATTCCTAAAGAAAGTTGCTAGCAACCATAGAAAATTGCTAGGGTTGCATGAAGAAGATTTAACTCTAGGCAAGTGGCCTTAAAACTTAAACCAACAAAAGGGTGTGTAAGTTCAGCATACGAAAATTTCATTCGAAAAAGAAAGTAGAAAAAGGCTGAATGTTTTAAGCATGAATCTTGTTGCATGCTATAGGATGATCAATTGGAATTAGGCTATAACTAAAACTATGCTTTGACCTTAAACCAAAAAGTTAGGGTTTGTAAATCAACTTACACGTAGACAATGAATCATATGGGGACAAAAATGATAGCGTAATTATCTTCAAGAATAGACAAGTTAAATTGGTTTAAACCTAAACACCTAAAAACCGTGAAGTACTCGTTTAGAAAGGGTTAATTCAATGCAATGTATCCCAAAGAGCTGACTAGGGTTAGCACGTTGAAGACATTTACCTAGTCGCTCGTATTGCCAAAAATGAAACTCCTATACCCTAAATACTTGCCCACATTCATGGAATGTAGGGACAGTAGTAGGACATACTTTCGAGAAAAGAACTAAGGTTTTTACCCTAAGAATCTCTCACTAAAAAGATGAAACTCAGAACCTTAGGACCGACAATGTCAGCCTAATGCAATCAAGAACGGATTGTTATATCTAATCATGACACCATAATTAGAAGACACCATTGATGGGTAGAATAGTCCCATAGTTTGATGCGATACTTATGCAACAAGTTGTAGAGTCGCATGATCTTGTGATTTGATCACAAGGGAATGGCCAATTCCTCGGAATAAGATTGGTAGATTCTTACGCAAGTTTATCTTGCAAGAGGATGAATAATCCTCCTGATATGGTACCTTTCTTGGGTAAAGATAATTGCTTGGAAGCAAAAGACCAATAAATAAATTGGAATAACATATGAACTTAAGGTATTGATCAAGTCGGGTTAATAAGTGTAAGACCCTAACCCAGGATATAGGGGATCTTGCCAAGTCGAAATTAATCCCGGATCGAGTGCTAGATGCATTCAAAAAGAAGGATTCACTCCTTAGCAGTTGGCCAAAAATAACGACCAATGGAAATGATTGTGCTTGTAAGAGTTTTAAAAGCACTATTTTGCTTTGTTTGATCAAAGAATTAAATGATAAATGGATATCTAGTGCTTCAGGTTGAAGGCCTGAAGGGAGAGGCAGCTTCAGTTACCCCCGACTGCCTGCTTGACTCTAACCAAGGGGGTTGTTAACCGCACCGAGAAGGTGGATCGAACCCACCGTGAGAGGTCTCTCCGATGAGCGCTACTTGGAGCAGGAGGACACTTGGGTGCCAGAGGGGACTCTGGCCGTAAATCCCTCGCCTTCCGGGCCCTGCACAAGAGGCCAACGTGACTCGGGATTGGATCTCGAGGTCCGCATACTAGTCTACGCGCAGAATCTTGGATTGGTAATCCTTGTGGATTGTTGGATAGCCTTCAGGCGGATTATGGATAAGCCTACGGGCTGGACTTTATGTATTTCAAAGATAAATATGATAACATGTTAAAAAGAAACTTGTTTGACATTGCTTTTCTATATCAAGTGCTATGATTATGTGAAGGAACCAGTGCCTAACGGGCTAATTAAGGAAGCTGATTGATACATGTCCAACTAAATGTGTTAGGTAATTAAATAACTAAAACAACTTGAGGAAAGTGCGGTGGATGTGGCCATAGGTCCATCCTATGGATGGGTGGTCCCGGTTGGCGGGGAACTTTTCTCAATCAAGATGGACAGTAAGCAGATGTCGAAATTTTGATTGAATCCATGGAGGATTACTTTGAAGCAGCCGGTATTGCACCCGCCAATCAGGCTATGCTCGCCAAGTTGAAGCTCACCGGTGAAGCCAGGCTTTGGTGGAAGCAATGGTGCAGAGATCAAGGAATTGCGGAAGGACCTATTACGTAGGAGAAGCTGAAAAAAGCCATGCATGGAAGATACTTACCACTTGCGTATCGCACACAGAAAATGAATGAGTTCGACGAGCTAAAATAGCTGGGACTCACTCTTGACGCATACTATTCTAAATTCATCTCACTTCTTAAGTATGTGCCAGAGATGGACATGACACGACATGTGTCAAAATTTTGTGCCGGCTTAAATCCACTAGTGAATACCCATCTTGAATCTATGCGCCCATCAGATCTAGAGGACGCACTCATTCGAGCTGCCCCTATAATTCAAGAGGTGCAGGCCGTGGTCAAGCACCTTTCCAAGGAACAGGCCGTGGTCAAGGAGCCGCTACCCGAGGCAGAGGAAGAACCGCATGCATTGCCAATAGGCAAATGTACGAAGAAGAAGAAGATTTGACCATGGAAGCAGAGTTTGAAAGGGCGATAGTCCATGCCGCTCTTCACAAGAAAGGGCCAAATTGCCAGTTTTCGCTGATTCAGACACCGTCGGACTATCAAGGTAAAGGTTTCAAGACCTTGATTGATTGTGGCAATACACATTCCTTTATCTCACCATCTTGTGCAAAAAGATTAGGAATAGCCACAGTAGAAGCACCTATCTTGCTTGTGGAATTGGCAAATGGTCGTGAGGTTACTTGTACCAGGCAAACTGCTAAGGTGGAATTCTTTCTGGGAGGAAAGACGACTTCGGTCAAATTCTGATGGAACCTAGAACGGGCCGGCACTGGCTCGTGCACTAGCCGGACCTCTATCTCACGCGCTCAACAACCCCACGGCCTCACGGCCAGGAGCGTTGATGACACATACATTGCCTTCCTAAATATCTTGCGTTTGTATTACGTCGTTTGTAATCCACTCTTCTCTCACCCACTACTCCTCAGAGGGAGTCCCTTACACATTGCCTGATGGCACGAAGCACAGACATAGGGGGTCCTCCAACAGCTGAGTGCCGCCACCCCTCTGCGACTCTCCTACACCTTGGGGATTGGCCCCTCGGTGCGTCGCTCAACATATAAACATTTCGCACAAAATCCACTCAATGTACCATTTAATCATAACAGGAATGTACCATTGTCCTTACTTCTCTTTCCCCTAGACCCCATGACTAGCCTATGGCTTAGAGTGTCCTGTCTCTCACTCAACGTGGGTCAAGGTCCTAATGAAAGCAATTGCTGTGCATCCAGGATTTCTGATACCTTTAAATATTTCCATGATTTATGCATATTGTGGATGCTAAGTGCTCAAACAATTATAAAATCAATATTGTGCACATGTGGAAAACATCCTTTTAATGGTTTTCAACTACCGTTCTTATGCGGCGTTGAACAAACCTAGCACCGAGGGAACCCTCGTGCTACTAGGCTCTCATTCTATAATTATTCACCGACCTATATGGCATGCAAACAAAAACCAGCAATCTTTTCATCATTTTACTCCGCATTTAGACACATTTTAACCACTCTACCCTCCCATCGATCAAATGTTGCATTGTTGTATAGATTTATAAGCCATTTTGCCATCATTTTATGTATAAAAAGGGGAAAAAGACACACTAGAACAAGAAGGTGGGGTTGAACTGAGGCAAATCCTCATGCTTCAGTCCCCACAAACATTCATGAATATTGTTCTTAATTTTCATTAATTTTTCGCATCCAAAATGCATTTTTTCCCTATTTTTTGTGGTTTTCCTCTATTTTCCTTGTATTTTCCCTTATTTTCTACATTATTTTATTACTAAAAATTCAAAATAGGTTATGGGCTATGGCCCTTAGTTTCTTCTTGCAACAAAAATGAAAATTTAGTTGGTGTTCCTATTTATTCTTCCATTTTTATGCTCAAAAACATCATTTTCCCTTGATTTTCCATATTTTACGTGTTTTAGTGTATTATTTTGAGCCACAAGATGCATGTTTTTCTGATTTTCTGATTATGATCAACAAATACTCATGGAAAACAGCAACATAAACAATTTTTAGCCCACATGAACAACATTTTATCAATCAAAAGCCATGAAATCTCAAAATTCCTTTGAAAAAATTGAATTACCGCTTAATTGCGTATTTCGGGTTTCATGTCCATGGCTGGAAATCTGAAAATTAGTAGCACTTCATGCTCATGACGACCACACGTTACCATTTCCAGCCCGTGGAGCAATTTGATCGATGCCGAACAAGCCTCCATCATTCTTTCTTCTTCCTTTCTCTTCCCACATGAACTCCCCCTTAGAGAAGAGAGAGGGAGGAGAGAGAAAGACTGATTTTCTCTCTCCCTCTACAGGCTGCCATTGTCTGCGTGGGACAGAGCGATGCGGAGCGTGGAACGAATGCGATTGCCTGCTGCAATTGCCTCCATAGCTTGCTCTCAAGAAAAATCTTGCATTGGGGGGGAGGGGGCCGTTTTTTCCGCGACGGCTCTGTTCAGCCGCCGCCCCCCTCCTAAATCGTTTTTTTTTTGTGAAGGGGGGGTGCCCCTTCCCAAAGGCACCCCTTCCCTTCTCCTTTTTGGGCACCTCCCCAATTTTGACCGGCCTTTTGGCCCTTTTCCCGCCTCTCTCGCATACGGTGTCCGAATCTAGATCTAAAAATTTCTGTGAGCTCGTCTCGGCATCCCGCATTGATTGACAGCTCCCCTGACTGGCACAGGCGCATGGAAAAATTACTAAAAATCCTCAAGTGTTGCCCAGGTGTCCTTAGAGCACTTTGACGCTTAAAATCGTCCTAGGTCGAGCCGCCGCCTTTGACATTGGATATTTTTCCCTTGATATTCGTAATTTTTAGCTATTTTTAAGCAATTCCCAGCACCAAAATTCCGCTCTCATTGGCGACCACGGGATAGGGCGACTCAGCCCGTCGAATCCACGAACATATCTACACATAAACAACCAAAGAAGCATCAAGCTGATACAAAACAAATATACGATAAAACTTAGCACAATGCTCCCCCTACCCCTGGACAGAACCAAGGCATGACATCCACAAGGAGTAGGCCTAGCATCATCTAATAGAAGATCCGAAGCGAGTCACTAACCAACTGCTCCAACACAACCAAACTAAAAAAACCTATCAAAGAGGTTGCCCTAAGTGGTAGTCTGAACTACTTACCAACTAAAGACAACACAACTAGGAGCTCCTACAAGGCGAGGACTCCTATAGCCTGATCAAGGAGTATTTTCTTTCAGTACATTTCTTCTTTTAGGGTTTTTATTTTATGAACATACTTGGGCATGTAAAAAGGAGGGAGCTGAGCGTAGTGACCCAAGGAGAACAGGGCATCGGCCTCAGGACCTGTCTCGGCACCCAAGAACCTACCGAGCCCTCACAAGGCGACACTTAATCCTTTTCTAACGCTCACTTTTATTTTCGCTCCAACCTTCCTTGTTTTGTCATTTTTTCCAGCAAGAAGCCACCCCTAGGAAGACAAGGTATCGGCCCCGAGTCTGAATCGTCCCCAGGAACCTACCAGGCCTTTGCAAGGCAATGATCAACTGCTTATACATTTTCATTTCTTTTCTTTTCTTTGATAGGGGTTAGAACCCCTTTTTACACACCTTCGTATTTATATTCATCGTTTAGGATGTTCAGGGTTTCTTGGCATCATCATTATTATCGTCTGGCAGGCTTCTCTAATTGCCTCACTACTAACAAGAACTCCTAGAACGGCTGCCTAGCAGGCTAGCAGGACAGGGCCACTAGGACTTCCTTCTAAAACAGGTCTTTCGATGCCTGACAATGTCTTTACAGGAGGCAATGACTACTCCGACCTCCCTCAAACATACTTGCCCGAAACCTAGGACTTCATGCCTTGGTTGCCGATCCCCAACAAAAATATATCCCCTCGACAAGTACAAATACACATATAACAGGAAAGAAAGGTACTCGTAAAGGAGAGGTATCACCTGGATTGGCCACAAGAAGCTTCCATCGCAGCAAAGGCTCCTCCAGGTTCCACCACATTCCACGGATCACAAAACCTGTCCAGCACAACACTTAAAACAAAAACCCGATTAAACGCACCCGCACTAGACAGGGAAATGGCCCTCTTGGCCTAATGAAATCAAACATAACTTTGCCAATAGAATGGCCCTCTTGGCCTAATGAAATCAAACAATACTATGCATAACATCCTCCTGGAAACAACTATGATAGACATCAAAGCATACCATTCCCAGGGGAACAGAGGCTCATAGCCCTAAACTAGGTGCATTAAATTATGACCCATCCCTCCTGCGTATATCGCAAGAGGTGTTCGCATCACATGTCGTCTAATCAGTCTGTGGGTCCAAGATAATAAAGGCAGATGAGTCTTGCCTACCCTCTGCATCACCCAGATCAACCATCGTCTGCCAAAGAGGGCATGTTCAGAAAGCATACCCCACAAACGACCAGGTCCTGTCTCACCATCAATAGATATATCGGGACAAGGGCCACAATTAAAGAAGAGGTCTTCTTCATACGCAAAATTAGCCAATGAATCGGCAAACTGATTCCAGTTTCGTGGAATCAGCTGAAAAGACACTCTATCAAATTCGTCTAGCAGGGCTATGACAGTATGATGGTACATGCAAAGGATGGGGTTTCGTACCATGTACATCCCATTGAGTTGATTTAAAACCAACTGAGAGTCCCCTTTCACCAATAACTGGCGGATACCACCCTTCTTTGCAATGTTCAAACCCATAATCAGGGCTTTGTATTCTGCCATGTTATTGGTAAAATTCATCCCGAGATAAGCAGCTAACTTCATGACAATGCGTCGTCGGGGGTCTCGGATGACAATGCGAGATAAGTAGCTAACTTCATGACAATGCGTCGTCCGGGGTCGAGATAAGCAGCTAACTTCATGACAATGCGTCGTCGGGGGTCTCGGATGACAACTCCTACACTTCCTTTTTTGCATGCACCCCTGGACGCCCCATCAAAGTACAAGGTGTACGTCCATAAAGGGTTTACATATCCCGCCATCCTGAACTCTACTCGTAATTATGGTAATCGAAATTCAGCATATTCAACGGGTGGACTGTAGGCTCCATCCCTCCATCATCATTGAATTCAATAGGGATGCTCGTCAAAATTTGTAGACAGTGATGGCAGAAGACCTTGATCTCCCAAATAAATGTCCCGCCTTCTTGCTCAGTCACCTTATATCCTTTGCTCCACCAAATGAGCTTTCCCTGATGATACCTTTGTTCTAAATATGGGTGTTCTAAATAAGGGATCAGCCGACCCATCAACCTCTATCACGATGTCCTTGCAGATATCTGATCGATCGTGCCTAGACCTGCAAGGTAGTCATAGTATTAGTGCAATCAGAAATAATAAGGTTTAATCTTATTAATATTAACCTTATTTTTAAATTCTATCCCCTCAAGGTCAGCTAACAAGACTGTGGATTTATTCTTTCCTATTCTAACGATCCTATAGGGCCCCCGTCCCATTTGGGCTCTAGCTTGCCTGGAAATAATTCACATCGTGTGTCATAATACAGAACAAGCTGTCCTTTCTTGAAGGTGTATTTCTTGGCTTTGAGATTGTGTAGCTACTTCATTCGGCGCTTCGACACTTCTTGGTGCAATAAGCTCTGCAGCTTAAGCTCATCTAAATGTGCCAGTGTCGTCAAGTGCTCAAAAAGTGCGTCTTCATCACTCAAAGAATGATTGATGGCAAACCGAATAGTCGGCAGCTCAATCTCTAAAGGCAAGACACACTCCTCCCCATATACTTACTTGAACGGGGTATGACCAGTGGCTTGTTTGAAAGTCGTATTATAGGCCCACACTGCCACGTATAACTTTTTATCCCAATCCTATTTCTTTTCCAACACAATTTTGGACAGGATGCCCACAAGCTGCTTGTTGGTGCTTTCAACTTGCCCATTGGCTTGCGGGTTATATGGGGTTGTCTTGTTATGCTTGATTTGCCAAGTCTCTGTCAAGCTTTTGATCACCTTATTCAGGAAATGGGTTACGTGGTCCGACACTAATTATTTTGGCGAACCAAAATGGCATATTATCTGCTCTAAAAGGAAACTAGCAGTTTCTTTAGCATCATCTTTCCTTGTTGCACGTGCTTCTGACCACTTTGTGAAGTAGTCAGTTGCTACAATGATATACCTCTTTTGCGCAATCGACGATGGAGTAATAGGACCCACAAAGTCTATTCCCCACTTCTCAAATGGAAGTATCGCCATAATAGGGGTGAGTGGTCGTTTCCTATTCTCTCGACTATCATGTCGTTGACAAATATCGCATCTCTTAACATACGCAAACGCATCCTGGAAGAAGATGGCAGGCCACCAATAACCTGCTCTTAAAGCCTTTTGTGCTGTAAGCCGTCCAGCAAAATGGCCGCCGCAAGCAGAATCATGGCACTCTTCCAAAATGAATGGCACCTCGTCAGGCATCACACATCGGCGATAGATGTCATCAACCCCTTGTCGATATAATGTACCTGCGATCAAGGCAAACTTTAACGCTTGCTGCTTAATTTTCATTCTCTCAGCTTTAGATAATTCGGATCCCGCCTCTCCCATCAATAAATAATGCGTTATTGCAGCATACCAGGAGGGAATAGATGCCGTATCTATTTTAAATAACAACTCCATGTCAGTACCTTCAGCCACAGATTCTTTCGGCTCCCCAAAGTCCACAAGACATTCCACGATGCCTTGCAACCTTGGTGGCTTACTACGGATTTCATAATCAAACTCTTGCAAAGTGATTAACCACTTCGCTAGACGATCAGGCGGCTGTAGCTTATTCATCAATAGTCGAAGCCCCTCCGCCTTCGTATAAAGCATGACTTTCTCATAGAGAATATAATGCCTAAATTTCTTGGTCCCAAAGATCATCGCTAGACACAACTTCTCCATGTAGGTATAATTGATCTCTGAAATACCCAATTTTCGACTAGCAAAAGCTATCGGATGATACCACTTCTCTTCCCAAATTTGGGCTAAACAGCAGCTGATACTATACATGGTGGCTGCTGAAAATATATAGAACAAACACCTCACCTCTTTTAGGTGCTTTTAAAACGGGAGCTCTTGCTAGCTCCTGTTTCACATCCTCGAATGCTACTTGACAAGGGTCACCCCATACAAACGAATAGCTAAAGGACAATAAATTTGTAAGCGGCAACGTTCTTTCTGCCAAGGCATTTATGAATCTACGGTAATAACCAACCGAAGACAGAAAGCTATGAACTTCTTTCGGAGTGTGTGGTGGACCCATGGCAACTATAACTTTGACCTTCTCGGGGTCTGTCGCAATTCCTACCGAACTGACCTCATGACCCAGCAATAGCCCATAAGGTACTCCAAAAACACACTTCCATGGGTGTAGAGTGATACAAAATTGTCTACAGCACTCAAAGCATTTTCTTAAAATGATCAACTACCTTCCTCTCACGGTGGCGGCCCCTAAGTCATCAATAAACACCTTCAACTCTTCAGGGGATATGTCACTGAATGTCTTATCTGCTGTTCGTTGCCACGAACCAGGCGCATTGCATAAACCAAAGGCCATCACATGGTATGCAAAAGTACCAAATACAGTAATAAAAGATGTCTTCAACTTGTCCTCTTCTGCAATTGCCATCTGGTTGTATCCTGCAAAGCAATCCATAAACGAATATATCTCCCTACCCGCTAATTGATCCAAAATCTGGTCAATAAATGGCAACGGGTAGTAGTCCTTAACTGTCTGCTTATTCAGCTCCCTAAAGTCTACACATAATCGAATTTGATTATTTTTCTTCTTTCTGATCACAACCGGCGAACACCATTTCGTATGTTGCACAGGAAAAATCAAACCTGCTTTCTGAAGCTTCTGTAACTCTTCAAACAGCCCGTCCCTCAGTTCGAAAGGCATACGCCTTACTTTCTGTCGTATAGGACGATTGCCCTCTTTCAACTGAATTGTATGAACAGCAAGATTAGGAGGAATGCCTCTCAGCTCATCATAACTCCAGGCAAAGATATCACGGAATTCCTGAATCAAGGCCACATAGTCCTCCCTTTCTGCTGTGCTGAGCATAGAACCTAATTTGATTGGCCGTGAATCATCAGGCGTACCAAGGTCTAGCTCGATAACATCTGCATCTCTTATACGATCTTGGCCCTCTATCGGCTCGTTCAAAGTGATCTGATAGATGTCTTCCGTGGTGGATCCCTCTTTGGACTCATCACTCGATGATGTCTCACTGACCGATAAATCTTCTAATGTCTCCAATTCTGTAGAAGATAGAGGAGCTCTCTCACTCTGCAGGGACTCAGGATAAGCATCAACCACCACACGTTAGGCACCTCTGCTGAATATCAGTCGACCGGCGGGTATATCTACTTGGCAGTCCGCTTGCAAGATCCAAGGTCGTCCGAGTAATACTTGGTAACTTGGACAGCCTGCAAAACGAATCACCCTAAAGTCTAACAAGCATTCTACATTTGCAACAGTGACATGGACCTTAGTAATGCAGCCTTCTGGCTGCCTCAAACTATCATCTGCCATTCTGAGAATTGTGGAGGTATCTTTCTGGATCGCAAGACCCAACCTTTCCATCAGTTCAGAATTCATAATGTTAGCAGATGATCCCGTGTCGACAATGGCATAATCTACTAATATCCCATTGACATAGGCTGCAACCCTTGGGCAATGCTTCTCAGCATGCTCGAACCAATCATCACCAACTCACGCAATACCCAAAGGTTCTACGATATACCCGGTACGTAGGATCTTTCTAAATTCCTTGCGCACTCCTGGGGAAAGCTTAATAAGCTGTAAGAGATTCACATCCGGCTTGACTTCGCAAAGAGAGCTCGCCAAATCGAATTCATGATAGTTCGATAGAGTTTGCTTTTCACGCCAAACCATCCGCTCTTTAGGTCGCTGAACCGGCTTTATTGCCTCTTTTTTAACTTTCACCTTTTTCTTTGGTGGTTCCTTATCGGCTTTACTTTCCACGAGCTTCAAAGGTCCCCCTTCCATGGCAGGATTCAAAACTTGCGTTCCTTTGTCGCCTTGTTTAGGGTTTCCGTCTCGACAGGCTTATCCTTGTCGGCTTCTCTACCCTTTTGACCTCTTGTAAGAACAGCTCGCAGATTAGAGGTTTCAGCATCATTAACGCGTACATCCTCAATCAAACTAACCCCACTACCACTGGGTAGCTCCTCCACTGTAGTCTTTGGTCGTTGAAGTATTTGTTTAGGCCCATCTTCTCGCTGGGAATCATTTCCTTGCACATGATGATTAACAGGCCCTGGTTGCCGACTATCTCGCTGGAGGGAACTGATCTTACTCTAGCAAGTAGCTGCTAAATGGCCGGATTTTCCACAGATGTCGCACTTAACATTTGGGCAATTTCTTGGATAGTGTTGCCCACCACACCATTTGCAACTAAACCTCGGAGTTGCACCCTCATCTGGGTATCTACTTCCTATCAAATTTTGTTGTTTTTTAAGGAAGTTGACATCAACGGCTATTTGCCGATACTGCTCCGTAATCATGTCGGTATAATGCTTTATCATGTCCTTAACCTCGCCAAGAACATTAGAAGCGCTCGACTCATAGCCTTGGTCATTACCATGTCATTCCATCGGCCTAACAATTCGATTAGGCACTGGTTGTTGAGCCACAGGCATGGTATTAGAATTGACCGCCTGGCCTCCACCATTTGGAGCCATTTGACTGCCCGTAGGCATCGACATGCTAGCGGGAGCTAGTAATAAAGGGACATTTTGCATCATGTTCCCTCTCCCATTAGGGTTAGCCACATCGCTATCCCTTGGCCACTACTGCCATTGGCCATCGCCATATTGTTTCCCAATACTAAACCCATATTCGAATTACCTCGAGAAGCATAGGTTGCTTGTAGTTGGAATTCCACCTCTTGTGCTCGTGTAATGGCAGTATCTATATCCCCCAAGGGGACACTACTCAACTGCAATTGGATGTTAAAGTCCAAACCATGTAGCAAATATTGCAATTGGGCAACTGCGGGGATAGGAATAGAGGTGTCCAACTTACGGAAAACCTCTTTTATTTTCTTCACATAAGCACGAATGTCTTCATGTGGTTCTTGGCGGGTCACATTGAGTACACACAACCAATATTGCCCACCCCTTTCAGGGGCAAACTCCCTTCGAAAAGCTCCATAAAATGCATCAATATTCAATATGGTTCTGGCTTCTAAACCATGATACCATACAGCGGCTCTTCCTTTGAGAGTCATGTTAAAGAACATCATTAAATGTCCTTCTTCTTGGATGCGATAGTTAAACATCAGCTTTTGAAACTCCCTAATGTGGAGTTTCGCATCTTCCTCAACTAGCCCATTAAAAATGGGTAGCGGGTAACCTAGAGCCGGCAAATCCGTCGTTCCTGCTGGAATTGCAATAGGCTGTGCCATGACGAGGATTGGATTTGCACTTGGAATAAGGGACGGTGGGGTTACACCTTCTCCACTTGATGTAGACTGGCTTATGGAAGAAAGGGGAGCACTAGAGCTTCCACCTTCTCCTAACTTACTGCTTGTGGCCCCAAGACCACTAGCTCCACTCCCTCATAAGGGTTCAGCACCGCTACACTTAGGGGAATATCTCCTAAAAATTTCAGCACGTCGCCTAGCTCTTTCGTCTCTCTCTTGCTTTTGGATTTCTGCTAGACGATGCTTATAAAAAACTAACGGATCAATCACAGTATCCTTTGGCATAAACTGTTAGTTGGTCCCTAAACACCATATTGGGGAATATGGGAATTTCTCATAAGTTTGGGACACATGGTCAAATATTTTAATTTGTCATAACTTGAATCCTATAACTCGAAATCGAGCGTTGTGTAGCTCAATAGATTCCATTTTTCAAGCGTTTTCTAATGATAGGTCACATCATATGGTTTTGAGAAATGTATGAGCATGTTATTCGAGTGCCACATTTTTAGTATTCAAAAAATGGGAATTGGGAGATTCCCAAACTCACTAATATTGTGTTCCTAGACAACCAGGATTCGAGGACCGCCACTTTTAAGCAGCTCCCGGCAGACGCACCACTGATGGAACCCAGAACGGGCCGGCACTAGCTCGTGCACTAGCCGAACCTCTATCTCACGCGCTCAACAACCCCACGGCCTCGCAGCCAGGAGCGTTGATGACACATACATTGCCTTCCTAAATATCTTGCATTTGTATTACGTCGTTTGTAATCCACTCTTCTCTCACCCACTACTCCTCAGAGGAAGTCCCTTACACATTGCCTGATGGCACGAAGCACAGACATAGGGGGTCCTCCAACGGCTGAGTGCTGCCACCCCTCTGCGACTCTCCTACACCTTGGGGATTGGCCCCTCGGTGCGTCGCTCAATATATAAACATTTCACACAAAATCCACTCAAGGTACCTTTTAATTGTAATAGGAATGTACCATTGTCCTTACTTCTCTTTCCCCTAGACCCCATGACTAGCCTGTGGCTTAGGGTGTCCTGTCTCTCACTAAACGTGGGTCAAGGTCCTAATGAAAGCAATTGCTGTGCATCCAGGATTTCTGATACCTTTAAATATTTCCATGATTTATGCATATTGTGGATGCTAAGTGCTCAAACAATTATAAAAACAATATTGTGCACATGTGGAAAACATCCTTTTAATGGTTTTCAACTACCGTTCTTATGCGGCGTTGCATGAACCTAGCACCGAGGGAACCCTCGTGCTACTAGGCTCTCATTCTATAATTATTCACCGACCTATATGGCATGCAAACAAAAACCAGCAATCTTTTCATCATTTTACTCCGCATTTAGACACATTTTAACCACTCTACCCTCCCATCGATCAAATGTTGCATTGTTGTATAGATTTATAAGCCATTTTGCCATTATTTTATGTGTAAAAAGGGGAAAAAGACACACTAGAACAAGAAGGTGGGGTTGAACTGAGGCAAATCCTCATGCTTCAGTCCCCACAAACATTCACAAACATTGTTCTCAATTTTCAATAATTTTCCGCACCCAAAATGCATTTTTCCCCTATTTTTTGTGGTTTTCCTCTATTTTCCTTGTATTTTTCCTTATTTTCTGCATTATTTTATTACTAAAAATTCAAAATAGGTTATGGGCTGTGGCCCTTAGTTCCTTCTTGCAACAAAAATGAAAATTTAGTCGGTGTTTCTATTTATTCTTCCATTTTTATGCTCAAAAACATCATTTTTCCTTGATTTTCCATATTTTACGTGTTTTAATGTATTATTTTGAGCCACAAGATGCATGTTTTTCTAATTTTCTGATTATGATCAACAAGTACTCATGGAAAACAGCAACATAAACAATTTTTAGCCCACATGAATAACATTTTATCAATCAAAAGCCATGAAATCTCAAAATTCCTTTGAAAAAATTGAATTACCGCTTAATTGCGTGTTTCGGGTTTCATGTCCATGGCTGCAGCACTTCATGCTCATGACGGCCACACGTCACCATTTCCAGCCCGTGGAGCAATCCGATCGATGCCGAACAAGCCTCCACTTAAAATCATCCTAGGTCGAGCCGCCGCCTTTGACATTGGATATTTTTCCCTTGATATTCATAATTTTTAGCTATTTTTAAGCAATTCCCGGCACCAAAATTCCGCTCTCAAATTCAGAGTCATGAGCCTAAGTATCCATGAGTGTCTACTCGGAATGGATTGGCTTAAACCTAATGACGCCCACATTCATTGTGGAAAGGGCCAAATTTCCTTCCGAAACTCTGAAGGGGATTTAGTCACAACTCAAGGTGAGGCAGGAAAGCCAAAAATTCAATTGGCCAAGGCATCTCGAATTATAAAGGGAGTCAGAAAAGGACTACCTGTCTACTTGATTAAGCTCAACAAGTTAGATCAGAAGCACAATTCTAGTGAAGGATCTTCTTGGCTAAAGGAATACGTGGATGTATTCCCTAAAGAGTTGACAGAACTTTCGCCTCAAAGAGAAGTGGATCATGAGATCAAGCTAGTACTAGGAGCTGCGCCAATTGCAAAAAGACCCTATAGAATGTCCATACCAGAAGCAATTGAAATAAAGAAACAACTCAAGCAACTGCTAGATCAGGGCTACATCCATCCTAGCAATTCACCATGGAGAGCTACAGTACTGTTCCAAAAAAAGAAAGATGGAACACTTTAACTATGTATTGATTACAGAGGGTTGAATCAATCAACTGTCAAGAACAAGTACCCTATTCCTAGAATAGATGAGCTTCTTGATCGTCTTCAGGGTGCGAAGAGCTTCTCCAAGATTGATCTCAGGTCTGGTTACTATCAGATAAGGATCAAGGAAGAAGATATCCCAAAGACGGCCTTCAATACAAGATATGGACACTTTGAGTTCCTAGTTATGTCATTTGGGTTTACGAATGCGCCTGCCACCTTCAACAGGTTAATACAGGATATCTTTAGGCCATATCTTGATGATTTTGTGCTCGTCTTCTTCGACGACACTCTAGTCTATTCTAAACAGGAAGAAGATCATGAACCCCAACTTCGGATTGTCCTTGAGACAATGAGGTCACATAAGCTGTATGCTAAGATGAAGAAGTGTGCATTCTTCGAATGTCAGATTGAATATCTGAGATTCATCGTATCAGCAGAAGGAATCTCAGTGGACCCAGCCAAGGTCAGAGATGTGCTAGAATGGCCAATACCAACAACTATCAAAGAAATACGCAGCTTTCTTGGATTGATAGGATGGTATAGGGTCTTCATCAAAAACTATGCTTTGATTGCAACACCTCTGACGGACTTACTGAAGAAGCAAACATCCATTGCATGGTCAACTCCCGAACAAACCAACTTTGACAGATTAAAGAAAAGTTTGGTATCATCACCTATCCAAAAACTTCCATACCTCAATAAAGAGTTCGAGGTAGTAATAGATGCTAGCACGCTTGCCTTAGGTTGTGTGCTCATGCAGGAAGGTCATCATGTAGCATACTCTTCAAGGAAATTGAAGAGTCATGAGAAGAATTATGCTACGCATGATCTGGAATTGCTAGCTGTCATCCATGCTCTAAAGCTTTGGATACATTACCTATTGGGTAACAAGTTTACACTAGTGACTGATCATAAGAGTCTCAAGTGGATCTTTACCCAGAACGAGCTCAACATGAGGCAACATCAGTGGATTGAAGTGCTGGAGGAGTATGACTTTGAAATCAAGTACCGACTAGGAAAAGAGAATGTAGTTGTCGATGCACTTAGTCGCAAGGCATTCCTTAACTCATTAATCTTGCAAAATCCATCAACAGCTAGATCTCTAGCCACAAAGGTATCTATGCCAAACAATCCAATACTTGAGTTAGCTAGAGAGGAAGCATGCCATGATCCAGCCTATCAAAAGATGCTAAGGGAGATCTCTATCAAGGATCAAGACCAAAAGCTGTAGGCTAAGTATCATGAATTCTCTGTCAATAGTGGACTTGTCTATTATAGAACGAGGCTATGTATACCGGCAAGCTAGTCACTTAAGCAGAAGATATTGTGGGAAGCCCATGATTCCCCTTTCTCAAGACATCCTGGCTATGCCAAGACCCTCAATGCAGTTAGGAAGAGCTACTATTGGGAGAGGCTTAAAGATGACATTCTCAAATATGTCACTGAGTGTTTGTCTTGTCAACGTATCAAAGCCGAACATATCAAGATGCCAGGAAAATTACAACCACTTGACATTCCCCAAATGAAATGGGAATTCATTAGTATGGATTTTGTTGTTGGCCTACCCCAAGTTTAGGGGGGATACAACTCCATCATGGTTGTGGTTGACATGCTTACTAAGGTTGCACACCTTATTCCAATAAAGACAAACTATAAAGCCTCAGATATTGCAAGGTTGTTTATCAAGGAGATATTCAAGCTACATGGCCTACCAAGAAGAATCGTTAGTGATCGTGATTCTCTCTTCACATCACACTTCTGGAGAGCCATCTTTGAAGCCATTGGGACTCAACTTTGTTTTAGCACAGCTTACCATCCCCAAATGGATGGCCAAACAGAGCGAGTCAATCAAGTCATTGAGGATATGCTTAGGGCATACTATTGTCGTGAGCCGAAAAGGTGGATTCAATACTTGCCTTTGGTAGAATTTGCCTACAATGCTTCTTACCAACAAAGCATCCAGATGACCCCTTTCCAAGCATTGTACGGCCATGACTGTCGAAGTCCCCTAAACTTCTCAGATCCAACGTTCAGGGTTGAAGCTTCAAGGCAGATGTTGGAAGAGATGGATGACCAAATAAAGTCAATAAGATAAGACATCTAAGCCACCAAGGATAGACAAAAGGCATACGCAGATTTGAAGCGTCAAGATAGAATATTCGAGGAAGGAGACATGGTCTTCATTCGCGTACGTCCAAAGAAGAGTTCTCTATCCTTAGGAGATTGCAAAAAACTGAGTCCAAGGTATTGTGGACCGTACAAGATCCTCAACTGCCTAGGACCTAATGCTTATAGACTGCAACTCCCTAAGAACCTAAAGATTCATAATGTATTCCATATCAGCCTATGTATCTAATCCTAACCATGTACTTGATGACCAACAAATTGTAATGCCTAGTCAAGGAATCCTTGAACTAAGGCCTGACAGGATCTTAGATCTTAGGGAGAGACAACTGAGATCCAAAACCTTGAGAGAATGCCTCGTCCAGTGGAAAGATTATCTTGAGGAGGATGCCACTTGGATTAATGAAAGCACTCTCAACCATCAATATCCCTAGTTTATCTCGAGATGAGGACATCTCGAATCCTCCAAGGGGGAGAGAATGTAATATTTCTATCGAAAATATATTATGATGCCATGTGAATTCTCGGCAAAAAAACGATGCCAGCATTGAGTCCCGGACGGTACGAACTTAGATACGATGTATCATTATCTCCTTTGGCAAAAACCAGGACTATGAAACCGCATATGTCACATGAATCCTCTCTTGGGAAGAGGTCATGGGGATAATATTTGAATTTGATAATGGCAAATTTTTTAATTATTCCCCTTAACCCCCAGCCGACTGTCGTGCTGGAGGGGAGGGGAATAGCATGTATCAATAAGCTCCTTCATGGAGCTTGCAGGGGGGAGAACCCATGCGTATTGATGAGTGGGGGAGGGAGGATCCCCTCCCCTCACCTATTTAATCTCTGCCGTGAGCTAGGAGAGGCTACATAGGCTACAGAGGCTAATGTGGTAAATGGAAGGGTGGTCATGAGAGGAGAGGAAGAAGCCATCTCTGCACATCGTGACGTGATATTGAGTATATGCTTTTGTTATGAACTAGAACACATGTTTTTTTTCATACCAATGTGTTTTTTCGTATGTGGGGATAATAATAATTTTCTACTATTTGAAGATGTGAGCAATTTGTTGATTGTGTCTATGTGAAGATACAAATAGTGAGATTTTAAGTACAACCTTTTAGATGTTTATAATTAGTTAGCCATCGTAGTCATGTAAGGAAAGGGTAATGAGACTACATTTGAACAAGAAATATTAAATCATAAGTTATAAATACCAAAGAAAATATGGAAATGATATATGAATGTATTTGAAGGAGAAATACAGTAAATCATAAGCTAGAAATACAAAAGAGAATATTAAAATGAAGTGTATTGAGAAGAGACTAGTTATGTGGTATAAACTATAAAGATGGATACTATTTAGTCTAGGATTGACCTAGAAACTTTGTAAACACTCCAATTGTCCAAATGGGATTTTAGGCTTAAAAGGGTAAAAAGTTGCCCCAAAAACAATGATTGTGGCTTCTATCCCCAATTTTTATGTCCTTTTCACAAGCAGGTTGTCAAAAATGGACTAGTATAGTAAATTAGCCTTGGCATATTTCATCACATTCCAAGTATCGATCAATAAGTATATCATGGCATACCATGTGTGCATTTGAAATATTTGCATCAATGAGTAATTCGGAATGTCCAATAATTTAAAATGAGCTTGCAATTTCTGAATAACAAATTTAAAAAATAGCAATATTAACTTTGATGTGTTTTATGCTATTATTTTGTTTCTTCCATTCCAATGTTTTATTCAAATGTGACATGCGCACTTGAGTTACTTTCTCATTCGTACATTCTTAGTAGTCCATCAAGAGATATCCTAAACAACGCCATCCAAGACTCTGCAGAATACCTTCAAGTTTGCTATTTAGGCTCACTTGAGTCTACCTCATAGTGGAAGTTTTTGGTTGTTCCCACAAGGATTGACCTGAGTTTTGGGTTCCTAACATCGTTCAAGTCACCTATCGGTCAGCTCTAGCATCAATATTTCAAGTTCCCACTTCTCACAAGATTACTCAAACTAAGCAGACTTGCATTGCACTTAGTTCAAAGAGATGGGAGACAAAGGGGAGTGCAATATATTGATCCTTCTTCCCATAAGGAAAATTTCCATTCTAGTCTCCTAAATTGATGTAAGTCAGGTTTTTCCTAATATCTAATGGCTATTCACTTTGCCTATTTGCTAACGTAATCTTTATGAAAAAAGCTCTTGGCTAATCGATACACCCTACCATAGGTTTGGACCCGGACTCACATCCACCTACTTCACTCAATAGATTATTTTTAATTACCTAATTACCTACCACTTTAGATTTGTTGACATATAAAAAGAGCTTCATTGATTATCTCTTAGTATAGATTTGTTACACATTTATTTCACAACACAAAAATAGTGTAAAGCAATTCTTTCTCAATAGTTCCTTTAAGAAAATATTTTTTTACAATCATGTCCCTGATTGGACATAATATCAATCCAAAGGTATTACTCCTACCAAGTTTAGTCCCTACACTAGTATTGGGAGTTCTAGAATACTATCTAGGTTTGAAGGGAATTAACAGTTCATAAAATTCTAAGGAATTTGTAACCAGGGTCCCCCCAGTATCCTTAATTGCTCTTGCCAACTAGAATTCCCTACATTAGGACCCTTCGCGTAGCGATTGGTCCATACTTACTGATGCAAAAACAAAAATCCCTTGGAGTAGGTTTTATTCATGCTAATCTTCCACTAAATAAGATACTCTAATGATCCATTTCTTCCAATATTTGCTTCTTAGATGCTTCTACTCATAGGATAGGATCGGAAAACTTAGTGGCATAAGAGAACCTTGCCTATACAGTGCCTCAAAAGGAGTCGTTTCAATAATTTGATGATATGATGCATTGTAGGCAAAATTCAACTAAGGATAGGTATTAGATCTGCCTCTTAGATTCCATGTTGCAATAAGCTCTAAGTAAATCTTTAATAACTTGATTGACTTGCACCATCTCACCATCAATTTGGGAATAGTAAGTAGTATTGAAGTAGAGTTGGGATCCTAGAGCTTCGAATAAATTCTTCCAAAAGTTTGACATGAAATATTTGATTTCAAAATCAAATTCCTGTGAAATCTTGATCCATCGACATTGCCTCATATTGAGGTCTAGCTGAGTGCAAATCCATTTTAGGCTTTTGTGATCAGTGACTATGGAAAACTTGTTACCAAGTAGATAATATCTCCATAATTTGAAGGCATGAATTACAACAAGTAATTCTAGTTCGTGCATGGCATAGTTTCTTTCATGGGCCTTTAATTTCCTTGAAGCATAGGCTATTGGATGTCATTCTTGCATAAACACATCCCAATGCAAGGTCTCATGATCTACCTCTCTTGTCAATGGAAGCTCTATCATGTCTTCTAGAAAAACACCCGCATAATCTTTTAGCTAAGATGGTTGGTCCTTGGCTTCACTATCCTACTTAGCCTTGTTGAGTTTAATTAGATAGACAGGTAATTCTTTCCTCAGTCCTTTTACTATTCATGAAGCTTTAGCTAGCTGAACTTTAGGTTTTCTTGCTTCTCCATGAGTTGTTACTTGTTCTCCTTCTAAGTTTCAAACTGTAATTTGACCCTTTTTGCAATGGACATGCGCATTTTTTGGAATTAACCAATCTCCAACAAACATTCATAAGCCTTGAGGTTTATAATTTGGAAATTCATTTTGGATGAATTACCACCTAGACTAAATTCTACCCTATTAGTCTATTGTGTTGAAAGAACTTCTTTACTATTTGCTAGCTCCACAAGCAATCTAGGTGCACAAATAGTGTTTATGTAATGAATGAAGCTGAGAGGAGAGAGGAGAAGAGCTGAAGAGAGAGAAAGAGAGCAAGAAGACGAGAAAAGATGACTAGAAGAGGAGAGAGAAAGACAGAAAAGAGGAGAGAAGGAATGAGGAAGCCATGGAAGCTGAAAATGAAGGTGAAGAGTATGTTCTTGATAACAAATGGCTGCCCTAATCTAGGACTCTTACACCTTATATACCCCAGTGAGTGTGACTAGGTGTCTAACGCTTAGTTTGTATGTATCCTGCTTATTACACTTGTTACAATCCATCCCCACCCGAAAGGTTTTTTCCCCGAAAAACAAAGAGAACTGGAGGGAATTGATGGGTGGGTGGGCTATGGGAGGCTTGTAGAGTACTAGTCTGGGCCCTTTTACAATGAAAAATGGGTGGGTAAAGACTAAGTACAACATGTTGTCCAGGATCAGTCTGCTGAGGTAAACAAGTCATAACTTTTGATACACTGCTCCAAATGGGGCGTGTCACATGTCAACATGGATGTTATGACCAGTAATTTTAGAGTATATAAGATGCATATTCCTTAGAATTGGAAAAACAAAATTTTTCTAAAACAATGTGCAGTCTATGCAAGCAAAGGGTGGTCAAATGGGGCATAACCAGCTAGTATTTAGTCCGTTGGGCCTCTTATAGGTGGGGAAATTCATTGACAATGGTTGATGGACCCCAAGAGGCTTCTTCTAGGGGTAGGCCTTGCCACTTGATGAGGTTTTCTTTAATTTATTGAGACCTTAAGTGCCTATCTCGCTACCCAATGATTGCCTCATGGATATACTGAGTGATGCCTTCTTCATTTATGGGGGGAAGCTCTTCCACATAGTCCACTGATGAGGAGCCCATGAAGGGTTTCAGCTGGCCGACATGAAACACATTGTGGATTTTGGTGGTAGGGGGAAGTTCTAAGTAGTAGGCCAAGTCACCAACTCTCTTTAGGATCCGGTATGGGTCATAGAAGCAGTGGGCCATCTTGTTACTATTGTCCTCTTTGAGAGTGGAGTAGCGGGACTTAGGCACTTTCAAAAGGACCAATTCCCCTTCTTGGAATTCCAAATGCCTTCTTTTCTCATTAGCATAGAGTTGCATGTGTGTTTGGGCCTTTTGAAGATTCACTTTACATTGTTGAAGTAAGGCTTGCATGCGATCCAACTCAACCTGACTCTGAGGGTTTATATTATCATTAAATAAGACTATGGGGAGGGGAACCTTATACCTGTATAAGGCCACAAAAGGTGAAACTCCAATTGCTAGAGTGTGTAGAGTTATTATATGCAAACTCAACCAAGTGGAGCCACATATCCCAACTATGTTGTACATCATGGCAAAAGTTCCACAGATATGTCTCAAGCCATTTGTTCACTCTTACAGTATGGCTATCAGTTTGAGGGTGGTATGTCTGCCAGAAGTTTCTCATAAACTTTGCATCATGATCATGTATTAGGACTTGGGGTAAGTCGTGCAACTTGAAGACATTTTCCATAAACTGAGTGGCCACCTGAGAGGCCATGTATCGGGTCTTAGTGGGGATAAAGTGGCCAGCTTTGGTGAGGCAATCAACTACCATATAGATACTATTCCACCCTTTTTTGGTCGATCCTGGGAAGGCACGTGATGAAATCCATTGTGATATGAGTCCATTTTCCTTCAGGGATAGTGAAAGGCTACAAGAGGCCAGCAGGCCTGACTGTATTGTCTTTGTTTTGTTGGCATGGAACACATTTGGTCACAAAGTCCTTGACATCCCTCCATAAGCCTATCCAATGAATGCTCTTGTCAATCTTGTCATATGTTTTAAAAACACCCAAGTGGCTAGCAGTGGGGCAAGAATGCATCTCTTCTATGATCTTCTTTGTGAAGGGGAAAGTGTGTGGGATGACAATCTTGCCATGGGACCAAATAAGGCCATGCTTGAGATGATATTGGGAGTTTTCAACCATGACCCCATGCTGTAATTTCTAGAATATGTGGCTAAAGTGATCATCTAACAAGTAAGCCTCTTGAAGCTCTTCAACCCAATCACTATGCAATTTTGAGATAGAGGATACTCTCCATGCCCACATCCGAGAGAGTAAATCAGGCACAATATTATCCTTAACCCAAGTGTACAAAATGTCAAAGTCATAGTTTTGTAAGGTTGCCACCCATCGCCTTTGCTTAGGAGTCAAAGTGGACTGAGTCAAGAATTACTGGAGGACTTGGTGGTCACTTTTTACTTGGAAGTGGATGCCATACAAATAGTGGTGCCATTTCTTGATGGCATGGAGGATGGCCAACATCTCCTAGTCATATACATTCATTTGCATCTCCTTCTCATCAAGCTTGAAACTCTCAAATGCAATCACACCATGCTCTTGCAACAATATTGCACCGATACCCCTACCATTGGCATCATAATGAATGGTAAACAGCTTAGAGAAGTCAGGGCAGACAAGAATGGGGGTGGAAGTAAGCACATTCTTTAATTGTTTGAAGCTATGATCGAAGTTATGATCAGTAGTGGCATCCCAAAAGAATGAATCCTTTTCTAAGCAATCAATTAGGTGCTACAATGGTGGCATAGTGCTTAATGAAGCGTCTATAGAATGAAGAGAGACCAAGGAAGCCACGCAAAGAGGTGGTGGTGGAAGGAATGGGCCAGTCCCTAACACATTGCACCTTCTTCAGTCAGTCCTGTATGCCATTTTTGCTCACAATGTGTCCCAATTACTGCACACATGTCTGCATGAAGGTGCATTTGCTTAGCAAAGAGTCGATGCTCTCTTAGTATATCAAACACCCTTCTGACATGTGTCAAGTGTTTCTTGGATGATTTTCTATAAATGAGAATGTCATCAAAGAAAACAAGCACAAACTTGAACAGAAAGGGTTGTAGGATTTTGTTCATGAGGCTTTGAATTGTGGCGGGGGCATTAGTCAACCCAAAAGGCATCATAAAAAATGATAAAGTCCATGATTAGTCCTAAAGGCCGTTTTGACCTCATCTCCCTCCCTCATATGAATCTAATTGTAAGAGAGGGGGATTTAATAATGGGGAAATACTAGCTACACTGGCTGGTATATAAGGTGAGAGAGACTTAATTTTTCATTATCAAATAATTAATACAAGTCTTCTTTCTCCTTCACCTTGCTCTCCAAGCTTCCATGTCTTCTCTCCCTCTCTTCTAGTCTTTCTCTCTCCATTTCTAGTATTTCTCTCTCCTCGTAACTGTCTTTCTCTCTCTTTTGCTCTTCTTCTTCTTCTCTATAGTCTTCTCTCTCTTCTTTCTCTCTTCCAATCCCTCTCCTTGACAATTGGTATCAGAGCCTAAGTTCTTGGTCCCAGTTAGTCCCTCATTTTATCCAGTTACAACTATCTAGTCACATGGAATTTTGAGTCACAGGTACACAGGTACAGGGAGCAGCAGGGGAGTTCCCAAAGATTTCTGGACCACAAGGACTGTAGAGGCAGGAGCATTAATGGCAGCTTAGACCAAGTTTGGAGAAAGGAAGACCAACTTTGGCAGCTCGTGGGTCATTTTTGGCCCATTTTGAAAGTAAACTCTTAGTAGCCATGGTCACAGGAGTTAGAAGAAAGTCTAGTTGGGGGTTACTTTTCAGGGAGGATCTTCTCTCTCCTCATTTCTCAAGCTTCCATGGAGGAAATCAGGCCCAAATCTTGCTCCCCTCTCTTCCATGAAGTGACAGCCCTCTTCCATGCTTTTTTGGAGCTCAAGAGCAACTGAACAAGTAGTGTTGAGGCTGTGGTGACCATCTCCAACCCTCCAGGAGCAGCCCCGTAAAATCCGATGCAAAACGCGAGCTGCTTCCTAGCCAGATTGACATCACCCTAGTCCTCCTCTCCTTCCTGGCTCTCACTCCCAGCTTATTGCAAGTTTCCTGGGCAAGATTAAAGCCTTCTTTCTCAGCTTCTTGGACTTCTCCTCCACCTCAAAACCCTGATCATGTGCAATCCATGGCAGCCATGAAAGCTTGGCATCAAGCTCAAAAATCTTGAAGATTTTGGTCTTTTCTTGGTCCCGGGAGTTCCCTCTTCAAGCCTAGCTCAATATTTGGCCATCAAGAAGCACTAGAAGAATATTAGAAGCAAGATTTGAAGACATGCACTTGTGGATAGCCATGGCTATGGAAGTAGAGCTTCAATTTCAGCAAGAGCTCTTCATGGGAAGATCCTGAGCTGTCCTATCTCCAAGGTACAGCCACATTGGAGCTCATCCTCAAGATTTGAAGGATTCTTGGAATCAAGAAGGCATTATGGAGTGCTCATTTGGAAGGAATCCTTCTCTTGATTAGTTTATGCAAGCAATGCCCTTCCCCCATTGAAGAATCCTTCTTCTCCAAGCTGAATTCATCTCTTCTTGACGGAGCACAACCATTTTGGAGCTATGGAGCATGCAGGATCAAATTGGAGCTCTCATGAAGGACTAAAGTGGCATTAGTGGCTATAATCTTCATCAAACAACACAAGGTAACCGATTCTTGGCTCTCATTCTCTCCCATTAAGCCTCTTGTTGAATCCTATCCACTTTTTTGAGAGGATGCATGAGTCCAAGTAGGTAATAGGAGTCCCAAACAGTGTATGCATGCTGAATATTAATCTCAGTCATTCTCATTTGATCTTATGGCACTGGAATGGATTTTATTTATGCTGAAGCTTCATTGAGATTATATTTTTGCTTACCCATAACCCGTTTAGCTTCTGGTGAATGGGTTGAGCCAAGAATTGATTAAGAAATCCATTGTATAAGGGTGAGTAGGCAGTGAGTCACTGCCAGTAAGCTCTCTATCCCTATTCCCAATTCCAATTCCATGCACTTCATGAAAAGCCCAAAATTTCCATTCCTAAAATGCATCTCATGCTGGGTGTTTAATTAATAAATGTCTGCCATGTATATTTCGGGTGAGGAAAAGCCCGATGCCAGGTGAGGTGGCAAGACAAAAGAGGGGTGACCCCCCCTTGCCATCAAAGACCCTGAAGGGGTGCACAACCCAGCTCGGGGGAAACTTTGCCCACCTCCCGGTGATTCGGAGTCCAAAACTCATTTGCAGGTGCAGGTACTTCTTGGGAATTTGAGAAATTGACTTGGCATGACGGAATTTTGATGACTATGGCATGACACACTCTTGTGTGCATGGGATGTATGGATGTACCTCAGCAAATGTATCTTTAGATACACATGTAGCTATGTATGCAGTGATGTATGGGAATGTATTGCCTTACTTGGGTTGAAGATGGATGTATGTATCATTGGATACACCTACGCAGTCATATATGCAATAATGGCAGTGATTATGCATGTATGAAAGCCTATCTTATTGATATGGTCATGGGAATGCTTATTCTTGTGCTCACTAATGCTAAAGTGATGCCAAACATGCTAAGGGATGCTCAAGTGATGCATGATGCCAAGCAAACAGTGAATCCCATAGTGTAATAGAAGGAGAACCCAATTTCAGCCCTCTTGTGACTGCTTCAAGGTGTTGGAGAAATTGCTTGCATTTGCAGAGGTGTTGCCACTCCAAAGAATTGAGATGCTGACCTTGGAGAGTACCTTTAGGCCTTACCAAGAACCCCACTCTGTTTTGGATACCCACTTGGAGCATACCAAATACCTACAGCCCAAAATAGACCTTTCCTAGGTGTGGACACGGTGCTGGACTGCACAGAACAGTCCCACATTTCTGACTACAGAAATTTCTATATAAAACCTGGGAACGCATGCCTATGATCATCTCAAAGAGGCATCGCTGCCTTCGTTTTGAACAAAAAAGTAAGTCAATCAGATTTGTCTAGCTCTAGTAGCCAAAATAGTGACAGGTGATCTCATGGGACTGCACCTAGACATGGCGGGTAACAGAGGGAAAAACAAAGCAAATGAAGATGTTCAGCAACATATAAGGGATGTGCGCACCATGAGGGATGACACAAACTTTGAGGTTGAAGAGGAAGATCTCTCTCACTCCATGGGAAGTCTTAGTGCACTCAATCATACCCTCAGTTCACACGAGACTAGACATGCGGAGAGGCATAGGGAAGTAATGGAAGGTCAAGCTAAAATGGTGACGGAGATGCGCCAAATGACCTCTACCATGGAAGCACTTGCAGCAAAGTTCTCAATGTGGATGGAGCCCCAAATGAAAGGCAAGGAAAAAGAGGATAGACCAAGCATGCAAGCTGAAAGAGTGACCATCCCATCCATGAATGCAGCCTATGCAAGTACCCAAGGTATTTTGGGAAGAATGGGCATTCCCAACATCAGCTTTGAGCAAGGAGAGCCCTCACAAAGGCATGAGGAGCCCACAAACAATGGGATAAGAAGTAACTCTCAGCCACCACCCACGCCCATGCCACCTATGCATGCTCAGCCATCTTTTGGAAGGAATCACTCAAACAATGGGTCATTTCTTGGCAGCCCAATGGATCAGCCCCACTTTGGGTATATGGGACAACCCCCCAACCATGAAAGGGAGTTGAGAAACAAGATCATTTTCTCAAAGTTCAATGGCCAGTCGTCCTCCCCGGCTGAATTAGAAGAATGGCTCTCGAAGCTTGAAGACTACTTTGACATAATGTTAAGAAATGACGATCAAAAGATACACTTTGCTACGATACACTTAGAGGGCTTTGCCCACACGTGGTGAGGTACATAAAGAGGGAAAATCAGCAGCTTGTTGACACTTGGGATGCATTCAAAGCCCTTATGATTCAAGTCTTTGTATCTCCAGTTGAGAAGGAGAAGCTTGCAAGGCAATGGTATGGTTTAGAGAAACATGGGATGATGGTGCATGACTACACAAACCAAATTCTCAATCTCACAATGAATGTTGAGTCCATTAGTGATGATGCAAAGCTTCACAAGTACATTTATGGTTTGGATCCCCAACTCTCGGTTGATGTTTCAGCCCAAAGCCCATCAAATTTGTTCAAAGCTATTGAGTTGGCTGAGAGGTACTCTCGTAAGTACCGCCGAGATGCTTCATTTCAGCATGGACAGAAAAGAGGCGCGTTTCAGCCACCACTGTTCGAGCAGCAAAGAGGACCTATGCAATCACATTTTGGGCAGCAAAGAAGTGCTACAAGATCTGGGTAGTTTGGGGCAAGTTATGGTGGTGGAAATATGCCATTCAGCACCCCAAAGATCCCCACATACCCCACGTTTAATGCCTCTAGGCAAAACAGTAATTTCAGGACTGCAAACCAAGGAAGAGCTTAAAATAGACAATGGGACAGTAGGGGTAAAAATGCTTCAGCTTTTGCTGGTCAATGCTCTATCCCGATGGACCTCTATAAAGAGAGGAAAGAAAAAGGACTTTGCTTTAAATGCGGGGAAGAGTATACAACCGAGCATGCATCTAAATGTGCTTATAGGAATGCAAAATCAAGGGTACATAGCATGTTAGTCTTTGATGAATGTGATGAGGATCACGAGGATGCAAGTGCCTTTGCAATCAAGGCTAAAAATGATGAGGTTGAAGAGGAATATGGGCAAGAAGAATTCTTTGACCTGGCTGACACCTTCCCATTTGACCCCGGCGGTCATGTAGATGTAAATATGGGTGATAAGAATGGGTCACATGCTGCTGCCACTATTTGTACTATCTCCCTGGATGCTTGGACAGGATCTAAGAGCCCCAACACTCTTCGTCTTCAAGGCAAGATTCATGGAAAAGATGTATTTGTCTTGGTAGATAGTGGTAGCACACACAGTTTCATAAATAGAGCAGTCATGGACAGGCTGAAATGTTTTGTCTCTGATTTACAGCAACCAATGAGGGTGCAAGTCGCCAATGAGAGTGAGGAAACTAGTACTCACGTATGCCCAGCTGTACCTATTAAGCTTGCTCAAAATTATGAGCAGAAAGTGGATTTGATCGCACTCAATATGGGGCTGATAGACATTGTGTTGGGCTGCGATTGGCTAAAAACTTTGGGCACCATTTCCATGGATTTTCATTGCTGTACGTGCATTTTTTCAGGGCTAGACAGCTTGTTCACTTGCAGGGAATTAAAAACAGCAGTGAATTTCAGCTTATTACAGCCAAACGGCTCAAGAAAGAGTTCAAGAAATGCTCCCAGATTTTTGTACTACAATTAAACAAGGAATATGCAGATCAGTCCCAAAAAATGCATGATAATTTAGCCCTTAAGGCTCTACTTGCGGAGTATGGTGACTTGTTTCAGTTACCTATAGCATTACCTCCCAAGAGAGCGATTAATCATCCCATTGATTTGGAGCCCCATTCCAAGCTAGTCAATAAACCCCCTTACAGGTTGTCCAAATGTGAAAGAGAAGAAGTGGCCAGGCAAGTCAAAGAATTAGTAGATATGGGATTCGCTGAGCCTAGCTTATCCCCTTTTGCATCACCAGTATTGTTGGTCAAAAAGAAAGATGGCACTTTCAGGATGTGCATTGATTACAGAGATCTGAATAAGATCACTATCAAGAATAGATACCCTATTCCTAGGGTGGACGACCTGTTAGATGAGTTGAAGGGAGCTAAGTATTTCACAAAGATTGATTTGAGATCTGGCTACCATCAGATACGCATGCATGAAGGGGATGAGATAAAGACTGCATTCAGGACTGATCGTGGGTTCTATCACTTCTTAGTCATGCCCTTTGGCTTGACTAATGCACCAACCACGTTTCAGAGCCTCATAAACAAAATACTTCAGCCTTACTTATTCAAATTTGTATTGGTATTTTTCGATAACATCCTCATTTATAGTCGCTCAAAGGAAGCTCACCTTATGCACATGAGGCAAATATTTGATATACTTAGATAGCATAGACTCTTTGCTAAGGAAACAAAGTGTTCGTTCATGCAGACTAAGGTTGAGTACTTGGGACACATTGTCAGTGAGGCAGGCATTAGAGCTGACCCAAAGAAAGTGCAATGTGTCAAAGATTGGCCCACACCTGCAAATACTACCTCTTTGAGAGGATTCTTGGGTCTCTCCTCATTTTACCGTAGATTCATTCAGCACTATGCCACTATTGCAGCCCCTCTCACTGATAGGCTAAAGAAATAAGCATTTTTCTGGGATGCATTGGCAGATAGAAGCTTTAATCAGCTGAAAGATTTGCTTACTTCAGCCCCTATCTTGGTATGCCCTGATTTTTCTAGGAAATTCACCATTCAGTGTGATGCCAGTGGGAGAGGAATTGGTGCAGTCTTGCTACAAGAACATGGGGTCATAGCTTTTGAGAGCCGAAAGCTGGCTGAAAATGAGAGGGTTATGAATGTCTATGATCACGAAATGCTGGCCATCCTTCATGCCATCAAGAAATGGCATCATTATCTGTATGGCAGTCGGTTTAGAGTGAAAAGCGACCATAGAGTACTCAAGTACTTCTTGTCTTAGTCAAATCTGACTCCGAAGCAAAGGAGATGGGTAGCCACCTTACAGAACTATGACTTTGACATCACCCACACTCATGGGAAGGACAATGTAGTGGCCGATTCCCTATCTAGGATGTGGGCATGTAAATTCTCTACTATCATGGAGTTACACAGTGATTGGATACATGAGCTTCAGGACGCTTACCTGTAAGACGTTGATTTCAGCAATGTATTTCAGAAATTATAGCAAGGACAATGTGTGGAAAACTCTTCGTATTAGCTGAAAAATGGGCTTTTATGGTATAATGGCCGAATTGCCATCCCTCATACCTCCCCATTCAAGCAGAAAATCATGCAGGAGATGCATTCAACCCCTATAGCTGGTCATTTGGGAGTCTTTAAGACCTATGAAAATTTTGCTAAAAGCTTTTACTAGAAGGGCCTTTGGAAAGATGTGAAAGACTTTGTCTTGGGCTATGTGCCTTGTCAGCAAAACAAGGACAGCACCTTAAAACCAGCTGGTTTACTTCAGCCATTGCCTATGCCTGAAGGCAAGTGGACACACATCACTATGGACTTCATTACCGGCCTACCAGTGACCAAGAAAGGTTGGGACAGCATCTATGTAGTTGTGGACAGACTCACTAAGGCAGCCCATTTCATTCCCACAAAGACTCAGTATAATGCTTCTCAAGTAGCCAGCCAATTCATGGAATATGTTTTCAAATTACATGGTTTACCACCACAGGTCATTGTACATGATCGAGATGCTAAGTTTATGAGTAACTTTTGGTAGGCAATTTTCAGCTCTATGGGCACTCAGTTAGCCCCTTTCACTGCTTACCATCCACCACAGACAGATGGTCAGATAGAAAGGGATAACAAATGGCTGGAAACTTACTTGAGGCATTTCTATCATGATGTGCAGCATGCTTGGGACTCATGGTTGCATTTGGCTGAGTTTTCCTATAATAACTCTACACATACTAGCATGGAGTTTCACCTTTTGAGGCCTTGTATGGCTACAAGATGCCCCTTCCTGTGGTTATCTTCAATGATAAAATAAATCCACAAAGCAAAGAAGAATTGGATAGAATGCAGGCCCTACTTCAGCAGTGTAAAGCTAACTTGCCAAGATCAAATGAAGCTTTATGCTGATGACAAAAGACGGGATATGGAGTTCCAAGCAGGGGATTTGGTGCTCTTGAAAGTGCCTAAGTCTAGATATGCCTCCCTTAAAGATGGGTCCAACAATAAATTGGCACACAGGTTCTATGGACCATACCAAATTATCAAGAGAGTGGGAGACTTGGCATATCGATTGGCATTACCCCCATCTACGAAGATCCATAATGTCTTCCATGTGAGTCAATTGAAGCCCTTCATTGGCTCAGCAGTGGACTATGTTAAGGAGCTCCCTTCGATAGATGAAGAAGGCATCATTCAATACATACCCGAAAAAGTCATAGAACAAAGGGAAAAGAGGCTTCGCTCTCGCTCGATCGTGGAATAATTAATTAAGTGGCAAGGTTTACCACTCAAGGAAGCTTCTTGGAGGCCAGCTTCAGTTTTGGAAGAGTTCCCATATCTTTTAGAAGTATATTTGGTTGAAATCTAGCTAACTATGGCCCTGTTTCCCCCCAGATAAACTACAGACAGTACTCTGTTTTAAAGCAGATTTTATTCTGCACTATGGATAGCAATGCACACCATACACGGGCTGAAAATACTTCTCGAAAGCTCCGTTTTGATGTATAGCACACCCCGTTCGGAGCCTCCCACAGAAAGTTATGGCAGATTTACTATAGCAGGGTCTTGTAGTAAACAACATGCTATCCACTGTCTACAGCCTCCATTTACTCCAGATATTTGGGTCAAAAACTCATGTTTATAACTCCCCAATAAGGCCCATGTATCATACATATCCCATGGCCCATCATACACAATAATACCTCTTCATTCATCAATATACCATTGTAATAATGTCACAAAGTAGTACTCTGATTCGGCCCCCTCCCAGTTACCACACATGCCCAAATTGTTTTTTAGGGCAAAAACCTTCGGGTGGGGATGGAATGTAAGAGAGGGAGATTTAATAACGGGAAAATACTAGCTACACTGTGTGACTGATATATAAGGTGAGAGAGACTTAATTTTTCATTATCAGATAATTAATACAAGTCTTCTTTCTCCTTCACCTTGCTCTCCAAGCTTCCATGTCTTCTCTCCCTCTCTTCTAGTCTTTCTCTCTCCATTTCTAGTCTTTCTCTCTCCTCATAACTATCTTTCTCTCTCTTTTGCTCTTCTTCTTCTTCTTCTCTGCAGTCTTCTCTCCCTTCTTTCTCTCTCCCGGTCCCTCTCCTTGACACCAATGGTAGCCAAAGCGCAAGTCAATCTTAGTGAAAAAGCATGACCCTTTCAACTCATCCAGCAAGTCATCTATCCCGTGGGATGGGGTAGCAGTTCTTCATCATGACTTTGTTCAAGTCTTTGTAGTCAATGCATATGCGAAAGGAGCCATCTTTCTTCTTGACTAATAGGACAAGGGATGCATAGGGAGAAGAGCTCACTTCAATGAAACCCATCTCCAACAACTCCTTGACTTTCTTTGCAACCTCTTCATGCTCACACTTAGAGAGTCTATAAGGGGGCTTGTTTACTGGCTTGGAATGGGGCTCTAAGTCAAGTGGGTGGTCCACTTGCTCTTCGGGGGAATGGTTGTAGGCATCTGAAATAGGTCACTATACTTCTCAAGTAATTCTACAAGGCTAAAACATTGCATATTGCAGAGGGCTGACTGGAATTGTCCTTATTCAATTGCAAAACAAAGATTTGGAAGCATTTCTTAAACTCCCATTTGAGTTGCTTTGCTGTAATGAGCTAAAAATTAGCATGATCTTGAACTCCCTCTAGGCGAATGGGCTATCCATGCATCATAAACTCCATGTCATAGCAATTTTTCCCAATTGTTTTTGCCAATCACAATCCAAGACAACATCAATGGAGCTCATATCTAGGACACTTAGATCAATCGGTGCCACATAATTTTCAACCAAGAATAAGGGGACTACGGGACATATTTGTGTGCTGATTTCTTCTTCTCCATTTGCTACTTGAACCTTCAAGGGGTGGTGTAATTCTAGGGGCACATTTCAACTGATCAATGGCTGATTTATTGACAAAACGGTGGGTGCTATCACTATCCACAAGGATGAAGACATGCTTTCCATGGATACTTCCTTGAATGCGTAGGGTGTTGGGGGCTTCGAGAATCCATCCAAGCGTCCAAGGAGATAGAGCAAAGGGAGGTGGTATGTGGGTGGGATGTCAAATCAAGTATCCATGATGGATCACCGCCTGGGTCAAAAGGAAACCCACCATCTTTTGGGTCATAGTACTACTCGTGATGAACTTTGACCTTAAATGTCTTGTACGGGCACTTGGAGGCATGATCAAAAATGTACTTATCCCCACATTTAAAGCATATCCCCACTTGGAGGCATGATCAACAGTGTACTTATCCATGGGAAGGTGTTGTAGTGGACTATTTATTTTTAGCATACTTATTCTCAGCATTAGAGCCAAATGTTGTCCCAAAAGTGCCCATTTTTCTTTCACCATGGAAGGCAAGATAAGTTGGTACTTTGGGGTTGTTATTAAGCATAGAAGTGCCTCGAAAACCACCTCCGTATTAGGGTGATGGTGAAGGGATGCGGAGCTATCTAGAACCTTATTGAAAATGGTCATTCTTACAATACTTTCTTGCATATCTCTCAGCTAGTTCAATTGCATCAAACAGTGTGGTAGGTTTTTAGGCCATGACATCTGCTGATAGGCTTGGTTCCAACCCATAGATATACTTGTGCAATTTAGCATCATCGCTAATGCTCTCCACATACATGGTCAAGTTCATGAACTGATTTGTGTACTCATGTATGGTGAGGTTGCATTGGTCAAGAGTGTACCATCGTCTTGCCAACCGCTCTTTTTCCATAGGAGACACAAAGACTTGGACCATATGCATTTTAAAATCTTCCCAGTCAATGAGATTCTCTTGATTGATATAGTGCCACCATGTATGGGAAAATCCTTCCAAATGGAGAGAAGAAAAAAGTATTTTTTGATCATCAATGCAGGGGTAGATATTGAAGTAGGATTTCAACTTGGGTGCCCATTCCTCCAAGTTAGATAGTGAGGGAGATTGCCCATTGTACTTCATTAGGATGATTTTTTCATGCAGATCATGAGGACCATGCTTCCCATGAAACCCTTTCGGCCCATACATCCCGTGGTGGCTATACATACCTTGTTGTCCATACATCCTATGTGATACATTTATCCCATGTTGTCCATTATAGCCAGGTTGTTGGCCATTGGTACCATATTGTCCATGATGGGGTAAATTCATATAGGGTGCATGGGGGCTCCTAGGAAGAGTGGGGGAATTTCAACCAAGGGTGGGAGAGGGCCTCATTGGGGTGTTGGTTACATGGTTCATGGGGGAGTTCCACAGGGGCTCATCAGCCACATGAGAGGGTTCACCAATCTCGTAGGTAGAAGGGGGAATTCCCTTAGCACCAAGTATACCCTGTGGACCATGCAATGGCTCTTGAAGATACAGAGGACATCTAGATTCATGCCTAGAGTCATTGAGCTTCTCTTGGGATGAGGTGGTAGCTAATTGAGCAACAAGAGTAGTGAGCTGCTCTAAGGTCTGTTGAGTCCCTCAAGTTTGAGAGGGCCATGTGCTCAATCGCTTCATCAAACTTAAACATTATTCGGCAGTGGTTGATGACCATGTCATTATGTCGTTCCATGTGATGAAACTCATGCTGACATAAGGTGTGATTGAGCAGGGTGTATGGGTACGTGTCGGGCATTTCCTCTTGCATATCACCATGGTAATCTTGTGCTGAGCTTGGTTCATCATTCATGGATGTCTAGGAGTCTCTAATCTCCCTCTTGAGTTCCTCATGGGCCTTACTTTTGCCTTTCTGGCCAGCCATATGGATGCAATCCACAAGACCTGCTGTCAGTAAATGGGGCATAAATTTTTGTAGGAAACTTCGATTGGTGAGATTTTTATTCAAGTAGTAATCCGAAAAAGTCCTCTTTCAGGTAAGCTATTAATCTTGTGATAGAAAATTATCAGAATTTTCTCCAATGGAATTATTGTGCATGTCCTGGAGCAGGGTCTGCACCCTGTCCATAGTGAACCTAGTGCAAAAAAATGAGCATAGTTTCCAAGCCGTAGCTCTGATTGGGGAGGTTTTTGATTCAAAATGGAGGGGACAAAGCCCTCTTCAAATTCAGTTATAGGGTTCACTCCCAAATTCAAAAAAAAAAAGGATCTTTGTGATTGTCCTGCAAGACTATGACCAAAAACACTAGCTGTCTCTTATTGCAAAAGCCTTATATGGATGGAGCATATTTTGAGAGGCCTGATCAACAACATGAATAGCATCCTAAGCATACTGAGCATTATCCCAAGCATCATTGCATACCCATCTGCTCTGTCATCAATGCATAAGCGAATTTACTACCATACATCTCTTCTGATTGCATGCACTTCAAGTATCATATATAGGTGCCATTAGCATTGAGGAGGTGTCCAAAGGTGATCATTTCATCAAGGGAGGTGGTGATCATGGGGAAGTACCTGCACCTGCATATAAGTATCGGGCTTCAAATCACCAGGTGGTGGGCAAAGCTTAAGCAATCAGCATGAGATGCATTGGAAAGGAGACATTGGTCATTTTCATGAGATGCAAGGAATGGACAATGTTTGGGGTAGGGGTCACCTTGGCAGTCCAGTGACTCACTAGTTTCTACTTACCCAATTACAATGGCTATTACTCACTTTGAGACTTATCCAAGGTCACAAGACAACATTGGGTGAAAGTTAGCCAATACAATGAATTTCAAGATGAGTTATGATGCATGCATACAAGAAGGATTGAACTACTAAGCCTGTGCAATCTTTAATCTCTCCAACAAAGGGATTAAGCTCAACAAGTGGATAAACATGAGATATTAAGATAGATGGTCATACCTCTTTAGTGGTGCTGATTGGAGAAGATGGTTGCTGTCATGATGCCCATTTTCTCCATCAAGCAAGCCGAGTTGGTTGGAGCACTCCCATGGATGAAGGCTTCAACATTCTAATGCTTCCAATGATGATGATAGCTCCTGTGCTTCTTTTCGAGCCTAAGCTTCAAAGGAGGAAAGCTTCAAGTGAAGCTTTCATGGATGCCCTCAAGAAATCTTTACATGTTGATCCCCATAACTTCAATCTGGGTAAGAAAGAGGCAAAATGGGTAAGGAGGGGGGCTGAGCTCTAGGGGTTGTGGGCTGGATCAAAAGCTTGAACTAAGTAGTAATGGCTACCCACAGGTAGTGTTAAAATACGTGGGATCTAGAGCATGGCTATGGCAGCTTGTAAGCATAGACTAAACTCGTGATGACATTGACTAAAGACCACAACTGTTACACAAGTGAATTAGGTTCCAAGATGGAAGCTTGGACTCATAAACACAATCTTGTATAGGACTGACAAGTGCAAGACTGACACTAACTGATAAAGAAAAGCATCATCATGTATTCATTCATCTATCAGAAGTGGTAGTCAAGTACAATGCTTTATAGTTGTTGGATGGGTATAGTTTTCCCTTTCTATACATATGGAATTCCTACATCCTTCATGTCTTCATCCCAAAATATCTCATACAAAGAGGCTACATTAGGTGTGATTGCTAATATCTCAACACCCCTTCTCAATCACAACCAAAAAGTGCAAAGTGTGTAGAGGCTTTAGTGAAAGTAACACCTGCAAAGTGTGGGCACACCATAAACATGGCAAAACACCAAAGGCTGTCGCAGAAAAGGCTAAGTGTGGGTACCACAAACATGATGGACATCCAGAGGATGTAGCAGGGGCCTTATAGAGGCTGTAGTACAAGGCTACATGAGGAATTTTACAAGCTTATGATAAAGACATTTGGTCTAGACATTACAATGCTAAAAAATTCAATAAAAATTAGGATCAAGGACCGTGAGGCCCTTGCAGTTTTTAGCATTTCTTTTGACATAGATCTTCGATTCATTGCAATTCTTCTTGTCTAGCTTCATGTACTTGTACTTCACTTTGTTTGCCACTTCAAAGTCTTCATGATTTTTTTGCTTCTTCTTCTTATTCTTGTTCTTTTAGTCCTCTTGATCTACTTCTTCATTTACTTTGCTTGCAATAGTTGCATCAATCTTTATGTCCATGTCCCCCTCAAGCAAAGGTATCATTGTCTTTGAGGCAGCAGAAATGTCATCAAAATCTTCAAATAAATTCATCGATTTCTCTTCAAAACAAGTAAATCCATCCATCCCTGCAAGCGAAGTAAACAAGTCTTCCATGTAGTTGAATTGAGCAACAAGAGTAATGTTGCTCTTCATGAGAAGCATCTTCATAAAAGACTTGATTTTGGTCATTCCCATGATGGAAATCAGCTTCAAATGACTAAGAATAACCATCAATGAGTTGATCTTTGCATGTGTCAAAAGACACAAGCAATGGCAATGAAGTATCAAAAGATACTAGTTTGAAATTTGACGTTTGTTGCTTGAGTTTGACTTGATGATCTTCAAAAACTCTTCATAGCTTCCCCTCCTTGCTAATTTGATGGTTGAATACTTGCTGAAAACTTCAGATTAGAGTGGCCTTAGCTTGGTTTAAGTATAGCAAGGAATTCAATTGGGGCTCAATGTTGGGGAGGGGAGGGTGAAATCTTGTTGAAAGAGGGTTCAACCCCCCTTGCCCCAAGAGGCCAAGGATGCCAAGGTAGAGGCTAGGATCAGGAGTGGGAGGCAAGAGGAGGCCAAGGGCAGCAGCACAATTTGGGCTACAAATTGCGGGCTGTTGCTGCCTGCTACGTGTGGTAGGGTTTCCCTGACCACCCAGGTCCTCAAAATGGAGCTAGAGATTAGGGAAATCAACCTCTAGGGTTGTTGATGTCTTGGAGGTGTCTAGAAAAAGCTTGGAGAGGTTGTGTGGGCTGGCAACCATGGCAGTTTGTAGGAGAGAGAAACAAAGAGAGGAGGGCTGAGACAAAAATTAACTAGGGTTTTAGCCCTCTTCCAACTCCTAGAACTCTAAACTTGGTCCAGACCCCTAAAATTTGGCAAATTTTTCGGGTTATGCCTTTAGGGATATATGATTGTTTGCTGGGAATGGATTGGTAGAGTCCCAGTTAGGCAAATATTCATTGTGGAGAAGGACGAGTTACATTTAAGAATCTCCTAGGTGAAACAGTCCAAGCACAAGGATGGTCAGGCAAGCCAAAAATCCAGCTAGCTAAAGCCAATTGCATCCCAAAGGGTATATTAGGAAATGACTCCCTGTCTATCTGATAAAATTAAACAAAGTGGAGGATAACAAAGATGAAGAAGAACCTTCATGACTGATGGGCAAATTTGCTGATGTCTTCCCTGAGGAGCTAACTGAACTACCTCTTGAATGGAAAGTAGACCATGAAATAAAATTAATCCCTAGAGCTAAACCAGTGGCAAGAAAGCCACACAAGATGTCGATACCCAAAGCAATTGAGCTAAAAGAGCAATTGAAGCAACTGCTAGAGCAACGCTTCATTCATCCCAGTAATTCTCCCCAAGGTGCACATGTCCTATTCCAGAAGAAGAAGGACGGATCCCTTAGATTATGCATTGACTATAGGGGTCTGAATCAGCTTACAATAAAAAATAAGTATCCAATTCCCCGAATTGATGAATTGCTGGATAGATTACAAGGAGCTATGATCTTTCTCAAAAATTGATCTAAGATCTAGATATTATCGGATCCGGATAAAAGAAGAGGACATTCCCAAAATAGCTTTTATTGAGTTTTTTGCAATCACATCTAATGTAGCCTCTTTGTATGAGGCAGTTTGGGCTGAAGACATGCAGGTTGTAGGAATCCCATATGCACAGAGAGGGAAAACTGCTACCCATCTAGCAACTATAAAGCATTGTACTTGACTACCACTTTTTCATATATGATGTATACAATATCATGATGCTTTTCCATCTCAGTTAGTGTCTTGGTCATTGTCAGTCTCAACTCAAGATTGTGTTTATGAGTCCAAGCTTTCATCTTGGAACCTAATTCACTTGAGTAACAAACGGTCAAGTCTTCAATCTATGTTAGTCTCAACTCAAGATTGTGTTTATGAGTCCAAGCTTTCATCTTGGAACCTAATTCACTTAACAATCGGTCAAGTCTTCCATCCACCATAGCCATGCTCTAGATCTGCATCTTTCACAGCTTTTAATACCAGGTATGGCCATTATGAATTCACAATAATGTCATTCGGACTAACAAATGCTTCTGCCACTTTTAGCAGGTTGGTCCAGGATATCTTCAAGCCCTATCTAGATGAGTTTGTACTCACATTTTTTTATGACATTCTCACCTACTCCAAGGAAGAAGAAGTGCATCCATTTCATCTACGGATTGTTCTCGAACAGCTTCACGAGAATAAGGTCTTCGCTAAGAAGAAAAAGTGTTCTTTCTTCAAGAAAACGATAGAATACTTGGGATTCATTGTCTCGAATGAAGAAATATCCATAGATCCTACAAAGATCAAGGATGTCCAAGATTGGCCACCACCTCAAAATGTCAGAGAAATCAGAGGATTTCTAGGTCTGACAGGGTGGTACAGGATTTTTATCAAGGATTATTCTTTGATTGCAGCACCTCTCACTGAGCTGCTCAAGAAGCAAGTTAAGATTGTATGGACAGAACGAGAGCAAGAAAGCTTTGATAAGCTAAAAGAGTGTCTCACCACTACTCCTGTCCTAAAGTTATCGGACTTCTCCAGCTGGAACCTTGTGAGAAGAATTATGCTACGCATGACCTGGAGCTTTTAGCAATCATCCATGCCTTGAAACTTTGGCATCATTATCTGTTGAGCAAAAGGTTCACAGTTGTGACCGATCACAAAAGTTTTAAATGGATCTTCACATAACCAGATTTGAACATGAGACAGAGGAGATGGATTGAAGTGCTTCAAGAATTTGATTTTAAGATCAAGTTACGCCCTGGAAAGGAAAATGTGGTAGTTGATGCCTTGAGCAGGAAATCGTTCCTCAATAATTTATCCTTAGAATATCCTAGCAACAGAGGATTTCTCGCTAGCCTAATTTCCATGCCAAGCAATCCCATCTTGGAAGTAGTCATTGCAGAGATCCCCAATGACACAAATTATCTAGAGTTAAGAGAGACCATCAAAGCAGGAGGTGATGATTCAAAATTAGAGCCCAGATACAAACATTATCGCCTTGAAGGAGAGTTGTTGTACTATCAACGTAGGCTACGTGTGGCTAACAATTGGGACCTCAAAAAGAAGATTCTCTGGGAGGTCCATGACAGTCCCGTAGCTGGACACCCCAACTATGCTAAGACTGTCAATGCTGTTAAGAAAAGCTATCATTGGCTAGGAATGAAAGCTGATGTTCTGAGGTACATGACTCAATGCTTGAGTTGCCAACAAATCAAGGCAAAAAGGATCAAACTTCTTGGAGAGTTACATCCACTTAACATTCCACAAATGAAATGGGAATGTATCAGTATGGACTTTGTGGTTGGCCTTCCTCCTACCGTGCAAGGACGTTATGATTCTATCCTAGTAGTTGTGGATTTACTAACAAAGGTTGCTCATATCATCCCAGTAAAGACTACCTTCAAAGAATCTGACATTGTTAGGTTGTTTGTCAAGGAGATCTTCCGACTGTACGGACTGCCAAAGAGGATAGTCAATGATACAGACTCACTGTTCACGTCCAAATTCTGGACTTGTCTCTTCCAAGCTATTGGAACCTAATCGGGCTTCAGTACTGCCTATCATACACAAATAGATGGGCAAACTGAATGGGTCAATCAAGGGCTTACTACAGCAGTAGAGAGCCTAAGAAGTGGATCCAATATCTTTCATTGGTGGAATTCGCCTATAGTGCCTCATACCAGCAAAGCATTTGTATGACTCCCTTTCAGGCATCATATGGGCAAGAGTGCTTGTCTCCTCTAAAGTTTTCAAATCCAACCTTAAAGGTCAAAGCATCTAGGAAAATGTTGGAAGAAATGGAAGATCTGACCAAAGCAATCCGTCGACATTAAGGCTACTCAAGATAGGAAAAAGGCATATGCATACACCAAGAGAACTTCTCGCACATTCAAGGAGGGTGAGATGGTCTTCTTAAGAATTCAACCTAAGAAAAATTCTCTATCTCTTGGAAAATTCAAGAAGCTAAGCCCTAGATATTGCAGCCCCTACAAAATTATGAAATGTCTTGGTAGGGATGCCTACAAATTTGAACTTCCCCCTCATCTCAAAGTTCATAATGTTTTCCATGTAAATCTTTAAAACAGTATGTTCCAAGTCCTGATCATGTCTTAGATGATGGACAGATTGTAATGCTAACTCAAGGAATCTTAGAAGTCCAGCCTGATACAATTCTAGAGGTTAGAGAGAAGCCTCTCAGAAATCATACTCTTCATGAGTACGTTGTACAATGGAAGGACTTCCTTGAAGAAGATGCCACTTAGATCAAGGAGTCCATTCTCCGAAGAGACCACCCAGATTTTCTCTCGAGATGAGAACATCACCATTTCTCTAAGGGGAAGAGGATGTCACAAACTACCTTGACAACACAAAATGTACACACAAAAAATTTAAGAAATCTCCCATGGCAATTTTCTTCATCGTATACACGAGCAAAATCATTGATCCTTGCATGAACTCCCTCCCCCTCTCCCACTAGCCAAAGGACTTAAGCCTTAAAAGTGCCGAATCGATGGAGATAAGTTATCCATGTGAACTCCTCCTTAGGCATATGTACACACGTATACATGTGAACACGTGCATGCACATTTCATAAATACATATATAATTTACGCTTCTGAACTCACTCTTGATGTATGGTTGTGCTTTTACTTAAAAGCATGCGAACGCGTGCAAAAATAATAGTTTTTGCAAACACGGGCTAATTATTTTCAATAGTGTATGTGCATTGTCGTGATGCTATGCGGACACAATGTGAAAAAGCATGAAATGCATCATCGTCTGACTTTCTTATTAATGTAGAGAGTCAATGTGATCTGAGTCATTAGTGCTAGTGTCTATGGCATGGATTATCCAAAAATACTAGATTTTTGGATCATTTTAGTTTATTTTTTATATTATTTATTATAAAAAATCTAAAAAAGTTTAAAAAGCTTCTATATTAGGATGGCATGCAAAAAGCAAGTTGCTTTTTTAGCTAGTTATGGGATTTTCATAAAAAATATAGATTGACAAAATCGCGCGCGTCGCGATCACTGTTATGACAGGCTAAAAACTGTAGTTTGAACTGGAAGAGGAAGAAGAAGTGATCTGGGAGATCCGTATTAGGTGTCCTGGGCAGGTGTCCTGAGGTTTTATCTACCTTCCCGAGCCAATGGAGCCATTAGATTTGGCAGCAGAGAAGGAGTTGTTATTTCTAATCCACGTTTTTGTTCTACAAGGGAGCTCCAGGAGATCTAATGCCTAGAGAGTGCTTTTGAGTAGTGTGAGACAAAGGATTTTAGGTTCTGTCAATATATATTGATTTGATTTATTATGCTTTGTCATTAATGTGTTTACCTCTTGTGTATTATTTCTTCTCTTCCATCTCCTATCTCTACTTCCTTCTACCTCTGATCCCCGGTGGATTCGACCTTTCGACAAAAACCCCTCCGACATTGGTGAACCTGACATGAAAGGTTATCAAAAGAAGGAAAGACAAGATGGGAGAACCTTTGAACACAATCTCCAGTGATGTTTTGTAAGAGTTGGTGCAAAATACGAATATGCTTATGTAGGTACAACAACAAGTGATGTAAGCTTCTGCTCAAACAGAAAGTATTATGATGAATGCTTTGCAAGCAGTTGAGCGTGACGTGAAGTTATTCAATGGCAAGAATGTATCTTCATATGTGCATACCTATGCTCAAAATATGAAATCCTTTGGAGTGGATCAACTTGCATGGAGCTGGTATTTTGTACGTATTACTGTACATGAACTGAAAGTGAATCACTGAATTATACATGCAGGATGCTGACTGGGTAGCTTTCAAGAAGATACTCAAGGAAGAATTTTACATTGAAGATACTAGTTTGATTGCGCGCAATACTTTTCAGGAGTGGGTTTTACAACTCAATAAGGGTCTTGTGGCTGTATAATTATTAAGAGAATTTGAAAGTTGATTTGAGTAGTTGGATCTTGCAGAACAGCAAGCTCTTGCAAGTCAAAAAATTGAATTGTTTCTACAGGAAGCTGATCCTGAGCTTCAAGAGAAGCTTGATGATTTGCTGGAGGATCAAACTACAAAGACATGTCTTAAAATAGAGTGGAGACATGTCAAGGAAGCTGTTACTGCACTTGTGAAGAAGCATAGAAGAAGAGAAAGATTGCATGTCTCTAGCTTACCCACTGTTACGGGCAAGAAAGTTGATGTATCTAGTAAGCCATCTACTTCTGTGGCTAACCCTATGGATGTAGCTGCTATTGTTCCCTCTATTAGGGAAGATGTCTTAGATGAATTGGTCAAAGGCATGCGCGGGATCTTCAATTGAAGGTTGCAAAATTGGATGAAAAAGGACAAGAGGATAGGGGATGGGTAGCAATCCCTAAGCCAGGAAAAAGATGTATGTGGTGTGATAGTTTGCAGCATGAGAGAAAGGATTGTGCTGCCTATCAGGAGGCCTTGGCATGACAACTCATCTTTTGGAAAGATGGCAAGATCCATGCACAAGAAACAGGATTGCCTCTTGCTTTGAATTTTGGAAAGGGAGGTATGCAGAAGTTGTTGGAAGACTTGGCTGTCTGAAATGCTTATGCGACGGTACATGCTTCTAATTTTGGTCTACAGTTGGATAGAATGCATGACCAAGTGATGGTTGGTCGAAAGGTTGAAATATGGACACATGCTTTACATGCAACTAAAAAGACAAAGGTTATTGATTGTGAAATGTCTCATGCAGGGCAAGATATTCGTGGCATAACTGGTTGGGAATCACCAATAGATGCATATTCAGTGTATGCATATTTAGCAAAGGTACAAAACACATATGTACTCGTGGAAGAAAAATGAAAAAGAGATTAAGATAATGCGGGGACATCTAAAAGAATGACAAGAAGAAGTGTGGATCAGCCTAAAGTTACAAATCAGTCACCTCCCGAGCATGTTATGGAAGAGATCCGTCAGGAGCAAAAACAGGATAACAAACAAGAGGGCAAAAAGAAGGGCAAGCAGCTAGGATATAAGTTGCAATCTGACACTGAGACAGCCACAGATCTTAAGCAGTCGAGTGGAATTCACCTTGGGAGATGTGCTTGGCATCGCCAAGTGAGAATTTCATGATGAGATCATTGAGATAATTAAGAGGAAGCATCAATTTCTTGGTGATACCACTAGTGCATTGCTACAATTTGAAGAGGAAACTAGTTTGTTGGGTATTCGGGCTGAATATGAGCATGAAGTAAGTACTAGATTATCTATGCAGGATGCTACTAATCAGTGGACAATATGTGGAAAAGAGAAGAAAGTGGCTAAAAATGCATTGTCTTATAGCAATATGCATGGTAGAGTAAGGCAGATGCAACAATATGTGGAAGAGACTCTAGGATTTATTCCTCGAAATCACTACACAAGAAATCATTGGGCTAGAGCTACCACTGAAACGGTAGTGGAAATAGGGAAATGCGAAACTCCTTGTGTTGCTTTACTTGACCATGGGTCTGAGATAAATGTCATTGAGCGTGGATTGTATGAAAATGGTGTATGGCCCGTAGACACTGATCATGGTTGGTGTATGAGGACTACAAATAATTCTTCAGGAGAGCTCTATGTTGCATGTCCTAATATAAAAGTGACGATTGGTGATGTACAAGAAGAGCAACACTTCTTTGTGCAAGATAATTCCTCATATGTAGTGATTTTGGGACAGCCCTATATTACAGGAGTGCATATGGAAACAAAGGTGCTTGATGATGGTTCTGCTTATGCAAGAGTCAAAAGCAAGGATGGGAGGAAAGCAGTCCAATTTCTTATTGTTTGTGTTAATCATCCTAGAAATCGGGATACGCTTCGAGAGTCTCCTTTGGCTCCAAATGCAAGGGAATTCAAAGACTTGGATTTTCATTAAGCAATGCTGTAATGCGGAGCTACAATAGTGTTTTTCATTAAGCATGTATTTACTATTGGTTATTCTCAGTTTATAGCGAACAGTTCATGTTGGTTTAAGCCTATGGAAGTTATGTGCAAGGCAGAACACATATCTATGAAATGAGCTACTAAGGAATTGAGAGCATTGGGATTCTTAGCTGAAAATGAAGGCATTTCAAGCATCTTTTAAGGGCTGAATATTAATGACACTATGGTTAAAATTTGAGCAACTATATATGCAAAAAATAAGGTTGAAAACATAATATTGTCGGTACGTTATTTGGATATGTATGATGTTATAGCATTGTTTGCTTAGCAGGAAGGATTACAATGGGTTGAAGCACTTGTGAAGTCAAAGTATAAGACAATTGACAAAAAGGTGAAACCAATTGCTTTGCCACTTCCACCAAAGAGTGAGGGTTTGTATGAAAAAGTGTCAAGGTAGCCAAGCCTATGAGATCCTAAAGATATAGGTCATTAGTTTACATATGAAACATTACACGAATTGAAAGTTGGTGCAGAAGGGTTTCTTTTGCCTACTGAGAAACACTATTTTATGTGGATGTTGGCTAGGCATGGAAAGGCATTTGCATTTCAGCCAAGTGAAATAGGTTGTGTGGATCCAAATGTCGTCTCTCCTATGGTCATATTTACTGTGCCACATGGAACTTGAGGCCTATTCCAGTGCCTAAAGCTTACTTGCCAAAGCTGATGGATTTGCTGAATGAAAAGATTCGAATGAATATCTTAGAGCCCTCTTCAACCCCGTACTCAAATCGTTGGTTTACTGTGCCCAAAAAGAATGGGGCTTTGAGATTTATTCAAGACATGCAACCGGTCAACAAAGTGACCATAAGAAATGTGGGTGTAGGTCCTATGGTTGGTGAATTCACAGAGGCTTTTGTAGGCAAAGTGATCTATTCTTTGGGTGATCTTTACTTGGGGTATGATCAGTTTCAGCTTGCAATTGAAAGCAGGGATATCACAACCATGAAGACTCCCTTGGGGTTAGTATGGAAGTGTACTCTCCCACAGGGTGCAACAAACTCAGTGGTACGCACGACAAATGCTATGGGTACTCAAGGATTTTATACCACAATTGACAATGCCCTTCTTGGATGATGTTCCAATCAAAGGGTGTGCATTGGATGAAAAGAATGAAGAGATGGATGCTTATGGATGCAGATAGTTTGTTGCAGACCATATTGTGGATTGTGAGAGGATTTTGGCACGTCTAGAAAAGGTGTATTTAACTCTTTTTGGACAAAAGTATGTCTTTGGAGTTGAAGAGGTTTTGATTGTTGGGCATATGTGTGGGCCCTATGGGCGAAGACCATCACCGGCAAAAATAGATGGGATTGATAGAATGCAAGATGTATGCACGAATGTATCAAAGGTGCATAGATTCTTGGGAGCATGTGTGTTCTATTTGATATGGATTTCTCACTTTGCACATGTAGCCAATGCTCTATATCAACTTCTGAGGAAATGTCAGAGATTTCATTGGAAAAGGAAGCATCAGAAAGCAATGAAGAAATTGAAGCATCTCTTAAAATATGCTCCTACATTGAGAAAAGCTGACTATTCACATGGAAAGCCTATCATTATTACTGTTAATACAAGCCCAATCGGGATTGGATGGGAAATTGGGCAAGATGATGAGGAAGGGAAAAGATATGCAATTCGCTTTGGTGCTAAAGTATCTGAATGATAGAGAAGGTATCCACATGTAAAAAGAGAATTATGGGGAATTGTGATAGCCCTTAAATGCAATAAGGAGTATTTTATGGGTGCTCATGTAGTCATTGAGACCAATTGTTTGCAGATATTGGGTATGATTACTAGTTGTGCTACCTTGGACATTGCTATGCTCTAGTGGATTGCATACATCAAATCTTTAAACCCTAAATTTTAGCATACTGCAGGAGGAGATAACCCAGTGGGTGGCAAACATGTTATCTTGAGCACACTATGAGAATGAAGATGGGATGATGGATGAGGAGGAAAAAGATGACTTTCTTGCAGCTGAAAATGATGTTGTAAGAGTGAATTTAGCAATGCAAGGTGTTGTTACAGCATTAACAGAAGCTTGGACAATAAAGAGAAGACACTTAAGATGTTTTGCATCTTATGTAGAAATGTTTCTGGAAGACAAATATGCAGGAGAGTGGCTAAGAGTTAGTTAATACCTCAATACATTAACAAAGAGAGATGAATGGTCGGATGAGGAGTTTAAAAAGATTAAGAGGAAAGCCTATGGGTTTTTCTTAAAAGATAGATACTTATGGAAACATGCTAAAAAGAAACAGGGTATGCCATTACGAGTTTTGGGTGACAAAGCTTCACAAGTAAATGTTATGCAAGAATTTCATGAAAGCTTATGGGTTGGTCATAGAGGTGTTTGGGGTACTCTTGCAAATATCAAAGAAAGATATTGGTGGCAAGGTATGTATAAGGATGTTGCTCACTTTGTGGAAACATGTACGACATGTCAAATGTATTCATCTACGAGACATCAAGATGGATTGCAGCCCACATATCCATTGTCTCTTCATTTTAAGTGGGTGGTGGATTTAGTCACGATGCCTATAGGTCTTTGGAAAATGAGATATCTTGTGCTTGCCCGTGAAGACTTGACTAATCAAGTGGAAGGGAGAGCTCTATGTACTAATACAACAAATTCCGTGTGTACTTTTTTCTTAGAAGGGATCTTTTGTCAGTATGGTTGTGTGGGCAAAATTACAGCAGATAGGGGTGAGCTGGATGTAGATGAAGCTCATGATTTCTTTGCACAGTTGGGGATAAAGCTTGGTTTAACTTCATCCTATAACCCCAAAGAAAATGGAAAAAGTGAAAGAGGTCATCCATCTATTGTGAAGGCATTGGCAAAAGCATGTGGAGAGAAGGTAAAAGAGTGGCCACAATTGCTCCCTTATACTTTGTGGGCTGACAAAACAATTCATAGTGCCGTTACAGGATATATGCCTGCAGAATTGATGTATGGTCAAAAACCTATCATGCCGATAGAAGAGATGACAGTCACATGGAGTGTGCTACCTTAGAAGGAGGAGTTGAATCGGGAGGAGTTATTGGCCTTATGCATTAGATAGTTGGAAAGAAAGTCAGAAGACATAGAGGCAACAATTGCAAAGTTAAGGGCAGCAAGGATACAGAACAAGAAACGGTTTGACAAAAGACATAGACTGAGACCAAGAACCATACAAGATGGGGATTGGATATTGGTTTATGATAGCAGTTTAGACAACCAACACAGTTCCATGCATAAAGTTTCCAAAAGATGGTTTGGACCCTATGTGGTAAGACATGTATTTGACAATGCTACTTATGCATTAAATGAGCTGGATGGGACAGCCATAAAACTTCCGATATAGCAGGGAAAAGAATCAAATTATTCAAGAGGCGGAAATCTAATGCCTATGAGTTGCCAGAATCGGAAGAAAACAATGGCCATGACACAGGGGCTAGCCAAGAAGATATGGAAGATGAAGAAGGAAAGGATATGGTTGTAGAGGATGAGGAGGACTCGAAATTTGGTGACAACTAAGATTTTGGCACATACCGGAGGATGTGCAGGTTCAGAGAGGGTGGATGTCATGATGGTATGCGAACATAGTGTGAAAAAGCATAGAATGCATCATCATTTGACTTTCTTATTAATGTAGAGAGTCAATGTGATCTAAGTCATTAGTGCTAGTGTCCGGGGCATGGATTATCCAAAAACACTAGATTTTTGGATAATTTTAATATATTTTTATATTATTTATTGTAAAAAATCCAAAAAAGTAAAAAAATCTTCTAAATTAGGATGGCATGCGAAAAACAAGTTGCTTTTTAAGTCAGTTATGGGATTTCATAAAAAAGACAGATTGAGAAAATCGCGCACGCCGCGATCGCTGTTGACAGGCTAAAAACTGCAATTTGAACTGGAAAATGGAGAAGAAGTGATCTGGGAGATCCGTGATTAAGTGTCCTGGGGTTTTACCCCTCTTCTGGAGTCAATGGAGCCATTAGATTTGGGTTCTGAGCAGCAAAGAAGGAGCTATTATTTCTGATCCATGTTTTTGTTCTACGAGCGAGCTCTAGGAGATCTAATGCCTGGAGAGTGCTTTTGAGTAGTGCTAGACAAAGCATTTCAGGCTCTGTCAATACATATTGATTTGATTCATTGTGATTTGTCATTATTGTGTTTATCTCTTGTGTATTCTTGATCTTCTCTTCCATCTCCTATCTCTACTTCCTTCTACCTCTGATCCCCGATGGATTCAACCTTTCAACAAAAGCCCCTCCGACAACGTTATTCCTTATCATGAAAACTCCACCTTAGTCGTCAACAAAACACGTAAGAAATTATGCATGCATGAAAAGGAAAAATGGGAAGAAAAGAAAAATCATCTAGTTAGTCTAATTCTAACTAAAAGCCAAAGAGTAGTTAACTAAAAGAGAGAAAGAGTTCAATTGTAAGTAGGACTTTACAAGAGAATGACACATGGTGAGAGAGAGATAAGCAATGATTAGAAAGAGTGTGTACTTTTTCTCCCATCTCTTGCCACATAAGTATTCATTCCCCTAATTTTCTAACTATCATATAAATTTTTTAAGAAAAATCCTAGTACTTTTTAACCTCCACAAGACACCTCATTTCTCATATCCTAATTTTTCATGGAAAATTCAAAAAACGGGAATCTTTTTTTAATTAAAAATTCCTAAGTTGTCACATCAGTACTCCTCCTCTAATTTTTTCAATTTTTACTCAAAAAATTGGGATATTTTTAGCCACTTCCAACCTCATCATGACACCTCATATACTCTTTCTAATTTTCTCTTAAAATCAAAAAATGAGATTTTTTTAAAAAATCTCAAACTTCCACCTCACTAGAAATATCTTACATATGGTATTTTCATGTTAAAAATAATTTAAAAAATTTTAACAAGCTAACACCCAGTTAATCAACCCATCACCCATCAACTTCATGGTACCACCATGTGACACCTCAGATGTCACTTATGCAGGCAACATCCCACACCCCCCCTCCTCTCTTATAAATAAAACCCCTGCTCTCCATTGTGAGAGGATGAGTGCGAAGCTAAACAAACTATGTTGTGAAGAAGGGAGATCAAAGAAGCGATGACGACACCCTTATGCTGCCAAAATATTCTCTTAATTTTCTTCTTTTTCTTAAATCCAAAAATATCATCATCATGCCACCAAGATCATAAGGTGTGACATGACTCCCAAATGTGGCTACGCCGCCAACATCGTCACTTAATGTGGGGCCAACTACGAATAATCCTAGCCAAAATCAGGTTCTAAAATAAATTTTAAAAATATTATTTTATTTTATTCTTGAAAGCATGAATTAGATTATTACTTTAAAGGAAAAAAGCTCAATAAATTAATGATCAAAATTTATTTTTTATATTAGCATTTGGCGATCTTTTTCTTTATCGAATGATAAAAAAAATTAGAAAGAAAAAAAATTAGTGATGATGATAATTAAAGTTAGATTAGGTTCTAGTCATTGGAAATAATTAGAAATTTAGTTATATATATACATGGGATAATAAAGTCATTTTTTTATAAAGAATGATTCTTATGCTCTAGAAAAATCCTAATATATAATGTTATACTAAAGAATAAATAAGCATATCTAACTTAGAATGTTATACGAACTATTATGCTCTAGGAAAAGTTACATAAAATATTAAGTCAAAAATCTTGTTTAGCATCATATCTAGTTTAAGGCTTATCCAAGGTAATCTATTAGAAACTAACATTATTGGATTATTAGAATTAGTATTAAAGAAACATATATAGAATATTAAAATTCTTTCCATGATTGAACTAACCATAAATTTTAGTATCACACTTATAAAAATGACATTAGTGGAATCATTAGAAATATTAAATATTAACTAAGGACAAATTAGTTAAGTCCATCTCTAAAAGTTAAGTATAGTTATAGTAATAATTATTTAGATGCATCATTGAAATTTTAGTTGTTCTCTTGACTAAAAATTAATAGTTTCTATGAACATTTAAACATATAAGACTTATTTCTATGATAATGATAATTATTCATAGAATTGAAGACTCCTTTAAATAAGAATAGTGTCTATTGATTTGGCCATGGAAAGACTTTCTTAATCATAAACTATGCTAGATGACATACAAAATATAGATTATTACTTAGAAATGGATTTCTTAACTCTTGGGTGACAAAACATATAAATACGAAAGTATAGGAAAAATTGTTGATTTAGTAAAATTAGACAAAAATAACATAGAAAAAGAAGGTAATCGAACAAATAAAAGAATTATTTACCATAATTTTGAAAAATTAGAAAATTAGCAAAACAAATCAATCAAAGTCTTCTTGTAGAAAATTCAATAGCCGCAAAAAGAAAGAAGAAGGGGATGGAAATCCTTAGAAATTATTGGCCCTTACAATCAAAGTCATTGAAAAATCTTTTCGATAAAGTTAGAACCCGCTTTATAAATTACTATTTTTAGTAGCATTAATTGCTCAAGAAATATTGACTGCAAAGGACTTGATGGTTGATGGTTTCTGATTTTTGAAACATGGATATGATTTGCGATTTCTTCACTAATGAAAGGAAATATTCTTGCCCAAATTAAGGGCAATTTTAGTGCTTGAATTTCCCTTGGGGTCAACTGCTGAAGCTCGAATGAGTTGGATATATTTTTTGGTTTGCCTAGCGCATTTGCCTAGGACGGATGATCCAGTACGGAAGGTTCCCTCCTATGGCAACTCATAACCATGAGGAACTTTGGTCAGCACTTATTCCTAGAATGGAGAAGAAATTCATATTGTTATCAATGTAATTTTGCATTGGAGCTTGAAGATGCGGGCTGGAAATGCTTCTTTGGTTTATGAGGGCTGACACACCTTTGGTTTTGGGGGCGGAATCGAAAATATATAAATATGATTTTATCCAATATTTTAAAATGACTGGTTTTACTATTTTCGTTTTGTGAATTAATGAAGATATGAAATGAACCCTGTGCTAAAAGGGTAATTAATAAAGCTATTTTTATGTGTTTAACAGTGTGGTAGTATGCTTTGTTTAGATAACTAAAGAAAACGTTGTTTAAAGGGAAGCGGGTGAGCGACCTTTACCGACGAAAGGCATTCAATGGCAGGGTGGTCCTAATGAGTTGGGTGCTTTCCTAAAAGGGAAAAATAGGATGGTGTTACTGAAAAGGAAGAACATGTATATTGCAAAAAATTCACGAGCCTTAGTAATTGAAGAGAATATGCCTCATTATTATTGGGATAATGTTATCTCTACACCTATATATATTATGAATAGAACTTCCACTATTGCAATGCATGATGTGACACTAGAGTAGCATTTTACTAGCAAAAAAGTCATATTTTTCACATGTTAAAGTATTTTGATTCATTGCATATGTACATGTTCTCCATGAGCTAAGGAAGAAGTTAGATATGAAAGCTAAAAGATGTGTATTTATTGGCTATTCCCTTGAACAAAAGGATTATAAGTATTATAATTCAATTACACACAACCTACAAGTGAGCAGAGACGTTATGCTTGGTGGTATGCCGTTAAAAAGCATATTGTTACAAATAATGTAAAAAAAAATGTCATTATAGAAAATGTGGGTCCAGTCACTCACAAACATTGAGTGGGCTAGAAGAGTCCTCTTCTAGTAGATCTATTGAGAGACCATGGAGTGGCAAGTTGTGAAAATAGAGAAGAGGGAAGAGAGGTGTCATGTGCATGCCTAATAATTCCCTGACAACACATTTTAGTGGCTCATCGGAGAACTATCCTAGATGGCTTTGCCCAACACTCGCGAGAATGTACGGGATCTATTGTCTAGGTTTCCTAGAGTCCACCCCGTAACGGAAGATATTGGTTATCCCCACAAGGATCAACCTACAAGCTTGAGGTCTTAATTTCACAATTGAGGTCTCGATACATCAGATAGCTCCATCAAAGGTGTCCCACAAGGGCTCCTTGTTCGACTGGAGTGATCATAGTTACCCTTGGTTCATGAAGTGCAAACTTTTTTCCAGTAACTGGTTAGGATTCAGAGAATCCTAACGGAGTTCTAGCATAGTTGTCGTACCTTTCCCCTAAGATAATTTCTAACCAAGGTTTTAAGACCTGACCCTAGGTAAGTCAATGCTCGGCTCTGCCTAATTTTTTCTAATTAACGTTTCGTTCAATCTCTTGAAAGAAGCTCCCAACTTATTGGAGGACCACCCATCCGTAGGATAGATCCATTATGGATCTCACCCACCCGCTTTCCACAAATGGTTTTCTTTTAGTTTTCTAATTGCCAATCACATTAAGTTATGGCATATAAAATCAACTTCATTAATTAACCTGTTATCACATGTTCCTTCACGTAATTTTACACCACAATACAAAGACGAAGAAAATAGTATTTTGGCAAAATATATTTATTTATTATTTTTTAAAGTTATTTATAATGATTTTTTCCTTCTGTCTACATAGAAGATAAACCTCCATTCACTGGAAAATCCCTTCTGTCTACGCAGAAGAAAAGAAACCCTCTAAGATTTCTGCCCCTTCACTAGTATTGGGGACTCCAGGATCCTATCCTAATTCATGTGGGGGTCAAGCAGTTCCTAGGAGCGATCGAGAGGTTTACAGCCAAAGCCCCCCTTGCACTCCCGCCTCCTACCTAATGGATTCCTCACTAAGTGACCTCTCGTCGTCGAGGCTAGTCCAAAACTCCTTGCGGCAGTACAAAGTAATCCCCCTTGGAGCAAGGTTCTGTGTCTAACCCTGGGGGAGGCATAGCATGATCTTTCCTCTTATTATCATGATTATATATTTACAATCAGATCTAACTGCTGCAAGCACAATCAATCTTTCCTATGCAACCATCAATGTGTGCACAAATAAAAAAGAAATAGCAACAAGTGTTCTTAGCATAGGAAGTAGCCCCCTCCCCCTTAAATCTAGGGTTTCACTTTTAAGGTCCCACCTTATTCTTAGGGTTTCACTTCCTACTTGCAACTCTTTTTCGAGATCCGCAAGTTATTTCGCGAATTTGATTAATTGTGATAAGTCTATTTTATCATTATGAAAAATTTGGTATTTTCACCCTAAAAGATAATATAGGCATTTATGTCTATGGTAAGCAATTCATGCGTTGCCATGACCTTAGCAGGATTTCAAATGATTTTCCAAGTCTATTTAGACTTTAGAATTTGTATCGACAAATTCTTATCAATATCCAACAAGTCCTACAAGACTTTTAATATTTATTTAATTTCTTGATATTTATAGTTTCAGGGTTGTCAAGTATTTTATTGTTGTTTTTGCTTCAACATTCTTGATATTTTAGGTTAGGTCTTCTAGCTAATTCATACGTGGGTCAACTCATGATATTGACACTCTCACTAATATAATCATTAATATTAACACTACGTGTATTTTTAGTAAGAAAATATTTTTTATTTTATTCTACTCATATTCTATGATTTAATCGACAATGTCTGACTAACTTTCAACATTATCTAGAAAGATCAATTTTCTTTTACCTGTCCTAAGTGCAATGCTGATTATTTTTCTGAAACTTTTATTCCAAGCAATGCAAAAATCATAAGTGCAATTTTTTTTTAAATCTTTCACACATCAAATTATATTTCAATACATCTAATTTATGTGTGCCTAGTATATATTTTTTAATATAATTTTTCGTTGATTTAATGCATTGGTTATTTTATGATATTATTTAAATAATTTTCCATAAATTATTATAAAACTCATATACAGTTGTTTATAATTGACAAAATGAAATAGGGATAGTCACTTTCAGGAAAAATTTATAAAATATTCCATTTCCTAACAACATCTACCATTTTTCTATTATTATCACATACATCTTTAACTAAATAACAATAAATAGCACCAAATAAACCATAATTAAAATATTTTCTTAATGATAGATATATAATCTTTTTCCAAGTGAAAGAGTCTTTTCATTGAATATTTAATTATTATATTACTTAGGTTATTTTTCTACATGGTAGTTCATATGCATTTTCATTAGAATGTGTTTATAATTGTTTAAAGCTAAATAAAGTGATAAGCTTATAAAATACTATTTTTTTCCAAACCGAAAAGATGTTATATCTCTTAGGTTTGCTATGACTAGGGTCTTGCCAATTCCTACCCATCATTTTCTCCATCGACTATGTTCCTTGCTTCCCTTGCTTCAAATGTGTTTTTTGAATTTATGAGACCTTATAGAGCCATCGAATGTCAAGAAAAATTGATGTGGTAGCTCAAGGAGAGTTGGTGGTCATCTAAAAAAAATTCTCTAGTGTTTTTCTTAGTGGTATGGTCGTATGGGGCAAACGTATAGTAAGAAATAGAGAAAATGAAAATGAGGTAGAAGAGGGGGGGAGGGGGTATTTTCCTCTTTCAAGGCTCAAGCTTCAATGGATAAGAGAAGTAGAGAAATTTTTCCATCATCAGGAGGTCTTTCTTCTTGCTTTTTTTGTGAAGGAGAGGGGGTATATTTATAGGCATGAGGGGGAATATATAGTCGATTGATTTATTTGGCTACTTGTCAAGAGCCAATTGAGCTTTATTAAATATTCATTTTGATTGCTTACCTATTGGATGGTGACATGGGGATGATTTTTTAATGCTTTCTCTCCCTCCATGTGTAAAAAAGTAATGTATTTTGGCCTATTTTTTCAAAAATGCCTTTTTTTTAAAATGACTTATTATGGTGGTTGTTGGCCTAGTTACTTCATGACTTATCTAGTATATAAAGCCATGTCATACTTTTGATACTTAACTTACTCAATATCATGCTCATTCTTGTGTTTTCTTCATCTATACTTATTGAGGCTTTTGCGATTTGTCGTGCAGTTATGAAATCAATGTGATCCTTGATGTATTAAATGGAATCGAGAATGCCAAATCAAATATAATGCAGAAAAAATATATGATCAGCCGTCGTAATATTATTTACGAGGCGTCTTTGCTTTTTGTTGGCTAGAAACATTGAGGCGTCTTCTCATGTCGGAATGAGAAGTTGATTTAATGCAAAACTCAATATTAAGAAAATTACATGCGGTCATTTATGTGGCAGCTCGACGAGTAATTTTTAAAATGCCTCAAGTCCGAATTCATTTCTTGATAGAAAGCGATGTGGCAAGAATATTACAAGAGGTGAAGAACTAGGCATAGACACACACACAAAAGCAACAAAGACCTGAGCACACAAAGAGGTAGGGTTGAAATATTCTTCTTCTTCTTCCATACAAAAGAACTAAGTTTATGACACGATAAAAAAACTAATATGAAAGTACCACAAAGTATGTATAGAAAAGTATGTATAGAGGGTCACTAAGTGTGAACTTCCTAAGAAAAGAAGAGCTAACATAATGAATGTGCCATAACCAAAGATGGACTGCATGGGTGTAGTCTAGTTGTAGAATCATTGGCATCTCCTCATGTCTATCACCTAACATGCCAGTGAATAATATCCTACCACATCATCAAGTTGTATAATGGATGCAAGCTTATGTAGACCTGGACATCTCAACAAGATGCAAGCTTATGTAGACTTGGACATCTCAACAAGATGCATATGAATAGCACTCTTACAAGTGCAAAAATGTATTACATAAGGGAAAAGAAAATGTGATTGATTCACTTAGTGTGCCAAATATTTCTACAAGCTATTCACACGTACATGGTGAGTTTGATGGCTTGAATTAGAGTATGGATGAAGAGTTTGGTATTCTGGTTATTCATACTACAACTAGTGTATGGAAGACCAAGGTTGATGCAAATAGATCACAAAGTGCTCCACAAGTGCAAAGGTCAACGAGAGTAAGATATCCTGTAGACATGTTAACATATGATGGTTATGTTGCTTCCCATTATGCATATATGGAAAAGGTTATAAAATCAATTGATCCCACTTATATTGAGGAGACTATTAGTCATGTGAATTGGAAGAAATCCATGGATGAAAAAATGGCGACATTAGATATAAATAAAACTTGGGAGATTGGGTACCATTGCCTGAGGGAAAGAAAGCTATAGGCTGCAAGTGGGTTTATAAAGTGAAACATTATGTAGATGGAAGTGTGAGAAGGTATAAAGTGGGACCAGTTGACAACAAATATGCACAGACGTACGGGATTGATAATAAAGAGAGATTTTCTGCAATGGCAAACATAGAAACTATAATATATACCATTGTAGTAGCTACAACAAAAGGTTAGGTCTTACATCAAATGGATGTAAATAATGCTTACATGATGAGTTCTAAGAAGAATTGTAAATGGAGCAGCCACAAGGTTACGATACCATAGTTCACCCTAATTATTGTTAAGACTTCAAGCTCTATCTATCTGTCTATGGGTGAGACCAATAGTATAACTGTATGTCCAACTCTACACAGCAAGTGTGGGACATTTAATAAGTCGGTGGTATCTAACTTAACCATGGTTAGTACATTGGCTAGGTGACCTAGTTGTAACTATTTAGCACAATGAGTTACGTGTGAGAGTAATGAAAGATATGAGAGGAGATGACTACTCACTCTCAGTTGCTCCAATCCTACTTTGCCATTTAACATGGTATCAGAGCCATGAACCATGAAATCCCTAAGAGCTCGTAGCCTGGCATTGTGGCAGTGTAAAGCTGTAACCTAAAGGAAAAGTTTGAAGCTGCAAGAAGGAATAGAAGACATAGCCAACATTGGAGAAGTATACATCAGATTTGGATCTCCTACACCTGTTAGAGCTTGTTGATGTATGCATGAGGGATCATTGGCAAGTGATAGAACCAATCATTGAGCTCATTTGTGGTTAATATGAGCAGCATGAGGGATCATTGGCAAGTGATAGAACCAATCATTGAGCTCATTTGTGGTTAGTATGAGCAGCAATATGCAGACCTGATGCAGCAAATTTGCACCTAAAAAAACGTGAACAAATTTGGACACTATTAATCATCCACTTGCTTGAGAAATCATATGGGGCATTTAAGGCATACATTAGAGCCTCTAGTGAAAAAGCATCAGCTTGCAAGTGACTAGCAACTCATTGACCAGCAGCAGGGTAGAAAACATGGCATGTAGTAGATGTTGCATCTTTTATTTCTACAGCTATACTTGGATAGATTTGAAGGCAGCCTTGATATATAATGTATATGCATCCAATGTGACATATTACTTGCTAAATGGTTGAGCATTGGCTCATGGAGCATTATGTATACTGTAGCAAACTGGTGTTAAGAAATCTAAATCTAACCAACAAACTTGTGTAATGTAGGCTGAATACACTTGTTGTGTATGGTAGCTCATAGGCAGCACTAAAGTCCCAACAAACAATGATCATTGAAGAGTTTATACTTGGTGGATGCTTGACAAAGCATATGTGTTATCTCTTATGTTTTTCATCTTGGATTGGGAGTATCAAATGCTCATTGTTTGAAGATAATGGCATGCTAAAATCTGTCCTGGAATTTCCAGCACTATTATAGGGCACCATTTGATCCACCAATGCTTTGGAATGATGGATATGACTATCAAGAATGCTTGATAAATGTCTGTGCAATACCCATGTACACCTAAGCATGATTAAAAAGGATTAAAAATTCAATTTTGGAATGCATTTACACATCTAGAAATTACATGCTCAAATCTGTAATTTGAATGTATGGCAATAATCACTCGAAGGTTGAAACATACTGACATCCATTTGGTACTTGTAAGGTTTGAGTCATGCCATTGAAGCTGTAGGTATTTTTGTGGGATATTGTGAGTATTAAATGCCCAATTTTGGACAGACTTACTATTGGTTATAACAAGGTATTAACTATTTTTTATTAGCTGGAAGAATATTTACTTCCATACATGATGTACATGCACTACAATGTGTCTAGATGGACATGTATGGATACCTGCATGTAGTGGAAACTGTCTAAGATGCTATGGGCTATGTTGAGGCATAAATACCCTTGCTTTGGCCGAGAAAAGGTTGCAAGTTACACACACGTTGATGGTCACAGACTGATTATCTATTCACTACCAATTAGTGTGTTTACATACAGAGTATACAATAAATGTAGTCCATACAAATAGGTTGTTATACCTAGATGTATTACCACGACTTGGGATATGGTTGACATGTTTATGGACTAAAATACTCTGATTTGAATAGATGGTTGCTTCTAAAAATTGTCACTGAATTGGAAGGATGAAACTGATCAGTTAAGAAACCTTGGTTTGTAGGAAGTCGCGCAATGTTTACAACATGGCAAATGCAAACAAAATAGATAACATAACCTAGATAGTGGGTGAGAAACTTGACAGCAACAACAACTATGCCATCTGGAAGTTTCACATAGAGAACTTCCTAATAGGAAAATGATGCCAGGAGGCATATTTCACGGTGAATTCCGTGCCACGGTGGATTCCGTGAGGTTTTACGATGGATTTCGTAAACTTTGATGATCGGGGCTCATACACAAAGTGGATTCTTTGTGCAAGAAGTTGATGGGGACGCCTGTCCTTTTCGGGCGTTTCCTTAATTTAGTGTGTACATGGGTGATTCCATAGCGGGTGATTCCGCAAAATGCATATTAAATTAATAAACATTTATGAGTTTTGAGTGCGCACTCGTAATAAATTAAGGTTAGGATTTATTTCTAACTAGTTGATTTATTCATGTAGCTGAAGACTGCTAGGTATTCACTTTTGTCGGTTTAATTGTATTATTTTACTAACGATTGTGAATGCTTCAGTTGATGTGTAGAGATAGCAGCAGTGGCGGAGGAAAGCATTAGAGGATAGCGAGTATTCAATTTATGGATTCTATTTTGATAGGCGCCACTCCTATATTTTGTCATGCCTATTTATTGAGGCAACGATTATTTATTATTATTTTGTATGCGCATGGGCGCACGGTTATGTTATTTCTATTTGGACATTGTATTGGGCGTGCCAGACTCTTTGGGCACCGTCCATTAGCTTTATTCCTATTTTTGTATAAAAGCAAACTCAAAAGCTAAAAGCTTGCTATTTTATAATTTGGGCTATTATTTGAGCATGAAGATGAAATATACATAAAATACATGCTTTGTGGAGCGCTCACACAAGGCATGGGGGGAGATTGCACCCAATTGGTCTCTTGCTCTTGTCGTTCATGCTTTTTACATTGTAATTTGTGCAAAAAGTAGAGTTCATTGTTCTTGGGGACCTTCCGGCATTCACTATGCGAGCATACAACGTCCGATCTGCGTACCAGTGGTATCAGAGCGAAGCTGAGATCAAGAGCTTCCAATCGCTACCTATCTCGTGCGAAGGCGAAGCTCCTGGAACGATCGGGCCCTTCGGTCAATCTCGTCGCGAACTGTCGATACAGGCAGACTTCTGGCGATCAAGAACCCTTGTTTCCATCATTAGATCACGAGGGACCAGTCTGCAGAGGCGGAGGACCACTCCTACATCTCCTTCATCAAGTCGTGGTTACACAGAGATAAGCTCCATAGCTCACAAATTTCAAAGCTTTTATTATTAGTAAGCTTAGCATTAAAGCTTGCTAAGCTTTAAGAAGCTTGAAAAAGCTTCGATTTGACATCGTAAGGTCTCAAGAGACCTCTGATTTTTCCACGGCGTCAGAAAAACAGCCCCCCCCTATGATTTGCGTCGTTTTCTGCTTATTAAGCTTCAAGCTTAATCAATTAAGCTAGAGTCACATAAGTTCTTCAATCTTGCAAGTCACAACTAACTCCAGGTCACACCCAAACAGTCAAGTTCAGCAAGTATCTTCAAGTCAAATTTTGCAAGTCAAATAAATCGACTAAGTTCTGCAACTCTGCAAGTCACATAAGTCTGCAACTCTGCAAGTCAGACTAGTCAACTGGAGTCTGAACTGATTTGTGCTCAAAACTCCTAGAAGGACTGTTCCTGCGCAGAAACTCCAAACTGCAAAGTTGTTCAGTGGAAGGTACTCTACTCATACGCAGGTTTGTTAAAGCATTTTCAGCATACGAAGAAGGATAAAACGCAGATTTTTTGAAGATTGTGAAAACTATACCCAAAAACACATAAGCCTTGTATTTCCGAACTTGAGCTACGCTCATCCCGCTAACTTGATTTTGAGTGAGAAAGGTCTTTTGAGTTTTGCAGGATGATGGAACCACATATGGATGATCTTATGGCTGAAGGCGACTTACCTAAGCCTACGATGGAGCAAAAGCTGGACTTAATCATGATGCAATTGGAAGAAGAATGAAGGGCTAGGCAAGCATTGCAAGTTCAACTGGCAAATTTACAAAGAGCGTCTACCGACAAAGAAGAACCTCAAGCTGAAGATCTTATTCGACGTACCATCGACGCAACTCTTGAAACTCAAACCATCCGCAAGAAATCAAAGATAAGTAAAAGAAGTTTCAAATTTTGTACTTTCAATGGCATACGTGAAGGAAAAACGGTTCTAGCATTCATTAGTCAGTTTGATGACTATTTCCATGAGGAATATGCAGAAAAAGATAAAATCAAGTGTATCACTAATCATTTAGTAGACAGCGCATCTCTTTGGTGGATTGTAGTACGCAAGAGCATAGATTGTCCTGATACTTGGAAGAATTTCAAGAAAAAGTTCATGCAGAATTTCCTTCCACCACAATTTCATGAGAAAGCTATTAAGCAATGGGATCTTCTTCAGCAACAGGATCATGAGCCTATTCCTCAGTATACAGAGCGTTTTTGGAATGCACGACTCCAGCTACGCATGCTTGAAGACGTACCTGAAGCGACACACAAGCGCAAGTATATGTCTGGACTCCTTGGGCATTACTACGCTGAAGTTAACATGTTCAAGCCTGCTACTCTTGAAGACGCCATTTCACGAGCTCACGATACTGAAGATAAGCTACAAGGTAGAGACAGACGTCCACAGCAATTCCAAGCCAATGGTAATTATGGATCTAAACAATTTAATTCCAATTTTAGAAGATTTAATCCAGGTCATTTCTCTTCATCATCTTTCCGCAAAAATTGGGCAAAACCACCTGCATTACCATCCAATGTCAATCAAAACCCTAAGCCTATTCAACAGCCAGATCCTAATGTCCCTAGACTTCCCGCCATTGCAAACAATGTAACCAAAGCCAAGCCAATAGTATGCTATAAATGCCACCAGCCTGGACATCTAGCAGCAAACTGTCATTCAAAGAAGCCACCTGCCCATATCAACTACCTTGGAGCAATGGACAAAGACGAACATGAAGATATGCCTGATTTCACTAAAGATTAGGATGATACTACTACTACTTCGGATACTTTACCAGGTATGCCTACTCCACATTCTTTATTGACTATGAAATGTTTGGTGCATGGAAAGGAAAAGATTATTTTGCATGATGATGGTAGTACTCATGATTTTATTTCAGCAAAATTAGTAAAAGAATTGAAGTTACAGACTGTACCTACGCATTACCGCATCAAAGCTGCATTCTTAAGCACTAGGTATAATGGTACACAGAAAGTGCATGATTTAGAGATTCAAATTGGTCAATACACTGAAAGAAGAAATTTCCTAGTTGTTCCATTACAGTTGAGTGACATTATTTTAGGTATGCCTTGGCATCACCAGCATAACCTAGATATAGATTATTCCACATACTCAATGAATATTAATTTTCAAGGAAAACCTATTACATTGTATGGTATGCATGCATCTAATGTTTTTCCATTGCTTTCGCATACTCAAGCTAAATGCGCATTACGCAAGAGTAGTAAATCCTATCTCATTTGGGTAAATGAACTGCAAGTTAAAGAAAATCATATGCATCCTAGGCATAAAGAATTTCTTGCATATTTTAAGGATTGTTTTGTAGAAGATCTACCACCTGGTTTACCTCCTTCACGTCCAAAAGACCATAAGATAGATCTGATCCCTGGCACACAACCACCTTGCAAAGCACCATATAGGCATAACCAGATAGAGCAAAAAGAAATTCGAAGCCAAGTTGAGGAATTACTAAATAGAGGATTGATTCGATCTAGCAGTTCTCCATTTGGTGCACCTGTTCTGTTAGTCAAGAAAAAGAATAATACCTATCATATGTGCATTGACTATCGAGCTTTAAATAAGATCACTGTAAAGAATAGGTATCCCATTCCTAGAGTTGATGACCTTATGGACAAACTGCAAGGATCTGCTATATTTAGTAAAATAGACCTTAAGTCTGGTTATCATCAGGTGAGACTAGATACGTCAGACATATTCAAGACTGCATTTAGGACACAGTTTGGTCATTACGAATTTTTAGTGATGCCATTTGGATTGACTAATGCACCTACTACGTTTAGTAGAATGATGAACCGTATATTTTTGAAATATCAGTATTGTGTAATTGTCTTCTTTGATGATATTTTGGTGTTTAGTCAAAATGAGAAAGAACATTATGAGCATTTGTCATTGGTTTTTCAGTTATTGAAAGAAAATCAACTGTATGCAAATCTTGAAAAGAGTGAATTCTTTAAAACAGAAATTGAGTATTTAGGTCATATTGTATCATCTGATGGAATTAAAGTTGATCCTAAGAAAATCGATGCAATATTGAATTGGCCTGTACCTAAAAACGTGCATGAGTTACGCTCATTCCTTGGTCTTGCTAGTTTCTATAGGAAGTTTGTACGTAATTTTTCATTACTTGCATTACCATTAACCAAACTTCTAAAGAAAGGTATTGTCTATCATTGGTCCGAAAATCAACAGAAATCCTTTGACTTACTGAAACATGCATTAACCCATTCCCCTATCCTACAGTTGCCTGATTTTAATAGACCATTCTTTCTAGTAGTGACCGATGCTAGTGGATCAGGAATAGGAGCTGTACTTATGCAAGACAATCATCCTATAGCCTATTCTAGTTGTAAGCTGAAACCTTCTGAACTGAAATATTCCACATATGACAAAGAACTATTAGCAGTTGTACAAGCATTAAGACAATGGAAACACTACTTAATGGGTTCAGAATTTATGATTAAGACCGATCAGCAAAGTATTAGACATTTACTTAGCCAACCCCAAATCTCTGACCGTCATATCAAATGGGCCTCCTTTATTCAAAGTTTTCATCCTATCATTCAATACCAACCCGGAAAAGAAAATATAGTGGTGGCTGATGCATTGAGTAGAAGACCTGCCATTCATAATATTTCTATTATATCTTTTGATTCTTTGATTGCTATGAAAGATACTTATCATCAGAATATTACTTTTCATGTTGATTGGAATAAATTAGTCCAAAATAATTTGATTCCTATTGATTCATTGTCATATAATGATGGATTTATGTTTTATGAAAAGAGATTGTGTGTTACAATTCCATTCCGATCTTTTGTTTTGAATGAAATTCATTGTCCCCCATATCAAGGTCATAGAGGTATCATATCTACCTTAGGTACATTAACTGAAGATTTTTATTGGCCGCATATGGACACTGATGTATCTAATTTTGTTTCTGAATGTTTGATTTGTCAAAGAGTTAAGACAGGAGGCATATTTCACAGTGGATTCCGTGAGGTTTTACGGTGGATTCCATAAACTTTGATGACCGGGGCTCATACACAAAGTGGATTCTTTGTGTGAGAAGTTGATGGGGACGCCTGTCCTTTTCGGGCGTTTCATTAATTTAGTGTGTACATGGGTGATTCCATAGCAGGTGATTCCGCAAAACGCATATTAAATTAATAAACGTTTATGAGTTTTGAGTGCGCACTCGTAATAAATTAAGGTTAGGATTTATTTCTAACCAATTGATTTATTTATGTAGCTGAAGACTACTAGGTATTCACTTTTGTCGGTTTAATTGTATTATTTTACTAACGATTATGAATGCTTCAATTAATGTGTAGAGATAGCAGCAGTAGCGGAGGAAAGCATTGGAGGATAGCGAGTATTCAATTTATGGATTATATTTTGATAGGCGCCACGCCTATATTTTGTCATGCCTATTTATTGAGGCAACGATTATTTATTATTATTTTGTATGCGCATGGGCGCATGGTTATGTTATTTCTATTTGGACATTGTATTGGGTGTGCCAGACTCTTTGGGCACTGTCCATTAGCTTTATTCCTATTTTTGTATAAAAGCAAACTCAAAAGCTAAAAGCTTGCTATTTTGTAATTTGGGCTATTATTTGAGCATGAAGATGAAATATACATAAAATACATGCTTTGTGGAGCGCTCACACAAGGCATGGGGGGAGATTGCACCCAATTGGTCTCTTGCTCTTGTCGTTCATGCTTTTTACCTTGTAATTTGTGCAAAAAGTAGAGTTCATTCTTCTTGGGGACCTTCTAGCATTCACTAAGCGAGCATACAACGTCTTCTGATCTGCGCACTAAAAAAGGATGTTGGGATTTGGTAACAAGAGTAGAGGCTAAACCCAAATTGCCTACTAACAGGAATCCCACTCTAGATCAGCTCTGAGAGCTCATAGAGCTTGGACGGAAAGAGCATGCAGGGTTCTACATTGGTTGTCATTACGTATTTCAAATGTTATGGTAATGCATATTATGAACTGTAGCTTTCCGAAGGATGCATGAAATACCTTGATCAGGTACTATGGCACTACCACAAGTGCAAGGAAGATACAACTGAAGCGTAAATTCAATAATATGGAGAGAAAGGGTAGGTCTATTCAGGACTATGTCACTGAAATCAAGACCATTGTGGACTAGTTAGCATCCATTGGCACACAAGTGGAGGATAAAGATATGGTTGCAGTTGCATTAAATGGCTTGGGACCTGAATATAAATCTTTTGATACTTCCATGTCTATGCATGGTAAAATGCCATATTTTAATGAGCTTATGGCATTGGTCATTCATGAGGAAGTCAACTGGGATTGGCTGTTGGTTCTAGCAACTCTAAGAGCAAGGATGTTGTCTTTTACTCGAATCAACGCGGCCGTGGCAACCATGGTAGGGGATTTGCTTGTGGTAGAGAAGCACCACAGAATATGTCTCATGGCAGTAATACACAGCAAGGTTCAAATGCACGAGGAGGTGGCAGTTTTAGAGCCAAGGGGAGATCTAGCTTTAGGGGCAGAGGCTCCTGGAAGCCACAGCATATCTCTAATAATCCTAACAAGAATAAGGATTGTCATTACTCTGGCAACTACAGACACATTACTAAGGGCTGTTGGAAGAAGCAAGGTAATCGCAAGGGCAAGCAGCATGGACATTATGCATCATCCAGCCATATTAGAGGATGATTTCACAGATTGGTCGTTTGCCATGACTTATGTGCAGAATAGGGCTGCTAAGAAGACGAACGCATATGATGTTTGGTTTATTGATTCAAGAGCATCGAATCATATGACACCTCATGGTGATTGGTTCACATATATGGTACATAACAAGAATGGCTATGTATGCATAGGTGACGATACGGAGCATAGCACTGAGAACAAAGGCATAGTACCTCTGGCAATTCATAATGGCAAGAAGACGAATGTGCATGATGTGTTTCATGTCCCACCCATTACAAAGAATTTGTTGTCTGTGGGTCAGATGATGTATTGCATGTCCCATCCATTACGAAGAATTTGTTGTCTGAGCAAAATTTGCAGGTATGTTTTAATAAGTATGGTTGCTTCATTGAAGAGGTTGATAATGGCTGCAAATTGATTGCTCGTGGTCATAGACATGGCAGGATGTTCACATTAGATGCCACTTTACCACAGCTGAATTCAACAATGTTTGCTCATGGTTTAGGCAGAATTAAAGACCTAGAAATATGGCATAAGAGAGTGAGGCATGTAGCTATTCAGTGGCTGCAATTGATCCAGAAGAGACAGCTTGTTACTGGCTTACCGAAGTTTACTTACAATGATCTTGGTCGTGTATGTGATGCATGTCAATTTGGTGAACAATCACGATTGCCTTTTGCCAGGCATGCATGAAATAACACGAGACCTTTGTAGTTGGTCCATTCTGATGTGTGGGGGCTAGCCCATAATGCATCTATGGGAGGATCTAAATACTATGTGACCTTCATAGATGACTTTAGCCGCTATACTTGGGGGTTTTTAAGTAGCTCAAGAAGCAGGTTAAGATAGAATTTGATTGCTACATCTCTTGTCTAAGATCCAACAATGGTGGGGAGTATGTATCACATGAGTTTGACAAATTTTTTGGCTGAAAATGGTATTCGTAGGCAACTTACATGCAGCTACACTCCACAGCAGAATGGAGTAGCTGAATGAAAGAATATGGTATTGATGGAAGCTACCCATGCTATGATGAATGAGAAGAATATGCCGCTTTACTATTGGGCTAAGGCTGTTATGACAGTCATGTACATTTTGAATAGGACTCCCACTACATGCATTCATGATGTGACACCCTTTTAGAAGTTGTATGGCTACAAACCTAATGTCAGTCACATGAAAGTATTTGGTTGTATTGCTTATGTCCATATTCCTGATGAAAAGTGAAGGAAGTTGGATTTGAAAGCACATAACTGTGTCTTTATTGGTTATGTGCAAGAAAAGAAGTCATATAAATGTTTTGATCCCTCTACTCAGGAGACACTTGTGAGTAATGATGTTATATTTGATGAGATGGCTACTTGGTATGCATCACCTATAGCAATACCATCTGACATGCCTTTTGCACATGCTTCTACAGTTGGTTCACAGCAAAGTATTGCATTGACAGTCCTAGTGTTACAAATGTATCATCCTCTGTATCTCCATGGATAGGGAGATTGCAGAGTTCTAGCTCATTGTCCACTGACACCACTATGTCAGTGAGAGCCAAATATGACATGATGGACAATAAAGGGAAATAAAAATTTTGTGATGATACACCTGGCCTGGTGACTTCAACCTATGATTCGACTGATAGTCTTGATAGTGAACTTGGTATACCTACTGTGTATATGCCTGGTAGTCAGCAGACCAAGTACATTCCACCTCATGAGAGAGAGAACCTAGTAGTGATTTAGGTGAGCTGAAATTCTTCTTGGGTATTGAGGTGATAAAGGTAGATAATGGTTTGTGGAGCTGATGCAAAAACACTATGCCATGGAAATGCTGAGAAAAAAAGGCATGGCTAAATGTAAACCACTTGATATACCTATAGATCAAAATGTTAAGTTAGACATAAACACTAGAGCTGAAATTGATGATGTAACTATGTATGTGCATATAGTTGGAAGCTTGATCTACTTGACCATCACAAGACCTGATTTGAGTTATGTTGTTGGGCTCATAAGTTAGTTCATGCAAAAGCCCAAAAAGCCACACTTGGATGCTGTTAGATGGATTATGCAGTAATGTAAAGTCCATTGTAGATCATGGGCTATTCTATGAGAAGGATAAGGCACTGAAACTCATTGGTTACACTGATGCGGATTAGGCAGGATGTTCATATGATCGCATGTCTACGAGTGGTTTTGCATTTAGCTTTGGAATTGGGATGATCGGCTGGAGTAGCAAGAAGCAACCGACTATTGCATTGTCTAGTATTGAGGCAAAGTACAAAGGTGTTGCTTTGGTAACCTATGAAATTGCATGGTTGCTTAAGTTGATGGTGGGGCTAATTTGGATATGTAGGTGGATGCTTTAGTGACAATCTTAGTAGTATACTTATGGCAATAAACCCAATTTACCATGCCAGAACAAAGCATATTGAGGTACATTACCATTTCATCCATGAGATGGTTCTTACAGGCAGAGTGGATCTTATGCATGTGAAGACGCATGAGCAGGTAGCAGATATCTTTACCAAGTCTTTAGGTAAATATAAGTTCAGTCGATTCTGACAGCTACTTGATGTACAGGTGTTATCTTGAGCTTGAGGGGGAGTGTTAAGGCTTCAAGCTCTATCTATCTGTCTATGGGTGAGACCGACGGTCTAATTGTATGTCTAGTTGTACATAGCAAGTGTGGGACATTTAATAAGTTGATGGTCTCTGACTTAACCACGGTTAGTACATTGGCTAGATGACCTAGTTGTAATTGTTCAACACAATGAGTTACGTGTGAGAATAATGAAAGATATGAGAGGAGCTGACTGCTCACTCTCAGTTGCTCCAATCCTACTCTGTCATCTAACAACTATGTGTATACGCTACTCAAAGTCTTATTATATGGGCTAAAGCACACACCAAGATCATGGCATGATATGATAAGAGTATCTTTCCTCTATTCATTTTTCATGCTAGAACTATGATCACTCACTTTATGGGCATCGTAGTGATAGGAACATTGTTGTGATCACCTTATATCTAAATGATTTGATAGTTGGGTTGATAATGTACAAGAGGTGGAGTATATGAAGTCTTCTCAAGCAAAAATTTTACATGAAAGATTTGGAAGAGCTGAAGTACTTTCTTTGCTTGGATATGTTGACAAAGTATGGTATAGTTGATTGTAAGTCAATCTCAGTGCGGTTGAGCCAGAATGTGAAGCTAAATAATAATATGAATGAGATATATCGAAGGATCCCATGCTGTATAGGACAATTGTGGGAAGTTTGATCTTTGTCACTATCACCATGTGAGATTGTAGCTACACATTTGGCTTGGAGAGTAAGTTTAAAAAAGTGCATTGTAAGTCTCATTTGGATAGTGTGAGATGTACCTTGTGGTACCTTAAGGCCACATTGGATTATGGTATATTTTATGAGATTGACTTGTGAAAGGTAAAACCTTAGAGGAAGCACACAAGCAGAAGCAAGAGCTATGGCTGATGGAGCAAGATAGAAAGAGAGAGAGATACTGTATGTGGGAAATCCAATAGTCACCATGTGTGAGTGACCTTCCCTTATTCAATAGTCATTGAAAGAATTAAGAATAAAGTGATAGTGATGGGCGCCTACTACCTACATTGTATAATATGCGGTCACAATGTGTATAGTAAATACAGGGCACCATAGGCACATGACCCTTCACCCCCAACAACCTCCCACTTAAAGGAAAACATGTGTCAAATGGGGAGAGAACAAGAAAAAGGTGACAAAGTATAGATATGCATAAAGTACAACAAGTTGAGGAATAGATATCATCTCATCTAATGCATATCCTCTTCCTACAACCTTTTTAGAAAAATAAAAACTCAATAAGGTAGATGAGTGTCTCTCTCCAAATTCATGCTCTGTGTGTGCGTGCACGTGTGCACACACACACGTGCATGTGTGTGAATTCAAATATGCATTGATTGCATGCATGTGAGTTACTTTATGAAGAGAGAATTCAAATACACATTGACTACATGTATGTGGGGTGCTCTAAGCCAATTTGAAGATGGAGAAGTAGGAGCAATGGCAAAATAAGAAGAAGGAGCTATAGGGACATACTCTCTCTCTCTCCTCCAGCCAGACCTCCGGGCTCACACTACAGCAGGCTGAGGACCAGCGTACTCGACGCCGCACGAGGATCCGTGGGTTTCGGACCCCACAGCCACACCGACAGGAGATCCAGAGGATTCTTGATCTACATCGACAGCAGACTGAGATCCGACGACACTCGACACATTGGATCTCAGATCTCCAGTTTGCTCTTTCTCCACCGCTGATGTACCACATCCTGCATCCAGGAGGGATCGCCTGCTATTAGCAACTTCGACGACTGCTACTACATCCCAAGATAGTATATCTCCCTGCATCTATTACATATACACATTGCACCACTTTATCACAGCCGACAGTTGTTCCCCTATCATAGCTGACATTTGTTCCCCCTTTGTAGCCATTATTTGGAGTACCAGAGCTACATACGCACATACACATACACGACACTTATCACACTCACAGCACCGTATTTTCAGTTTCCAATTTTTAGCTTTTCATTCAGCACTTTTATTTTGGATAGCTGGACCTCATCAGTTGTATCACAGTTTGTCTCATAGGCCAGTTTTGGTCTTTAGAAGACGTTAATATAACTTTCTTTCTCTCTCTCTCTCTCTCTCTCTCTCTCTCTCTCTCTCTCTCTCTCTCTCTCTCTCTCAATTCAAATATGCATTGATTGTACACTTGTGGGTTACTCTATGAAGAGAGAATTTAGATATGAATTGACTAAATGTATATGGGGGGATCTGAGCCAATTTAAAGATGGAGAAGTAGGAACAATGGCAAAAGAAGAAGGAGCTACAAGGACACACACACACACACACACACACACACACACACACACACACACACACACACACACACACACACACACACACACACACACACACACACACACACACACACACACACACACACACACACACACACACACACACACACACACACACAATTGGGTTATTGGCATGGCTTGTCATTATGATGGATGAGGTGCTAAGGTGTAAATAATGATATATTTTAGGGCCTTCCCAACAAAGCAAATGGATAGGTGATAGGACTGGTATATTGTATGCACACCTATTCTTGAGTAAGGAGTTCAAGCAATCCAAGCCTCCACTCCCCCTTGGCTAGTGGGACACATGCATAAGGGACCTTTGAGTAGAGAGGCAAGAAAATCCCTTGCTTAGGGTGGCTAGGTTGCCATCAATTTATGCTCAATGGAGGCATTCTCTAGGGGGTCATCAATGGTGTAGCTTAGTGATATTTGTGCCCCTATGCAAATAATGTAGAAAACTTGTTTGTGACTTCAATCCAATATGCCAATATGATCCAAAGTGGTACCAAACATATGCAATTGATATATTCACTCACCATGCCTTTGCAAATGCCTTGAACTACATGCCTTCTCCCACAATGGTAGCCCAACCATGGGAGCCATTTTGCAATATTTTGTATGAAAATCATTATGTATTTGTACCTAGGCATTTTACTAGACATGTGCATCAAATGTTAATGTCCAAATTTCCCCCAAGGTCCATCTTTGATATCAATAGGAGCATACGTAAACTTTAAGGAAGAGAGTTGTGTACACTCTTTCATAGGATAATGCTCTCTCTCTATCTCTCTATCACACACACACACACACACACACACACAAAAGAGCAATGAACCATTTTACCATTGCAAGTCTTTGATTTGTATATTAATTACAAACTTAGAAGTTAGTATGATCTTTTGCACGATGGGGCTGCATGACATTAACAATATTTAATTCTATAATTTTTGCACTTGAAGAGCACCACATTTTTCATATAAGAAACTTACAATTTTGATGGAGAGATTGGAGCTTTGTTTGTGTTTTTAACATCTATAATAATCTTGAATATTGCTTCATGTGACTACAGGTTTGTGGTTAATGTGGTTATATTGTCAAACTTATCTACTAGATGATGGAGCATTAAGGATGGTTCAAGTAGTTAAAGTGTGTGTTTTGTAGAGGAGGTAAATTGAGTGGGACTATTGTAGTGTGACATCAGAGCTTATATTACTCTACGTGAGATTAGAAACAAAAAGAATTTTCATGTATAATTTCCTATTATGAGCATGTTTACATACAAGAGTCAGTCACCAATAACATAGCAAGCCAAATGTTTAGAGAGTTTGAGAGAAGAGTTCAAAAACCTAGTAAGGAGATCAATGTGTTTCTTGGATGTTATAAGAACAAGCAATAAATCTCAAAGTGCATTTTAGACTCAAGAATCTTCTAAACCCAACAATTGGAGTGGAGAGAGAGAGAGAGAGAGAGAGAGAGAGAGAGAGAGAGAGAGAGAGAGAGAGAGAGAGAGAGAGAGAGAGAGAGAGAGAGAGAGAGAGAGAGAGAGAGAGAGAGAGAGAGAGAGAGAGAGAGAGAGAGAGAGAGAGAGAGAGAGAGAGAGAGAGAGAGAGAGAGAGAGAGAGATTACAAGAGGTATCTTGTGTTGTGATACTTATGCTTCATGCAAGCTTTAGTGAAGTCGAGCAAGTATCATTAAATTGAGCATTCATGATAATGAGTAAGATGATGCTTCTTTGTTCGGTAATAATCTAAACCATGACTATATCTATTTGCCTTGATTCTTTGGGCTCAAGATGCACTTTTAAGCAATCATACCTATTTGTTTTAAATTTTCAAGAGGGTAAACATGAGTGAACAGTAGGAAAAAATTGTAATGCATTGTGTAAGCATAAGTGCAAGCCCAATATAATGTATCAACCCAACAAATGTGAAATGGTGGGTCTCTTTGATGGCTTGCCTTTTTTTATGTGGAAAAGAGTGCCCTAAAAGTTGCACATTTATATTTGCAAATCATAGTGTTCCTTATATTATTGGCTGTGACACTATCACCAGGAAAGAGGTTTAAGATGACAAGGATAAATGCAACAAAACATGATACTAAAGAAGGAGGGAAAGATACTAGCAAGGTTTGTGTTTGATGCTTGGTGCACAACCCTTCCCTCTCCTTAAGGTTGTTTCACCTATTGTTGAAAGAGGTACTAAGAGCCATTAGCAAATTTATGGCCATTGTCTTTGAATGGTTGTTACATTTGCTTATATTTCATAGGATATGATCCTCCTCTCAATCTCATTGGTCCAAGAAGACAGATAAAAATGGTTCTTATGATTGATGGACTTGAGACCTTGAGGGTTCTCAAATTATCCACTATCAAATACTTGCATCAACTTAACTATGTTTTGTTTTATGCAACTAACGGTGCATCTTTCACATCAACTTTGACAAATGGAGTCAAGCATTTGCAAAATCGACGGACACTTTGCTTTCAATATTCCAAATTCTTAGTTGCTTGTGACTACTCTCTATATACATAACATTAAATGCTATCCTAACAAAATGTTACCCCACATGAGAAGAATGCATCAATCAACCTCCTTCTTGCTATAATAATTTGTAATCTCAATACCAATGGTAGTGAGATTATAAGAGGAAGAAAATTCCTTGGTCATGCATATTTATTTATTCGGATCTTTCATTGATGACGATTCATGCTTTAGTACCATTGGTAATTGGTAATGTGAATGAACAAGCTAAAATCGTGCATGTGTGCATGTAGGTGCATATATGTAAGTTTGATATGGACATCGGGCTTATTATGCCCATAGTTGTTGGCTCATATATCCATTGGTGCACAGAGAGAGAGAGAGAGAGAGAGAGAGAGAGAGAGAGAGAGAGAGAGAGAGAGAGAGAGAGAGAGAGAGAGAGAATATAAGTTGAGGGTGAGGAGTATATTATTTATAATTATATTTATGATTTATTTTTATTTTTATTTATGTACATTTTTAAATACTATAAATTTATTATTACTATGTATATTATTTTATTATTACATATAATGTTATTATGGTACATTAGATGCACATTATTATAATATTATTGTATTATACATTATATATATAAGATAATATACACTGTGTAATATATATAATATGTAATTTTGTAGATGATTTTTATCAATTATATAGAATCTACTATGTACTATTATTATTATTATTATTATCAGAAGCTTTTCCAAGGGGCCATGTGGTGCACATGAAGCCCCTCCTGCAAAAGCTTCAGCTACTTATGCCATGTGGCATTGCAACTCACCCACACACACTCACAACCTTGCCCACCGATTGCGATCAACTTCGGAGTCCCACTTGTGATCTCGCCCATATGCAATAAACTATTGCCATGTGCTTACCCTCTGGCCTTATGCAGATTAATATATTAATACTTATATTACATATAATTAACTTGGAAAGAGAGGTTAAATTTTTTTGGAGAGAGAAAATGAAAAAGAGAGAGAGAGAGAGAGAGAAGAAGGAAAGAAACACATATATGCAGAGACATAATAGACATTTGGAGAGAGAGAGAGAATAAAAATTTGAAGAGATAATAAAAGATGTTCAAAGCACGAAACTAAAATCAAATGTAAACTATTGGCGTAACACCCATGTGAAGCACTAGCAAAATACAAAGAAATCCTCCTCAACTCATAAAAAAGCATTGGGATTTCTCATAATTGGTTTCTTTGTGACTCTAAGCATGGATGTACTCTCTTGCCGTTTGAAACAGGCCTTTGAATCTCCATGTAAAGCAGCGAAGCATACCAGTGCTTTGGGACTACCGATGCGAAGCACTAGGAGAATCTAGGCATAGAGCACCTAGTTGAAGTGTAGAGAGAGAGAGAGAGGGGCATGGAAGCACACCAGCGCTTTGAGCATACCGGCGCGAAGCACTAGGAGAATCTAGGCATGGAGTGCGAAGGTGACTGCTTCGGATTCTGAGTCTTTGTGACTTGCTGAATGTGGAAAATTCATATTTTGGCACAGGAGTGCGAAAAGCTGATTACTAGAAGGGAGGAGGAGAGCCCGAACCCAAGCTCGAAGGATCAAATGCAGAAGCAGGAGGAGGAGGAGGAGGAGGAGGAGGGGGAATGTGGAGAGGGCAGCTCCTCGCCTGCCCTCAACTTCGTCTCAGTACGTTCTATCCAGTCGACCATTGCACGTCTTTACAATCAAACTTAAATCAATATTTGAGTCCTTTGATTCTCTGCTCCCTGCACATCAGTGGCGTCATCAATAATTTTAAGAAAATTCAGCGTGTGTGGATAATTTTTGAGTAAATTTGTTGCCTGCTGTATGTAGCCCCAGTTTGATGCATTGAAAGCTTTGGAAGCTGAGGATTTGCAACCTCCAGATGCAGCTGCGGAGCCATTGAGCAACCTTGAAGCATGCAGATCAATTCTACCGGAGGTGCAGTGTTGACCTTTTCAATCATTTCACAGCCATGTGCCGACTGCATCTTTTAACTGGATAAATTCCCAGTTTTTTTCACAAGATTCAAGCAAACTTTTTCATACTACGGTATCTTACATTTCTGCATCTTGTTAGGTGTTGTATGATGAACAGTCAGCACCAAAATTAGAGCTTCTTTAATTTTCTCATTTCTGCAATCGATACTTTCCTCAGTTTAAGCTGTTCATGCCATGCCTGAAAAGATGAGGCTGTGAAACTAGTAGTATGAAATATGATGGATATCGCTTTAACCTAGACCCCAATGTGCTCTCTGGTATATGAGATCACCATGATGTAAGAGAATCATCTGCCAAATGTTTAGACAATTGAAGACAACTAATGAAGCGCTTCCATTTGTTCAGTGATAAGGAATTTGAAAACAAACGTCATGGTTTCAGGAGTCCTATTCTCTTTTGGATGGTGTTGTAAAGGAGGATAGTGCAAACAAGGATATCGGGCGGGCCATAGAAATTGTAACGATGCAAGAAGAAGGTAAGGACATGAGGTGGTAATTGAATGGCTGATTTACATAATTTACTGTATGAATATTTATAATTGCAGACTTAGTAATGCTTTACATGAGGTGACTGAATGGCTGATTTACATAATTTACTGCATGAATATTTATACAGCAGCCTTGAAAGTTTTAAAGTGCTCAAATACATTATTCTTTTTCTCCATGAAATACATCCACAACTTCCTTGAATAATCGTCAATAAACGTAACAAAATATTTACTATCACCAAGAGATATGTTTTGCATAGGCCTCCAAATATGTGTATGTACAACATCAAGTATATTTTTGCTCACATCTTTGTTATGCGAAAAAGGTTGTCTTGCTTGCTTCACACACTTTATGAAATTTTGCATGCGGCCAACTCTTTTTTTTGTGATCAACTTGTACTTATCATTAAAGTCTTTTACAAAACAATCTTTTGCATTAAATCGAACATGCAACCCTTGCTTTACCATTTGGCCAATAGACACTAAATTCTTTGTGATTGATGGCACATGTGATACATTTGGAAGACTCTTTGTGTGGCCATCATGTAAGGACAAGGAAACCTTTCCAATGTATAAAATTGGGTGACATGAATCATTACCTGTTTGCACATAACTTGGATTGTTTGCCATTTTATAGCATCTAAAGAGAACATGTGGCTAACTGTACTTCCTTTTGCGACCAACTTACACTTATCATTAAAGTCTTTTATAAAACAACCTTTTGCATTGAATCGAACGTGTAACCTTGCTCTACTATTTGACCAATAGACACTAAATTCTTTATGATTGATGGCACATGTAATATATTTGGCAGACTTTGTGTGGCCATCATGTAAGAGCAAGGGAACCTTTTCAATGTGTAAAAGTAGGTGGCATGAATCATCACCCATTTGCACATAATCTGGATTTTGCAAATCTTGCATCTCTCCAAACCATTTAGTATGACATATGATTAGCTACATTTGAATTGACATACCATACATCATTATGTGTCCCCTTTCCTGTAATAACATTTATTATATGTTGCATAACAAATAGACGTTCAGTTTTGTTTTCATTGTCATAAAGAGAATGCATAATTTCCTTGTTACAATTTACCATTACGAATATCATTCTTCTTAGTATAACAATGGACTACAATCTGACCTGTTTTGCTATAATAATGACAAATAATATCAGAATTGTGAGAACCTCTATTTTTTCATTCACCTTTTCCTCTAGAGCTTCCCCTACCTTTAAAGTTTTCACGGCCTCTTGAAATCTACATTTTACCGAATTGCTGATGCAACTTGTTTTACTAGTTATTACCAGTATGTTCCATACCACGGCCTCTCGAAGAGGATATGCCACGTTCCCTTCCTGAACTTGAGTAAAATGCTTGCACATGTTCACCACTTCTTTCGAATGATTCACCTTGCATATTGATCTCTTTGGTGATTATGAGAGAGGCCAACTCATCAAAATTTGGAAATGACTTCTGTACATATACAAAAGTGACAAATGATTTTCAAACCTTCTCATTATTAAGGCCATCCAAAGTAGATGAAACCAAATCATAATCATTAGGCATTGTATTAATTGTTGCCAAAGCATTTGCAATGCTTCTCACCTTCAAAATATACTCATCGACAGACATTTTTCCTTTCTTAAAAGTATTCAACTCTTGCTTGAGTTGAATCTTCCATACCTTTGTATTTACTGAAAACATGCTCTAAGAGATTGTCCAAGATGGATGTGAAGTTTTTGCATTTTTAATATGCCCAGCATAGTATTATCAATGACTACAGATAGTCAATACATCATCCTTTTGTCCTTTGCATTCCATTCTTTCCACGTATTTAATTCATCTGAAGTCGTAGGGTTACTTAGCTTTGGTTTTTTTTCTTTACTTGAAACAAACTTGTAAAGGCATTTTTCAATAAGAAATTTGGTTAAACGGAACTTTCATGATGGGTAGTTATTCTTGTCTAGCTTCTCTATGATGGGTTTCCACTTTTCTTTGCCATTATTACAAAAATGATACAAAATAGCAAGCAAGTCTTCTACAAAATTTCACAAGTGCACAATAGTACACCAAGTAACCTTTTTCACCAATTGCTCAAGAGTATAAGTAATTTGCAATATGTTTGCAGATAAAACTTATATTTGCTTTCTAGTAAACACCTCAGATTTTACAGATTTCAAATTTGTAACCTGTGCATCCACTTTCAACCGACACAACTAAAATTGCAATATGTCTTGAAATTGCTATCCGCAATCTATGTGGCCCGAAATGGCCTTAGATGGCCAAAATAGCAGCTGAAAAGTCCTATAAGGTCAATCTACAGAATATGCAGTGCTTTGCTCGCACACAAAATCTCATAGCAATTTGAAATTTTTGCTTTGCTTTGCTTCCGGTGCCTCCATAAGCACTTTCCAAGAAAAAGATTAGAAGAATGTGAGAGCTTTTTACTCGTTGCTTGTTAATAGGCAAATAGTGCATAACTGACTTTACTAATCAATTGTCGCTAACTATACTAGTTATAAGTAGGTGCAACAAACTAAATATAATAAGTGATAAGTTAGTGATCATGTGAGGATCATAACGACCATCGACGCGCTAAGTGTAGACATATGGGCCCATCTAGCTAGGCAGTCGATCTCATCAATGTCTGTCTGCATGTGCTGAGCTTGCCATCTCAATAGTATAAAACTAGAGTGTAATTAGAGTATACTTAGAGAAATTGGAGTATAACAAATGAAGTTTGAGTATATGTAAAGAAATTAGAGTATCATTAGAAAACTTAGTGTATAAGTAGCCTATAATTAAGAATTAAATAGTAAAATCAAATAACTAGAGAAAGAGCTGTATGATAGTAAAATTAGAATTTATTTAGAGAAAGAGAAAGAGGGTGTAATCAAAGTATAATTAGAAAATTTAGTGTGTGATCGGAGTGTAATTAGTGAAAGCTATGAATGTATTTAGTGGTTGCTTAATGCTTTTTATTGTGTTAATTTTTGTTTTGCCGTAAATAATAGGGACCATGATAGAGGGAGGGAGACTAGGGAGAGGCAGGGAAGGGGGAGAGGGAGGGATGGGGGTGGGAGATTGGGAGAGAGGGAGTAAGGGGGGACCAGGGAAAGGGATGGGGGGGCAAGAGAAGGCCGGGGCTCAAGAGAGGGAGGAAGGATGCATTAATGTCTACTAGAAGCCCAATTGGCCTATGAGGCATTCATATACAACAATCCAAGAAAGAGTAAGCCTAGTGTAGTCCATATCATGTCTATGTCTATCTAGCATATGCTATAAGTCTACAATCATGATGAGCAATGAGCAACCTATCACTAGCTTCATCCAATGTGTATAACAAGATGTAATATGTCATATGTTAGGTAGGGGGCAAGAAGGGCTTTCATATCTACACTTCCTTGTTTTAGTTCCTCTCATCTCTCCTTCACTCTTCTTTGATGTTCAGCTTGGATGTGAAAAAACTATGCTTGATGGGGTCGTGGTGGTTTGCATCCATGCACTATGGGTCTCTTAGTTGCCTTGATATTTGATGCTCTTTGTACTGAGCCTTCATTGTTGTGAAATGGATAATTTGGGAGGAGGGGGGATATGCTAGTGGAATGTATGGCTTCTATATAGTTAGTTATAGCATTCGATGCCAGCTTTTTTGGGACTCGGAAAAAGTTCCTTCACTTTTAGATGTAACATTTTGGTCTCATACACCGATTTGGCCGTTTGTAGACTTTAATATAACTTTCTTTCGTTCTTTGTTTCTCTCTCTCTCTCTATGTGTATAGATCTCCTCATTATGTCTTTGTAGCTCCAAGAGGAAAACACCAAGGCATTTTAGGTCTTTGTTGGGTTTGACTTTGTGAGTGTTGATGATGTGCAGTAGGACACTTGGGCACTTTTTACTCTCCTTATAGGAGGTTTTTTCCCCTAGTTACATTATTTTCTATTTTATGTGTTTATGCTATATAATTCGGTCACTTGTTGTGTTTTACACCTTTTGGGCGTGAAGACACATTAATAACCCTAAGGTCTAAGGGTTGTACTTTGTACTTTCATTATATACTTTTGAAATTACATCGGGAGTCATGTTGTGTCTTCACTCTCACTCACTCTATTGTCAATTGTGTACTCTTAGCTGAGAGCTTCCATCTCCATTTTCACATTTATCCTTTGCTGGTCATTTGTCTTTATGTAGATGATCTTTTGCTCATAGGGACACATGCTGATCAGATTTCAACATTCAAGAAAAATTTGCAGCAAACTTTTGAAATATTAGATTTGGGGCCTTTGCATTACTATTTGGGCATTCAGTTCATTCATGATGCTAGAGGCATTGGATTGCCATAGTCGAGGTATATTGGTAGACTCCTTGAGAGGTTTGGTCTCCAGGATTGCAAGCCAGTTAGCATAGCGATGGAGAAGGTGTTAGCAGTCATGTTTGTCATGCCTTGTCATCTCCTGCCTATGAGCCTCAGTCTGAGTCAGACGAGGACATTAGGAGCTCTGACATGTCTGTCATGTGTTATGATGGGGGAGGCTAGTCACTCTTGAGACTGGCTGTCTTAGGATGTGTATTTCTTTTTGGCCTCTTTTAGTGGGCAGCCACTGGCTGCCCGGCCACTTTTTTGGTCACTGATGTGGGGCGCCCATTTTAGGGCATTTTTAGGGTTTGTCCTTTTGCCTATTTATAGGCAGCCCCCCTCCCCACTTGATCACTTGTCTTCTTGCAGATTCCGACACTCCTTCTCCCCCGTGGTGGTGCTGCCATCTTCATCAGCCTGATCTGGTGCCCTCACTGATGCTGTGGGCTACGTGCAGGACTGATCAGTCTCTTCCGCCTTTCCGTTTGTATTCAGCATTCATTTCAATCAGTGCAGATTTCTTTTCCTTATTTTCTGCTTTCTCTCTCTCTCTCTCCCTCCGTGTTCGTATTCCTTCTTCCGCAGCGCACTCTCACATGGTATCAGAGCCGAAGGAGAGTACACGGAGCTGAGATTTATGCGGGAGAACATCCACAACCTTGCGTTTGCTGGTCAAGATGTCTCCAACAGCTAAGGCGTCACCTTCTGCACCATCTCCTTGATCAAGGCGGCTTGTTTTGGTGTCACATCTTTGCGTTTGCTGCTGGCATCATCCCCAACAGCCAAGGCGGCCCTTCCAGGAGGTCCCAAATCTTTGCGTTTGCTGCTGGCGCCTTCTCCAGTGGCTGCCACGTCATCAACAACCTCTTCCTATTTGCGTTTTCAGCCTGGCCGGCCCTCCTCCAGCTGGACGACACTTCACCAAGCTGCGTTTTCAGCTTCTGTGGCTGCGTTCAACCTCTGGCGGCACTCCTCCAAGTTGGTGACCTCATTTCTACTTGCGTTTTGAGGCCAGAGGTTGTTTTTTGTGGTGATTGCATCGCTAACACTTGCATTTGACATCATCCTTGCGTTCTGTGCAAGGCGGCCAGCTCAGGAGCTTCTGGTGTTTGTGTTTCGGCACCGGCAACCTTCCCTTGTTGTGTTTTGGTGTTTGTAGATATCGAAGATGTCTTCTCATCAGTTTACGCGCTTTGATGACTCAGATGATGAGCTTTTGTCTCGACACTTATCTGAACGGAGACGTGATTTCTATCACGAGGACCGTCGTCCGGAGCTCTTTCCCGTTCCCCTTCTATTCATGTATCTCGGCGAGCCCCTTCCAGTGGGCCGAAGATGCAGCCTTTGGTACCCCCTGTACAGGTACTCGTACTTCCTCAGCTACCCAAAGAGGACCGGTTGGATGGCTCCAACTTTTCTCTCTGGTCCTGCAAGGTGGAGTGTATCTTGGACTCCTTCGATCTTTGGGAGCTTGTTTCTGTTTCTATTCCCCAGCCTAAGGTGGATCCCGCAGATGGGACATCTATGGATCGTGCAGCCTTATGGGATCGGCTTAATTCTAGAGCCAGATCTTTCCTCTTTCTGAGTTTGCAGGATTCTGTCCTTGTTCATGTTCACAGGTTGAAGACTGCAGCAGACGTGTGGAGAAAGCTCACGTCTCTCTATCAACAGAAGACGTTTGTCCACCGGATATTTCTCGAAAAGAAGTTGCAGATGCTCTCTATTGATGATAGTCCTTCCATGAAGGACCACATCAACAGATTACAGGATATGAGGGATGAGCTTGCATCCCTCGGTCGGACGATATCTTCTGAAGACATGGCTATGATTCTCTTGACTCAGTTGCGATTGCCTCGGTTTGATGTCTTCTACACCAGCCTTCTTACTTCGAGGACCTGTGCCCAGCTTCTATGGGAGGAGCTATCCCCGCTTGTCTTGGAGCATGACGAGTGACTCAGAGAGGTTAGTGCTAGTGGATCCGACTCCACTAGAGCCTTTGTTGCAGGTTCGGGAGGACAGAAGAAGAAGAAGAAGTTAAAGGCTACGAAGAAGGACAGTTCTTCAGGCTCTGACTCAGATTCAGAGAGACCGAAGTGCCCACACTGTGGGAAAGGGACACATCCGGAGGAGAAATGCTGGATGAAGTACCCTCACCTTCGTTCGAGAGCGAAGGGTGGATCTACGTCGGAGCCTTCTTCTGCCTCTACACTAGCTGTTACCCATGAGTTAGTGTTCCTTCATATCCATGCTTTGGAGGAGGATCCTTCTTCCGTGGCTGCAGTGTCTTCTGCGCAGCCTTGGTTAGTGGACAGTGGTGCTTCGAGTTATATGACTCCCCGAGGTGATTTGTTACAGGATCTCCGTCCATCAGAGGGTTCAGTCACTATTGGTGACATTTTATCGGTGCCTATTAGTGGTGTTGGCACATTGCCTTTGTTTACCGACCGACCTTTGAGCTCCTTTTCACAGGCCCTACATGTTTCAGATTTGGGCCTTCCCCTCCTCTCAGTTTATGGCCTTACGAGGCTTGGCACACGAGTGATCTTCACCGAGCATGCCGTTTGTATTGAGGATTCTTCTACAGGAGCTGTTATTGCGACAGGTTGGCAGGAGAGCGGGCTTTACAAGCTCCATTCCCCTTCTTTGATGCAGGGTCCTCCGCGGCAGTCTATTGCTACACCCGTTCTCGCTTATGCACCTTCTATTCCACAGGTTCCTTCCCATCCCCCACCTTCTCCTTCGGTGGTTCCCTCGTACCCCCCATCCCTTTTAGCGGGGGACGATCTCGGTGATGCGGCTATGGATTCCCTGGCCCCTAGTGTTTTAGAGGGGGATTCCCAGGATCGTGAGGAGCTCCTTCAGCGGCAGTCTACATCGACGGACTTCATCGATATTGGCATTCCTCTTGCCACCCCAGGATCTATTTCTTCTTCGGCCTTCAGCCACATCCAGGATCTGAGAGGGGGTGTTAGCAGTCATGTTTGTCATGCCTTGTCATCTCCTGCCTGTGAGCCTCAGTCTGAGTCAGACGAGGACATTAGGAGCTCTGACATGTCTGTCATGTGTTATGATGGGGGAGGCTAGTCACTCTCGACTGGCTATCTTAGGATGTGTATTTCTTTTTGGCCTCTTTTAGTGGGCAGCCACTAGCTGCCCGGCCACTTTTTTGGTCACTGATGTGGGGCTCCCATTTTAGGGCATTTTTAGGGTTTGTCCTTTTGCCTATTTATAGGCAGCCCCCCTCCCCACTTGATCACTTGTCTTCTTGCAGATTCCGACACTCCTCCCCCATGGTGGTGCTGCCATCTTCATCAGCCTGATTTGGTGCCCTCATTGACGCTGTGGGTTGCGTGCAGGGACTGATCAGTCTCCTTCCGCCTTCCCGTTTGTATTCAGAATTCATTTCAGTCAGTGCAGATTTCTCTTCCTTATTTTCTGCTTTCTCTCTCTCTCTCTCCCTCGGTGTTCGTATTCCTTCTTCCGCAGCGTACTCTCACAGAATGGACTCAAGCTGTCTTTGCATGGTGACAGTGATTTGTTTGACATTCATATATATGCTCAATTGGATGTCTCATTTATTTATGTAACACATGGCTAGATATTCAGTTTGCAATTTCAGCCCTGAGTGGATATATGCACAGCCCACACATGTCACATTGGTAAGCTGTGAAGCGTGTTTTTGGTTACTTGTAGGATAGTAGGACTCTTGGATTGCTTTATGCCAAGGGGGAACCACTGCAATTACATGCTTATAGTGATTTAGATTAGGCTGGTGATTTTGATTCACGTCACTCTCTACGAGTGGAAATTGTTTCTTTCTTGGCTCATCTTGTATCTCTTGGCTTAGCAAGAAACAATCCGTTGTTGCTACATCATCTTGTGAAACTGAATACAAGGTAGCTTTCACTACCACAATTGAATGTGTATGGTTGAGACATTTGTTGGCTGATCTTGATGTATCTGCCACGGAGCCTACTCCTTTGTTTATTGACAGTTAAGAGTGCCATTGCAGTGGCACGAAACCCAATGTTTCATGCACATACAAAACATGTAGAGATCCACTATCACTTTGTCAGAGAGAGGCTACATGTAGAAGATATTAGCCTTGTCTATTGTCCTACCACCAACAATGCGGTAGACATCTTTACCAAAGCTCTTCCTCGCGACAAATTTGAAGCATTTCGCAATACTTTGAATTTGATCTCCTTTGGTGGATGATCCTTGTATGCTGATCACTTTTCACTCGAGGGGAGTTAGTTGGGTTTGACTCATGCCTATGCTCATAGAGGAGTATTGGTGATCCGCAGTAGGGCGATAGATTTTTTCCCCTAGCTACATTATTTTCTATTTTATGTTTTATGTTACACAGTTTGGTCACTTATTGTATTTTACACCTTTCGAGTGTGAACACCCATTAACAACCCTAAGGTCTAAGGGTTATACTTTGTACTTTTATCACACTTTTGGAATTGCATCGGGAGTCCTACTGTGTCTTCACTCTCACTCACTCTATTGTCAATTGTGTACTCTCAGCTAAGAGCTTTCATCTCCATTCTCACAGTCATGATAGTCTCTCACTTGACTAAGTGGGCCAAAACTCTTTCCAAACAAGCAATGATATCTCACCTTGATCTCATAGTATACTGGGCATCCACAAATGTGGTGCTCCTTTGACCCCATTGTATAGCTTGCATATCTTGTCCTATCTATCCACTTGTGCTGTAGCCAGCTCTACCTCTCTTGTGCTACTCTACCTATCTCAATTTGGAGGGTCTGTGATGATGCTCTGATCTGGCCAATAGCAACCCTCATAGCATGGAACATGCACACATCTTATGTAGCTTGGTTGTTAGACCCCCATCATCTGTGAGTCTAAGAGTGATCTTTGTAGTGTTGCATCTTGGTGGATAGGGGGCCTGGATAGGGGGCCGGCAATTAGACGAAAACGTCAATTGTCTATAGAACACGTACGACGCTTCGGTGAGTTTCAATCTGAGATCATTGATCAGGTGATCTTAGATTTTGAGCAAACGGTAAGAAAATTTTATATCAATTATGCATTGTATTCGCAAGCTAATTGAATACCATATACAAAAAGATTGGGTGTGGCTGGCAAATTTTCTATCCGGGGAGGTGACGTCTCGTCCCAAGGAGGAGTGCACCCTTTGCGGCCAATTAGAAGAGTTCGTGGGCGTGCAATGGATGGAGTGCCTGAGCCAATACAATGGCTTAGACTTCTTCCCCATGGGAAGTCATGATACCTTCTCCGGTTTCTCCATCATTGTAGGATGTGAGGAGACATTATGGCCTCAACGAGGTGGACAATGCATCATCTTTATCTCCATCTTTACTAGATGTAGGGCTCATAATGAAAGCGGAGTTTAGTGAATTCATGTGTTGTCGGAGGGGTTTTTGTCGAAAGGTCGTATCCACCGGGGATTAGAGATAGAAGGAAGTAGAGGATAGGAGATGGAAGAGAAGAAAAAGAATAGACAAGAGGTAAACATGATAAAATACAAAGCACAATGAATCGAATCACTCTGTATTGACAAAACCTGAGGTTCCTTATCTGGCACTACTCAGAAACAATCTCCAAGCATTAGATCTCCTGGAGTTTCCTTGTAGACAAAAAATGTGTAATAAAAAAACAGCTTCCTCTTTGCTGCTCAGAATCCAAATCTGATGGCTCCGTTGGCTGCGAAAGGAGAGGTAAAACCCGAGGACGCTTGGTTAAGAATCTCCTAGTTCACTCCTTCTTCTTCTAGTTTAAAGTGTAGTTTGTTGCCTATCCACTTTGCAATCGCGACACACATGATTTTGCCCATCTTTTTTTTAAAATGAAAAATCCAAAACTAGCTGAAAAAGCAACTTGCTTTTTGCATGTCACCCTATTCTCGAAGTTTCTCTAGCTTTTTAGGATATTTACAATAAATAATATCCAAAATATACTAAAATTATTCAAAAATCTAGTATTTTTGAACCATCCATGTCACCGACACTAGTACATTGACTCTCTAGATCAATAAGAAAGTCGGATGATGATGCACTCCAGAGTTTTTTACATTGTGTCTGCATAGTGGCACGACATCCATCTCCTCTCAACCTGTATATCCTCCGGTATGTGCCACCGATGCACCACCCCGATCAAACACCCATAGAGTCAACTTGTCGCTTATCATGTATATAAGAAGGTATTCCCTTGAATCATAGATTAAAATACTTAGCATTTGCATAACTCTTGAGCCATACCTAGTACCCCCTCTAGGGTCATAAGGCCTTGGGTGCGCATCATGCACTAGAGGTTGTTGAATCTCTATATACATGCTATCAATACACCCATCAATAAATACATAGCAACATGTGTGCTCTTTCAAAGTCCAGCGCGCATAGAAATCTGCTTATATAGACAATTGTGTATCTCATCAAACATAAACTGAGCTTCACTTGCATCCAACACATTCTCACCATCACCAAAAATAGTGAAGCAATCCATATCTTGAAGCATCTTAGAGTTGTCTATCAAGGCCTTTGACAAAGCATTCAAAACATTTTTCAACTGCGGAGCATTACATCTAACATCCTCTAAAGGCATATCCTTGAGCTCATGAACTGTCTCAAAAACGATAATTTTATATTGCAAATCATATGCATCCAACAAGTAACTAATCTCCGTTACAGACCCTGCATCAAGTAAAACATGATCTTTATAAACCTCTTTAGATACATTAAGAAAATCTGGAGATGCAATGGCTGACTTTTCCACTACAAGATCTTCCAAGGCATCTGTGCCTGTCTCAATATTAGACTGCAACTTATATCTTAGTTGTTTGCCCTTTTGCTTGCTATCCTGTTTTTGCTCTTGCCCAATCTCTTCCATAACATGCTTAGGAGGTGGTTGATTTGCAGCTTTAGACAAATCCACACTTCTTCGTATCACTTCCTTAGATATCCCTGCATTATCTTCATCTCTCTTCTGTTTCTCTTCCACAAGTACATCCGTGTTTTGTTGCCCTTTTGTTGAATATGCATCCACTGAATATATGCATCTACTGGTGATTCCCAACCAGTTATGCGATGAATGTCTTGCCCTACATGAGACATTTCACTATCAGTAACTTTTCTCTTTTCAACAGCATGCAAAGCATGCGTCCATATTGCAGCCTTTGGACCAATCATCACTTGGCCATGCATTCTATCCAACTGTAGACCAAAAGTAAAAGCATGTACAATCGCTTAAGCATTTCGAACAGCCAAGTCTTCCAACAACTTCTCCATACCTCCCTTTCCAACATTCAAAGCAAGAGGCAATCTCGTTTCTTGTGTATGAATCTTGCCATCTTTCCAAAAGATGAGCTGCCGTGCCAAGGCCTCCTGATAAGCAACACAATCTTTTCTCTCACGCTGCAAACTATCACACCACATACATCTTTTTTCTAGTTTAGGGATTGCTGCGTGTCCCCTTTCCTCTTGTTCTTTTCCATCCAATTTTGGAAATTTCAATTGAAGATCCTGCACGCCTTTAACCAATTCATCTAATACATCTTCCCTAACAGTGAGAACAATAGCCATAGGTTTAGCCACAAAAGTGGTTGGCTTACTGGCTACATCAATTGTTTTGCCCGTAACAGTGGGCAAAGCTAGAGACATGCAATCTTTCTCTTCTTCTATGCTTTTTCACAAGTGCAGTAACAGCTTGCTTGACATGTCTCCACTCTATTTTAAGATCTGTCTCTATAGTCAGATCCTCTAGCAAATCATCAAGTTGTACTTGAAGCTCAGGATCTGTTGCTTGTAGAAATAATTTAATTTTCTGACTTACAAGAGCTTGTTGTTTTGCAAGATCTAACTGCTCAAATCGACTTTCAAATTCTCTTAACAATTTTGTAGCCACAAGACCCGTATTGGGTTTGTAAAATCCACTCTTGAAAAGTCTTGCGCGTAATCAAACTGGTATCTTCAATGTAAAATTATTCCCTGAGTGTCTTCGTGAAAGCTACCCAGTCAGCATCCTGCATGTATAATTCAGTAATTTGCGCTTTTACTTCATGTACAGTAATCCGTACAAAATACCGGCTCCATGCAAGTTGAGCCACTCCAAAGAATTTCATTTTTGGAGCATAGGTATGTACATATGTAGATACATTCTTGCCATCGAACAACTTCATCTCACTCTCAATTGCTTGTAGAGGATTCATCACAACCGTTTCTGTTTGAGCAGAAGCCTGCATCACCTGTTGCTGTTGTTGTACTTGCATAAGCATGTTCATATTCTGCACTAACTGTTGGAAAACATCACTGGAAATTGTGCTCGAAGGTTCTCCCATATTGTCTTTCCTTTTGACGACCTTTCACGTCAGGTTCACCAATGTCGGAGGGGTTTTTGTCGAAAGGTCGTATCTGCTCAGGATCAGAGATAGAAGAAAGTAGAGGATAGGAGATGGAAGAGAAGAAAAATAATAGACAAGAGGTAAACATGATAAAACACAAAGCACAATGAATCGAATCAATATGTATTGATAGAACTTGAAATCCGTTGTCTGACACTACTCAGAAGCAATCTCCAAGCATTAGATCTCTTGGAGCTCCCTCGTAGACCAAAAACGTATATAAAAAAAATAACTTTTTCTTTGCTGCTTGGAGCCCAAATCTAATGGCTCCGTTGGCTTCGAAAGGGGGGTAAAATCATAGGACGCCTATGGATGCCTGGTTAAGAATCTCCCAGTTCACTCCTTTTTCTTCTAGTTCAAAGTGTTGTTTGCTGTCTGTCCATTGCAATCGCGATGCGCGCAATTTCAACCATATTTTTTTTCATGAAAAATCCAAAACTGGCTGAAAAAGCAACTTGCTTTTTGCATGTCACCCTATTCTCGAAGTTTCCCTAGCTTTTTAGGATATTTATATTAAATAATATCTAAAATAAAATAGGCTAAAATTGTCCAAAAATCTAGTATTTTTGAACCATCCATGCCACTGACACTAGTACTAATGACTCAGATGACATTGACTCTCTAGATCAATAAGAAAGTCGGATGATGATGCACTCCAGAGTTTTTCACAGGGTGCTTGCGTAGTGGCACGATAGCATGTCAAATATTTTCATTACTCTCAAGTCACTCCTAGGAGCCTTCTGCATTAGTTAGGATCAATTGGTGAGGCTGGCTACCTCTCCACTCAAGAAGGACATTTTGTATTCTAGATGATTGGTGACAATCCTTTTGTATTTCTTCATCTAATGTCCAGGATCCAGATCTTGATAGGCTTGAAAATGTCAATGTCAATTGAGGTGGTGCTTGAAGTAGACATACTCCCATAGATATACCTTACATTGTATTATTTGTTTCATTTAAGCACAGAGTTGATGGTACTTATTCATAATTCTCTCCCTCCTGTCCCTCCCTCTTTTGTTCCTCACTTAGAATTTTCATCTGCTTACAAAAACTTAGATTTTATTTCATTTGCCTTCAATAGCTTTAGTTTAGATTCCACATTTGCATCAAGCATAATAGGATTAGTATCATTTGTTTCCATTCTAGCGCTTTTTCTTTTTCAGTTCTACATCTTAGCTATCCACCAGTGAATGCCACTTATTGGGAATACCTCCCATTAACACTGTTCCTTACACACACTCACAAGTGAGCACATTTGTCTATCTTGGGATGGCTATGTTGGGTATCTCCCTCATTCCATCTAGACATGCATTACCCATTCTATCGGCCTCTCAGGCATATGATCGTTTCCATGTGATCGAGGGTTGTTTACCCTTCGGGATCACATAATATAATGTATGATTTCAACAACGGAGTTTACTCAATGTTTTTCCAATCCAACTGTTACTATTGATATTTGTTTTGTTGAAAAAGTTTAATTGTCTAATAATCAATGTAATTTGATTACTTTTAATAATAATCTTAATATAAGTTTAAATATAAATAAATGTATGGATTTGATATTACATGAGTATGCTGATGTTTTTTTGTCTGAGCTACCTGAGCGACTTCGGTTGTTCTGTAGAACCTTAGACCATAGAATTGAAACTTGCTTAGTAGCCATCTTGTCTCTCAGCAACCTGATAGTTTTAGCCTGAAAAAGGAGGACGAGATGCTTAGGCGGTCTGGACGCGTAAAGATTAGCTACTAAGAGGAAGATGTTAGAACAGTCTTCTATTTAAAATGGACTAATTTTTAAACAAGGTAAAGTGTGTCAGGATATTTGCAAGAAAACTTTATATGAGTGTCATGATGTGTCGAGCGCTAGATACCCTGGCATACACTGGACTTTGACCTTCGTTACTCGTTATTTTTACTGGCCGCATATTAAGACTATGCTGGAGTCTTATGTATGCGAGTGTCCGCAGTATCATCTTAACAAAGCTGAATGGCATAGATAGGTGGGGATGTTGCATCCTTTACAAATCCCTGATAGGAAATGGAGTAGTATTTTTGTGGATTTTTTAGTAGGATTGCCTTGTACGAATCAAGGTCATGATGCAATCTGGGTTGTGGTTGACTGATTGATGAAAATTGCTCGATTTATTTCTACAAAGATGATTGTGAAAAGCCATGAGTTGGCCAGTCTCTTTAATGAACAACCTTGTAGACTTTATGGTTTACCCAATGAAATAGTCAGTGATTCGGATCCTAAATTCATTGGCCATTTCTAGCAAACTGTCTTTCAAAGTTGGAAACTTGATTGTTATTGTCATCCTTGGAACATCCAGAAACCAATGGGTAGACTGAACGGACAGATCAAACTATGGAGAATATGCTTTGTGCATATGTCTCTTGTAGACAATTTGATTGGGAGCGTTATCTTGCTTAGATTGAGTTCCCTTATAGCCCATTTATGCTTATATATGGTTATGAGCCGAAACCATTGATTGCCACAGAGCTTAGGGGGGTGAAAATGCAAATTGTAGTCGACTTTTTGCACCATATGTAGGAGATGTTGATGATTGCAAGGGAAAGCATTAAAACAGCCTAGGATCATGCTACGTTTTATACTAACCAACATCCTATTGCTAGAGAGTCCCAAAGGACTCCGATTTAGTGACTACCAGCAAGTGCTATAAATTATGTTTGAGGTATTGCGGTCCTTTCCAAATTACCAAGAAGATAAGTAGCATATCCTATGAGTTAGATTTACCATCAGAAATCCGAGTTCATCCTGTGTTCCACTTGAGTCGTTTGAAAGAACGATTGGGACAAGGTGAGTAGATTGTTCCAATTGAGGAAGTCCCATGACTTGAGGATACTGCTCGTTACATTCCACTTAAACCCACATTGGTTTTTGGCCTGAGGACTAAACAATCTTGTTGGATTGCTCATCTCGAATATTTGGTCAAGTGGAAAAACCACCTAGAGGTGGAGGCTACTTGACAGTCTATACGTTCATTGAAGAGTCGTTTTCCTCACTTCGTTCTTGAGGATATTGCTGAGGACAACAATCATTCATAAGGAGGGAAGTGTTATGTGCCTGGACATCCGGATGGGTGCTAGTAGCAGTGGTCACAGTGATCATGAGGTGACTTAGTGCGAATGCACTAAGGGTACCTTGGGGTTAGGGCTGATGAGTCCTATAAATAGGACTCAAGGCCCTATTGTGCACATTCATTATTGATGTTGGGGCACAAAGTGGCAAGTTTGGCAATGGATATATGTAGCACAATGTGTTTGGGACTCATGGTATCAATGCTAGTTATGCAAATGCTCCGTATAGTGTTCGTCATGAGGAAAAGTTTTGCTAGTAATACATGCAATGTATGGAAAAATGTATCTTGGTATGACTAGTAGTGCGCAATTTCCCATGCACAGTCATTTCAATGGTCCAAAGTATGCAAACAAAAATGTTTCCTAATGCATCTGGTGCTGCTAGTATGTCAAGTACACATGAGGGGCTAGTCAACTGGATGCAATGTTGCATATTAGTTAAGTTGTAATTGCAACAATGTGAAAGTATAAAGCATTGCAATGCTTAAGGGGAAGAAAGGCCTACAACCTAGTGGAGATTTGAGGCAAGTAAAACTAGAGGTAAAGTTTCCGTATTTTTATCGGTGAAGCTTCAGCATTGTTTCACCAATAGATGCAAAATAGATGGAAGAGGATGACTTGGTAGACCATCCTTAATGTTGTAGCATTACCTAGATGCCTTTCAGTTAGAGCCAACTTCATTTCGGGCTCAGTCAGGTTTAGTAGAGTGGGAATCCAGAGTATTGCCTGATGCTCAAGGGAGAGGTAGCACTTCCACTCCTCCAGTTGTGGAGAGCTCTTGTTTGTAGTGGATCTCATATGTATTTAGCATGCGTCCGAGGTATTGTGCTGATAGTATGCTTGCCATGGGGTCACTACTCTGTGTACTAGTCACAGTGAGATGTATGCAGATGAGTATTACTGTAGCTCTGAGACTATACTATAGGATGATGTCGTTGTTAGGGAAGGTCTTCGGGAATAGCCTTGCATTTGTCCTCATGGCTCCATTACAATTCCGTAGTGTGAACTTCAAATGTGTCTCATAGGCCGTGCCTCGTCATTGGCGCTTATTTGTGATAATGATATGCCCGTCTCTGCATACTGCCTATTTACCTGCTTTGTGGGCCTCCATAATCTATGGCATGCACTCCTTGCAATGGGCTACTTGGGCGGGTGGGAGATCATCCTCAAGTTATACTTTTTCTCCTTTGAGAGCCTTCCCTTTGGAGAGAGAGGCTCGTTGTGACTCTAAATCAGCAAATTTGATGATAAGGGGCCGGCCCTTTCTAGATCCTTCCCTACATGCCATGCGCTTTCCACTGTCAAGGGGTTCTTCACTCCCATTTTTCCACATATGCTCTTGGCATCTTTTAGAGGGCTGTCTCCCTCTTTCCATCTGACCACCCAGATGTGCATGGCTCTAATTTTCTATCTCTTCTCCTCTTCAAGTGCTGCATTTACGAGCTCTTTCTTCTTTGTTGGCGTCTTCTTTGCTACCTCAATCTATTTGGAGTTTTCAACCACCTTCACTTGTGCTTGTTTCACTGTGGTCGCCTATGTATTAATCTCCTTCGTCATGTGTGTCTTCAGCTCATCTATTTCAGTTTACTCATTGTTGGGCATTGCTTCTATGATTTCCCTCTCCTCCCTCTTAAGGAGGTCAAGCTGGTTCCAATATTCTGTGATCTCATGTCGGAGTTATTCAATTACCCTATTTCTCTCTTGGAGAGACACTTAAATGTCAGTTTTCCAAGAGGTGAAATATGCTGCAATATCCTCACGTATTTCGCTTTTCCATTCTTGCACCTTCTTAGCCATCTCCACTATGATTTGTTGTATGGATTCATCACACATTGCTGCCATCATCTCATATATGTGTGTGTGGGAAGAGAGAGAGAGAGAGAGAGAGAGAGAGAGAGAGAGAGAGAGAGAGAGCTGTGGGGCATTTGCACTATCTGCATAGGGAGCCACCTTGTGAGCTTGTGACTAGCTGCCTATTGCACGGTTTGAAGGCTCGTGCCTTGTCCTATTGTTTATGGCTGCATGAGGCAAGGGCTCCTACCCAACACAGAGGTACCTTGCATTGTGCTTGATTTGCGTGGTAGCTCCACTGCCTTGCTTAGTATTGACTGTACCCTGCCTCCGTTCTTAGCTGTGCTTTGTGCCCTTGCCCTTTTGGAGGGTATTGCTGTGCCTTCTTTATTCGGGGTTGATGCTACTCATGGATTGCATTGACTTGCTTCTCGTGGCCGAAGACTCACCGGCCATGGATGTTGAAGATGGTGTAGCTGAAGAAGATATGGTCCCTTGTATTGATGAGGTGGCTTTGTCACTCCATGATGATTGGCCTTCTATCAAGTATAGCAAGCATGATGAATTTTTTGTTGTCCCGGAGGCCCTTGATCGGGGCAAGTTTCCACTGTGCTCATATGCACAAGTGCCCTCTCCTTTGCCAGATTTGCAAGAGCCAAATTGGGAGTAGCTGTTAGAGTTTGCCAACTCTCTTTTGGAGGAGTTTTCAAAAGATGACATACCAGCAAGACAGTAGGGTTTGCGGGGAGGAACACGGAGTGAACTCGGCAAACATGGAGAAGAGAAGAGAAGAGAAGAGAGAGAAGAAACTTTGATGAATGGAATGATGAAGTTCTGAATCATGGAGTGAATGTGATACAAGGGAACAAGGGTACCATAGCACAAGGAAGATGATGATGACAGCCACGCACCACGAACCGCAATGTCCTCCTGAAGGGGTGTGAGGGTAGTGGAGAGGCTGGAGAGAAGAGGTGACGGATTGAATGAATTAGCCGTAAGGAATGGATGAGAGAGTGGCCTATAAATAGGCACAGTTAGTCTAGGATGGCGCCCCTTTTTGGGACTGCAAACCCTAAACGCAAAATGCAGAAACGCAAAAACACAAATTGCGGATGAAGGGTTTCTCAACACCCCCTCTCAGGCCCAAAAAGGGAAAACAAGAGGAGTGAGGTGGAGATGCAATGCTACATGCTGAAGAATGCTCATGTAGTAGGTGCCACTTGGATAGTGTCCCTCGTGGGAAAATTGTTCACTTGCCCAAGTGCTCTAGTACAAAGATGATGAAAACATGCAATGTATAGGAGGAATGTCAGACTTTGTGTGGTGCCGAGAACCATAAGGATATGTGCGTACTTGATCACGGGAGGTGGCTTCATGCTAACCAAGTGACCGAGGCAAGAAGAGAAGAGGAGGAAGAAGATGTAGAGGATCCCTAAGATCCAAGATTTCCATCAGAAAGGGAACCTGTAGTAAAGACGAGTAGATAGAGTGAATTGGAGAACCCGAAACACAACCTCGGGAGAGAAGCCACTAGCTCCATGCATCCATGCTGGAAGGAATACAAAGGCCTCATCACCAAGTTGCGGCTGAATCTCCGAGGTCCCGATCTAGGTGGTACCTGAAGATCCTGGGTATTAGTAGAAGAGATGACTGGTTGAAGATAGCCACCCCAAGAAAGTAGAGGATGGGTGAAGAACTTCATGTGGAGTAGGTTCCCCCTCTGAGGTGGGAGATGGAGCGGCCTCCGCTGAAGTCGAAGAAGAAGTAGATGCCCTCTCTAAGGGCAAAGAAATAACATCCCCCTTTGAATCCCCCTCTAAAGTAGAGAGGGAATTCAAAAACTCATGGATCATAGACTCCGAAATGTCTAATGGCGAAGGAAGCGTTGCCGGTTGGGCCGAAGAAGGTATTTGGGGTGCCGAAGAGCTCCCAGAGGTTGCCTCTCGAACCTGAGTAGTCGAGGGTGGGCAAGGGTAGGGCTCAGAATGAGTAAGAGGTGGGCAACAGCTGCTGTCTCTTAGTGGAACAGACTGGGTAGCCGAAGAAGAGGAAGGAGTCGAGCAGTCACTGTCTCTCGAAGGAGCAAATTGACAAGGAGACGGTATCAAACAATCACTGTCTCTCGATGGAGCGGACGACAGATCCGTAGGTCGTGGAAGCCACTGTACCTGAAAATAAGTGGGAGAAGACTGCCGCTGGCATTGCAACGATCTCCAGGAGGTCCTAGCGCCAATCGATCTTCCATGTGCTCGAAAGGACTTAGTGCGCATCGGATGCGTCTCATTGCCTTGAGCATAATACTCTGGTAGCCGATGCAGAACGATCTGTGTGGCCCAAAAAGGAGAGGTGGCACAAGGAGGGCCTGGTGGAAGACGCATGTACTCCGGAGGGGTGGGGATCAATGGAGAAGAGAAGAGAAGAGAGATGAAACTCTGATGAATGGAATGATGAAGTTCTGAATCATGGAGTGAATGTGATACAAGGGAACAAGGGTGCCATAGCACAAGGAAGATGATGATGACAGCCACACACCACGAACCGCAATGTCCTCCTGAAGGGGTGTGAGGGTAGTGGAGAGGTTGGAGAGAAGAGGTGACGGACTGAATGAATCAGCCGTAAGGAATGAATGAGAGAGTGGCCTATAAATAGGCACAGTTAGTCTAGGATGGCGCCCCTTTTTGGGACTGCAAACCCTAAACGCAAAACACAGAAACACAAAAATGCAAATTATGGGTAAAGGGTTTCTCAACAGGAGTATGTTTAGCATAATCATCGAGAGATTCTTGCTTGTACGAAGGAAGGGATTTTGGATGCATAGGTGAATACCCACAAGGTTCTTTGCTCCTTTTCTGCCTTTCATGAGCGAGGTATTATTCTCTTCTTTACAAGCTAGATCCTTGTCATCATCGGATTCATTAGTGGTTGGTGTCTCTTCTTCAGATTGATGGTGTGGAGGAGATTTTTGCTGGTCCGTGTGGCTTCTATGATGTTGTGCTTTGCTCTCCCTCAGCTCAGGATTTTCTTTTCCATCAATATCCTCTCTTTTTTGATAAATAGTTGGTGCATATTGTTTCTCGGCGTTCAATGGTGGATTTCCAATGTATGCTCAAGCAAGCATGTCTGGTATGGGTGGAAGTGGAGCGATGCCTGGCTCTCTATTGGACCCTCCTCAAGGATGCTATGGTTGCTATCAGCCATGTGTTGGTGCCCCCTAGTCTGAAGGCAGCCAACAGAAACAGGATGTGCATGCTTTGGAATAGAGCCAGAAAGAGGTCCAATTGGTTGTGCTTCAATTGCAATGGTATGCGGCCTCTTTGGATTTGCCTCAAGTGGGGTACTTTCGCTGGACACTGCTTCTCTTGTGGTTAGTTGGGTCACTTCTTCACAAAGTGTCCAAAATAGAAAGACTACCTTGGTAGACAAGCCTATTGATAAAGAGCAAAATGTGCCCCGTCTTGCTGAGCAACATTAAAAAAACCAGCTCCTCCTTCAGATCTTGGAACACAAGGGTGGACGGAAGCCCGGCACAACAAAGGAAAAGCCAAGGAGACTTCTGTGTGTGCAGCATGTGTTGGCCCTTCTTCATCATTGGACCAACCCTCTTTGCACTTATTCGTGTTATCGAGATGTGCTGACAACTTCTGTCTCTACTACTCCCAAGGATCTGCAGCCCCCCAAAGAGCAGCAACAACAATAGCTTGCATGCGATCCACCAGCCCTATTGGCCTTTGATGTGGATGGTTGAGTGATTACTCCGTGGGATTGCAAGTACTTAGGTTCTACCTCCCACCCTGTAGATGGACCTTCCTCCTCAAGGGCCAATCCGTAGAGGCCCAATCCTTTTGCAGTGCTAGGAGACTTCTTTGAAAATGGTGTATTGGAGATATTGGCAGTGAAGGCCCAGGCCCATGCGGCAAAATCTCGTCAACACTCTTGATCTTGTGTCTATTGAGTCCGAGGGTGCCTTTTGCACACTCGTCCTTATGTGTTTGTTGAATCCATTGTAATTGGTTTATACATGATGGCCGAGAGCCACTCTGAACTTTGTAATCCTGTGGTCCTGCACCTTTTTTGTAATTAATATAAACAACCCATTGCAGAGAGAGAGAGAGAGAGAGAGAGAGAGAGAGAGAGAGAGAGAGAGAGAGAATGTGTGTTTGTGTGTGTGTTAAAGTACATCATGTTGGCAGATTCTGGCCGAAACTGGGATTCTCTCAACTTCTTTTCTGTGAGTATAAAAATTCAGCCAATGATTATGGCAGAGATCTAAGTTTTGATGCAAGGTAAAGTGGTAATTGGGAAAATGTATAATTTTTGCTGTGCTGGCCTGATTTGCTATGGTGCTTGGTAGCCAGAATTCAATGCTCTTGAGGCATTGTATGCAAAGGATTTGACTCCTCCAAATGCAAGAGTTCGACCTTTAGACAATTTGACAAGATGTCGGCGGATCTTACCACAGGTTTCCCTTGGGCAAATGACTAAATTGACTTGTTTAACGTATGTTTGTTTCGTTTAATTTTCATGACATGTTGTCACACACAGTCCATTGTTGATCTGCCACAGGAGATACCTGAATCTATGGCTAATGTTCCACAAAGACCACCAAGATCTCTAGAGTCCATTTCAGCACAAGAAAGAGCCAAGGTGTTTGGTTGGATTTTATTGCTGTTGCATTTCCATGGCTTGGTGCTTCTTTGTAATCTCTTAAGCTAAGGAGAACAATGCTAGATTCATGTTGTTTTAAATGAAGAAACCCATGGCTTCAAAGATTGCAAGGGTGTGGTATATTGAATTATGGAAAATTTTTAGGTTATAGATCATCTACTGTTAAAAATGAGTAAGGGTACATTAGGCATGAAAAGAGCACTTAATTGTTCATGTGTGTATGTCTGGCTCTCTTAGTGCCTTTATGCCATAGCTACACAGATACCTTAGCTAACAAAATAGGAAGATTCTGGTCTCAGGTTACTGGAAATTTTCAAATTTTGTGGTGCAAGCCTATGTAGACTGCTCTTTCTTCTTACCCTAGATGATGAATGAGATATATGTAAGTTTTTCTAAATCCGAAATCTTTTCCTTTAAAGCAAGCATATTTGCCGTATGTACTAGGTGTGATAATTCAATCTGAAGAGTTGTTTAGATATTTTGCTCACTTAATGTGGATTACTAATGGCATACAACAAGCAATCCAGAATTTCAGGCACTTCAGCATGAGGAAACAGAAAAACAAGGAAGGATTGTGTTCTGTATGTCTAGGGCCTCATAAGTACACAGATTGCTCAAAATGGCAGCTAACAACATATTTTTCTTGACACATGCATCAGCCTGAATCCCAAATGTAATAGCAACTTAATTTCTCTTGAACTGTGTGGGTAGTCCAGGAGCAGAAGAAGCCTGATCCTATGGGAATCTACTCCAATTAAGATTTCCTAAGATTTGATTAGAAGTTCCTTCGCCATCTTCGATTACCAATTCCAACAAAATTGCTTTGTAGTTTCTTTTGCACTTGAGGGGTGAAGGGTTTCTTTTAGTTTTAGATTTGCAGAAATCTAGGAATATGTTTTGGCTTTTCTTAACTGGCTCGCAATATTATCTGCACATTTCTGCCATGTCATTGCTTTTCAGCCATAAAGCACCAAGCATCAGACACACGCCTGTGGTCATCTGCACATTTCTGCATTGTTGCTGCTTTGGTGAAGAGGCAAAGTTCGGTGGACTCCAAATTTTCTGTTTTTGTCTTCTTCACACAGTTATGTCAATTATTGAGCACATCGCAGTTCTAGACGAAGACTTGATGCCACAGGTTGAAATCAGCTTCTTGAATTTTGTTGTTACATAAGTAGGCTGTTAGATTCAAATGCAAAGCATAAGTTAAAAGAGAGAACACTACCTAAACATTACACACAAATGACACAAAATGTAGGAGAGTTTATATATCGTGAGTGCAACAGCAATATGCCAAGCACAAATGAGTTACAACCAAGAGGATGTTACAATGGCAGATGATTACAATGATAGCTGATACTTCCCAGCCTTGCCCTTCTGTTTGGAAGCTTCGATAGCACATAGAAAACAGGAGAGAGCAAAGGCTGCATGTGCAAGAAAGTGTGGTTGAGGCTTGTAAAATGAGCCACAAACTGATACACTAAATAAAGTGTTGTACTCGAGCCTCACATCTCCACAATTTAGCTAAATACTTTTTTTGAGCATGCAACCAAAATTGACCACTAAATGTGTATAATTTGGTAGGTCTATGAATCATGGATGGTATAATGGCCCTTTTTTCTAGGAGGGATTGCCCCACCTGGACCCTTGTAGAGGGGGGCTTCTCTCCCCTTTGTATGTCCCCTTTGGTGGGGAAAGCCCCCCTATGACAAGTCCTCCAAATAAGGACGAAGTGTAGGAATGACTCTACACGTGCATGTAGCCAAGTTGACAATGTGCAAACCCTTGTCTATCGTTTGTCTCACAAGGGGCCCAATATGTGAAGCTCTATACTAGTAGCAACTTCCTATTACACTAAGAAATCCTCTCTTTCAAAAGATGAGGAAATCCATCGATCTTTCAACCAATCTCTACAAAGATCCTATCTCATGCGGCTTCATCCTTGTCCAAATACTCATCCACCAAAGCCCAAATGTTCCATGAGAGAATCCTCATGGAGAGCATCTAGGTCTCTTAGATCCATGTGGCTCCACAACCCGCGCTTGACTCTTATGCCGCCTAGTGTCTATTCTGTCCTATCTCATCTCTTTGTAGCCTCATGAAGAGAGGGAAACTCGAAGGAGTCAAGGGAATCATCAAAATTGGTACCAAGCTCTTCCTCACTCCCTCCTGCCTCCCTTGATAGCTAGCAAGTATCTGTGTAAATCCACCTCTCTCCACGGAAGGGATCTCTCCCTCTCCTCTTGAGTGTCGTGAAGCTATTTGGCTACACTTGGTCACCATCTGATCTTGAAATTAAGACCTACTAGATAAATGTGCTCTGCATAAATGCCTTCTCCTCATGTGGGGGGCTCATAAAGGTAGAGTTAGCAATTTCCTACATAGTTATATGAAGGGTGAAGCATTGATCTCCAATAGGTAGACTATGCTAGTATCAGAGCTCCTAACGTCCTCATTTGATTAAGATTGAGGCTCACAATGAAACAAGACACATAATAACATGTTTGCTATCTAACTAAAGAAGAGAGAGAGAGAGGTAGAAAGGAAAGAGAAAGGCTACAGTACTGCACAAAAGAACATTTAGGATAGATTTTTGATTCAATATACATGAGATAGGCCTTAGTTAAATAGATCCATGTTTACACCAATACCCTTGACCTCATTTAATGTTGGATGGTTAGGTGGCATAGGAGGTGCACACCCACGCACACTTAAGTCTCTTAGAGTACATTCACACAGAGGATGGTAAATAACTAACCAACCTCCCTTTAAGTCAAGGGTGGCTGAACTTGTGACATGAAATAGTAAAGCAAATAGGAAGGTCTTACCTTAGAAGAGGCAATGTCTAGTCCTGTACAATAGATTCTTGTTAGTAGAAATAATATTTGTAACTAGAGCTAGAACATGGTCCTGTACAATAGATTTTTGTTACTAGAAAGAATATTTGTTACTAGAGCTAGAACATGGTACAAATAAGCTTAGGGACTGAAATTTGGCACTCTTTTATCCATTCTTTGATGTGCCAGTTGTAAAAGCATGAGTAATGACACTTGCTTCACTTGAACTTGTCTCCTCATGATGTGCATCTTGCTCTAGAATCATCGGCACTAACTCCAACCAAGGATGATATGCATCGTGCTCCACTTAAACTTGTTTCCTTATGATGTGTATCTTGCTCTAGAATCATCGGCACTAAGTCCTACCAAGGATGATATCTTGTGGACATGATGTGAGGAGGTTGGTGAGAACATTGTAATTGAGTGAGGGGAGATATGACTATGTCACAACCGTGTTGTTTGACTAGGTAGTCTTCCTAAGGGATACTAAATCATTCTGGATCTCCTCCATCTTGTCGGTGTGGTCCTTCATGGTGGTGGAATTTGAGATAGATAGCTGTCTTAAGCTCATCTTTTTTTTTAACCCCAAGAAAAGAGAGCTCTATTAATAACACCTTGGAGAATAGTCCCCCAAGGTAGATACAAAGGACAAGGAACTATGTGAAGAGTGACTAAGTACATAAAAAAAACAATGGTTGTGTGAATAACAAATTTGGTGGGCTAAAATTCCAGATCATCTGAGGGATAGTATGAAAGAAGGTTTCCGAATCCCAAATCTCCAAGAAAGCCTCTCTTTTCTTCCTTGTCCTCTCAGAGCTGCCTTGCATCCTCTCCCATCCCCTATGGAGCATCTGTACTATCTTTGTCCAAATCCTTGATAAAGACTCCCCAGTGGATGTTGGGAATAAAGGCTCACTGTGCCTTTTACCGTGTTCGAGTGTGAACGCACCCTTACACTTTGTACTTTATATATATATTCAAAACCTAAAATGTGGTACATTCGTCATTGTACTGAATACCCATTGTGTCGTGCTCGCCCACTCACTCTGCTGCTCTTTCAACTCTCTGCACCTTCACTCTCAGCTTAGCTCATGCACAGACTCCACAGCTACAAACTGGTATCAGAATAGGTGATAGGCGTGAGGTGACACGCTTGAGGTGATGAGTGATAGTTAGGGCGTGCGTTGTCAGGGCATGTGACAGACAAGTCACAAGTCGGTTGGATAGGCAGGTGTGATAGACAAGTCGCAGGCAGGCTCATGTGCAGACAAGCACTCCCCAGACGGGACGGACATGCTGCAACTTGGCAAAACAGGCAGACGGGACAAACAATGCTGACGTGACGTGCTGATGGGACATGCAGGTAGGCATTGACAGCACATGCGAGCAGGCGTTGACGACTCTAGGATAGGTCAACACGTCGGACGGACGTCTTCTTTTTCGTCAAAATTTTGTGAAATTCCTGAAATTTTTTCTTCTCCCCTTTGCCGGGCGTTCATATGCACAAGCAATTGCCCGTGAAATTTTGAGCCTTTTCATATTTCAGTGAAATTTCTTCAATTTCAGTGAAATTTGTGCACAGCGGACCCGAAAAATTTGGGGCTTTTGCAGAATTTCATCAATTTGTGCAAGAATTGCTTGGTATATGCTCTTGGGCACTTGAATTGATGCAATTTAAATAGATTATCCTCTTAAAAATTTGGGGCTTTTGACCCAAATTGTCAAATTTGGGTCACCGAACATGCCTTTGGAGCAGAAATTGCAGTGAAATTTTGGGGATTTCACATGTAACTGTTGGCTTGGTCTCTAATTGTGTCAGAAATTGCTTGAGGAGTGCAGCAAACGACATTTTTTAATTCTGAAAATTCATTTGCAGATCTGAAAATATCTGCAATCCTGGGATTTTCATTGTTGGTTGGTACTCTTGTGCAGTGTGGTCACTTGTGTCATATTTGGGCTTGCCTTTGGTGACTGGCTAGTCAAATTGGGACTGCAAATTATGGTTGGAAACAGTGATTGCAGTAATCTTTTGCACATGAAGCTTGAGGGTGCCCATAATTTTGCAATTTGGCAGAAACAATGCTGTAATGTCTTGGTGCAGAAGAAACATGTAAAGCCCATCAAAACAAAGGGAATCAAATCAACAGACATGGAACAAGACGAGTGGTATGACTTGGATGAGCTTGCTTGCTCTACCATTGAGCTCTCAGTGTCAGTCAACTTGCTCTTCAACATTGAGAAGCTGAATTCAATATATGCAATGTGGCAAGGACTTGAAGAATTGTATGCTCAGAAAAGTGCAGCCAGCAAGGTTTATCGGCTGAAAAAACTGATGGACTTTTGTACGAGCCATATCTGTACATTTGAATGAGTTTAACTCAATTTTCAATCAGCTAATTGCTTTGAATTTTCATATTGATGAAGAGTTCAAAGCTACCTTCTTTCTATGCACTCTACCTGAAAGTTGGGATACTTTCAGGACAGCTTTGAGTAATTCGAATGCTCAGCTGTTATACTCTGATGTGGAGAGTTCTTTGCTGATGGAAGAACTCAATAGGCAGAATAGCTTAGCAAACAAGTCTTCAAATGCATTAGACACTAGAGGTAGATTTCAGCATAAGAGAAGTTCTAAAAGTAGAGCACGCAACAAATCTTGTGGAAAGAATGTGGAGTGCCTATCATTGTGGCAAAAAGGGGCACTACAAAAGGGATTGTTTTCAGCTAAAGAAAAAGAAGGGCAAACACAAAAACAATAAAGCCAACGAGGCTGAAAACAAGGACAACCAGCACGCCAAAAAGAGCAATGTGAAAATAGAAGAGGTTAATGTAGTCACTCATGATAATGACAGTGACGGTGATGTACTTTTAGCTTCTTCTTTGGATGCATATGCATTGATTGCAGATTCTGAGGATGATATTCACACTTGGATACTTGATTCAGGTGCGTCATTTCATGTCACACCACATCATGAGTGGTTCTCTGACTACAATTGTGCAGTATGTGGTGTTGTCCACTTGGGGGATAACTATGCATGTAAAATTGCAAGCATTGGCAATGTGAAATTGGAATTTCAGCATGGCTCCGTGTTTGTTTTGCATAATGTGAGACATGTACCTCAACTCAAGAAGAGCTTGATAAGCACAAGGCAACTAGATGATGAAGGCTATCACACCATCTTTGGGGATAGCAAATGGAAAATATGTAAGGGCTCTCGCATTGTTGCTAAGGGGTCCAAAAGTGATACTCTGTATCCTCTACATGTATCTAGTGTGCGTGACCATGTTGTCACCATAACTAAGCAGGCAAGTGTTTCTTTGTGGCATAGCGAGTTGGGACACATGAGTCAATTTGGAATGAAAGTGCTCTCTTGTTTGGGTTATTTGCCGTCTTTGAGGTATGCTGATTTTGAACAGTGTGATCATTGTATTTATGGTAAACATGCTCAAACGTCACACAAAAAATCTCTTTCTCTAAAGTCTTCACCCTTAGAGTTAGTACATTCAAATGTATGTTAAATGCCATGATTATCTCTAGGGGGGAATAAGTATTTTATTACCTTTGTTATGATGCCACTGGCAAAGTTTGGGTTTACTAATCCGTTGCAAAGACGAGGCCTTGGATAAATTTAAAACATTCATGGCACTTACTGAAAATTAGACTAGCAAGACGTTAAAATGCCTTCACTTTGACAATGGTGGGGAATATGTGTCCAAAGCCTTTCAAGACTTTTGTGATAGCAAAGGGATTAAGAGGGAGCTTACTGCTTCTCATAATCCGCCCTAAAACGGTATTATAGAGTGTATGAATCGGATCATTCAAGACAAGGTCCGTACAATGCTGTCACATGTTGCTTTACCCCATGGTTTTTGGGCAGAGGCTGTTATGACAGCCGTACATGCGATTAATTGGTCACCAAATAGGTCTTTTGGGGGGGGGGAGGGAGTTCCCCAAGAAGTGTGGTCGGGCAAGCCACCTTCGTATGCACACTTGAAAGTATCTAGTTGCGTGGCATTTGTGCACATATTTAAGGAAGAACGCGGCAAACTTGAGTCAAAGTCATGTGAATGTATTTTCCTAGGATATGGTGATGAAGGTGAAATGGGGTATAGATTATGGGATCCCAAGAAAAGAAAAGTGGTACGCAGCAATGATGTCATCTTCTGGGAAGATCACATGCACAAACAGTCCGAAAGAACATAGGAGGTCCGAAGGGTTGTATTTCGGGAGGATATACCAATAGGACATCAAAGAATGCCCATTAGATAGCAGTAAATACTTGCTGCAAATGTCCCTGAAAATGTAGGGAATGATGCTATAAATGATCAACAAGATCTTGCCCATGATGTCCCATAGATCTAACAAGAACATGTGCATCTGGAACAACTTGAACCAGTTATACAGCAAGCTGTACCTGCAGAGCAACAAGCTGTTAATGCAGATTTACAGGCTGAACAGCCAGCAAATATTGACCACTGGGTTTGTAGGTCGACTAGAGTGCAAAAACAGTCAAATAGATTTATTCCTAGAGTAAACTATGTGGTTGATTATGTCATGTTAACAGATTGTGGTGAACCGTCGTGCTTCCAAGAAGCAATGGACAGACAAGATAGTAAGAAATGGCAAAAAGCAATGCTATCAGAGATGGAATCTCTCATGAAGAATGGCACTTGGGATTTGATACTTTTGCCAAAAGGACAAAAAGTGCTACCCTGTAAATGGGTTTACAAAATGAAAGTCACTTTTGGTTCTTTGCCCAAGTGTAAGGTATGGTTGGTTGCTTAAGGATACAAGCAAGAACATGGAATTGATTTTGATGAAATCTTTTCTTCTGTAGTCAAAATGACTACTTTGCGAACCATCTTGGGCTTGGTTGTATCTGAGGATATGAAACTCATATCGATGGATGTAAAAACCGCCTTACGTGAGGAAATCTATATGTAGCAGCCTGACGGTTTTGTTGCAAAGGAAAAAGAGCACATGGTATGTAAACTCAACAAAAGTCCGTATGGGCTGAAGCAGGCACCATGTGAATGGTATCACAAATTTGATACATTCATGCAATCTCAGGGATTTCATCGTTCTCAAGTTGATCATTGCTTATATACGAAGAACGTAGTAGATGGCAGCCTTATTCTCCTGGTTTTATATGTGGATGACATGCTAATTGCAGGCAAGGATGTTCATGCCTTGGACTCCTTAAAATAGAGTCTACACAATAGCTTTGATATGAAAGATCTTGGTGAGGCAAATCACATTCTTGGCATGCGTATACTCAGAGACAAATAAAAAAGTTTTCTTTATCTGTCACAACGGAAGTATATTACGAAAGTTCTGCAACTTTTTAATATGGAGGGGGGGAAAGCTATTAGTGTACCATTGCCTTCATATGTGAAACTTAGTACAGACGACAGCCCTACATCAGATGATGGTAAGGCTGAAATGGCCAAGATACCTTATACTTCAGCTGTTGGTAGCTTGATGTATGCTATGGTTGCTACATGTCCTGACATTGCATTTGCGGTGGGAGTAGTTAGCAGATACATGGCATATCGTGGCAAAAAGGAGTGGGAAGCAGTGAAGAGTATCATGAGATACCTTAAGGGCACAAAGGATTTGTGTATCTGCTTTGGTAAGCAGAAGTCATCTGTTGTTGGTTTCACGGATGTAGACTATGCTGGCCATCCTGACTGTAGAAAGTCTACTTCAGGATATGTGTTTATGTTCATAGGAGGAGCAATCTCTTGGATATCTAGGCTGCAAAAGTGTGTTGCACTGTCTACTACAGAGGTAGAATATGTGGCTGCCACAGAGGCATGCAAAGAGGCTTTATGGCTTTCACGTCTGGTGAGAGAGCTTGGGATTACAGAGGTTCCTATCCTCCATTGTGATAGTCAGAGTACTATCATGCTAGCACGAAATCCTGTCTTTCACGCAAAGACAAAGCACATACAGGTGAAGTATCACTTCATCAGGGATGTACTTGACAGCAAAGGCATTGAGCTTGTCAAGGTACATACAGATGATAGTCCTGCAGACCTTCTCACGAAAAGTCTTCCAGTCGAGCGGTTTGCTCATTGCCGCTAGATGATGGGGGTTGGATAGTATATGTGTCTTTCAGCTTTGTACATACATACACTTAGCTGATTCTTTCCTCTACCTTCAGGCACGTTGCCTTTAGGTGGGAGGTTGTTGGGAATAAAGGCTCACCGTGCCTTTTATTGTGTTTGGGTGTGAAGTTTGAACACACCCTTACACCTTGTACTTTATATATATTCAAAACCTAAAATGTGGTACACTTGTCATTGTATCGAATACCCATTGTGTCGTGCTCACCCACTCACTCTACTGCTGCACCTTCACTCTCAGCTCAGCTCACGCACAGACTCGACAACTACAGTGGATATATCATGAAGATCAATGACCTGATTACATCTTGCAGTCCATATGAACGAAGCTATAATGCTGGAAATCAGCTCCCATCTATGATGACGCCCCTGAGTCCATTGTGTCTGTGAGTAGTCTGGGGTAGGGATCCTACTCAGACGCTGTCCAATGATGAGAAAAGAAGTGCTCCCTTGAACGTCGTCATAGCTGCACGCTGGACCTCTGTCTGTTGCCCAAGCTACAGCCCCCCATGTCACCACCATGGACCCCCCTAGTGCCATGAAATACTATATCCTGAGACGAAGAAGGCAATGTTGAGAATGGATGGGGCAGCAAGTGCGATGGCTGATGGCTGCTTTTTAAGGCAGCCACCACAAAATCTGGCTGGCTGCTGCCCAAGTGGGTGGACTTACTGTCCATAAGGGCTGACATGCAGGTCAGCAGAAGACCATCAAGTGCTGCTTGGAAAATGCCCTAAAATGCATGATTAATGCTGGCATAATGATTGCAAGGTATTGTGTGAATCAATCTGAAAATGCAATGGAAAATGACAAAGTTAGACTGCCCAAAGTTCCTTTCAGATTGTGGTGAGGGCTCACAAATAGGAGATGACCAGCAGAAATGCAATGAGTGCTGACATGAGAGAGGGTGCTGGCAGTCATGTTTTGAAAAATGTCTTTTCTATATGTTATTTTCTTGTTGTGAGTCTTGTCTGAGTCAGATGGAGACGATTGGAGCTGTGGCACTGTCTATCCTGGACATTTTTGCATGTGTATGTCCAGCCAGGCATAGCACCACCTGTCCAAATATCATGGGGATGCAAGTCATTTTTTTTGGGCTGCCCAAGTGGCATCTTTTCCTGAAGCCAGTTTTATAGCTGTTTGCTGGTCCAACTAACATTTATGATCAGATCAATTCCCAGATTTCTGACGCTAGTCCTTAGGGCAATTCGCTCGTTCAATCTTCATTTTACTCTATAATTTCCTTATCTTGCGACAACAATGGGTAACTCAAATGCCATGCTGTTATATTCAGACGTGGAGAGCTCTTCACTCATGGAAGAGCTAAATAGGCAAAATAATTCAGCAAACAAGTCTTCCAATGCACTACATACTAGAGACAGATCCGAGCAAAAGGGTAATTCTGAAAACAAAGCACGCAACAAGTCTCGTGGGAAAAATGTAGAGTGCCATCATTGTGGCAAGAAAGGGCATTTTAAGCGGGATTGCTTTAAGTGGAAGAAAGAGAAGGGCAAGGACAAAAGCATTGATGATAGCAAGGATGAGAAAAAGGATAGCCAACATGCAAAGAAGAGCAGTGTTAAGATAGAAGAAGTCAATGTAGTTAGTCACAAGAGTGACAGTGGTTGTGATGTATTCTTTGCTTCTTCGTTTAGTGCACAATCATTGAGATTTTGATGATGACATGCACACTTGGATTCTTGGTTCGGGTGCTTCATTCCATGTAACACCACACCGTGAGTGGTTTTTTGACTAGTGGTGGTAGACATGGTGTTGTCCACTTGGGCGACAATAATGAATGTGACATTGTAGGGATTGGCAGTGTGTTCCCATTGGAACTTATCTTTCCTCAATAGGGGATATAGGTCCTTCGTATATGTGGCAATGTTGGATGCAAAGGAATTTACCCAATTTAAGCAACCTAGAAATTGCTGTAATTGTTTTACTGAGTTTAAGCTATTTGACATATCCACAAGTTTTTTCAAGACATGGTCTTGAAGTCTGATTTGTCCCTGAGAAATTTCAATACCAAGAAAATCAATGGAAGATTGGAACATGAGGGACTTGGTTGGTGATAGAATCATTCTGGCGGCTTCAATTGCAGTGGCAACCTGAGATAGATGATCTAGATGTTCTTGAATAGTTTCAGAAAATACTAGAATATCATGTATGTATGTTAGACAAAAAGGAAAATTCCCAAAGATTGCATCAGTCCACTCCTGAAATTTAGTGGGTGCAACCTTAATGCCGAAGGAAAGAACTGTCCATTGGTGGTGTCCATGGGGGAACACAGAAAGCTATTTTATACATTTCTTCCTTTTTTAAGGGCAATTGCCAAAAGCCAGATTTGAGATCAAACTTGCTAAAAACATTAGCCTTTTTGATTCTTTTTAGCAGTAGGTCCTTCAAAGGAATAGGATGACCATGACCTATGAGATACTTGTTCAGAGGTTTATAATTGATAACCATTTTCTTCTTGTCTCGTTTCTGCTATGAATGCTTATTGACATAGAATGCTTGACAAGCCCAAGGGGAAGTTGTTGGTTCGATCAATCCTTTTTCCAATAGGGATTGTATTTCTTCTTTGCAGAGCATTAAATCTTCTTCTTTCATGTCTTGGTGCACAGCTTTTGTGGGGATAGCATTTGGCTGAATGGATAGAGAAATAGCATATTTTTGTCGTTTCTCCTTGTACATCATGGGGTCTTCATGCATGAACTGTTGAAGTCTGTTCTTCATGTGTGATTTGATCTTTATGCTTTTTCATTTCTTGCTGTATCCAGAATTCTCTGGCAACTGTTTTGCCTTGGCCAGTGGTCTCGGTGATTGAGTAGATTGTTCTACCAATCCGAGGGAGTAGAGGAAGTTCTGCCTTTCGGTTTCGATAGGTGATGCCAAATTTAGTGGACCAGAAGGTGTATGGAACAAGATACTGTAGGATATTTGTGCCAATCAGAAGGTCATACCTCATTTGCCACATGAGCTGAATTTCAATGGGCACTTTGATTTTATCAAACTGAAGATATGCCTGTGTAACATGGATAAGTGTAATCTTCTTATTGTTGGAGAGCTCTACTATAATAGGTGTAGTAACCTTTATACATTTTTTGGGGAAGAGCTCAAAAGGGGCAATGGTAAGACTTGATCCTGTGTCAAGTAAAGCGTCAACATTCAAAGAGAATTGTGGCATGTTTTTGAGTTGAACACATACCATAGGAATGGGTCCACCAGTGTCTAGGGCATTGACTTTGAATGTGCGTGCCTTTTGTAATCTGATTTGGTTTACTGGAGTTGTAGGAGTAGGCCTTCCTTGGGAAGTAGAAGGTAGTTATTGTAGTTCTTTTAAGATACTAGTTGTATCTTCTGCTATATCTTTCTGACTAGAAAGAATTCTCCTGTAAACTTTGCATAGTGACCTAACTTCTTGTTGCATTAGAGAAAATGCTTTTAGCATTTCTTCACCTGTATGCTGAGTAGCAATGGTTGTTGGTGTCAAGGATTGTAACAATTGGGATGCAGTTCTTGGTTGATGTAGACTTTCCAGCTTATGTGGTATGAACATGTTTCCCTGATTCTTTGTTTCTGGGGCCAAAGTACTTGGTTTAGGTAAATCATAAGGGTTAGAGAAAAACTCTTTTCTTATTTTATCCTTAGTCTTTTTGGTTTTGGAAGAGGATGTGTCAGTATCTGAAGTGTCTGATGATTCGGAGGAATCATATTTCTTTTGTTTTCCTTTTAAGTCTTTGGGGTAGGAACGAAAAGCTGAAGCCATGAATTTTTGTTTTTTATCTCCTGGGAAATAAGACTTGTGAGCATTTACTAGGTGAAAGTTATATGATATGATTGTATCCTCATCCGAGACTTCTATTGCACAGAAACAGTGTCTCCTTGTTTTGCCTCTTCTTCCTCAGCTGTGTGCCAAGAATTTGAGGAGTCTATTGTAGCAAAACCTTCTAAGTTATAAGATTCTGTCTCAGTAACAGAATCAGTGTCATACTCACTATCATGAGAGTATTCAGTGTCCGAGCTGTCATATGAGTAACAGCTGTCATAGTCAATGTGATGTTGCAACATATTGACTTTGGCGGCATTTGCTTGTTCTTTCTTCTTTGGACATTTGTTAGCCGAATGAGACGGAATTCCATAAATGAAACATTTCAGTTTCTTTTTCTTTAATTCATTCATATACTCCTGGCTGTATTGTGGCTTTCCTTTTGGGTGTTTGTATGGCTTTCTTGAATGCCTTGAGTACCTAGGTATTGTATCATCTTGTTTATTAAAAAAGGATTTAGCATAAGAATAAGTTCTATGACACCTGGAGAGATGGCGATGTCTGTATCTTGGTACATTGTCACATCCGAAATCCATGTCAAATTTATGTGCCTGCTTGCAGATGGATTGGGGAAACCTTTGGTTTAGCTGAGTCATCTTCTGGTGGTGACAAACTTCTTTGATTGTTTGTTCTATGGTCTGAATAATCTGTTCCACACTATCTGTAAAGTCTCTATTTTCCGTCTTCATTTTCTGTTTGCAGTAAAATGGAATGGACTCTGGGAAGGAGCAAACAAGGTGTTTCTTCATGGTGTTATCATGAGCTTCTAAGCCTTCATATAAAAGATCTCGCATATAGATCAAATAATCTTTATACATGCGGGGGTCGCAAAGCTTGGACTTAAAGAATGCTTCACGAGCTTCTAAAACATCATCAAGTTTATTGCCTACTGGTTCTTCTAGTAGTAATTTAAAAAATATCTGTATAGGATCTGGGTCCCGTACAATGGCGGCTTTTACATGGGGATGGATAGATGTCCACCAATGCTTGATTTCACCGACAAATCCATGTATGATAGCATTTAGTTCATCAATTCTGTTGGTTTGTGGCTTATCAACTATCTTTTGTCCTGCATATGCATACATCATGTAGATGAGCAGTTTAATCTCTTCTGGTGTCTTTCCATCAGTAGACCAAATAGGAAATGGACTGACTTTCTCTAGAACGCTAATCTTTTTGTAGAAATTGTTATGGGATGGTTTGGATGTAGAACCAGAAGTAGTTGCATTCAATGAAGCAATTGGAATAACAGAATGATGTGCATTCATTTATGCACGAAGAATGCTAGTGGGAGATTTGGACCTGTGAGGATTAATGGGTGTGAATTCCTCCTCAATCGCACTATCACCATCTTCATCCGAAGATGTGAGGGTGTAGGCTATTCTTTCTTCAAAATAAGTCTGATCCCGAGCAGACCATGCAGGTATTTCTACAGAGGGTAGATCTGGTGGAGTCTGTTGAATACTCTCACCCATGTGTCTGGAGTTCAGTCTGTTATGAACATGTTTGGTAAGATCATCGTCATCCTGTTGCTCAGGGTCTATGCACAAGGGCATGTTTTCAAGAACTAGATTTTCTTTTCTTACTCTTCTGATCTTTTCCAGGTCAAGATCAATATCATCAAACGCTAATTTGTAGTCAGACTCTGACCAATCAGGGAACATGAATTCCAAGTATTCTTAGAGTTCTAATGCTGTTGAGCATGGTTGTATTGTTTTCTGGAGCAATGTTGTCCGCAACAGAACCTTCACTGCTCCAGAAAACAATACAACCAGGCTAAACAGCATTAGAACTGTCAGAATACTTGGAATTCATGTTCCCTGATTGGTCAGAGTCTGACTACAAATTAGCTTTTGATGATATTGATCTTGACTTGGAAAAGATCAAAAGAGTAAGAGAAGAAAATCTAGTTCTTGAAAATATGCCCCTGTGCATAGACCCTGAGCAACAGGATGACGATGATCTTACCAGACATGTTCATAACAGACTGAACTCCAGATACATGGGTGAGAGTATTCAACAGACTCCACCAGATCTACCCTCTGTAGAAATACCTGCATGGTCTGCTCGGGATCAAACTTATTTTGAAGAAAGAATAGCCTACACCCTCACATCTTCGGATGAAGATGGTGATAGTGTGATTGAGAAGGAATTCATACCCATTAATCCTCACAGGTCCAAATCCCCCACTAGCATTCTTCGCGCACAAATAAATGCACAACATTTTGTTATTCCAGCTGCTTCATTGAATGCAACTACTTCTGGTTCTACATCCAAACCATCCCATAACAATTTCTACAAAAAGATTGGTGTTTCAGAGAAAGTTGGTTCATTTTCTATTTGGTCTATTGATGGGAAGACACCAAAAGAGATTAAACTGCTCATCTACATGATGTATGCATATGCAGGACAAAAGATAGTTGATAAACCACAAACCAACAGAATTGATGTACTAAATGCTATCACACATGGATTTGTCGGTGAAATCAAGCATTGGTGGACATCTATCCATCCCCAGGTAAAAGCCGCCATTGCACGGGACCCAGACCTTGTACAGATATTTTTTGAATTACTACTAGGAGAACCAGTAGGCAATAAACTTGATGATGTTTTAGAAGCTCGTGAAGCATTCTTTAAGTCCAAGCTTTGCGACCCCCGTATGTATAAAGAATACTTGATCTATATGCGAGATCTTTTATATGAAGGCTTAGGAGCTCATGATAACACCATGAAGGAACACCTTGTTTGCTCCTTCCCAGAGCCCATTCCATTTTACTGCAAACAGAAAATGAAGACAGAAAATAGAGACTTTACAGATAGTGTGGGATAGATTATTCAGACCATACAACAAACAGTCAAAGAAGTTTGTCACCACCAGAAGATGACTCAGCTAAACCAAAGGTTTCCCCAATCCATCTGCAAGCAGACACATAAATTTGACATGGATTTCGGATGTGACAAATGTACATGTGACAATGTACCAAGGTACAGATATCGGCATCAGAGACATCGCCATCTCTCCAGGTGTCATAGAACTTATTCTCATGCTAAATCCTTTTTCAATAAACAAGATGATACAATACCTAGGTACTCAAGGCATTCAAGGTTCTCAAGGCATTCAAGAAAGCCATATAAACACCCAAAAGGAAAGCCACAATACAGCCAGGAGTATATAAATGAATTAAAGAAAAAGAAACTGAAATGTTTTATTTGTGGAAGTTCGTCTCATTCGGCTAACAAATGTCCAAAGAAGAAAGAACAAGCAAATGCCGCCAAAGTCAATATGTTGCAACATCACATTGACTATGGCAGCTGTTACTCATATGACAGCTACTCGGACACTGAATACTCTTATGATAGTGAGTATGATACTGATTCTGTTACTGAGACAGAATCTTATAACTTAGAAGGTTTTGCTACAATAGACTCCTCAAATTCTTGGCACATAGTTGAGGAAGAAGAGGCAAAACAAGGAGACACTGTTTCTGATGCAATAGAAGTCTCGGATGAGGATACAATCATGTCATATAACTTTCACCTAGTAAATGCTCACAAGTCTTATTTCCCAGGAGATAGAAAACAAAAATTCATGGCTTCAGCTTTTCGTTCCTACCCCAAAGACTTAAAAGGAAAACAAAAGAAGTATGATTCCTCCGAATCATCAGACACTTCAGATACTGACACATCCTCTTCCAAAACCAAAAAGACTAAGGATAAAATAAGAAAAGAGTTTTTCTCTAACCCTTATGATTTGCCTAAACCAGGTACTTTGGCTCCAGAAACGAAGAATCAGGCAAATATGTTCATACCACATAAGCTGGAAAGTCTACATCAACCAAGAACTGCATCCCAATTGTTACAATCCTTGACACCAACAACCATTGCTACTCAGCATACAGGTGAAGAAATGCTAAAAGCATTTTTTCTAATGCAACAAGAAGTTAGGTCACTATGCAAAGTTTACAGGAGAATTCTTTCTAGTCAGAAAGATATAGCAGAAGGTACAACTAGTATCTTAAAAGAACTACAATAACTACCTTCTACTTCCCAAGGAAGGCCTACTCCTACAACTCCAGTAAACCAAATCAGATTACAAAAGGCACGCACATTCAAAGTCAATGCCCTAGACACTGGTGGACCCATTCCTATGGTATGTGTTCAACTCAAAAACATGCCACAATTCTCTTTGAATGTTGACGCTTTACTTGACACAGGATCAAGTCTTACCATTGCCCCTTTTGAGCTCTTCCCCAAAAAATGTATAAAGGTTACTATACCTATTATAGTAGAGCTCTCCATCAATAAGAAGATTACACTTATCCATGTTACACAGGCATATCTTCAGTTTGATAAAATCAAAGTGCCCATTGAAATTCAGCTCATGTGGCAAATGAGGTATGACCTTTTGATTGGCACGGATATCCTACAGTATCTTGTTCCATACACCTTCTGGTCCACTAAATTTAGCATCACCTATCAAAACCGAAAGGCAGAACTTCCTCTACTCCCTCGGATTGGTAGAACAATCTACTCAATCACCGAGACCACTGGCCAAGGCAAAACAGTTGTCAGAGAATTCCGGATACAACAAGAAATGAAAAAGCATAAAGATCTAATCACACACATGAAGAACAGACTTCAACAGTTCATGCATGAGGACCCCATGATGTACAAGGAGAAACGACAAAAATATGCTATTTCTCTACCCATTCAGCCAAATGCTATCCCCACAAAAGCTGTGCACCAAGGCATGAAAGAAGAAGATTTAATGCTCTGCAAAGAAGAAATACAATCCCTATTGGAAAAAGGATTGATCGAACCAACAACTTCCCCTTGGGCTTGTCAGGCATTCTATGTCAATAAGCATTCAGAGCAGAAACGAGGCAAGAAGAGAATGGTTATCAATTATAAACCTCTAAACAAGTATCTCATAGATCATGGTCATCCTATTCCTTTGAAGGACCTACTGCTAAAAATAATCAAAAAGGCTAATGTTTTTAGCAAGTTTGATATCAAATTTGGCTTTTGGCAATTGCCCTTAAAAAAGGAAGAAATGTATAAAATAGCTTTCTGTACCCCCCATGGACACTACCAATGGACAGTTCTTTCCTTCGGCATTAAGGTTGCACCCACTAAATTTCAGGAGTGGACTGATGCAATCTTTGGGAATTTTCCTTTTTGTCTAACATACATACATGATATTATAGTATTTTCTGAAACTATTCAAGAACATCTAGATCATCTATCTCAGGTTGCCACTGCAGTTGAAGCCCCCAGAATGGTTCTATCACCAACCAAGTCCCTCATGTTGCAATCTTCCATTGATTTTCTTGGTATTGAAATTTCTCAGGGACAAATCAGACTTCAAGACCATGTCTTGAAAAAACTTGTGGATATGTTAGATAGCTTAAACTCAGTAAAACAATTACAGCAATTTCTAGGTTGCTTAAATTGGGTAAATTCCTTTGCATCCAACATTGCCACTTATACGAAGGACCTATATCCCCTATTGAGGAAATATAAGTTTCAATGGGAACACATCCATATTGTGGCCGTACAGCATATTAAGCAGCTAATTAGCAATCTTTCCCCTTTAAGATTGCTCTGTGGTCATCCGCTGATTCTCTATACGGATGCATCTGACTCCGGATGGGGAGTGTGTCTTTGTGAAGAAGAACAAGAACCTACTACACTGCACCCATGCAGATATGCTTCCGAGATTTTCTCACCTACCCAGAAGAATTATCCTTCGTACCAAAGAGAAATTCTTGCCATGATTAAAGCCATCAAAGCTTTTAGGTTCTTTGTGGAATTTGTTCCTTTCACTATTAGAACAGATTTAAAGCATGTCCCAAGCTACTTAACAAAAAAGGCACCTAATGAAATAGGGAACAAAAGGCTCCTTCAGTGGTCATTATTCTTTGATGCTCTGGATGTCACCTTCGAGCACGTACCGGGAATCCAAAACACTGTGGCAGATTTACTTTCCTGAAAACCACCCTGATAAAACCACCAGACATGTTGTACAATATTCTTTTTTACTTTGCAAAGCCCATTTGTTTGTTCCCGCCTAAAGGCATCAATGTAACTTTATTAGATTCTCTCCGCTCCACTTCTTAGCGGGAAAAAAGGTTTTGTCCCTCTCAGTTTGCCTATAGAGGGCTCTCATTTGTAACTCATAATACAACTTAAAGGCATAGAGATCCAGAGAGCAAGTTTCAAGCAACACCAAGTCTTCTCAGTTTTCGCCTTGACTCTTTACCTCCATCACTGCATCAGTGTTTACTGGATTTACCTTGCATCTCTCGTTTATACTCATCGCTCGTTTATACTGTGTTCACCTTGCATAATGTGAGGCATGTACCACAACTGAAGAAGAGCTTGATAAGCACAGGATAGCTAGATGATGAAGGCTATCACACCACTTTTGGGGATAGCAAATGGAAGATATGTAAGGGATCTAGGATTGTTGCGAAAGGCTCTAAGAGTGACACTCTGTATCCATTATATGTATCTAGTGTGTGTGATCATGTTGTTGCCATAACTGAGCAGCCAAGTGTGTCTTTGTCGCATAGCCGATTGGGGCATATGAGTCAAACTAGAATAGTGCTTTCTTGCCTAGGTTATTTGCCGTGTTTGAGGTATGCTGATTTTGATCATTGTGATCATTGCATATTTGGTAAGCATGCTTAAACATCACGTAAAAGTCTCTTTCATTAAAATCTTCACCCTTAGAGTGGGCACATTTAGATGTATGTGAGATGCCAGGGTTGTCTATAGGGGGAAATAATTATTTTATCACATTTGTCGATGATGCCACCCGTAAAGTATGGGTTTATTCAATCCGTCATAAAGACAAGGCATTAGATAACTTAAAAAAGTTCATGGCACTTCTTGAATATATGACTAGCAAGACATTAAAGTGTCTTCACTTTGACAATGGTGGAAAATATGTGTCAAAAGCCTTTTAGGCTTTTTATGACAACAAAGGGATAAAGAGGGAGCTCATTGCCCCTTATAATCCACCCCAAAACGGTGTTGTAGAGCATATGAATAGGACTATTTAGGAGAAGGTTCGTACTATGTTGTTTCATGCTGCATTATCTCATGGATTTTGGGCAGAGGTTGTTATGATAACTATACACTTGATAATCGGTCAAATCCTCAAGAAGTGTGGTCGGGCAAGCCACCTTCGTATGCACACTTGAGAGTGTTTGGTTGCGAGGCTTTTGTGCATATATGCAAAGAAAATGCAGCAACTTGGAGCCAAAGTTTTGTAAATGCATGTTTCTAGGATATGCTGACGAGGGTGAAATGGCGTATAGATTATGGGATCCCGAGACAAGGAAAATTGTAAGCAGCAATGATGTTATCTTCCAGGAAGATTACATGCATAAACAGCCCAAAAGTTTGAGGAAGTCAAAAGGGTTGTGTTTCGAGAAGAGATACTTGTAGGACAGCAAAGAGTGCCCGCTGTACAGCAGCAAATACTTGTTGTAAATGACCCTATAAATGTAGGGAATGATGCTGAAATTGATCAACAAGAAGTTGCCCATGATATACCACAGTTTCAGCAAGAAAATGTGCCATTAGCACAATCAGAATAGACAGGACAGCATGTTGAACCATTGGAATAGCAAGATGTTAATGCAGATTTGTAGGTTGAATAGCTGACAAACACTAATCATTGGGTCCGTAGGTTGACTAAAAATACCAAACAGTCAGATAGGTTTGTTACTAGTGTAAATTATGTTGCTGATTATGTCATGTTGATAGATTGTGGTGAACTGTGATTCTTCAAAAAAGCAATGGACAAAGAGGACATCAAGAAATGGCACAAAACTAGACTGTCAGAGATGGAATTTCTAAAGAAGAATAGTACTTGGGATTTGGTGCATTTGCCAAGGGGCAAAAAGTCCTACCATGCAAATAGGTTTACAAGATGAAGGTCACTTTTGGCTTCTTGCTAAAGTACAAAGCACGATTTGTTGCAAAGGGGCACAAGCAGGAATATGGGATTGATTTTGACGAAATCTTTTCTCCTGTAGTCACGATGACTACTTTGTGAATCATATTGGGCTCGGTTTCATGTGAGGGTATGAAACTCATACAAACGGATGTAAAGATTGTTTTCTTACATGGTGATACGCATGAGGACATATATATGCAATAGCCAAAAGGCTTTTTGGCTAAAGGGTAGGAAAAGATGACATGTAAACTCAAAAAATCTTGTATGGGTTGAAACTGGCACCGCATGAATGGTATTGTTTTGAGCGTTTCAATATGGAGGGAAGGAAAGCAATTGGCATACCATTGCATCCATATGTGAAATTCGGTGCAGAGGATAACCCTACATTTGATGATGAAAAGGTTGAAATGGCCAAGATTCCATATGCTTCAGTTGCAGGTAGCTTAGTGTATGCTATGGTTGCTATACGCCTTGACATAGCATTTGCGGTGGGAGTGGTTTAGTAGGTACATGGCATATCTTGGTAGAAAGCATTGGGAAGCAGTGAAAGGTATCATGAGATATTTTAAGAGCAGAAAGGATTTGTGCATCTCCTTTGGAAAGCAGAAGGTATCTGTCTTTGGCTTTACGAATGTAGACTATGCTGGTCATGTTGACTGCAGGAAGTCTACTTCAGGGTATGTATTCGCCTTCATAGAGGTGTTGAGCTAAAAATGCATTAACTTGACTTAAATAGCCCCAAAATATGCTTAATTAATGAAGAAAATATCTTATTTTAAAGAGGAACGTGATCTTAAAGAGTTATCCCACATGCAAAACCCTAATTTAGGTGTCCCAAACTTTCTATAAATAGACATGCAACCCACTATTCTTTCTTAATCTCGTTTTTGCATGCTTGAGGAGTCGTATCTTTATTGCCCACACCCCGTTCGCGGAGGACATCGCGATTAGAGCTTCTACTAGCCACCTGCTACCATCTGGTGTTTGATTCCAGCCTTCCATACCTATTTGCAGTTGTTGCCAGGTCCCAGGAGTTATCATCTATAGTTGGGTGTTGTCGCCTACAGTTGGTTGCTGTCGCCATTAGTTGGTAGCTGTCGCCATGATTTTCTCTCTCCTTTGAATGATGCGTTTGCAGTTTCTAGTTGTTGCCTTCATTATCTCACCTTTGTCTGCTATGTTTGTATCTAACAACTGTCGTGTAGATTTTCTCTCTTCTCAGGTACCTTCGTTTTTAGTCTTACTCTCTCATGCACTGCCATTTGCATCAGATTGAGCCTTCCTCGGTTGTGTTTATTGGTATTCGACACTTAGAGATCGCCTTTTCTACGATTCGATAATTGTTCGGAGTACGACATACTTTATAGCTTACAACCTCTACCTTGATCCCATAGGTACGAGAGTTTGAGGTTCAGTATTCATTGCATAGTGTGTTTGCTGAATGAGCAATGTACACTTATTATTCATTCACTTTATTATTCATTGTGTTGACTGTCTCTGAGTTACCCTAACTCTAACCCTAATTGTGTTTTGAGTTTATTAGTTAGTGCTTTGTCATACGATTGGTTTTATGCTTTTTGCATTTAGAGCATTTCTTCACATGGTATCAGAGCTAGGTACTCTTTGAGAAAACCTTGGCCTTTGATAGGAAAGCTCATTCGCGAAAGCAGGAACAATAGAAGGGTTAGATGACTTTGAAGACATTCACAAAACCGCTCTAATCTTTGCAGCGAAACATGGATAGAAACGATCAAGAGTAGACCTCCGAGCTTGCTATTGTTCGATCTGACATGGGTGGAGAACCATTGGACTACTACAGAGTCCACAACTATATCAAATTTCTATCGTTGAGTATGATCTTGTATCCTTATGCATAGGGCTTAGCAGGAGATTGAAGGTAAGCTTGAGTTTTCTCCTTTAGATTCGGTACACGGAACTAATGATCTTGCAAGACCATCAGAATCTCCCCTATAGACCGGCCATCCGCAAGTCAAACCTGGCTCCGGTTACACATCACTCCCATAGTTGCCTTTTCTCCAATGCCAAGTACGAACCCTATTATTTCAGATTCTATGCCAACTGATTCTGTATTTTCTGTTGGATTGGGAGATACTTATCAAGAAGGGACTCTTCAAAACAAGCTTTGGTTTGTGAGTAATGAGGAAGATAGGTATTTCTTCATGAACTCAAAACTAGGTAAGAAGCCAAAAGAAGAACTTGTAAGTATTCCTACCCTTCCTTTTCCTTCAAATGATTTTACACCTCATGGTCAATATGGAGTATGTGTATCTTTACCTAATGCATTTAATGGACAAAAGGAACCTATGATGTTTTCCACAACAACATCCATTACAAATCCATTTGGCCTATTCATCCCTCGTCTTCGTTGCATCGTCCTTTCCGCTTCCATTAAGTGCACCACATTATCCATCGTCACAGCCGTTAGGACCTCTACATATTCATTTCTAGTTGGTATACCTATGGCAAAGGTTTGATCTCCCACACACACACTTTCGGGCTATTTCTTTGGGAGTGCATGCCAGACATACTCAAGTTTGGATTGTTTGGTACTGCAGTTTACCTCAATGGCATTACCTAGTGAACCATCCAATCATTGCATAGTATCCCAGCCAACATTTGGACAAGGCTATGATGTCCTAGTGCCTCTACCTACACCTACGGTATTATGTGGACCTATGTCTATTTCGGTACCTCCGCAACATTTGGTACTCAGTGGACATCAACAATCTATTTCTTCCTATTCACCTTTACCCCCTCCTACTTATCCACCACTACCACCATCTTATCCTCCATCTTATCCCATCTATCCATCTTGTACTTCGAGACACAGTGATTCAATGGGACGAAAATTGATTCAAAACCATCACTTAATGCTAAATCTTTTGAACAGATCACGCCAACAACCCTAAAAAATTAAAATTCACAAAGTCCATTGTTGATTGCATCCGCCTTTGTAGGACTTGGTAGACCCCTAGGTAGCCGACGTTGAGTACCCTTGGTTCGATGCCTTGGCCTCTCTAGGGTGATCACTTGGGCTTCCTTGGTAAGATAACCATTGTCTCTATAGTCTTGGTAGGTCACTAGGCAGCTGGTGTGCACTCTTTGCCCGATGCCTTGGCTGCTTTGGGGTGGGACTCCTTGGGATAAAGAAAATATATATCAAGGGCTGATTTCTTATGGTTTAGTTTTGGGCTTGAGAGGGGATGTTGAGCTAAAAATGCATTAGCTTGACTTAAACAGTCCCAAAATATGCTTAATTAATGAAAAAAACCTCTTATTTTAAAGAAAAATGTGATTCTAGAGAGTTACTGTGTCCCACATGCAAAACCCTAATTTAGGTGCCCCAAACTTTTTATAAATAGGCAATGGGCATGTAGCCTACCACTCTTCCTTATTCTCGTTTTTGCAGGTTTCAAGAGCTATATCTTTGTTGTCCACATCTCGTTCGCGGAGAACATTGTGGTTCGAGCTTCCACTAGTCACTTGCTACCATCTAGTGCTTGATTCCAGCCTTCCATGCCTATTTGCAACTGTCGCCAGGTCCCAGGAGCTGTTGCCTACAGTTGGGTGTTGTCACCTACAGTTGGTTGCTGTTGCCATCAGCTAGCAGCTGTAGCCATAATCTTCTCTCTCCTTTGAATGGTTCGTTTGCAGTTTTTGGATGCTGCCTTTACATTCTCTCACCTTTGTCTGTTGCGTTTGTACCTAACAGTTGTCCTGCAGATATTCTCTCTCCTCATGCATATGCATTTTTAGTCTTTCTTTCTCTTGCATTGTTATTTGCATCAGATCTAGCCTTCCTTGGCTGCATTTGCTAGTATTCGACACTCAGAGGTTGTCTTTGCTGCGATTTAAGATCCGTTTTGAGTATGACACACTCTACAACTCATAACCTTTGCCTTGATACCAAGATACGAGAGTTCGAGGTTCAATATTCATTGCATAATGTGTTTGTTGCATGAGTAGTGTATATTCATTATTCATTCACGTTATTATTCATTGTGTTCATTGTCTCTAAGTTATCCTAACCCCAATCCTAACTGTGTTTTGAGTTGATGAGTCTGTGCTTTGTTGTACGATTGATTGCATGCTTTTTACGTTCAGAGCATTTCTTCACAAGGGGGAGTAGTTTCCTAGATTTCCAGGCTACAGAAGTGTGTGTTGCATTATCTACTATACGGGCAGAGTATGTGGCTGCTACTGAGGCATGGAATGAGGCTTTATGGCTTTCACATCTGGTGGGAGAGCTTGGTATTACCGAGACCCCAATCTTCCATTGTGGTAGTCAGAGTGCTATCATGCTAGCACTAAACCCTGTCTTTTATGCAAAGATGAAGCACATATAGGTGAAGTATCACTTTATCAAGAATGTACTTGATAGCAAAAGCATTGAGCTTGTCAAGGTACATATAGATAATAATCCTGTAGCTCTTCTTACAAAGGGTCTTCTAGCAGAGCGGTTTGCTTATTTCCAATATATGATAGGAGTTGAATAGTATATGTATTTCAGCTTTGTACATACTCAAGACTTAGCTGATTCTTTTCTTCAACCTTAAGGCACACTATCTTTAGGTGGGGGGTTATTGGAAATAAAGGGCCGCTGTGCCTTTTATACGTGCTCTGGTGTAAATGTACCCTTAGTACTTGTACTTTACATGTATCTATCACAAAAACCTAAAAGAGGTACAACTCATTGTATCCATACATTGTGCATCTCTCACACTCTCTACTCTCTACTCTCTACTACTGCTCACACCTCTCTCTCTCTCTCTCTCTCTCTCTCTCTTTGACGGGATGCTGTGACGTGATGCCTGACAGGATGCTGTGACATGACGGGAGCTCTCTGACGCCTAACGAAGGACGCCTCTCTGACGCTTGACGAATGACAGACTCCCTCTCTTTGACGAATGATGCTTGACGCCTGACGAATGATGCCTGACGGAAGATGCCTCTCTGACACCTGACGGATGACACTTGATGCTTGTACTAACTATTGACAGACGTGTCGTGAGGACCTGATGCGATGTACCTGGCGTGACGTCGGACCTATCGTGAGGCAGACCTGTCGTGAGGCAGACACCTCTCTAGCATGAAGCAGACTTGTCGTGCGCAAGAATGTACCTGGCGTGAGACAGACCTGTCGTTAGCAATATAGTGTTGCAGAGATGTATTGAATGCATTGACGCAGGCGTACTGTATGCAGTAATGTACTGACACAGACCCAGATGCCAATGTACTGAGGTTGTAGATGTAATCAGATTGATATGACACAAATGTACTCAGAATGACATGAATGCAGACCTAGGTGAATGTACTGATGCACTGGCTTGTGGACCAGGGAATGATGCATTGACTTTGATTTGATCATATCCTGGAGTATGCAGTAATACACTGATTGGGGCTACAATTTGTATTTCTGCAGTGACTGTAAACAGTGTGAAAGCATTTGGGCTTGTAAAAGATTACTGGGCTTACAAAAATTTAGTGAGGGGTTCGGGAAACCCTGGAAATTTGCAGGAATCACAAAAATTGCTTTGATTTGACAGTACAAAGTACAAGTTGAGTGGCTTTGCACAGTGTGTGAGAGATGGATAATTAGACAAATGCAAGCATCAAACCGTGGAAAATGAATATCTGGGAGACGAATCTGATCAAGAACTAACACAACCCTCTATGGAAGCAATGTTCAACACCCCTTCTAAGAACACGGTACAAGATGTATGGCTGTGGGGTCCGTCTCCCCAGCATCTACAGTCATGGAAAGACCTCTCGCACTATGAATGAAAAGAAATACAAAGAAATTCACCTCATGATTCGCTCTGAACTATGAACTATGAGACAAGAATTGGAGAACGAAATACGAGAGCAGATCAAAGCTGAACTGATGGTAAATCAGAGGGCAGAAATGCAAGACATGCACATAAAGATTAAGAATGACTTATAGGCACAAATGCTGTCTGAGATGCACACGCTGAAAACTGAAATGCTGAATGTTGTAGATGCCTACAAATCTGAAATCTTAGAACTGAGGGAAGAATTGAATACATTTAAGAAAAAAGAAATGAACGTGCAAGAAGAATTACAAAAAGAGAAAGAGGCTTTGAAGGGATGTGAAAGGGAGGTTCACTCATGGGCAGAAGTGGCAAAGACAACACAGAAGTAGATAGAAGAAGCTAGCCCATGGATTGAGGTAGTAAAAAAGAATAAGGGAACATCAGTGAACAAAACTGAAGTAATGAATGCTACCTTGGAAGAAGAGGCTAGGAGACGGGCTAGGGTTTTACATATATGGGTAGTAGGATGGGAGGAGAAGAGCAGCCCGCAGGAAGATGCTAAGACACTTGCTGACAAAATTGAGGCTTCTGACGTACCTATTGTCAGTGCTTGGAGAGTGGGGAAAGAGGATTCTAAGTCCAAGGCTCTAATTCTTCGCTTTGGAGACAGTGAAAAAAAGGCCTTCCTCTCCAAGAGGAGAGCCCTCAAGGGTGAGAAGATTTATTTGGATGAGGACCTTACCCCAATACAAATAGCGCATCGCAGAGAACACATGCCCAAGGTATTGGAGGCTTGCAAAGAGGGAAAGTGGGCTGTTTATAGAGATGGACGAGTCATCATCACTGACAAAAGGACTTCATGACGGTATGAGGCCTATGAGACACTTCGGATGTCAATATGGAATTGTAATGGAGCCCTACGCTTGGATGCTGGTTACTTTGAAGATAGCTTCCGAAACATAGATATAGCAATGTACACAAAAACACACCAATGTAAAGGCAGCCGACTACCAAACGTGTGGGGATACAGGTGGGAAAGTGCATTTCGTCAAGCAGCTAGAAAACCAGGAAGCACTAGGGGTTCTGGAGGTGTGGCCATACTATATCGGGAAGACCTCAAAGGGATAGTGCAAGTAATGAAAAGAGACGATGATGCACGATATTTATGGATTAGGATACATGCAGGAAGACCACAGGATATATTCATCGCAATATGCTACTTTCCTCTTGCAAATTCTACCTATGCCACACGAGATGGATCACCCTTTGATGTACTTTATGAGGATATCATGAGATATGCTAGCATTGGGGACATATTATTAGTAGGAGATTTCAATGCATGCACTGGAGATAGATAGAGTAACTTTTATATGCATGATAATGCCATGTTCAAAGAGATCGACATAGATGAAATAGGCCTACGCAAGAGACCCAGGATAAAGAAGTGAGTACCTATGGAACACACCTATTGACTTTGGGAAGTGCACATAGACTAGCCATCTTTAATGGTCTGCCACAATGGCCAGGATCTGACAATTTGACATGTTGGAATCACAAAGGAGGGGCAAGTACTGTGGACTACTTGATAGGCTCACCAACATTGATACCAGACATCCAAAACTTTAAGATATCTAAGAGACCAATTGGCATAGCAAAAGATCATGCTATTTTGACACTCGTGCTCTCTTGTGTACATATGAAACATGAAACACCATGCCTCCCTAAATTTCCCAAGTACTACTTTATAGAAGACACCTCACACGTCTACAGTGGTTCTCTGCAGACCAGTTTACATACATTGCACTTGAGTAGATCGTTGGAAGAATGTACAAGGGATTTGCGCAAGAGACCCAGGATAAAGAAGTGAGTACCTATGGAACACACCTATTGACTTTGGGAAGTGCACATAGACTAGCCATCTTTAATGGTTTGCCACAATGGCCAGGATCTGACAATTTGACATGTTGGAATCACAAAGGAGGGGCAAGTACTGTGGACTACTTGATAGGCTCACCAACATTGATACGGGACATCCAAAATTTAAGATATCTAAGAGACCAATTGGCATAGCAGCAGATCATGCTATTTTGACACTCATGCTCTCTTGTGTACATATGAAACATGAAACACCATGCCTCCCTAAATTTCCCAAGTACTACTTTATAGAAGACACCTCACACGTCTACAGTGGTTCTCTGCAGACCAGTTTACATACATTGGACTTGAGTAGATCGTTGGAAGAATGTACAAGGGATTTAGCAGACAAGGGATTTAGCAGAGGCCATACATGGATCAGCCATGTATGCATTCCCACACACCTTGCCCCGATGTAGACCCACACGATCTACTGCTCCCCAAAATAGCTGGTATGATGATGAGTGTAGAGTCACACGAGCTCGCCTATAGAGGGAAGTGGAGCTAGGCACTCAGACACATCGCCAAGCAAAGGTGTTCTTCAAACGCCTTGTGCGGAAGAAGAAACGAGACTACTTAGCGAAAGCAAAAGCAGAGATATATCAGCTATTTTTGGGGCGGGATAGCAAAAGCACATGGAAGATGTTCCATGAAAGATAGCCCCCCATACAGATTACATCACTAGATGCGTGGCTTGACTATGGGAGACATTTGTATAACCTGCCAGGACAGCCACCTATGCAGCCCCCACAAGCTTGTAGGCCAACACAATGGTCATTCTTCACATGGAAAATGGTTAGGGATGCAATTTATAGATTACAAAATGGGAGGGCACAGGATGAAGATGGACTAGTAGCAGAACATTTCTCACATGCTTGTGACATATTAGCACCCATATTAGCACATATATTCAATAGAGCAGTACGTGAACGTTTCCCTATGAGTTGGTCAGACAATACTATAATCCCGCTATTTAAAAATGGTGATCCCCTGATTCCTAGCAACTACAAGACTATTATGATCGGTCATACTTTGGCCAAGATATATAGATCTATATTGGAGCATGAACTCAGTGAATGGGCTGAAATGCAAGGCAAGAGAGCACAAGGACAGGCAGGTTTCAGACGAGGATATACCACGCTGGACCATATTCTCACACTTAGAGCCATTATTGAGGAGGGTCGAACCCGAGACAAGAGGATTTATTATTGCTTTGTAGACTTTCGCAAAGCTTTTGATACAGTGCCTCGTACACACGTCATGCAGAGATTGCAGGACATTGGAGTACCAGAGGGTATACGATGGGGTGTCTATGCATTATATGAGGCAGTGACAGGTCATATACGAGCACTTGGGGGGCTATCAGAGAGGATTGACAGTACCATAGGAGTGAAACAAGGATGCCCACTTTCACCCACATTGTTTGGTCTATATATAGATGAAGCGTCTGATTACATAGACCGAGGAGGAGGAGTTGGAGCCAACCTGGCAGGGGTGCTGATACCGATATTACTTTATGCAGATGATATTGTTCTCATTTCAAATTCACCGGAGGGATTGCAGTGCTATCTAGATGCTTTGCACATCTTCTGTAGAGATAAAGACATCACAGTGAACCTTGGGAAGACCAAAACCATGGTTTTCAATACCTCAGCAGCATGGGTGACTAGATCTATGTACCAGTTTACATTGGGGGGAGACATACTGGAGCATGTGAGGGAATATGTCTATTTGGGAGTCACCTTCTCTGGCCCACGTTTTTCGTTGAGAGGGGCATCAGAGGCACGTCCGGCACGTGGATATACAGCACTAGGGACACTCGAGAGTCAATGTGCTCACATACAATTCCAAGAGCCCCGCACCAAACTCTCGTTGTTTGACACCCTAGTCACACCTACATTACTATATGGAGCAGAGGTATGGGGTTGCAGCTTGTACCACAGGTGTCTTAGCCCACTCACTAATCAGATTGGAATAGAGAGGGATTATTATGATGGTTGGGACAACGTGGAAAGGCCATTGATCATGATGATAGCACGCATGATTAGGAGTAAGTCCACTCCACATCCCATTGTCAGAGCAGAGCTAGGGGCAACACTATAGTTACGGAGGCACTCTTCAGGGCAGTGACCTTTTGGCATAGACTATGGGAACTTCCACGCCATAGATACTCTAGATTGGCACTAACCTCATCTAGACAACTAGCAGCCGGAGGCGAGAAGAATTGTTGGTTTTCACAGATGACTATTTGGATGATCCTACATGGTTTGGATATTGATTGTCTTCCACCTTTGGATTATAGCCTTGACTACCCTAGATCCATCCATCACTCCCTCTAGGATCAAGGATGGAGTTCTACAGGAGTCATTTCTTATATCTCTTTGAAGATGGCTTCTCTATTCGGCCAGCATATATGGACACTTATCTCTCCCATAGCGTATGGGTTGCTATCGGACAGATTCGCACCTCCTCACATAGACTTCAGATGGAGACAGGTAGATGGAAAAATACCCTAGCAGAGGATAGGACTTGCCAGCTTTGTGGTCGAGAGCATGAGACGGAGGAGCACTACATATGCAGATGCACAGTATACTATGACATACGAGGACGGTACCACTCCCTCTTCCGTGATGGATTTGAACCCCTTTGTCACGTCATGGAGTACGAGGACCAGAGATGCCTAGGTTTTTTCCTCCTAGAGCTCGAGAGGCGCCGAACTGCACTACTACGAGACAGGAGGCCAGCTCACCCAAAGGGACACACACAGAGAGCAGTGAAAGACTTCTTCTACAGAGCCGACCCTACTGACACTACCAACCTAGTAGAGACAGAGCCACCCCTCCAGACACCTTACATGCCACACCGTGGTGTCACATTGGATAGAGCCACTTCCCTTCATCGAGCACGACAACCCCGTCTACTAGGACAACGTCCGAGGAGGCCACACCACAGTCGGATTAGAGCCATTATCACGAGACACCGTAGACTCACCACTAGGCATATCAGTGAAGCAGCTAGGGACCGCATCATAGCTGAGATCATGTGCAGATCTTGAGATCACCTACAGCCTGAGGAGGCCACACCACAGTCAGATTAGAGCCATTATCACGAGACACCATAGACTCACCACCAGGCATATCAGTGAAGCAGCTAGGGACCGCATCATAGCTGAGATCATGTGTAGATCTTGAGATCACCTACAGCTCATGTCCCACCACACTTTTGTACATGGTTCTATCAGATCTGGTTCTCCTTTCCTTTCCTTTTCTTTTCTATTGATGGAATAACACTACACATGGTTCAACCCTAGTATAGTCCCATCATATAGTTATTTTCAGTATTGTTTCATAGGCCACCCACTTATTTGTAATGTTATCTTTACCTTACTGATGAGATGACATTAGACATGGATGTACTCTGGATTTTGTCTCATAGGCCACATTGGCCTTATGTAGACGTTAATATATCTTTCTTTGTTTCTTTCTCTCTCTTTGTCTCTTTGTGTCAGCTGGAGCCAGAGACAGAAGAACATTACATATGTAGATGTCCAGTGTACTATGAGATCAGAGGCCGCTTCCACTTTCTCTTTAAGGAGGGATTTGGGCCACTCTCCCAAATACTAGACTTCCATGACCAGAAATGCCTCAGGTTCTTTCTCTTGGAGCTATGCCGACATAGAGACCACCTTCTATGGGTCTGGGACCAAACAACCGGAAACACACAACAACACACCCTCCAAGAGTTCTACAGACCCTTGGCCACCCCCTCTACAATGAGGACTGCAGCCAATCGACTAGTGGCTCTACCTTGAGGAGTCACCTTGGATAGAGCTACAGAGAGAGGCAGAGCTCGCCGCCCACACCCAGCAGGCCCATGCTCCTATAGGTGATATCACCTATAGATACAACGGATACTACAACACCACTAGGGAGCCATACCCCGCCGCTTCAGCCTCTCCATGCTAGACAGGCCCATGCGGGACATCTTAAGATGACCACGCTCCATGAGCAGTTCCACATTGCACTTGAAGTGCATCTAGATTGTATTGAGTCTGTATACCATTTTGTACCTACTCACCTAGTTCACCATAACACTAGATAGTAGCTTTACTGGGACTTGGAAAACTTCCTAAACATTTTGTATGTAACCTTTTGGTCTCATAGGCCAACTTGGCCTTTTGTAGACGTTAATATAACTTTCTTTCTTTCTTTCTTTCTTTTCTCTCTATGCCATTGCCATTGCTGACCATTGCATCTCCATTGTGTATCTGACACTTAAGTTTGCTTGAAGAATTGACATTGAAATCGACTGGTTGGTCTCTTGAATCTCCTTGAAACTTTTCAATTCCAGTTGTTGGAATTCAAGTCCTAAGCCTTGAATTTTGATCACACATCCCAAAATAGTTGTTAAAATTCTAATTTGTGCTATTGTAAATTAGGATTATAGCTAAGATTGAGTGAAGTCTCTTCCTTCGATGGCTCAAGCTGTTGAAAAATGTTAAGATAACTTGAGAGATGGTTGGAGGATGAGAGAGAATATTGAAGAGAGAGAAAATTAGACTTCCATCACGAGAAAATGAAAGAAATTAGTTGGTTGCCTTATCTAAACAACCATGAAAGTTGTGTTCATTGATGAAACACCCGGAATATGTTGCCTGACTGAAATAGCTCTCGAACCATTGTCTCCTATTATTGTAGTCTGTTCTGAGCATGTCACCAGCTCTTGGAGGGTCTCTTACTGGTTGGAAATGGCCTATCAATTATTGCAGCAGTAATGGTAGTCTTTCTCCCCCCCCTCTCACACACACACACACACACACACACACACAGCTTGTAGAAGGTTGGAATGATTCTCTCTCTCTCTCTCTCTCTCTCTCTCTGTGTCTAAAAAAAGCAACAACTTTTTAATCCCATTTTTCAGCAATTTTCAGAATATTAATTGTAAAAATTAATTTAATAATTATTCTAGTGCTTAGAAATAAATTTCACTAGCCAATAATTAAATTGGCTAGGCTAGTTTGTCTCGCAAATATCCCTGAGTAGTTATTGATCCTTAGGCTGGCATCAATTAATTGATTAATGCCTAGTGTCCATACCACCTAGTGCCTATCAAGCATAACTTATTACAACTTTTTCCTTTGGCATCAACAATTGATATGTCGGGATCGTGGGTCTCACACTGAAATAATGAATGTGAACCTCACATGTGCAAGTCACATTTGTACATTTGATTAACTTTTAATCAAATGCTAAGTAAAGCAATAAAAATTCATGTTCTCGTTGTCAAACCTTATCGTGATTTTATTCAAAACATGATAGTCAATGCACATACTCCATGAACCAACGTTTTTCTGCACCAAAAGCACTGGAGAATAAAAGGGAGATGGGCATGCCCGAATTAGCTCTTTTTCCTTTAGCTCATTCACTTGACTCATTATCTCCTCCTGTTGGGCTGCCCTTACCCTATAGGATGGCTTATCAGGTGGGCTACTTTCAAGGATAAAATCTATACCATGATCTTTTGGCCTTGTAGGTGGTAGTTGCCTTGGAAGTGAATGAGAGAAGCAATCAATATACATTTTTAGAAATGCAATGTGATCCTTCTTTAACTTTGATATGTTCCCAACATTTTGATTATCGTTCTTATCTTAATAAAAACCAAGTACGTTGAAAGGTTATTTTTCATTTCTTTGAAGATGGCACAATAGGGATAGGTTCCCCTTTCAACTTTACACCCAAAGTATGAATCTTACCCCTATGCCGAAAAGTGATCACTTTAGTATGTGAATCAATCACTGCATGCATATGATGGCACCAAGGCATACTAAGCAAGACATTATAACCCTTAAGCAGTGTAATGAAAAACTCTTCGCTGTCCACATATCCTTGAATGTGCAAACAAAGCTTTTCAATGAGTGGTGTGACAGGCTTGGTATGGCCCTTGCAAGCCATATCGACTTCTCCCATGGGTCCCATCTCATCCTCTCTGATGCCTAGATGGGATGCCATGTCCGTAGAGATAAAATGGGCTCATGATCATTACCAAAGAAAATCAAATCATGTTGATCTTTGATTCTGCCCCATGCTCTGCATAATGTAGTAGCATTATCATTGGGTTGATCACTAACATCATCTTGCATCAATCCAAGTAATGTTTTGGGCTTCTTATACTTGGGAGCTTCTTGATTTTCTAATTTTCCAACTTACTGCCTATTGGGATAGTCCTTAGCCACGTGACCCTCTTGTTTACAAACGAAACATTTATTTGCAACTCTTAATTTCCTATGTTGTGCAATAGATTTCCAGCCCTTTTCTTGCTGTTTTGACCTCTTTTTAGGCTGATTTTCAGATCTACCCCTTTTCTCAACCTTTGACAACTTCTTATTCAGTTTCTCCCCACTTTCTTGGAAACCTGAATCTTTCCCACGCAGCAATGTATGAGCTGTAGCAACAGTCTTAATGAGTTGAGACATGCTAGACAGGATGGATTCAATGCAAAAATCCCTAATTTCCTTAGGCAGCACACATACATACTTTTCCACTTGCTCATGAAGAGGAATTGCACGATAAGAAGTTACTAGCAGCAAGGCATTCCGAAAATTCTTATTATATAGTTCCAAGTTTTTGGATTGTGTTGCATCAAGCTTGTTCCAAGCTATCATGATGTCCACCTCAAAGGTACTAGTCAACCAATTCGATGTGAACATTTGCTTGAATTGTACACATGTTGACGTTGCTTTGCCTTGCATTAAGGGCATGGACCACCATTGCAATGCATTCCCCTTCAAGAAAGTGGTTGCCTTCCAAATCTTAGAGGATTTGGTGGAGTTTCTTCTCGAATAGGCTGTATCAAACTACCAAATAAAAGTCAAGCTTTTCAATCTATCTTATGCACCACTAAAGGACTCAAACTTCACCTCTTTTCTAGCCTCATCATAGTCTTTTGCAGCCCCTTTGAGAGTCAAGTTGCCATACATTGTTTGTTGTAGAAAGGATGCAGTTCACCCCTTTTTCACCCTCTTTTGCTACCCCTTTGAGAGTGAAGTTAGCAGACATTGGTTGCTGCAAAAAGAGTGCATTTGTTGTATTTGCATTATGACCAATACCAAAAGAAGTATTTGCATGACTGCCACTCATTCATTGAGCCTCAAAAGCATATGGGGTTGTAGATGCATTATTAAACATGCCACTTTGTGCCCCAAGCATCATGTCAATGTTGTTATGCATATTACTAGCCATACCTAGAAACATTGGGTCTTGCACACCATGTACTTGTTGTTGCATACCATAAGGAGTTGTGCCATACATTCCAATATGTGGTTTCTCTTTATCTTTTATTGCAAATGGATGGAGTACTACTGAGATTCACCAATCGCCTTCACTAGTCTAAGTGCTACTTGCTGTCGTTTAATGACCATCAAGTCTTTAAACCAATTTGCCCTTTGGTTTGCTTAGGGAATTGACCTTCACTCTACTCCTTGTGAGACAAATTTAGTCCTAAGTTGAAATTGGCTGGGTGGTCTCTTGAATCTCCTTGCAACTCTTCAATTTGAGCTATTGGAATTCAAGTCGTCCTAGTCCTTCAATTCTAAGCATGCATCTTGAGGTAGCTGTCAAAACCCTAATTTTTACTTTAAATTTGAGTTTACAATAGAGATCGATTGAAATCTCTTCCTCTGATGGCTCAAATTATTGCAAAATGCTGAGATAACTTGAGAGATGATTGAAGGATGAGAGAAAATGTTGAAGAGAGAGAAAATTCAAACTTCCATCCCGAGAAAATGGAAGAAATCAATTGTTGCCTTGTCTAGGCAGCCATGAAAGTTCTCTCTTGATGGAACACCATGAATGTGATGTTGCTTAGTTGAAATAGTTCTCAAATTGCTCTTCTATTAATGTAGTCTCTTTTGGGCATGTCACCAGCTCTTGGAGGGTCTCCTACTAGCCAGAAGTGGCCTGTCAATTGTTGTAGCAGAAATGATAGCCTTCTCTCTCTCTCACACAACTTGCACAAGGTTGGAATGACTCTTTCTCTCTCTCTCTCAACTTGCAGAAGATTGGAATGACCCTCTCTCTCTCTCTCTCTCTCTATGTGTGTGTGTGTGTCTCTCTATCTTTTGGCCTCATAAATGTCTTTTCCACTTGCACGGGCAAGTTTTGCAAAGTGGCAGCCTTCTAATCTTGTTTTTCAACATTATCCAACTTATTAAATTAATTTTCACAATATTAATTCTGAAAATTAGTTAAATAATCATTGTAGTACTAATAAATTAAAATGACTATCCAATAATTAAGTAATCCACGCCAATTTGTCTCCCCAATATCCTTGAATAGTTATTGACCCTTAGAGTTGCATTAATATATTAATTAATACAGTCTCTAATGTCCACTGCTATTAGTGGCCAATAAATTGGTCTAGGCCGAGATTTGACACCAGGTACCACCTAGTACCTATCAAGCATAACTTATATAACAAATTTTGCCTTTGGCACCAACTAATATCTTGGGGTCTTGAATCCCATACTGTGAAATAATTGATGTGCACCTCACATGTGTAAGTTACATTTGAACATTTGATTAACTTTTAATCAAATGCTAAGTAAAGCAATAAAGTTTCATGTTCTCATGAGAGTTCCACTACCTCTTCTATAGGGAAGGATGGTTTCATGGTTCCATTGTGAGGATACATCAACTCTCTCAAGTAGGTGGACTCGTGGAACTTGATTTGTAGGCTAGGATTACAAGCTATTCGTTGAAATTCTATTCAATTGTTATAAAGTTCAGCAAGCATGTTTGTTCTAGCAGTGAAGAATTGCATTATGTTGATGTTTTATCCGAAAAAGGAAATAACCTATTGCTTGTGTTAGAAATTTATTCATCCCCTGGATAGGCATTGCCAGGCTACTATTGTACAATTAGTTCTCTCGGGCACAATTACACATTTCTTTTTATCAAGTTGGACAATTCTATGGAGTTGATAGATGCTTTCCAGCTTTATTGGGCAGTTGACAAGGCACATGATGTTATGTAGAGTGTCATCTGCCAGTTGCTATGCTGGCCGACCTGGTTATTATATTGAATTTTATTTCTTAAGGCCTATTTATAGGCTGATTGTTTGTTTTAGGTGGAGAGAGATCGGCTCGAGGAGATACTCTGACAGCTTGTTCGTACATCTACCTTCTTCATTTCAGCATTCATTCACTCCATTTTTCTGGGTTCTACTGTCTCTTTTCTCTCCCTCTTCTCTTGTGTTCATTGTCTTTCAGCCTTGTCCATATGCTTCCGCATCTGTTGCACTCTGACATGGTATCAAAGTAGTGTTGAAGGGCTGATTGATTGTGGGCAGACCTGAATGGGAGATTTCAGTGCAACAAATGTTTATGTTTTCAGCATTCAGAGGCTGAGGTGAATAGATGAAGCGCAGGATAGGAGTGAAGTTGTAGTTTTTTGCAGGTTTTTCCTGTTCGTGAAGAAGAAAAGGTTGTGTTTTCAGCCTTTTGGAGCAGATTTTGAGTTTTCATTGCCTCTGGTAGTTGAAACATGCACCATGTGTGGAGTCAGAGGGGGCTGCCCTTGTTTTTGTGCAACTTATTCAGGAGACAATGTCTTTCAAGATTGATGTGGAGTTTTAGGCTATTATGGGCCGTAAGGTCCCTATTTTACCGGCTCTTCTTTCAAATCAAAAGCTTGATGTCCCAAGCATTAGTGCATCTGGCAAGTAATGAATTGGGATAAATTGAATGTCCACATCTGCTCTTTCCTCTTTCTTGCTTGCACTTCAATTGTTATTGCTCACATTGAGCACTTGATTGTGGCTTGGAAAATATGATTGGAGTTGGATCAAATGTACAATCGGATGACGTTTATAAAGCAAGTGTCTTTGGAGGTTCAGATGCGGACTTTGAGTCCCGACAAGTCTTCTACTATGCGGGAGCATGTCAATAATCTTTGGCAATTGTAGATGTAGGTCCAAAATGCAGGGAAGGTGATTACCGTGGAGGACATGGTGATATCTCTTCTTTCACAGTTCCCGCCCTGATTTAGTACATTCTCTTCCTCCTTGATTGCTTAGGGTGGACAGATACACTCAAGTGGAAGGAGTTGGTTCCGATGGTCTTAGACCAAGAGGAAAAGTTAGAGGCGTTGATAGGTCAGTCTTCCTAACAAAAGGAGGAGGAGGAGAAGGAGGAGAAGGAGGGGGGGGGGGATGATGATGATGACAGGTTGGTCTCTCGAAGCAAGATAAAGCCAAGGAGTCTACTTGCCACATTTGTGGCAAGACAAGTCATTAGAAGGATTTCCCTCGACAAGGATAAGAAGAACACCAAGAAGGGGAAGACTACACAGGACTCAAGAGTGATGGCTACTTCTTCATTGGTTGCCTTGTTGAGAAACCAATTTCATTTATAGCCCCAAAAAGGCTTTATTTGGATAATTTTTAGTGTCGGGGCACTATTTGAGAGAGCCAGGTGCCACTCTTGAGAGAGCCAGGGTGCCACTTGAGAGAGTTGGGGCACCACTTGAGACAATTTGTGCCTATAAATATGGCATCGACTTCGCTCGTTCTTTATCCCATACATTTATTCTTTTTGACACTCTGGCACTCTTTTTCATATTCTTCTCTTCTTTCTCCATCCTCTTATAATCTTGCATTTGCCCAAGAGGGAGTATAGCGATCCTCCGTAAGGATTGACTATAGTGTCGGTAGGGACAAGCTCATTGGCATTCACACCTTGCGAGGAGGACATTATGGTTCATGGCTACTATATCCAATCTCCACTTGGCGATTTGCAACCCACCTCATCTGGCATCAATCCTCCTCACACAGTGTCATCATTAGGCTTCGTTTGCAGCAGATATAGGCTGGTTATAGGGTTACAACCTTTTTATTAGCCCTACATTAGATACTTGCGTTTTTGTCTTTTGTTCACTCTTGAAGGGCCACTAGCAGTTGCTTGTCTGTAGCAACTTATACGGAGAGATCTTCATCAGATATTCTCGAGTTTTTTTCTCCAGCTAGTTGCTCAGTAGTCGCCTTGATAGGAGCCATTATCTTGGAGAGATTACAATATATCCTTCATCTTTGATAGCTCCAGAGGAATGCATTGCCCTCCCTCTATAAGTGGTTGTCCTTTCCTTCATCTTTAGCATTACCTTCCATACCCTACTTGCTGAGGACTGCGTTTCGCTCCCTCTATAGTGTAGATTCCCTTCAGGTGTTGTTGCTTGATTCAGAGAGGATATTGTAGTTATCTTTAGAGTGTCGGCTCCACTACATCAACTTGATTCACTTAGGACGATTCAGTGATTCATCATTCATCATCTTCTTCTTGTGTGTTTTTTGAGTTTCTCTTCTCTCTTAGTGTTTGTCATACACACCCTGTTCCTTGCAAACCCTACTCTCTCTTTGGTTTGCTCACCGTAGTCATATTTTGACATAGTATTAGAGCGAAAGGCACTCAAAGAGCCAAGAAGATCCTCTACATTGGAGAAGGCAAAGCTAGGTTGCGGGAGCAACAACATCTTTTGATTATCTCCCCATTTTTGCTAAATGATTGGGAATTATTCTTATCTTCTTCTCCCTCCCATTCTCCTTTTATAGGTTTGCTACACCGGTGCTATGGTCTCTACGAAGATAGGACCAACTACTAGGTGCACCTCTTGTGGCAAGAACATACATATTGCCAAAGATTGTCGATATTGACCTTTGCTCCCTACCACACCAAAGTATATGCGTCTTTCTTGTTAAAAGTATGGTGTTAGAGGGAGTGCTAGAGGCACAAACAATGTATGATTCAAAAGTGACAAGTGTTTTAGGCAGAAAGACTATATCCCTTAAGCAAAGAGAGGGAAGACTAGCATAGCTAAAAGGCTATAAAACAATGTACTTGCTTCACTATCAAATCAATCAAATCTACCTTGGGTCATCATGCTTCTCCGCTTGTTCTTCTTATTTTAGAATGATTGAGAAATGCTAAGAGAAGGTGTGAGAGAGCTATAAATAGAGAAATTCCTGAAATTCTTTGCGGAGAAGCCCTGGAATTGGCTGTTGCCCTGCTTGGATCAGCTTCAAGGCTGTTGCTTGCAGTGTGGAGAGGCCAAAACTGCTGTGACCCTACTCTAATTGCTGTCGCCAATAGTAGGAAGACTCATTAATCCTGTCACTTGCTTTCTTTGGCCTCCTGACTGCTATCTCTTGCCTCCAATGGCTGAAATCAGGCCTGAAAACTGATCAACAGCTCTCCCTCTCTCTCTTTCCTAAGCTGAATGAATGAAAAGCAGCTAGCCCAAGAAACGTTTTTCTCTATTGCATGGATATTTGTGTCAAGTGGCAGCCTTCTAAACCCATTCTTCAGTATTATCCAATTATTGAATTAAAATTAATTTTAGCCCTTATGGCCTTGCCCAAAATTAAATGTGTCCATTCATAAATAAATTGGCTAGGCCATTTGCCACATGGAGTGGTTCCTAATCTCTATTGACCCTTAGATTGACATTAATTAATTAAATAATGCGTAGTCCCTTGTGTCACCACTACTAATACTTAATGGCCAAACAATTGTTCTAGGGTTAAAACCAAGACCGATTGACAACCAAAGCCCTGTTGGCATAACTTGTCACAACTTTTACCTTTGACACCCATTACATCCTTGGGGCCCTTGGCTTGTTACCATGAAATTATTGTTATGTGCAACATATACGCTTAACAACCTTGCACATTTGATTATTAAGTTAATAAAATGTTACTAGCAAGATTAAAGCATCTAAAAAAAATTTCACGTCCTTGTGATAGACCTCCCCCTTAAAATCCTTGCAATCGTCCTTGATTGCACTTCATTGTGCAAGAGCAAAAGTGCATTGCATTGGAATTTCCATAAGGCATCACAATCACAACATTGGCCATTGTTGTCTAACCATGTCATATGGCAAAAACTTGCTGAAAATTTTTAGCTAGCATAAACATAACATAATTTGAAAAATAGTCTAGAAATCCATGTTTAGACTTCACAACCATAGCAAAGCCTAAACTTAGCATGAACCATGGCTGAAATTGTCAATGGTATTCATTAACATGTTATTGTCCATGGAACCGGTTGTAAACCATTGAAAACTAAGGATAAATTGATCATTTGCTGATATGAGAACTGATCATAAATTGTTTCAAACATGACCTCAAACTGATCACAAACTAATTGTAAAAACTGATGCAAAATTGATCCCAAAGTGATCATAAACTGTTCTCAAATTGATAAAAAACTGAGCTGAAATTGATTAGAAATTGATCTCAAAACTAAGGTAAAAACTCATGCCAAATTGATGGAAATGTATAGTTTTAGTGCCGTAGTGAAAACCATACTCATTTGCATACATCTCACAGTGACTAGTACATTGAGTAGTGATCTCATGGCAAACATATTGTTAGCACAGTACCTTGGATGTATGCTGAATACATCTGAGATCCACTACATATGAGAGTTGTCCGTAACTGGAGGAGCGGAAGTGCTACCTCCTCCGTGAACATTAGGCAATGTTGCGGACCCTTGCTCTACTAAACTTGATTGAGCATGAATTGGGCTATATTTGAAAGGCATCTAGGTAAAGCTACAAAAACTGAGGATGGTCTGCCAAATCATCCTCTTCCATCCACTTTGCATCCTTTGGTGAATAATTCGAAAATCTCACCAAATATCTCCTTGAAACTTTAGCTTTGACCTTTCTTTCTTTATGTGCCAAAATTTGCTCGGGTAGCAAGATCTTATCTAGCTCCTCAATCTCAGGCTCAATTTCAGCAAATGCATCCTTTGGCACATCACCATGAAAAGGCCTCAACAAATTGACATGAAAGGCATTATGTATCCGCCAATGTGCATGTAATTTCATTCGGTATGCCACATTGCTGATGGTCTCTTGTCTTGCCTTTTCAAAATGCAGCAATACATAATCGCTCTTTTCAAATTGCAAAGTACGGCTATGGCGATTAGCTACCTTCTTTTGCTTTTCTTATATGATGTCAAAAGTGCATATTTTATCTTTGTATAGGCTGTATCCATGTTTTCCACATAATGATCAACATCAAAGATCTTATCCTTAGTGTGCAAGATAGGTGGTACCTTCTTGCCACCCTTAACCACCTCAAATGGAGCTTTGCCAATGGAACTATACACTGTGTTATTGTAAGCACACTTCGGCAGATCCTCAGCTATCTCCATTGGTGGTTCTTAACCACCTTAGCACCACCTCACCATCCTTCGTCATCCTTTCCTTGATCATCGATAGTGGACATCCTTAAGTAGTTGGGTTAGCTTATTTGTTTCTTGATATGTTGGATTTAACCGTTCTTTTTCATTCTCCCTACGGGGCACAGTTACTTGAAAGGCCACAAACCACATCTATTTTCATCCATTGAAAAGAAAACCCAAAAAAAAAGTTCAATGTGGTTCCATCCGCCTTTGCGACACTTGGTGGGCCATTGGGCAATTGATGAGCACCCTTTGTTCTATGCCCTGTCCTCTTTGGGATGACTACTTGGACCCCCTTGGTAAGATAACCATGGCATCTATAGTCTTGGTAGGCCACTAGGTAGCTGATGTGCACCCTTTGTGATGCCATGGTTGCTTTGGGTTGGGATGCCTTGGTGTAAAAATGGGGTTGAGCTTCTCTTCCAGAACCTTCTTAGTTTCAGTTTTGGGCCTGAGAGGGGATGCTGAGCTAAAAATTCATTAACTTGTGATTAGCTCTTTAAAACAGCCCCAAAACAGCAAATTACCAAAAGTTTCATTAAACGGGGAGTGGTTTTAGAGAGTTTTTGTGTTGCACATGTAGAACCCTAATTTGGGAGGTTCCTTTCACATATGTAAGTAGACAGGCTGCCCACCATTTAGTGCTATCCTTGTGTTGTAGGTTTCAGCCCATCGGCCCTTTTGTACGAGCTATCCAGTCCCTATCAATTGCTGCTATGCGGTGTATGCTATCATTCGATCTTCCATTGTTGCAGGTGATCAATTGCCATAATCTTTAATAGGTCGTTTTTGTGTTTTCAACATTTTTCTTCATCAGCTTTTGCTCCAACATGTGGTTACCGTGCACAAATCCATCTCCAATGGACAACACACAGAAAACACCTCCCTTAGCCTGCTTCCACAAGAGCCTTTGGTTGTTGGAGAGCTTTGCCCTTGAGCATTTTGTACATTCTCTCCTTCATTTACAATATTGATTCATTCACTTCAAAGTTCTCTTTTTTATGTGTTTGTGTTTGTGTTTTTGTGTTTTTCATTTTGGGTTTTGAGTTTTACACATCATTGTCTGAGTCTTTGTGTTTCAGTTGTGGTTATACTTTTTGTGTTTCCTTAGTGCAAACCCTACTATATCTTCATAGGGTAGACTCCAAAGAACTAGGCAAGAGGGGGCCATAATGTTATCTTTTCTTGACCTTAGCGTTGTTTGACTTGATCATGCCAACAAGGCTTTGTTCAAAGCAAGAGTGGTGATGGTAAAACCTCTCATTCGAGGAGAATTGTTTCTTGTACAATGTTGCTTGAGTTTCCAACAATCTTAATAATGGTGTCATCTTTTCTCGACCTTGATGCATTGAGGCCATGATAAACAAGCGTTGTTTGAATGGATGATCTTACAAGGAGCAAGGCTAGGATCTTGCTAACAAGGCTTCATTCAAAGCAAGAGTAGTTATTGCCTAACTTTATGGTGGAAAGAAACGGAGAATTGCTTCTTGTACAATGTTGCTTGAGTTTGCAACAATCTTAATTACAGAGGGGTCACTAGCAGGGCCCCTAGTCTTTGGGATAATTCTCTTCAAGGGAAGTTAGAATGGTTTTGAAGAGGATCCCAAAGTGGTTATCAAGGTTCTATACTCCACTATCCACCTAGGGAAGAGGAGCTTACTACTACAGAGTAAGTTAGATATGGACCTTCACAAGCTCCTCCATGTTGAAGAATGGTGATCCATGCTAGTTAATTGTAGTCCTATAAGTCTCTTTATATTCTTTGTTGCTAAGCCACAACGTAAAAGTAGAATAAAAATCCCTATAGAGTTTGTTTCAACCATCTCTCATGCTTGGTTTTGAAGTGATTGTTCCATGTTTATAAGTGGATGATTGCATTGGATTGTCAAAATGTGCTATGTCAATTGTCATATAAACTTGAAGCCTCAAAGGTAGGTCTTTTTATGAAAAATATCTCCATTAGTTCATGGATCTATAACGAAGAAGAGATATATGGTGACCATTGATGCTTGAAGCAGGCTCACAAGTCTTTGTTAATGGAAAAAGCAGCTGAGCGTGCACGACAAGTCAAGATCTTTGACTTAATAGCAGGTACATTTCCGTTAATTTTATTTTATTTGTTTCATGTATTATGCATGGTGCATTAACAATCATGCCTTAGGAAGAAAATTTGATTGGCTCAATCATAGATATGAAGCTCGATCAAAGTATTAATGGATGAGGCATGTGATAGTTTTTTTCTAGAGTTAATTGTTTTACATGCATGAAAGAGCAGAATGGCTTTGATTTAGCAATGGTAGAGAATAACAATGATTTTCTTGGCATCCTTATCAGTGAAGAAAAATTGGATGGTATGAATCACTTTCTTTGGATTTTGATGATTAGAAACCTTCTTCTAGCCAAGAATGGGATTCTATCACGGATGATGAAGTTCGACCCATAGAATTGCTCATGGCACACCTCCTCTTGCATAGGGGGGATAGAGAGGACAACTTACTATTCCCATTGTTGTTATTCTTGACCAGAAAAGGTGGGATTCTAGAGATACACAAGCTTTGTCTTTGATAGCTCTATCAGTGAAAAGAGCCATTATACCTAACATTTGATTTTCCAAAACCTCAGATATAGCTTGGATTGTCATGCAGTAGATGTTTGTAGCTAGGAATAAGGCCTGCATCTCTTTCTTGTGAAGAGAGTTGGCCAATGGTCACATGAACAAGGGGGATTCTATGATAGATCACATCACATACATTCTGGATTTGTGTGAGCAACTGCTTATTATTGATGAGATGATTGAAGATAATGGGATGATGAACATCACTGTGAATCCTTTTTTTTTCCAGAGTTGTATTTGGTTCACACTTCATTGAATTTGTCATTGAGAGGGGCAGCTTAGCCTCTCACAATCATGGAGTTGAGCGGCCTCTTGCTTTAAGAGGAGCACACTTGGAAAAATATGGCTCTATATTTAGGTGATTCAACCATGCTTTCTAGGTACAAAGGCAAAGGAAAGCGACATGCAAATCAGCCCAATGTTGATGTTGGCAATCTTCAAATAAGGGCAACAATGATGTAGATAAGTCAAAGAAGAAGGGAAAATGCCACTATTATAAACAGCTATGTCATTACATTAAAAAATGTAGATTGTGAGTGTAGATCTTTTATATACTTTGATACAAAAGAATATTAAACCCCTCCATGTGAGGTATCCAATGGAAAGATTGTAAGTGTAGATCTTTAATATACTTTGATACAACAATGCAAGAACAACTCTCTTCAAGAGTGGAGGACATGGAGGGTAGCAAGGAGTGCCAATTTTGATTGTGTTACAAGTAAAATAAAAAAACAAGGTAATTCTTGTGTATAATTCCATTTGGTCCATAGTTCTATGTGATTAATTCACATGCCAAAGAGAAACACTATATTTATGATGGAGAGACATATGAACCTTGATTGTATCCACATGTGCCTATTTTGGGCAATTGGACACTTCAGTTGTGGTCATCCAGAATTGATAAAGGCCATCTTCTTGATTTGTGCCAATCCCACTGAACATGGCTGTCCAAGTGTTGGTTGTGGCTGATCATGTGTTTATCCTAGACAGGGCAATAGGTGTACTTTGAAGATTTGAAGCATGTGAGAATGAGGATTGCATTCTGGGATGGAGTTCATGGATTACACATCCATTCTAGTACTGCAATGTATATGGTACGAGGGATCATTTCCATACTGGGTTCTTTTATCTTGTCTTTGAGTTGTGTATTTAGGAGACTAGTCTCTTACATATCTCCTCTAGTTCACCACATTTGACACGAGCTACTAGGAACTTGCCATAGATAAGCCATGTGTCATTTGCTAAACGTTGTGTGCTGCTAACTATAGAAAGAGTGAGATCTTCGTAGGTTTGAAGCTTCTCATCTAGTCTCCAACCGTTGGTCAATTAAGGTGAAAAGAGGTCTAAAACTCATTTTCTCCTGGCTTTTATGATTATATACTGTCCATATGAACTAGATGACATAAGTCACCTTAGAAAAACCTATTGGGAATGCTACTTGACAACAATATATCGCCCATTTTCATGGTATAATGTTCTCTACTTGTAATCCTACCATACATATTCGACCCAATCTTATGGATTCTTTCAGTTAGATGCTTGTCTAGATGAAGATGATACAGGTTGTCAAAGCAACTTCATGGCATTACTAGAAAACAAGCCCCTATAGGAAGTGAATGAGGGCCAGGATGTCTTAAATAACGGATAACTTGATTTGCACTGGTACTCTATGCTTCATGGACCATGAAGCCATGGAAATCCTGTTGGAGTATATGGGTGTATGAATGCAAGTATATTTGAGGATGCTTCCATTTCATCAATCTCTATTTTGGTTATCGCTTGTTCTACCTTGTCTACATATTGTTTTTAGGTTTCACATTTTTACCTCATCAATGCAGCCATGGAACATTTATTGGTGTTCGTGAACTGCAATGTCCCTATTTATTAGTAACATGTTTTGAAGATTATGAGCATGGTTGAGGGGGGATACATATCTATTTTCCTATTTGGCCTGTCCATGTAGGGAAGAACCTCTGTTTAGGGGCTTAGGTTGCGCTAAGAAGATACTTTTGTGATAGTAACTTTCTTAAACTATATAAGGTACTTGGTGAGCATGATCAATTTTGTGTTCCAAGTGTCTTTACTAATGAAGTACAGTTTGAAAAGGAACACAGTAACAAGGTACTTGCTTTTGCATGGATGGCCTCAAAACATAAGGATATTTGAAAAGGATGACCTAAAAATAGGGAAAATTGTGCAATTTGAGATATAAAACAGAATAGCCTTGTCACTATGTTAGTATTTTGTGTTTGAAGATGAAAATGCTGATTACTGCTCAGAAAAACCCATTGAGTTTAAGGATTTCTTCTGAACATGCAGAGAAACTACAACATGGTCCTTTGGGGCTGTTAGCTGATTGTTACACCAAACAGATAAGAGTGAAGGTCTGGACCAGACATTCTCATGGTGTTAGAGGCTCACTTACTGGAGTTCTAACGGCTTTTGATAAACATCTTAACATGGTATTTAGATATGCATTTTTAATGGTGTGACACTAAACCCTTATATGTAAAGATAAGTCAAATACGTCCTTTTGGTAAGACTAACACACTAAATGATTTTACAGGTGTTGTGTGATATAGTTGAGGAATACTCAGGTAAGAACTCTGTAAGTTTGTGAGATTGCTGTAAGATTGGCAAATAATATAAGATCGAAGAATTGCGGTTGTGTTTGACTTCAAGGAGTGCATTTTTAAGTGCGGCGTTGGGTTCCTCGACTTGTGCGCCGACGTGGAAAACTACGAGCAGCGCATGAAGCTGACAATATTGAACCTGAGTATTCATCATCTCTTTCTAAAGACACCTGTAGTATTGATCAGGCTGTTGAGGAAATCACAACAGAATTAAAAGAATTGCGCTTGTTTCCTAAACTAGAGCACCGACGGCGGCACCTTAATCAGGTACTTTGCAGACAAGATCTTGATATTTTTCAATGTGAGTCGTGAATGAAGAATGCTTGCCATGAATATGAGCACAAATTATGCTCTTGGCACATCAGGAATATCGGCTCAAAACTTTGAAAGTAATTTAATACTGACTTCTGTAATGAGTGAGTGAAGAATAGCCAACAATTAGTAAATGCTTCTTTGTAGACTTGTTTCCTGCTAAGATGAGCACATTCTCCACTACTAGCAATTGTTATAGACTTAAAGATTTGGTGAAGCAGATGATCTGAAGAGCCTGAAACTTGCTAATGAGGTTAGGGAAAATGCAAATCTCTTGGATGGAACGGTCTGGCATAAGAAATTTCACACAATATTTTCCTTCAGTTGAATACCCTTTACTGTTGATAATTAATGAATCAAGAGTTGTGTTGTGGCTTTGTCTTTAGAAACAGGGGCTAGTTAGAGCAAGGGTGCAGTCTGAGTACTCCCTAGAAACAGCTCTCTTGCGAATTTTTGGACTGTTGTCCTAGCCTCTAGGCCCCTATTGCACTTGTGCCAAGTGGGCATAAAATCGTCATAAGATAATCTAATAGAGGCTCAGAAAAAATTTGAATAGGGATTTGCAACAGGCTCAATATGGATTTGTGTGAAGATAAAGATGGGGATGGGTCCACTGTATTTTTCACATGATTATGGCAGCTGTGGAGGATGATGATGTAGAATCTGCATGGATTAATGATAATGCTAGTGGCTACAAGAAGTCAGCCTACAGGATGGTGGATGGAGAGTGGATGTAATTCTTCCTTCACATAGGCTGTATGATGATGAGCATGACAATCCTGCACTGTGTTTCACCATAAGAAAACACATGCCAATGCAGCAAGGTGCCACACTGTCATCATTAATAATCCTAAAACCTTACAAATCAAATTTCCTTCCTTTGACATTGAAAAAAAACCTGGTCTTTAAGTAAATTCTAGATGACCATAGTTCCCAAATGGCTACAATACAATTGATGCGAGTGCAAGTATCTCAGCTAACTCTCTAAAGGTGACAAGTGCTCCACACAAAGATGACAATGCCTATCAAGGATGTCATATCTTGTAGCATTATTTCAAGCAGCCAGTGCTCAACTGTACACCACCATGGCTTACCATTACCCTTGCATCATGCTGGACATTGTAACACATGAATATATAATTGGTAGCATGTGAAACCATGCTATTCATGAGAAATCTCTAGGGGACATTGTTTGTATAGCAAAGATAACAGAAAATGGGATTTCAGCAATAAATTGTGCCAACAAAATCAAAAGAACCAAACTTCTCTATCTAGCTGGGGCTGTCACATTGCATCTAGTTGTATAGGTCTATGTTCCAGCACCTTACGTAGGTGTTGCCAAACATGTAACAATCTGTGCAGAAAAGAGGATCAAAGAACACTGGTTATTGCAGCACTGATGATCCACCTGAAATGGGCTTCCAACTCCCCTTAAGGTGTGGTCGACATTCCTGGAAACCTTCCTGAATGTGAAGCTTCCAAGTTTGCCCACATGGCATTAGTCACCTACATATCTCTTCATACTTCATTGACTCCCTTACAAGTAGCTAAGTGCAAGCTCTCTATTTTGTGATTTGCTCTTTAGGTGCTGCCATGACCTTCTGAAGCTGCCCACACCTGTGTTTGGTTCCAGCTCATTGTCATTACTTTATTGGAGCACATGTGTGGACCTCAGTAAGTTGAGGTTGTCGATGTTTCGGGACGCTAAACGAATACTCATCATGATGATTTAGGTTGTTTGAATATGTTCCTGCTTGGTGTGGTCAAAGATGAGGATGATGTTGAGCTATGTGACCCATAGTCGCACTTGACTACTGGTTTGGAGGGCACAATCCACTAGTGTTTGCCCCTTGCAACATGAAGTGTACCTCCACAGCCAAACTGTCAAGCATGCCTTTGACAAATTGGAAAACCAGATTCAATCATATCCATGGGAAGGTGCAACTGCTATATGATCCGAAGGATCTACTGAGATGAGAGAAAATTCAACTTGCTAATGAATGTCCATCATGCAAGTTTCTGAGAGAAGCTCTAAGCCTCCTACAACCAATCCTTATGACACTTGCTTTTTGATATGACCCTCAATGACCTCTAGTACCTTATTAGACCAATCACTAGTGTGCTTGGCCCAACTTGTTAGGGGGATCTAACCAACTCTCTAGGGGGGACTGAAAGACAGACCTTGTGGTCCTTGCTTGGATTTGCTAATTACAAAAGACACCCCTTGTGGTCCTTTCTTGGATTTGCTAGTTACAAATTCCCCACCTCCAAAGGGAGGGGAAACTCTACCTAACCCACACAAGACTCCTAGGTATGACTGACACACTGCAAGGAAGCCCTTGTGGTGTGTTTTGAGGGAAGCCCTTGGCACTCAAGATTGCTGATCAGCCTAGATGGCGCACTAGGACAATGATGTTGTTTATGTGAAGTGGTTGATGTATGTACCTTATTGCCTCCAAGTGGGGAGGGGAGCATTAGTACTAGCAAGGGTGCAAGGAGATGATGGCTGGTGGTATGAGTCAAGAGAGTAAGGGAAAATACCTTGTCCCTTGCCTCAACATTACACGATGTGCCCATGAGGAGAGTGAAGTGAAACCAATCCTTTAGAGAGGGGTAATGTCCCAAAACTTGTTTGAAGTCCCTTCCATGGAGGAGGATTCCGGTGGTTGGCCTTCAGGGGAAGACATGGTGTCTGGACCCTTATGTGTTTCGGGAAGAGTTCCAGGAGTGGTGCCTCTAGATATGGGAGAGCAGGCCACTTGATGAGCTGGAGTGGGACCGTGGAGAGTGGCTATGGCCTGCCACTGTGGTCGCCAAGAAGCCACTGAGGTTCTTGGAGTACACAACTAGTTTTGACAGACATGTATTGATGCAGGAGGACATGGACTAGGCACCTTCGCGTAGCAGATATTGGGTAGAGCACATCATCACGGATGCTTTCCGGCGGACCTTTTGGCGCCGTCTATGGGATATCTGGAGGCCGAGGAGGGTATCGTATTTCTTATGGCTGTTGGCACATGAAGGCGTGGCGGTGGGGAGTTAGCTAGCCTAGATGTAGAAGGATGGAGGGTATAAACGTTGCACACAAAAGTTTCTGGAAACTCCAAAGCACTGCCTTTGGTCGTGTGAGGCGGTGCAACTCGTGTGGAGAGGAGCATGCCACATTCTCCGCTGTCTAGCACCCAGCCTTGGATGTATCTCATGGGGAGCTTTCTGTTGGCAGGTAGTCAGCCAGGGCTGTCACCTTTTGTATGAGGTCGGGATGTAGTAGGATATTCATCATTGAGGCTGGGTTGTGTATAGTGGTCGGCTTGGAGGCTCTACCCATCCGCTAGGTATTGGAGCCCATAGCAGACCGCTTTGAGGTATGGGAGATTGTAGGGAGTCTTACTGGATGGCACATCTGGAAGGTGCGTTGTCAGGAGGTTTTTGGCAAGGAGAGACTTTCAGTACAGACGACTCATAGTTGCCTCTATACAACGTACGGATCTGTCCGTACCGTATGATTCGTACGGTATGTATCCGTACGAATTCGTAAGAATTTCTGGGCCTATCTAGGCCACTTGGTCTGCGTCATCAATCCTACGTCTCACGTTTCCTGCGCCCCGACCTTTACTCTTGTGTGTTCCGCCTGCCTGCGTGGCACTTTTCGGGGTGTGGGAAGCCTTGGATACCTCATCCCACCCCCTTTTCCAGCCATGCATTTTTCCAAGATGGGGGGGCAAGTTGCTCCATGCAAGGAGATCCCTCAAAACATTGTGGAGGAGATTCTCGCCAAGATGAGAGGGGGATCCACAAGAGGAGGAAGTGGCTTATCGGCACCAACTCCTATGCCTACTAACGAGGAAGCATCCAATGTGGGCGTATCTTCAACCGATGCGGGAGAGGTCTCTACCATCGGTTGTGGAGGCTCCACATCCGCATCTGGCTCCAGTAAAAGATAAAGAGTGGAGGCTCATGCGGTTCCGGAGAGACAATCCTCTCTCTCTCAAGCTCCTGGTTATGTGTGTGGATCTGTTGCTTTTCTTAGAGAAAGGCAATGACTTGCGGACATTAAAATTGCACGCACAGTGATTGAGTGCAATCTTGCATTCAATGTCCTAAAGCAAGAGTAATGGAAGAAGATGGTAAAAGCCATTGCCAGTGTGGGTCCATGTGAAGGATGGACTAGTGTTACATACAATGACATGAGGACGAAAAAAGATTGATGAAGAGGAGAGGATTGATAGAGCCGTTGATCCTATTCGGGCCGCATGGATAAAATATGGTTGCTCCATTCTCACCGATGGATGGAGTGATCGTAAGAAACGGGGCATCATCAACATACTTGTCTCATGTCCACTTGGCACTTACTTTTTGCGGGTAGTAGATACCGGCAAGAGGGGGAGAAAAACGACAGGCGTATTCATCTACTGCCACATTCAACAAGCTATCATTGAGGTATGCATTGCAATTTGCCTTTTAAATTTGTTTCACTTTATTTCATTACGATAATATCATGATTCATAATTGAAATTTGATTTATGCATAACTATCTATCTCCCTATTCTAATAATTAATCTCTCTCTAGTATCTATGATATATCTCGATTTTCTCTTTCCCCCCAGGCCGCAAGGCTCCCAACCCCCAGGCCCTATCTCTCTTCATTCTTGAATCTTGAAAGTTGAAAGGCTCAAGTTTGAACTCTCTCTAGACTCTTTCTCTCTCTAATCTCCAATTTCTAAGTATTGTTAGTAATAAGTATACTTGTAATTTGTAAATTGTGGTTGTAGGTGGGTCCCTCAAATGTGGTGCAAGTTGTTATCAACAATGCATCAAATTGTTAGCGCATGGGCCGTTTGTTTGAGGCCGAGTTCCCTACGATTGTGTGGACTCCATGTGCAAGTCATTGTTTGGACTTGCTCATGGAGGACATTGGAAAGCTCAAGTGGGTGAAGAGGGTGGTTTGTAAAGCTACATCAATTGTCACATTCTTCACGGTAAAGGTAAAGGTGCTTGCGATGTATCGTGAGCATAGCACACTGGAGTTGAAGAAGTGTTCTTCAACTGGCTTTGCTTACATGGTGATTGTTGGAGCGCCTTTATGAGGTGCGGTCCGCCGCCTTGCGCCAAACAATGGTGTCCACTCTATGGAATGAGTGGGATGAACATGAGATAGAGGAGGCCAAAGCCATGCAATGCTTGTGCCTTAATGAGTAGTTTTGGCAAAAAGTCCGTGCCGTTGTCATTGTTGTGACTCCCTTTTATAGAGTGTTATGCATGAGTGATTGCGAGGGGTCCACCATGGGTCTTCTCCTTCACTTCTTTAGAGCGGCATTGGTGGAGGCACGTACTTGTACAATGATCACAGAGACACAGCGTGCACATGTTTTAGAGATAGCAGAGAGGAGATTGGCGTGGATGCATAAGCCTATCCATGGTTTTGCCGCATTGGTACATCTAGCCTACAAGTCACCGGCGGCCATGGATGATAGAGAGTTCTGTTCGGACCAACTTGCTTATTTGACTCGTGTGGTCCCTGTGGATAACCACAATACAATTTTGGAGGAGCTAGGATGCTATGCAGATTAGAGAGGGCATGTGGCTTTTGCTTCTCCCACTTGTTGGAGGAGAGAGTCACTTGTGAAGTCTTTATTTTGGTGGCAAAACTTTGGATACGCATTGGAGATCGTTTAGCCCTTAGCCATGAGGGTCCTTGGCTAGGATTGCTCTTCGAGCGCATGTGAGAGAAATTGGAGTGCCTATTCTCTCATTCACATAAAGATTCGCAATCGGCTTAGCACACGACAGAGTTAGAGTGGCTAGTCTATTGCCGCACTAACTTACGCATGATGAGAGCTATGATGAGCATGTGTAGTCCGAAGCAAGTAAAGTTTAAACACTTAACCATAACATTTAAATTTTAAAATTTGTTGTTTTAACTTTTAAACTTTGAACTTTGAAGTTTATACTTTACAATTTAGACTTCAGCATTTACAATGATCAATCTTACGTGCATCATTGCATTGTGTAGGTGAATATTGATACATTCAAGTTGACAGGTGATACTCTTCCGAGTATACATAAAGAGGTGGATGAGGAGGAGGTGATGATTTTTGCAGAACTCTATAGAGAGCTTATAGCAGCAGATACTCGTGACACTCTATCAGGGTGCTCGTGGATGAGGAGTTCGAGTAGGTGATAGTAGGGGCATGGTCATTCGACGCCCTCCATCATCAAGGAGGGGTGGTTCGAGTGGCTTGCAGACATATGTAAGGCGGGGCTCTAGTAGCTCACATCCTGTGTCTCATGATGACATCCCCCCCTTGCCTACACAGCCGCCACCTAGGGAGCCATCATTTGATGATGATGGTAACCTCATCAGTGAAGATGAGTATGAGCGTGTCTCATCATCGAATGCCATCTTCAGACTCTCTTGATGAGCACTCAGATGGTTCTGATGATGATGATGATAGTGATGCCTCATCATAGATTCATATGACATAGGTCTCTCTTTTTTTGTATCAGATATACTAGATTGTAGTTGTATCGCATGTTTTGCGCAGCCCATGCGACCGCGATGGTCACCCCATGTATTCATCTTATTTTGTAATGAAATGGCTATTTCCACTTTAAACATGTATTCTATGATCTATCATTTAATGATTTATGGTTTTTGTTATTTAAAAGATTATCTTAAATTTTTTTTCGTACTAATATCATACCGTACCTTATAAAATCATAAGGTACCATTTAGTATTGTATTTTATCGTACTGTACCGTATCGTACCTTGAAAACTATGAGGTGACTTTGGCAGAGCTCTAGACCTCCATCATCCACTCCCTCTGCGGCCGATGGGATCAGGTGCAGGGTGAGTCTCGAGCTTGTCGGGAGCTCCGTTTTCACTTCATGCGCACTTGGGGTGGCCAAGACCTGTTCTTCATGATGCAGGCAAGCAGCCTGAGATGGCGATACATCCCCCTCCCCCCCCAAATGGCTTCTTGCCCCCAACGTCCCTAGTCCGCCTTGAGAGCTTATACACATGATGTATTTATGACCTTGCACCAGCACCAGCTAGTCTGTCGAGCATAAGCATTCCGTTGTAATCAGTTTTTTGAGTAATATAATCAGCCACATTTTACTTACAAACAAAAAAACTTGTTTGAAGTTTGTCACAATTGAAGTTTCTCCTCGGAAAGAATAAGGACGTTTCCATTGTGTGTGCTTGATATGTGTCTTGGGTGAAAAAGATTGCATGCTACAAAGCTTCTACAGGGATGGCAAGTAGTGAAAGGATTCATTGAGCGGAGAGGAAACATTGAAGGAGAGGGAGCAAAACCAGCAGAGACCAACACATTGCTTGTTCATGCAGCATCAGGCTTGGGAGAAAGTGGCATAGGAGCATAGAGAGGGCGCACTGGCCTTCTTTGGCCAACTTGCCAAAGAGGCCCCCCTATGAGGGAACAAACTATGAGCAATATCTTGTTCTAGTCAAAACCTCCCATCATGGGCCTAAAAGTTGGGCGTATTGAGATACAAGAGAATGATACTTGCCAAGAAACCCATTTCCATTAGGTAGGAAACATTAGAAACACTTTTTGTAGATGAGGCCATGCATATGCACTTGTGATCACTATATTTGTTAGTCGATGCATCTATGGCATTAGGAAACATTGTTCCCTTACAAGAAACCAATATATTGTGGATGTTTGTATTTCACACATTGTGACAATCCATCGCAAAACACAGTACATCCATACTTCTCCCATGTTGCTGTAAAAGGCTCTAGCTCTTTTGTCAAGGTTTCTTTCTCATTGGGAAGGTCCTTGGTATGTAATCTCTCATACTTTTGACCCTCCCATTCACACCCAAAGTGAGAGATGGTACAAATTGCTAACTTTCGTCAGGGAGTCTGAGTCATTTGAAAAGATAAATGCACATGTGATCTCTCTAGTAGCTTCCTGAATCATTGCCTTTTGGAATGATGCTCTCATGTCTTGTTGCTTGTGTATGGGAAGCGTACTTTTCTTGGCTGAGGGCATGGAGCTAGAACCTACAGCCGGAGACTCTTGTATAGTCTGAGCATTAGTGTCCACATCAATAAACTCCCTTTGAGATCCTGGGATTGCTGAGGTTTATCTTTGGCTCATCCCATATATTTATCTATCAAACAGAAATGCCCAACATTTGGGCTTCTCATGACTCGAGACTCTCAAAGATATTTTTGGTCATTCTTGAAAAAGGGGCAATCCCAAAGCCCTTTGTTTGCCAAAAAATGGGCTTTCAACCTTGATCCCATGCTATTGTGACACTAGACACAGCTTGCACACCTATTTTGATGTTGTAACTTCCACCATATCTTGTAGCATACATGGTCATATTAGCCCACAAGGGATGTTTAATGCATAGAGCAAGGTTACATACATACATACATTCATGAGCATAACTCGTGAATGATGAATCTTGATGGACCATGGCATCGTGGTTGTATCCAAAGTAATCGAATAGGGAAAAAAGAAAGAATCGGAAAAGAAGAATACAAATAGGAAAAGAAGTATGTGTAGGCTTCTCAATGTTGCATGTATGGTGTGAGTTGTGATGTACATTGTAGACTTGTAGAGGTACAAGATTGGCTCAACAATCAAGTCACTTTTACAAGTAGTCATGGAAAACATGATTGCTGTTGAGTTGTTCCTTTGAGCAAAGAATAGGAAAAGAAGTAAGAGGCAATCAATTGTCACAATGTGACTTACATCATGTTGGTATGGTTATACCATGCTGCATGTACCAAATGCAATCAGGAGTTAGGTTGGTTTTGTTATACTGAATACAACTGTTGTCAATAGGTGAAAGTGACGTTTTTGCTCCAACTAGGAAAATTTTAGTGGACCTGATTAGTTTCTGATGAAAATTCAAATCTAGTATTTTATACATTTTGGAAACGTGTACCTGTTTCTGAAATTTCTTGTGTGAAGGACATACGTTCCTTTGCTTTTTGGGGGGGTGGGGGGAAGAGGGTCGAGGATGGCGATGCTCATAGTGAGGACTTTCTAATACAAGAGCCTTTTTACCCAGATGTTCCTTTGACAAATAATAGAAAAAGAAGATTTAAGGTTTTGTTTTGTTGGCCACCTCTAGGTTTTGAGGTTTTGGAAAATGGTAATCATAGTTTTATATTTATATATATATAAAATTAGTACCTAGGTCCTAGATCCTAGACTCTAGAGTAAAAAGTTGAAAGCCTAGAAAATAAATATCCATCTCTTCTAGATTCTGCTCATTTAGAAATTAGCATTCATGATTCACAAATCACAAACTACAATGTATATACTACACCATGATTCATGAATCATTATATGCCATAGCACATGTATAATACATTTAATATGTCTAATACATTGTGGGGGAGAAGGAGATGGAGGAGCACAAACCGTGAGAAGAGCATGGAGAAGGATGAGAAAGAGGAAGAGATGGAAGTGGAATTGGAAGAGAAAGAGATGGAGGAGGAGAGAGAGTAGAAAGAAATGGAGGCAGAGATGAGTGCAGCTGAAACGGGCTAGAGATAGGTGAGCTGTATGGTGACAGGTGTCCGAGCTGAAACGAACGAGAAAAGTGAGATGAGATGTAGCCAAAATGCGCTGTGGATAGAAAATGACTTGCAGGATGGTTCAGGACAAAACGTGTTCCCTGAAACATTTTTTAAGAAAATAAATAAAATCTTACTTCAAAAGTTCTACTTGCGGGATGGATCAGGTCGCATTGGCTGTTGCATGCTGCATGTACAAAATGCAGTCAGGATTTTTTTTTTTTTGGTTACCATGATCAGGTTGCATTGGCTGTTGCAAGCTAATTAGTTTTTGATGAAAAATCTATTCTAGTATTTCATACGTTTTGGAAACCTGTAGTTGTCTCTGAAGTTTCTTGCTTGATGGACACATGTTTCTGGCAATTGGCAATTGTTTTTTTTCTTTTTGTTTTGTGTTTGGGTTTTTTATTTTTTTGGGTTTTTTTGGAGGGGGCAGGGAGCGGGAAGGGATGATGTCTGCAGTGAGGAGGGGTCTACTAGGGGGACCTTGCTGACCTGATGTGCCCCCTCCTGAGGTCCTTGCTCTCAGCTAGGGTTGCTGGATTAGTGCTTGGCCCTTACCATGGTGATGCTGGACTTTGGTGAATCTGTTGTCGTTCATGGTAGGGTGGGGTTTGTTTGGCATGCTGGATGGGCTTATTCTCAAATTGTGTACTCTCTGCTGATACGTAAATGCATGGCATTTGAGACAGTCACCAACGGGCTCTTTGAGAATGACCTGTTGAGGAAATGAGGAGTTGTTGACCATGATCGTTAACTTTGTAGGTATTTTCTTGACATTAGTTGACTGTCACCCATACCCTCAGTATCCCTGCACCTGTCACCACTTCTGCAAAGGATGCAGGAGCACGTTATCAAAGAGGCATCCGAAGTCCGCCAGCTGGTGCTACTCCACCATGAGGAGTGGAAAGAGGAGAGTAAGAGGATGCCTAATCAAATTCTAGATGAACACAGACCTGTGGGTTGTGTCCAGCTTCCGGTGCACCAAAGCGCAAGCATTGCAAACAAGTGTGTGGGTGAGATGGCCTGCTTCTCCCGATACTTGATGCAGGTTAGGAGCAGTCCCTAGGTGTAACAAGTCTGGGATCGATTTTGACTTCCTCTTCATTTTCTTTGCATCTTCGTGAATTCTTTTTGTAGACATCTCAGCTTTGTGAAAGCATTCTAATTGTTTTATGGCTAGATGATTGGTATGCATTACAGTATCTCATGTTTCAGCTCATGTATTTGAAACTTGTATATGCAGTACAGCATTTGAAACTTGTATGTTTGTATATTTGGAACTTGTACGTTTGTATTCCATTTTTGGGTGTTTGACATTAATTTTATGTGTATATCTTGGTGGATGGAAAACCTGACATCATCTAGGCTCTAGTATTTTAGCCAGAGATAGTGAAACATACCTTTTCAGTAAAACAGTTGGTGAACGTATGGCCTTCGATTGTAGGTGTTCCTGAGAGGAGACAGTGTTGTTATGGTGCAGAAGCTAGCTCGAGCTTAGAGACAGAAGTGATGCGTATGATCTGGACATTTGAGTTCCAAGCTAAAAGGGTTGAATGTTGAATTCAGGTAGTTTTTTGGTCTTATAATGAAGCATGCAAGATGGTCTTGTTTAATATTATAATTCACGTTTCTTTCTTTGGGACAAGAGATGTTAAGTTTACTCAAATCTTTAGGTCTTACTTAACAGTAGGTGGCAGTACTTAATTTCTCCTACATTTTTAGCACTAGTAATAAAGAGTGACACATTTCGACTGGACAGTGTCAGAGTTTAATTGCTTGTGTAAGTGTTAAGGTACTCAAGTCTTAGGTCTTACATAACAATAGGTGGTAGTACTTCAATTCTCCTACACAAGTAATCAAGAGTGACACATTTTGACTTGAAAGTGTCAGAGTTTAATTCCTTGTGGAAGTGTCCTGATAGATGATAATGCTTTTTGTGCTTTTCTGAAAGACTTCCTTCCTGTTACTCTCTTGCAGGGGTGGGAGATTTGCATCTCTAGCATGTTGCAAAATCAGATCACTAGCACGATACAGATAATGGATCATTAGCATGAGTAGAAGCTTCCTTTGAGCTCCCCTTATTAACCAGGTGAAGTTTTTGTTGATGCCCCGAGCATCTGATCAGCAAGGTGGGAGGTGCTGAAAATCCCACAAAATTTTACATCTTAGATACTACTGGGATTTGTTCCCCAAGTCAATGTGAATCATTGAACAATTTGATGGAAGAATCTTGCTGTTACATGAAAACCCTAACAATTTGTATATGAAAAATTCGATAAAGAGCTTTCTTGTCTATAAACAATATCTTCCGCAAGCAGAGGTGTAGATCTGACTGTGCTTGCCTTCATAAAATGGGCCTGTGCAGTTTGGGTGTACATAGTGACCTTACTAGATATAAGAGCTGTACTAATGACTCACGCAGGCATGGTTGATCAAGTCAGGTGCCGTTTGATGCCCTAATGACTACTTTCCAAGTCCATATGACAGCTAACTTGTATAAGAGCTATAAAGTGGAGGCTATAGATCCACACTCCGTAGTTCAACCCAAGGTAGACATTAGAATTTAAGTATGTGTATTATGATAGCAATTGATTCATTATATGTCACTCTTGTGTTTGCCCATATTGAGTTGCACCAAGGTTGTTCGGATGAGAAGAGCAAGGAAACTTGTTTCAATCTAGACAATCAAATGATATAAGATGAGGTGCCTAGGTTGGTAGTTGTATGCATCATTCACACTTTGAGATTTGGTGGGATGAGTGTATAGCCAACATTGTGTTATGAGCATAATAGTCAATTGGAAGCAACTAAAGTATAAAGATGAGTACTTTAAGGAATCAAATAAAAGAAAGATTCACTATGTATGGTCAATATTTGTAGGGATTGGGTGTGACCAATGCTTATGAATAAATATTGCTAGAGGTTCTTTTGACTAGATGTCAAGGAAGCTTATTTGCACAATTTATTTAATTGTAGGTCATGGATATATAAATTTTTTGGGATGCTTGTACAAGAAAGCTACAAACTATGTATGAAACTTTGTTCAAGCATCATTTAAGAATGTTCACATGATTACTTGGGTGACGTCACCTCAACCTTGTGAAGTTTTATGATTGGTTAGCACTTATTTGTAGAGTTGTGAGTAGGAGTAGGAATCTTCATTCCTGAAGAGATCCTTTCTTGGGCTAAAAAGAGTTCAACAACTTAAAGCCAAAATGAGATTGGTGAATCCATGTTTCTTGTGTTGGGAAATTTACAAAGCACAATGTGGCTACTAATAATAGCGAGTACTTAAATGAAGGTAACTAGAAGCAACATATGCAATCATAATGTGTTTCATACACTTACTACTTTCTAGTTGTTAAGACTAACTAGTCTTTTTGTGGGTATCGATGCCTACTAAACTATGAATTCCTTTATCAAGCAATTCACTGCTTGAGGCTTATTAAACTATGAGTTCCTTTATTAAGCAATTCTCTCATATATTTAGTCTTGCTATATTCAATCTACCTTCTTTTTGGTTATTATATTAGCTAAAGTTATTGTGGGTATTGAAGTTTGCCAAAGTATGAACTCCGCCAAGTGTCCATATGTTCCTTTAGTAGTAGTGATAATTGTACTTTTGAAACTTGTCATGTATATTCTTTGAAATGTTGACTTTAAAACAAATGGATAAAGAAATAAAATAGGCTTAGAAATTGTGAAAGGGTGAGAGGATTGAAGCAACTCAGTTGACAGTTGTAGTAGATAGTATGAAGAGTGAAGCACGAGACCCAATGCAATCGATTGAAAGAGTGTCAATTGAAAGTTAAGTACAACCCTTAAACCTTAGGGTTGTAGGGGGTGTTCACACTGAATATGATAAGTGCTTGTAAGTGTGTAACATAAGCACATATGAAAGAAGATTAAGTCTGGGGAAAAAATCTCTCATACCAAGAGTAAAAAGTGCCCCAGTGTCCTGATCACATAGACACTCTGTGAGTGTAAGCATGAGTGAAACCCAACAAACCTCCCATGGAGTGAAGAGTGATCAAAAGTACAAGGATCATCTGTCACCAAAGGAGATCAAATTGCGAAATGCTTCAAATTTGTCATGAGGAAGAGCTTTGGTGAAGATGTTTGCTACATTATTGTGAAAGGGAGCGACGGATTGAAGGTTGAACTCGAGAGCTATGGCGGGAGAGCAAGAGCAAGAAAGAGAGAGACTAGAAATGGAAACTCCAACAGTCACAATGTGTGATCGGGCCTTCCTTTATTCAAACTGTCACTAAAAGAATAAAGAATAAAGCGACGGTGACGGGCGTCCGTCACTTGCAGTGTGCAATGGCGGTGATTGTTAGTGTAGTAATACACAGGCGGCTAGGCAGAGGCCTCTTTATCCACAATAACCTCCCACTTAAAGGCGAATCTGTCCCAGTGAGGAGTAAAAAGAAAAAGAAAAAAGACAGTACAACATGTACATATGTACAACAGGATGAGGAAAGACGCCATCTCATCCCACGTCCATCAACCTCCTGAGGAAGGCAAAGCGCTTTGTAGAGAGGCTTTTCGTGAGCAGATCTGCAGGATTCTGGTCAGTCAAGATCTTGACAAGATCAATAGACTTGTCCTCAACGACCCCACGTATGAAGTGATACCTCACCTCGATGTGTTTCGACTTCGCATGGAAGACTGGATTCTTGGCTAACTGAATAGCACTCATAGAATCCGAATGCAGTGTAGGGATAACATCAATATCAAGGTTAGCAACTAAACGACCCAACCAAATGGCCTCCTTGCAAGCCTCAGTGGTTGCAATATACTCGGCCTCTGTAGTAGAAAGGGCCGTGAATTTCTACACCCTGGACATCCAAGAAACATCTCCAGCATAGGTGAATACGTAGCCGGAAGTGGAGTTCCTACTATCTGCATGTCCTGCATAATCAGAGTCAGTGTACCCCACGACTCCTGTATCCTAGCTGCCATAGCATATGCACATATCTGCAGTGCCTTTCAGGTACTTCATGATACCCTTCACGACATCCCAATGCTTCTTGCCAGGTGTAGCCATATAGCGTGCCACAACACCAACTGCAAAGGCAATATCTGGACGAGTGGCTATCATGGGATACATAAGACTGTCCACTACGGATGCATAGGGAATCTTGGCCATCTCGGCCCTCTGCTCATCTGTCTGCGGACAATCAGCTTGTGATACCTTCACATAAGAAGGCAATGGACAACCAATAGGCTTTACGTCTTGCATGCGGAAGCACTCAAGGACTTTGTGAGACAAGTAGAGGAGTCTCTGATGCCTGTCGCGTCTAATGCACATACCAAGTATGTGAGCGGCCTGTCCCAGATCTTTCATCTCAAAGCTCTTCTTGAGCTGAGCCTTAAGAGCATTTAGCTCATCATGAGCTTTCCCTCCTATCAGCATATCATCCACATAGAGTACCAAAATCAATAAAGAACCATCACGAGCTTTCTTCGTGTAAAGACACGGATCCATAGCACTCCGGTTGTAGCCCTATGACTGCATAAAGGCATCAAACTTATGATACCACTCCCTAGGTGCCTGTTTCAAGCCATAAATACTTTTTTTTAATTTGCACACTAGGTGCTGCATGCCAGGTTCTGCAAAGCCCTTAGGCTGCTCCATATAAATCTCATCATGCAAGTCTCCATGTAAGAAAGTCGTCTTGACATCCATCTGGTATAAATCCAAGTCAAGCTGAGCAACCAAAGCCAAGACTAAGCGCAGGGTGGTAATCTTAACCACAAGAGAAAAGACATCGTCAAAGTCCACACCATGCTCTTGCTTAAAACCCTTTGCTACCAATCTAGCCTTGTATGCCGGCTTGGGGTGTCCAGGGGTACTTTTTAGCTTGTACACCCACTTGCATAGCAAAGCCTTCTTGCCCGTAGGCAAGGAAACCAAATCCCTGTCATTCTTATGCAGGGAGTCTATCTTAGATTGCATAGTCCTCTCCCAGGAGTGACTGTCACCCCTGCGCATAGCCTCATCATAGGTGAAAGGCTCTCCTGCATTTGTAACCAAGACATAATGCATCGAGGGATGAAATCTATCAGGTGGACGTCTATCTCTAGTAGACCGTCTCACGGCAGGCTCTGTTGCCTGCCTAACTACCTGTTCAACATCCTGACCATGAGCATCTGTTACAGCTATAGGCTGTTCAACTGGCTGTGCGTGGGAGCTCTCGGCTCCTCTTGAAATATGACCCTGCGGATCTCAACAACTCTCTTAGGCTGCCTATGCATTTTGTCTTCATGGAAGACTACATCATGACTGCGGATTACTTTTCGTGCATGTGGATCCCAGAGACGGTAACCCATCTCACGTGCATCCCCATAACCAAGGAAAATGCATTTGACACTCTTGGGATCTAGCTTACTTCTCTTGTCGCTGAGCACATGGCAAAATGCCTCACATCCAAAGATACGGAGATGCGCATAAGAGGGAGGTTTTCCAGTCCATATCTCCTCTACAACCTAGAAATCCAAACCACTAGAGGGTGATCTGTTTATGACATGCACAACTGTACTAACTGCCTCAGTCCAAAAGCTCTGTGGTAGGCTTGCATGGCTAAGCATACTGCATACACGCTCCTGGATGGTTCTATTCATCCGCTCAGCCAAACCATTCTGGGGGGGGGGGGGGGGTGTAGCGGGCGGTCAACTGACGCTTAATACCCCTCATCACATAACTGCTCAAAAGCACGTGAGACATACTCACCCCCATTATCTGTCCTTAGGCATTTTAGCCTATACCCAGACTGGTTCTCAACCAATGCAAGCCATCTCTGAAACACAGCCAAGACATCGGATTTTAGCTTAACGGAATAAGCCCAAACTTTTCGTGAAACATCATCTATGAATGTAACAAAATACTTTGCACCACCTATAGATTGACAAGGCATGGGCCCATATACATCCGAATGTACCAATGCCAAGGGCACACTCATGCGTGGCCTACTAGACTTCTTATGCATAGACCTAGCTGCCTGCCATAAAGACAATGCTCACATGAATCAAAACATGTATAATCAAGGGGTGGTAAGTATTGCAAACCAGAAAGCATTTTCATTCCCTTCAAAGACATATGGCCCAAACGGGCATGCCAAAGAGATACATGTGGGATAGAACCCACAGACAAAACATGATCAAGGGAAGAAGCTGATACAATCAAGGGGTAGAGATTGCTAGCCTTGGCATCTCTCACAATCACAAGTCTGCCACGAGTGATCTTTCATGCAGAGTCTCCAAAACACACATGATATCCTGCGTCATCAAGCTGTCCATCTGACTGTCAATGCTGAAGACACATACGAGAGGGCTGCGTGATTCCACCAACTGTAAATGTTGGTCCTGGGGCTGCAAAAAATGGTGGCCAAGCTTCGGAGGGGTCCGGTTAAAGCCAAGGAAGGCCTTAAACAAGCTCCAGCAAGTCTTGTTCAAAGGTAAGTGAGATATGAAGCAAGGGAGCTTCAATGGTGGCTGCCCCAATCTTGTTTACAGCTTGTAAGACCTGAGAACTAAAGTAAACCCTGAAGAAAATGATCAAATACCCTTGACGTAATGCCCTGAAGGTGCCCAACAATGCTGGGAAGGTGCTCGGGAAGTCGGGGAGTGATGGGAGCTTGAAGGAGTCGGATATGGCTGTCGGGAAGGAGACCCAATACAAGTAGGGAGTTGATGGGATGCTGAGAATGCCACGAACCAAGCTCAAGAGTTAGAAAGCAAATCTCTGATACCAGTTGAAAGGGAGCGACGGATCGAAGGTTGGAATTGAGAGCTATGGCGGGAGAGTAAGAGCAAGAAAGGGAGAGACTAGAAATGGGAACTCCAACAGTCATAATGTGTGCCCGGGCCTTCCTTTATTCAAACTGTCACTAAAAGAATAAAGAATAAAGTGACGGTGATGGGCGCTCGCCACCTACAGTGTGCAGTGGCTGTGACTGTTAGTGTAGTAATACATGGGTGACTGGGTAGAGGCGCCTTTACCTCCAACATATTGGTGGTAGGACAATAGACAAGGTTGATATCACTTGCATGTAGTCTCTCTTTGACAAAGTGATAATGTATCTCAATGTGTTTCGCGTGTGCATGAAATCTTGGGTTTCATGCCATTGCAATGGCACTTTGACTATTAGTGAACAAAGGAGTAGGCTCCGTAACAGATACATCCAGATTAGCTAGCAAGTGTCTAATCCATACACATTCAACTGTGGTAGTGAAAGTTGCCTTGTATTTAGCTTCATATGGTGATGTGGTAACAGTGGATTGTTTCTTGTGCTAAGCCAATATATGCAAGATGAGTCAAGAAAGAAACAATTGCCACTAGTGGAGTGACGCGAAGCATAATCACCAGTCCAATCAGAACCACTATAAGCATGTACCTGCAGTGGTTCCCCTTTGGCATAAAGAAATTTAAGAGATCTAGTACCTTGCAAGTAACAAAATACACACTTAATAGCTTGCCAATGTGACATGCATGGTTGAAGCATATATTTGCTTAGGACTGAAACTGTAAACTGTATGTCCGGTCTAGTGTTGCATAAGTAAATAAGGCATCCAACTACTAGAGCATGTGTGTATATCAAACAAATCACTGTCATCATGTAATGACAGCTTTAGTCCAGGTTCCATTGATGTACAGATTGACTTGCAATCTTGTAAGTCTATTTTCAAGAAGTTTGCCAATGCATCTTGGCTATGATAAACCAATACCTCTAGCATCATGTATAAACTGTTTGTCCAAGTAATAATGCAAAGACCCCAAGTCTGACATCTCAAAAGTTTGTCGCAAATTTTGTTTAAATGTTGAAATTTGATTAGTATGAGTCTCTGTAAGTAAAAGATCATCAACATATAGACAAATGATAAGCATGGATCCCCCTCTTTACATACATAAAGGATAGACTCAGATGAGCAATTTATAAACCTTTGGTTGAGTAAAAAGGCATCAATCTTTGCATACCAAGATGTAGGAGCTTGTTACAAGCCATAGAAAGCATTTTTGAGCTTGCAAACCAAGTGTTCGGATCCCTCAACTGCAAAACCTATAGGCTGCTATACATATACTTCCTCATGAAGTTTCCCATGTAAAAATGTAGTTTAAATATCTAACTGATACATAGTCCATCCATAATGGGCAGCCAAAGCAACCATAGATCTGATGGTAGTCATTCGGGAGGTAGGAGCAAATGTCTCCTCATAGTCAGTGCCTTTCTTCTATGCATAGCCTTTAGCTACAAGCCTTGCCTTATATTTATTAATGGATCCATCTGCATTCTGTTTCAGCTTGTAGATCCATTTTGTTCCAATGGCTTTCTTCCTCAAGTGCAAAGACACTAAATCCCATGTTTGATTGTTAATGATAGAATCAAATTCAGCTTGCATTTCTACCATCCAATGCACACTTTGTTGTGCATCCTGAAAACATTCAGGGTTCTCATCATTAATTGTACTTGTTGCCATAACAAACTCCATGGTATGTGCAGTATCATGCATATGAGCTTGCCTTCTAGTACGACCAGCCATGGGTGCATCCAAATGACTATCTTTCATAGTCTGTAAATACCATCTAGGCATTTGTCTTGCCTCTTAACTATGCATAAGCTCTTGTTGAATTTCATTTTCAGCACTTTGATGAATATTTAGATAAGCCAATGGTTGATTTTTTGCATTTTCCAGTGGAGCAGTTGGCATAATATTAAGTTCACTTGCTGAAACTCCAGCTGAATCACCAAATGGAATGGGCAACAACCCTTCAAATACATCACGGGTAGCCTCATATGTGTCAAAACTAGCAAGGGACAATTCTGATTTTTCATCAAATAGTACATCCCTCCCTACTGACAAACATCTTTTTAGAGACACGATCATAGAGTCTGTAGCCTTTGGTCTCACTGCTATATCCCACAAAAATGCATTTAATAGCCTTGTTATCCAACTTTTTTTTGAGTATGTGGGGAATGTGTGTATATGCAAGACACCCAAAGGTACGAAAGTGCTCACTCAAGAATATAAGAATAGAGATGGAGGTCAAAACACTTTCTTGTTGGTTTTTCTTTTTTCTTCACACACTATACAATGTACATAAAATATGATAGGATAAAACATATAAAAAAGTGGCATACCATGTTTAAAAATGCATGATTATACTAATCGATTGATGCTATAGTTACATGAATTGTAGGTAGATATAACTAACCAAATACAATAAGTGATGAGTCAGTAGTCGAGTATATATCATAATGACCCACTGACATTGTAATTGTAGATCGGCAGATCCATCTAGTGAGGTAATCTACAAGCATCTCCCTAATGAAGTGATACTTCATCTCAAGGTGCCTTTTCTTTGCACGAGAGAGGATTTCATGCCAAATGGTTGGCACTCTATCATAATGCAAAATGGGCATCTCTCTTGCAATACCCAAGTTTCCCATTAGATGAGCAAGTTATATAGCTTTTTTGTGTAGCTTTGTGGCTACAAAAAATAGAAACCTTGGCCATTTCAACTTTCTACTCATTCGATATAAGGCTATTGTCTTAACTTGGTTTCAAATATGGAGTTAATGGAATATTAGTAGCCTTCCCCCTCCATATTGAAGCATTTAAATGCCTTCCAAATGTACTCCTTTTGAGACAAATAGACAATCTTCTTGTCTTTGTCATATATGATCTGCATAGCAAGAATATGATCTACATTCCCCATGACTTTTATGCCAAAGATTTCATGCGTCACAAATTGCATAGTGGGGGACTTGCTCAAACTGTTGTATTGAACACACATAATACATGTAAGAAAAAGCTCACTCAAGAATACAAGAATAGAGATGAAGGTCAAAACACTTTCTTATTGGTCTTTCTTTTTTCTTCACACACTACACAATGTATAGAAAATATGATAAGATACAACATATAAGAAATTGACATACTATGTCAAATAATGTATAATTGACTATACTGATCGATTGATGCTATAATTATACAAATTGTAGGTAGATGTAACTAACCAAATACAATAAGTGATGAGTTAGTAAGCATAGATCATAATGACTATTGACATTGTAAATGTAGATGTAGGAATCCATCTAGCAAGGTAGTCATCATTAATGTCCGTACGTGTTTAGCTTTACATCTCAACACTCGCCCTCGAGCTCAATGTATCTCTATAAATCTAAGTAAACTTCAAAATCTTCAAGCTTTCTACATCCAATGCCTTTGTGAAAATGCAAGCTATCTAATTTAGTGTGTTGATATACTACAAGTCGCGATCTTACTTGCAAGTATCTTATCAGTCACAAAGTATCTTATCTAGCATGAAACACATGGTTCTTAGCCAACTATATGTCACTTGTATTATCACGATGAATGACAACTGGACCATCTACTTGCACATCCAAATCAACCAACAATTTTTGTACTTGTACCACTCCACATACTGTCATAGTAGCACCTTTGTACTTAGCTTTTGTACTTGAAAAATCAATTATAGATTACTTTTTGTTGCTCCAAGTAGCTGCTACAATACCAACAAAAATACGAATTAGGTGGGCCAATTCATGTTTTGTCTAGTGTCCACCTAAGGAGCGTTAATTTGTAATCGATCAAAGGTGAGAGTGGGATAACATCACACTTGGTTCAATGAGAGTGAGGAAGGAGAGGGAATAAGACATCCATCCCCTCGGCCCGTAAGGCATAGTCTCACACTAGTGTCCTAAAATAGTGTTAGGCTAGATATCTATCTATCTAATTGATTTGAAGGCTCATGCTAACAACTCTTTTAGTGTTTTAAAAAATCTACCCAACTTATTGGGTCCTCCTAATTAGGTGATTGATTGTTGAAACCAGGCCTACTTTTTTAAAAGGGTTAAGTTGAGTTATCTAATTAAGTAAGGCATTTCACCACATTGTTTAATATATAAAACTAGTATTCTTTTATCAATGTATTCTTAACACAACCTTTAGTACAAATCAAACACTTTAAAAATTAATCTATTGTTAATACAATTTTAGTGCAAGATAAATACTTTAAAAATTATATATTTCATATTAATTCAATAAATATATACAAAATCATCACTCCCACAAGAGTTGTACAAAATCTATTTGTACAAAATCTATTTATCTCACAAGAGAAGATAGTTCTCCAACCTAGGATGGGACCTTCCAACTCCATAAGGTTGGGCGGTATGTGATTGCACTCTTATGTACACACGAGAAACTTACTAGCTCAGAGTTCCACTAAACTTCTATGAGCCTCCAAAGCCATCCTACATAGCAAGGCCACTTACCACTTAGTCCTATTAGGTGCTCGAGAGTGATCTAAAAAGAAAAACCACCTAGCTTCCATAAGAGTATAGGATTCTCACTCATAAGTGAGTTTTTCCAAGCATCCCCCAAGATACTAAGGTGCCTTGGTATAGGGATCCTAATAGCCTAAACCACCATCATACAAAAGTAATTATGCAAAATCTATAAGAACAATACTTTCAAATACCTTTTAACCATATTGTGCATGAAAACTAAATTTTTCTTCCCTTTTCACTCTTAAAAAGTAACTATCATTCTAAGGTTGATTTATGTTTTCTTGGGATTTCATTTAATTGATTCTTAGCCACCATCATGATCTATAAAGCTAGAATAATGATTCTACATGAAAAATTCCTTCAATTTAAGAACCATAATTTATCCAAACATGATTCTCTTCATTAGGTTATTCGTTGTTTCATGGAATTGATGCGGTTTTGAGTTGGTGTGTAACTATCTCTATTTTAGGTTCCACAGGTTTCATGGCCTCCTTGGATTACACTTCAATGAGTCTCATCTTTAACAATGGGTTTGTTGATGGTGGGAGCATGCACATTCTCCCTATCTCTCTTTAAGGCTATTGAAAAGGGTCTTCGAGTCATGAATTTCATGTGCACTGGTGAACGGCCTCCAAACTCAAGTATGTTATTCCTCATTGCAAACCAAGGATTCAATAGTACTCATACCTTTTTTGGAAGACAATTCAAAGTCATGTGCTTAGTTTATGAAAATAAGGGCTAAAATAAGTGGTTATGAGTTGAATGATAATGTAAATAGACTTTAGAGATAGTGTGGCATGAAATTGGCTAATATGTGATGCAAATCAAGAAGCACAAAGTAGCCATATTTTTGCGATGTTAGAGAAGATTGTAGGCAGTACATTTTCTCTTGCTCTAAATGAATAGTGCAGTTGGAATCTTCTTGCTCTCGAGCTCAACACCTCTAGGAGTTCGACCTCTCTCATAAAGACTAAAATCCTTCTTTTTTAAACATAAATGAAAAGGTTTATATTGATGTTTGGGAGAGAGAGGGGAAAAGAGCCTTGTTGAGGGTGCCTTCTTCCAAACAAGGCAAATTGTTTTTAGCCCCTATATTTTCATCCAAAAGCTAAATTTTGAATTTTTAAAACTCTATTTTTTTCTTATTTTATTATTCCAATACTCCAAAGTGACATTTCCTTCATGTTTCTTATTGATAAGGCCTAGTATGCTCTTGATGTCAACTTAATATGCCATAAAATCATAAAGTGCCTAATTTTTAAAAATGAGCACATCTACACAATTAATTTTTCATGGCTTCAATATTAAACTAACTGTTTCAAAATATGTAAGTTTTTTTAAAAAATTATACAAGCTAAATTGTATTAATTGCAGTACTGTTTAACAATGAAAAAATGTGCAAATATGTCAAGAATTCACATTTTATTGATGAAATTACTTATCCAATATTTTTCACATATGAAATTACTTATTTTGAAAATCATATTGTTTTATTGATTTGAGGTGTGTAATGTGGATATTATATCCTCCCCCTTTTAGAGAAATCGAGTTTCCTCATCTTGAGACAAACTAAGGGTACTCTTTAACACAATTGCATCATCGACCCAAATGGCATCTTGTTTAGGATAATCCTTCTTATGTACAAGGTGTTCTCTTAGGATTTGACTTCTTAGAGGTTTTTCCCTTGTTTCAAGGAACTTATCTAGTTGCATGTCTAGAATTCCTTTGGTGGGGATAACTATTTAGTAATCATTAACTATGTGTTTCGGACTAAGTCCATAGGGCTTAAGTAGGCTTACATGAAAGATACTATGCATCTTAAGATGAATTTGTAGTATTATAAGAATGCTTTCCCATCACTTTGATTATAATGTAAAACGTAACTTGGGCCAACATTCATGTATTTTCTCAATGATAATGAGCTCCTTTTAGGCCTCACTAGGAAAATCATATTTTATTCCTTGAAGTTTTGTATGGTTCTTTCAAGGTCTACATAAGATTTCTCCCGGTCTCGGATGACTTTGATGTCGTGTCAGATAGCTCTAGTCTATTGACCTATTTCTTCAAGTGTGGCTTGGGATGTCTTCACCTTGAGAGTGGAGCTTGAAAAGCTCAAGTATGTGCAATATTCTTGTTTATACAAAGCTTGAAATGGGAATATCTTGATTGTATATTGATAGGCTACATTGAAGGTAAATGCTATGAGAGGTAGGCGTTCAATCCGCCATCTTAGTTCTCTACCATAGTAGGATCTTAGGATGTCTTTAATGGTTTGATTCATTCTCTCAATTTAGCCCCATCAATTTATGGATTATCAAGATACACTAACATATATATGTCTTCTGATGGCTTGGGTAAGTTACTCATGAATATATTTGTGCATCACATGGGCTCAAAATAAGATATTTTTAAAATATCATTTTAAAACGTTTTTTTACATACAGAAGCATGTAATATAAAGGGGTTATTTATAGATTGAATAGAAAAGGATTATGTTTTATTCAAGAAAAATTCATTGGTAAGGATATTTAAAAATAGGCCTTGAACGCACGTGATGTAGAGGATATACATAAAGTAACTTCCTCGAGTTTGATGGCTTGAAATAAACAAGTTCAAAATTTTGAGGTGAATTTAGAGTGTCTATTGCATACTATACTCTTTGATAGTCCATGAAGTCTAAATATCTCCTTGTTGATAAAGACTTAGGCAATATCAAATGATTTATAAGTAGATTGAAATCAAGTGAGCAACTTTGGTCAAGTCTAGCCATGCTTATCAATTCTCATTTCATCAATGGATATCCAGGGAAGGGTTTTTGTTCTCTAGTCATCTTGATTCTTTTTGCCTTAGCCCATTGGCAAGTTAAGCATTGGATTACATATGTCTTTACAATCTTAGCCAAAATGATATGTTTTTTGAATTGCATTAAGAGTCTTTGTATATCTTGGATGTCCAACAATTGGGACATCATGTGCCTCCCACAAGATTTTGATCTATCTTGACCTAACTTCCCTAGGTAATCTTAGTAATAGAGACACCCATTTCTTACATGATAGTCTTCTATCTTGACATTTGTTTATCAAAACCTCCACCTTGGAGTTCCTTGGCCATTAATAGCTCATATTCTTTATCGTAAGGAATGGATCAATGTACAAGCTCTAAGATAGGGTTTTCAGGTGGTGGTGTTGACATAGTTCTTAGGCTTTGAACTTCAACAATATTATTTAGAATCACTTTCTGGCTTAAGGCATTTACAAATGCATTATCCTTTACCAATTGATAATCTCAAAATCAAAATCTTATAATGTTTCTATCCAACTTATTTGCTCTCATCTTTATGTAAGATTGGATGAAAATTTGCTTAAGTATCTTGTGATCTTTTACTAGAGTGAACCTTTTTCCCAATACATAATGTCTCCATAGCTTCAAGGCATGAATCAATACAAGTAAATCGAGATCATATGTGGCATAATTTCACTCATAAAATTTCAACTTCCATGAGGTATAAGCCATAGGCCTTCTTACACCAACATTCCTTTGATTGCAAGTCTAGTTGCATCAATGACTACATCAAATGATTGGGTGAAGTTGGGGAGTATTAGTACTATGGAAATAGTTACAACTTCTTTGAGTTTATCAAAGTTCTCTCGGTATTTGATCACTTATATGATTAGGGTTTTCTTCCTTAAGAGTTTCATCAGAGGTGTTGCATTAATCATTTTAATGTTGTTGGGATATTAGTCAACTTGAATGCCATGACTAAGAATTCATAGTGTCCATGTGTAGCACTAAAGGCAATCTTTAGGATATCCTATTCCTTGATTTAGATTATCTAGATTGTAAGTCTATCTTTGGAAAACCTTGGCTCCACATAGTCGGCTCATCAATAGGATGGGCTACTTATCCTTAATAGTCACTTGACATAGCCCATTGAAGTCAATATAGATTTGAGGGATCTATCATGTTTCTTCTTCCAAAAAAGAATAGATGTACCCCAAGTTGAATGGGTTAGGTAGATTAGTTTTCTCAATTGTTCCTTAAGGTTGATGGCTTTGAGTGTAGACATCTTGTGTGCTCATTTCGATACCAGTTAGGTTGCAAACGTTAGTTCTTTCATGGTTAGCTTCTCATTTGAGGGAAATTGAGTCATATGACTCTTCTGGAAAGACATCATTGAAGTCATTAATCCAAAAAGACAACTTCTCAATTTGAGGAAAATTGAGTCATATGACTCTTCTGGAAAGACATCTTTGAAGTCATTAATCCAAAAAGATAACATGCATTATTTAGCCTTCTCAACCTTGCTTATCTAGATCATGTAGAATAGTTGGACTTCAATTCTTTTGGAGTCAACTTGCCTTGGCCGGTTGGACTTTGATTCTCCCAACTTTTCCATGTGTCTTTATAGATGGTGTCTCTTTTCCAAGTCCTTTTGGAGTTGGCTTGCCTTGGCCAATTGGACTTTGATTCTCCCAACTTTTCCATGTCTTTATAGTGCCTTCATCCAAGTCCAAGAAGATAACTTTGTCTTTAGCACATAGAATTTAGGCTTTATTATTCTTGAGCTAGTCCACACTCAAGATTTAGTCATAGCATTCCAACGATACAATATGGAATTTGGCTTTTATTCCTTAGTTTTCTAGTTTGAATTGAACTTTCCCTACAATTTTAATGGAGGAAATTTCCTTTCCACTATCCCCATTTTCTTAATTTCTCGAGATTCTAGATGCAATATTTTAACTATCTTTGTTGCAAGAAAGGAATGGATACTTCCATAGTCGATAAAAAATCTAAATGACCATAAGAGATTGGAATCTAAATGGCAAAGCATTGGTAGTCCACTCCTTTATTCTCAACAACTGCATGTATAGATCCTTCTTCAATTTTCTCAACCAAGGTACATTTTTCAAGTTGGCCTATCATAGTGTTCACTCAAGCCTTTGACGGCTCCTCCACATCCACCACCTTGGTTGTTGTTATTGTTTCCATGGCCTCTTTCTTCTAGCTGGTTGATTTGGATTAGGTTTTTGAGGATGGTTTGAATAGTCAACTCTCATGTATCCACTCCTTTGGCATTGGTAGCACTACCTATTGCTCGGTCTATTTATTCCTTGAGTAAATGTATTAGCCTATCCATTTCCTTTGGCATTGCCCATATTAGACTAGGTAGTTTCAAGGGTTGTTAGACTCATCAGTGTCCAAGGGTGGATTCAACCCTTGGTAGAATCTTACAAATTTTTGAGTTTTTGTCTTTAGTGGAGTATACTTGCAAAGCTCACAAATTTCTAATAATACCCCTCCAAGGTCAAGTTTAATTAACAAAAGATGTTGAACTAGTTCATATTTATCGATTCAAATGATGGGAGCAAGTATCGTCATTTCATTGCTTCCTTAATTTCTCCCCAAGTTTGGGAAGCTTCAATTACTCCCTTATCATCTCATATCATCATTGTTTCTACCAAAGCTTGGCTTTACAAGTGAGACGAAAGTAAATAATCATGGACTAATTGGCAACAATAGTTTCAAAAGCCATAAAATAATCATTCGTGGCTGCAATTCATGCTTCTACATCTTGTTCCACCTTGGATCCTTCTCCATTAAACTTTTGTGGTGGTGTTTGCTTCAAAAGTAATTTCTTCTATTATATCTCCTTGTAAGTATCATCTACTCATAATGCTTACCAATTTTGATAAGACATTCCTCTTTTAAACACACAATAGTAATACTATAATACAATTCTTATTTTGTCAAAATGAAGGTATCTAAATATAATGGATTCTCAATCACAAAATTCATGCAATGTTACAATTACAAAAGTTCAGGGTTTCTCAATTATTTCTAAGGCTCTATATGATGTATCCTTTGATGCCACATCCATTCCAATACTATCTTCCATGAATCACATTCAGGAAGTATAACTTCGTTGACTTGAACATAAACCAATTACGCAAGATCCTTTGTCCTTTGAATATGAAGCAATGAGAACTAGTTTTAGTTCCTCCATAAATCTAATTCTCTTGAAATCAACTTGAAGGTTGCCTGTTTGGTTGCAATTGAACATCAAGAAGCTATGATAAATTCTCCACAACATTCCTTTGCAACCATCCCTATTGGATTCAGGTATAGTGTGGATTTGAAAGGTTCTCAAGTATTGCTATCATGGTCTTAGAGGAGTCAAGAATTGTCATAATTTGAGTATAGTTGGATTTGAGAAATTCTCAAGAATTGTCATTGTGGTCTCACTGATCTCAATGTCCAAATATTAACAAGAAATATAGGACACTATTTACATACTATAAATTAACTATAAGCATGAGCAACATCTTGAAGAACCATAATATACTAAAGAAAAGTAAAGATCTCTTTATTGTCATGGATAAGTATAATAATTCAACAATGTATCTCATCAATCTCTTTCAATACAAAGGCTGGTGGATTAGCCGTAGTTTCCAAAAATCAATAATAATGACTTGGAAGATTGGGATACTCAAGAAGTTCATAGTTCTTTGACTTTTCTTATCTAATGAGGGAAATTCTATTAGGTGTGATTAACCTTGGTATATTGGTCATATACCCACCTATTCTTCATCACAAATTTTTCATCTATGTACTTCATCTTATACCTTTGGAGAATGTCATACTTTTAGAGTCCGATTAGTTTAAGCTCCTTAAGACACTTGAATAGTTTAAGATGAGTTCATATATTAGTCTGTAATATAGACTCACATCCAAATATATACAAGGATCAACCCTTCTCCCAGTTAGGATCTAATCAAAGTCTTTTCGTAAACTCAAACAAGTACAAAGGTGTGCCCACTAAGGTAGCCATAATGTTCTCTTGAAACTCCAAAAATATTAAACAACAAATAGTTGCATAAGCAATCTTAAAGATTAATCACATGTAGTCTATCTCATCATTAGCTATTGAAATAACTTAGTTATTAGGTACATGTATACTCCATGTATAGTACTCAAATTCTCTAAAAATTAATAAGGGATCTCTTTTATTATTGAAATAGTATTTGCAAAATTCATCATCACAGTCAAGCTACTAGAATATTAGTGTATGAATCTTTTCTACATAGAAATAATCAAGATCTAGAACCTCATAGGTTGGTGGTTTCTCTCGGGTATGACAAATAATATGTTGCACAAGTTGTACCCCAACATCTTGTTCCAAACATAGGCCTTCTTGGCACTATCACAACCCTTTCGCATAATCATATCTGCAGTATTTGCACATAGATCCACAATGTTTTAGGCACCAATTCATGTACTTTTCTTGATGGGATTTTTTTAGTTATCTAATTAAGCAAGGCATACTACTTCACTATTTGACATATAAAGGTATCTTATTCTATCAAAAAATGTATACAAAACCATTGCTCATGCAAGAGTGTTACAAAATATATCTCTCCCACAAGCGAAGATAGATGTCTTGCTTAGGATGGGACCTTTGAATTGCACAAGGTTGGAATGTACATAATTGCAATCCTTCTATGGACATAGGGAATTTACTAGCTCAAAGTCCCACTAAGCTTTCCTAAACCTCCAGTGCCATCCTACCTAATAGGGGTACTTATCACTTGACTTTTACCCTATCAACATGTGCACTCACCCTATCAACATGTACTTGAGTGCAAAGTAATAACACCTAGCTCTTACAAGAATGTAAGGACTCGCACTAGCAACAAGTGCGTTCTTTCAAGCACCACACAAGATACTAATGCATGTTGGTGTGGGGATCCTAATGGCCTAGACCACCATAATTACTTTTTTGTTGGGATGTTGGAAGCTCTGTTTTCTAGGGTAAGATAGCATTTCAAATAGAAAGGAAATGCCGTTGAATCCATAAACATAATGCTTTTATACATTTTTAAAACTGTGCTCTATATAAAAAACCACCCTTTTCCTTCTCATCTTACATCCCTAAAAGACAAGTATTATTTTAATGTTGATTTCATTGTTTTCTTGGGTTTTCATTCAATCAATTCTTAGCATCATGATCTATAAAGCCATAATAATGACTCTATGTGACTTTTTTCTTTATCTTAGTTTTATCTTTTAAAATCCTCATATCATGCGTATATCCATCTATATTATTTAATAAATAAAAATCAAGAAATTTTAGGAATATTTTGAGTAAAATTTCAGGAACTATAATTTTGCAAAACATGGTTCTCTTTGTTTTAGATCATTTTTTCTTTCATGGAATCACTACCACTTTAGGTTGGCATGTGACCATCACTATTTCAGGTTGCATAGGCTTCATGACCTCCTTGGGTTTGCACTTTAGCTTTAGGAGGAGTCTCATAATCAATGGTGGATTCATTAATGGTGGAAGCACGAATGTTCTTCCAACATCTCTTCAAGCCATTAAAACTGGCCTTTGCAACATTAAGTTTAATGAATGTGCACAAACATCCTCCAAACTCAAGTTTACTATTGAAATGGGAGCATAGTAGACTTTTCGCAGATGAACTCTGAACTTCTCAGAGATTGCATTTTTAGAACCTACCCTTCAATATTGCCTTCCATTGATATATGGATTTTTAGGGTTTGGAAAAGGGACCATGGATTTATATAAGAGATTCCTAGGGAATATTACCATTACTTCCTGGGAGAAAAGGAATCTTTGGTATAAATCCATGGTCTCACTTCCAAACTCTAACAATCCATATATAAATAGAAGGTTCTTGAAGGCTAGGTTCCAAAATATAGTCCCTAACAAGTTCAGAGTTCATTTGAGAGAATATTTCCATGTCTCCATTTTTTGAGAGAATACTTTGGCTAAACTCCCTTACAAGGCTATTTTTTTGAAAACTTTGTGTGTTTTATACTATAAAAGGTTCTAAATCAAGTCTATGGTCTAGATGTCAATAGAATTAATTAGTGTTACATCTCCCTAAGGGCTTCGATGGTCTCTACACCTGAGTTAGTTATTATCTACCTAGAGTACATGACCAATATCTAGGTAGGAGGTCACATGTAGCACGATCCCCCGTATGGTAAATCAAGAACAAATGAGCTCTAGTTGGTTTGTTAATGCTCATTGTCAGTCCTATGATAGAAAAGAAACATGTACGAGTATGATATAGTGGTATCAAGGGTTGAGACTACATGCAAGGGGATAGCTCTATAGCAAGGTAGACCTTTTTGTTATTATGGCACTCTACGAGCAGATCTGGCATTATAAGTATTGGAAGTATCAAAAAAATATTTTTCCAAGGAATGATTTACTTGCCTTGGTGTACCTCCATTTAATGAAGATGTGAAATGGATAGAGTGTTAAGGGTTAACTAATAGGGCAAAAAGTATCAAACAATAAAACTACATAGAAAAAAGTAATGAAAGGAGCTATGAAGTTGTTTTTATGTGTCAAACAACATGCATAGTGTGCCATGTTTAGAAAACTAAAGAACATTGTGTATACAAATGGGAAGTAGGCAAGCAAATTTTCTTGATGAAAATGCTTGATGGCTATGTGGATCGAACTAGTTGTGTGCTTTTCAACTAATGGAAAATAGGACTAGGATCGAGAATGATGAAATCATAGACTCATGTCTTAGATTCTAATTAAAGGACATTTTAGGGTGCTGGAGATAAGATTAAGCCTTATGGGCAGATGGGTCGAGCCCAAGTTCGCTTCATCTCTCACTCTCTTTGAATCAAGCATGGTGATTAGTTTGATCCTAACCTTGATTGATTACAATGTGATCTTCATGATTGAGTGCTAGAATGTTGCTAGAGATTATTAGGTAAGTAAGTTCCCAAAGGTCAATCCTTGTGGGTTGAGGCCAAGGCGGATAGCCATCCAATTGATGAAGTTTGAGATTTTAGTGGACTTCAAATGGTGATGATCGGGATTGACCTTAAGCAGCTACTAAATGTTAACCTAGGTTGAGGTTTGCAAGTATATTACATGTGATATCAAAGCAAGTTAAAAAAATCTCATTTCAATAATAAAACACAAAAAACTTTTTTAACAAGATTAAAGAGGACCCAAAGTGCTTGTGGATGCCAAGGAGTAAATCTTAGAATCATCAAGATGGTTATGGCTTTGTCTAGGGAAAATATAAACACATAGAGTTTAGCAGATTTTTGGAAAGAAGATTTGAATAGAACTCTACAAGTGCAAGTCACAATAAAGTGATTGGTTAGTGGCAAATGAATTCTAAGGAGAACTATCATAAGATAATGGAGTAGAAATCTCATTAGAATGAATGGAAGGTAGGCAAGAAGATCTTTAGATGAAGAAATCATGACAAAGTAAGCGGAAAGTAAATTGAATACTAGATATTGTTGTGGAAAAAAATTATCTAAGCTAGAAAGAGAATGATATCCTGAAGAGAAATTTCTTCTCGCATCCTTCCTTATTATGTGTAGCCTTAGGTTTACAGGGGAAGCATGCCTATGGTGGAAACGGTGTTGCCATGATAAGGCAATTTCTAAGGCTACTCTAACTTGGGAACATATCAAGGCCAAGGTCCGAGACCAATATTTATTGCCCACCTATCAAACCTTGAAGATGAAATTTTTTAATCTTAAGCAACAAGGGCTGATCCTAAAAGGTTGCTACTTCCATTTTGTGATGTTGCAGAAACATGCTCCCCACATGTCCATGAGTCAATAGGTGGCATGTTTCTTTCTATCATGTACTAAATCTACCTCTCAATGGTCAATTTGAGGTGATGACATCTATTGATTTGGAGGATGGTTTAATGGGATCACAACAACTAGTAGCCACTCTTTGTAAGCACAATAACATGTTCAATTGCAATGTCAATAATTTTTCATTATCCCAAGAGAGCTTGAGTAAATTAGTAGCAAGGGAACAACAATTAGGATTAAGCTTGCTAATACTCCCCATAACCATAACAACAACAAAAATGGGAACAAAGGAAATGAATCATAGTGCTAAAATGTAATCGACGTGGCCATTTTCGAGCTCAATGTCCCACAACAAGTGAATGTCAATATAAATGCTCCTCCTCATCTTCCAAGAGGGAAGAACTTCAATAAGGGTCTGGGAATGGAGTATGGCATGGAGCAAGACATGAAGTTGGAGCTTGCATATATGCCATCATGGGTAATAAGGTAGATCCTTTTCTTAGGGATGAAGTTGAAAGAGGTTCTATCCATACCATTATAAGTAACCAAGGCATTGGGCATCAATTCTTTATCATCCAAATTCCAACATATCATCAAGGTATTCCTTTCCAATTCCTTATTGATTGTGGAGATACCCACTCATTTATCTGTCCTAAGTGTGTAAAAAGATAGAAGTTAAGTCCTAAGACTACTAGGAAAATTTTGGTAGAACTAGAAAATTGAAGGGAAGCACTTTCATCTTAGACAATTAATAAGATCCAATTTCAACTAGGAGGGGAAAGAACAAAAGCAAATTGCACGGTTATGCCACTAGGAGTTTATGATTGTCTCTTAGGGATGGACATGCTAATTCAAAATCAAACAAGTATACCATAGGAAAGAATATGCTACATACAAAACCCTCTTTGTTGAAGTAGTCCAATCACAAGGGAAGCTGGATAAACCTAGAATCTAGCTAGCCAAAGCAAGCTGAATCCTAAAAGGAATAAGGAAATGAATTATTGTTTATCTAATCAAACTCAATATAAAGTGGCACATACTAAGGATGAGAGTGATTATATAGATATCTTCCTCATGGAATTAACTAAGATACCCCCTAAGTGAGAAGTAGATCATGAGTTTAAGCTTATATAGGGAGTAGAGCTTGTTGCTAAAAGATCATACAAGGTTTCTATCTATGAAGTAATTAAACCAAAGGACTAGTTGAAACAACTATTAGACAATGGATCCATATGTCCTAGCAACTCATCCTAGGGTGCTCCTATCCTTTTCCAAAAGAAAATAGATGGAATCCTTAGGTTTTTCATTGATTACAAGGGTTTAAATTAGGTTATTATCAAGAATAAATATCCCATCCCTTAGAATGAAAAATTGCTAGGGATAGTTGCAAGGTGCCGTTGATATTTTCAAAGGTTGATTTAAGATTTGGGTATCACCAAATTTTGATCAAAGAAGGTGATATCCCAAAACCAACTTTCAACACTAGCTATATAGCCATTACAAATTCATTGTGATGTCCGTTGGGATAACCAATGACCCTACTACATTTAATAGATTAGTCCATCATATTTTCAAGCTATATCTTGATGGATTTATCCTCACCTTCTTAGATGATATCCTCAGGTATTCCAAAGAAGAAGAAGATCATCCACATCATCTTTGGATTATCTTAGAGATTTTTTGTGCAAACAAGCTCTTTGCCAAGAGGACCAAATGTGCATTTTTCAAAGGGAAAATTGAGTACTTGGGATTTATCATCTCAAAGGAAGGCATGCTGACCAATCCTATGAAGGCCAAATATATCCAAGTTTGGCCACCACCATAGACTATCAAAGAAATCTGAGGTTTTTTGGGCCTCATAGGATGGTACATGATCTTCATCAAGGATTATTAACCCTTGATAGTTGCACCTCTCACCAAGATGGCTAAAAAACAAGTAATAATCATATGGATACTGCGAGAGAAGAAAATCTTTGACAAGCTAAAGAAATGCCATAGTTTGAACCCATCTTGAAACTGCTTGATTTCTCAAAATATTTTGAGGTCATCATCCTGATGCCAACATTATAGTGCTAGAAGGTTTCCCATTAGCATATTCCTCTTTTAAGCTCAAACCTTATGAGAAGAGTTATGCCACATATGATTTGGAGCTTTTAGCAATCATTCATGTACTAAATCCTTGGCATCACTATTTGCTTGGAAGAAGATTCATGCTTGTGACTAGTCACAAAGTGGATTTTCACCCAGCCAGATCTCAATATGAGGCAAAGAAAAGAGATTGAAGTACTTCTGGAATTTGATTTTGAAATCAAATATCACTCGAGAAAGGATAATGTGGTGGTTGATGCTCTTAGCCCCAGAAGGCCTTTTTGAATTCTTTACTCTTGGATGAACCCCTAAGTAGAGGATTTCTTGCAAGTCTAATTTCCATGCCTAGCAATCCCATTTTTGAGGCAACAGGCTATTGCTAAATTCCTCAATGATACTTGATACCTTGAAATAAATAAGGTTATGCAAGAAAAAGAAAAAACTCGTCAAGGAGAAGGCCAAGTCTAAGACTACTATAGAAGGTGAACTCTTTTATTATCAACATAGGTTGTGCATATACAATAGTTAGGACCTCAAAAAACAAGATCCTATGGGAAGTACATGACAATATTGTAGTTGCACATCATGGCTATGAAAAGATGATAAATCCAATAAAAAAGATCTACCATTGGGCTGATACTGAAAGCTTATGCATTGACATACATGATTCGATGTATGAGGTGCTAGTGAGTTAAAGCCCAAAGAATCAAGCTATAAGAGAGTTGCATCCTCTTGTAGTCAATCTTTCAACCATTCAAGGAGGATAGAATTCTGTCCAGTGATTATTAATATGGTGACAAAGATAGCACATGTCATCCTTGTAAAGGCTACCTTTATGAAACATATCCGACTCAAAATCATAGGAAGGGTAGTTTGGTAGTTGTCTAGGGATATGATCCTAGCCATCACTATCCATGCTACTCACGAGCATGAAAACTTAGTTGAGTTGGTGTTCGTTGGTCTACCTTGTAAGCGAAGCATCTGGCATCATCTCACAAGGTTCGACTTGTAGGTTCTTAATGGCCCATCTATGGTCTCTACGGCATTCTAGCATCAAATATCACTATTGCATGAGTCATTAAAGATTTAAGGTAGGGCAAGCATCACACTTGGTTCAATAAGAGTGTGAAATGAGGGGGAGTTGAGCATTGACTCCTCTACCCATAAGGCATAGTCTTACACATTGTCCCTCTAAAGGGGTACTAAACCAATTCTAAGACTCAACCCTAGAATGACCATAATTTATGCCTCTTTCCTAATTTTTGGGAGGAGCCATTTGACCAACCAGGTCCACCTAGCCATAGGATGGTTTCGTTGGGAAGACCATCCACTCACTTTTGATTTTTAGAAGTAGCTTATTTGAGCATTCTAAGCAAACATACTCCACATGCTATGAAACAAATAAAGATAACCTCTTTAATTAATCTTAGCACAAAGTTCGTTTGTCATGTTTTAAGTACGTACATAAAAATATTTCTTTGGAAAATATAGTATCTAAATTATTGTCATAATTACAATTGCTCCAAAGAGCAAAACCAACTCAAAATCGAATTGCAACCTACCATGTTCATGTGAGGCCTTCCAATGTCAAACTACATTGGGCTAGTATAGGTTTTCTTCCCTATCAAAGGACTATGTACAAGATTATAAGCTAATTCTTGCCTACAGTTGTAAGGGAGGACCTTCATGTAAAGACATCCATGCATACATAAGCAATAGTCGGACACCTTAGGTAGTTTATTACAACTTTGGGTGAAGAGTTTTTGGGTGTGGCCCTAAGGATATCACGTCTTAATCATGTCCCTTTGTCGAAGTTATAGATGTTATTAGAATCATTTTCATGATTTTGCTTCAATCAAGCAAAGTAATTAGTAAAACAACCATTTACAGATAATGCCCAAAGTAACTTTTCTAATAGAATCTCAATAACTTCCATTCAAAATAATAATCAACTTACAACTTGAGTTAGTCAATTATATACGTGTATGGACACACATATTTAAACTTTTCAGGTGTTTTGATTTATTAGAAAATTAAAAAAAGGAAAATAAATGATTTACTTATGGTCTTTGGCTAAATTTCAAAAAAGATAACTTAGACACATGTAATTCATATATTTTCCTACTAACAATTTAGTAATTTAGTGAATTTAATGTTAATAAAAAAGTAATGAAAAGAAGGTAAGTCTAATTGTAATTGATGAGAGTTTTTAGATTAATTTCTAATTAATATAATTTATTCAGGAATAATTAATATATTTATAACTAAGAGTAATGTATTTAGGAATATTTAAGATAAGTTTAAATAAATTATATTAAATTTTAATTAATATAATATTTAGGAACCCCCCAGCCCGTAGCCTTCTTATTAATAAGACTTATTAAGGGTTCCTTCTTTTCTTTATTTTTCAAATAATTAATGTTATTTTCTCTCCTTTTCTTAATAATAAATTAATCCATCAATCAATTAATAATATTTTTAAATTAAAAAAAGTGGTATGAAAAAATTAGAAAAAAATTTCTTTGAAATCTTGAAAAATTAGTTCAATAATTTCATTAAAATTAGATTAGAATTTAGGACAAATGAAAAAAAAATTGGATAAGAAAATTTGCAAGGTTTGCACTAGAATAAGTTAATAACAAAAAAAAAAAGTAAAATTTTCATAATAATTTCAAGAATCTATAGTAATTCTTGATAAATTAAGAAATTAAAAATAAAGCAAAATAAATTAGTATTAAATTGAAATACATCTAAAAATAATTATTAATTATTAAAAATTATAGATAATCATGATAAATTTAAAAAATCGATAATTACTTTCACTCTCACTCTCAAGAGCATTTTCTTTAATGTGAATTGAATTAGTGTGGGGGGGATGTTTTTTAAACTTATGGAGGGATACAAGTGCATGCGCAACGTGTAGTCCCCTTCATGGGATCCCCCCCCCCCCCCCCCCACCCCCCCCAATGTGTATGTGTGTGTGTTTAATCAAAATTCTCAAAAAAATGAGTTTAATAACTTCATTAAATTTTGGATTCAATTTTAGGACAAACATATAAACCTTTTGGTGTTAAAAACATTGAAAAATTTTCATCAAAATATTTTAGTTAAAAATTAAATAATGTAAAATTGATACTTATTTCTAAAATTTTTATAAAATTTCTTAATAAATTAAGAAAAGTAACAATAACTTAGAATAAGTCAAGAAAATCAGTAATGAATCATAATAATAAATTTATAAAATTGATAGATAATCATGATTAATTAAGAAAAATAATAATAAAGTAAGAGAAAAGTAATATAAATAATAATACTCAAAATAAAATAAGAATAAATTAAAGTAAATCTAGTTAAAATTATTTTATTTAAAAATAATTTGATTTAATTAAGAAAAGTTAAAATTAAATCATAAAATTATTTTTAATTCAAATAGATAGAGAGTTGGGTAAAATAAATTAGTTTAAGTTGTTCTTAAGTATATGAATATATATAAAAGCAAAAAAATTCAGTGGTTCAGATATAAGGAAGTGAAAATAAGGCATAGTTGCGCATTATTACAAGAAAAATTTTGGCATGTCATATTCTCTTTCCCTTAAGGAAATCGAGATGTCCTCATCTCAAGGGAAACTAAACAGCTTTTCTCTAACTTCCAATACTATTTTTTATTGGACCTCAAGTATTTATTGAATCGACATTATGATTTGTCTATCATCAAGGATATGATTGGGGTTGAACACATAAGATTTTAGCAAGCTTACATGAGCTACATTATGAATCTTTAGATAAGGGAATAGATCTAGCTTGTAAGCATGTTCTCCAAGGCATTTTAAGATTTTCTACAACCCACAATATCTTGGACTAAGCTTTTTTAATTTCCTAAGAGATAATGAACTCTTCTAGGGTAAAAGTGTCACTATCACTAATGATCCTCTTCGAGAGTGCATGTAATTAGAATATCTCCTTGATGAATATCCTGGCAATATCTGAAACCTTATGCATTGATTCGACTGAGATCACATGAGCTACTTTAGTTTTAGCATATCCACAATCACTAGGATGGAATCATATCCTCCTTACAACATAATGGGTAGACCCACTATCACTAGAAAGGAGTAGGCCACATGTGCCTTGCCGTTTTCATAGCCATCGATCATAATCCGTGCAAGTGTATCCACATTGTTGGAGTTGAGGTAGAAGAGTTGAATAAAAAGCAGTTATTGATGCATTTTTTTAACTATGGAAAAAAATTACAGGCATGTCTAATTTCATGCTAATGTTCACTTCCAAAGACCCCATCCAAATTCATGTGTATTTTCCAAAAAATAAGGGTGACCCATAATGCAAAAATATACATGTTTCCTCTCTAAATTTCACAACAATTTAAATGGTTGCTTAATCACATTCTATGTACAATTTTCATGCAGAAGTTTTATAATAAAATAAACACACTTGGTGCATGAAGAAAGTGCCATGGAGCTATTGGTTGTTGCAAACATGTGGCTCCAACCCACATCTGCAACCAACAGCTCCTTGGTTTTTTTCCTATACTTTCTTGCATATTCATTGGGCATCTATATACAAATTGAAGCCACATTCCTTTTAAAAAAACACACTATAGTAGATTTTGACACCATGAAACGTTGAATGATAATATGAAATGAGAATGAGAATGACCAAGTCTAGCTTGTGTTACTATAGGTAGACAAGGCAATATAATAAAGTGTATACATTTGTTTGAAGTCACCTTTTTGTAAATATTAGTATGAAAAAATCTATGTACCGTATTATGTACATGGATCATATCTCATGGGACGAGATATTTGTAGAAATTACACTACACAGTAGGACATAATTTGAGCAAGGAGTAGAGAACACATAGCAAATATGAGAAGAAAAAAAACTGCTTTAATTTCAAACAAATTGATACAAAGATGGCTCTATCCACCTGTGTGCTTTCCACTGTGAAGCTTAGATGGTGATCTAGATAGGTGATAGGCGAAGAGCTTAAGGGTAGGTAGAAGAACTCTAATTGGGTGTGAAAGATAGATTGATGATGGCTTTGGAGGGGTCTTCCTTTTATAGCCTAAAAAGGTAGTCTAGTCAACATGTTCCACCATTTTATGAATCTTCCCTAGTTGGCCAAGGAAGTGAAATATTCCCTTTACCATCGAGTTGTGGGGCACTACCCTTGAACCCCCATCAAGGGGGCCATTGGCCCCTCTGAGACCCCCCAACCAACTCCCACATCCTGCAACACTCGGTGCATTGTGCTTCTAGTTGCTATCAACATAACTACTCTATCTAGCTCAAAGGCTAGATCCACAAAAGTCACTCTTTTCCCATTTGGTCACTTAGACCTCATGTGACATACAAGTCAAGCCCCCAACCAATGTTTGTGCTCACACATGGCTTCTCCTCATAATGGGGGCCTTACAACTTAGAGCACCATGGATCATCGGTGGTACCTTACAAGGGTGGGTCATTGAGTATATCTAACACCCCCTCTCACTCTTCATTCATAGGTGAACTACATTCTTGGCCTAATGCCAAGTCTCTAAAGATAACCTCGAAGCAGATCCTTCGTAAGAGCTTTGGTGAGGATATCTACTCCATTGGCCAACTCTGCTATCCCATCCTCAATCAAGTCACACACGTAGTGATACTAGATCTCAATGTGTTTGGTGCGTGCATGAAAAACTGGATTTTGGGCAATGGCAATGCAAATCTAATTGTTATATTCTAGCACTACTAAATATTCATCCTATACTCCCATATGCTTCCAATAGGATCCTCCTGAATCATATTGTTGCATATGCAGCAAAGCAAGCTTCCTTGTACTCTGCTTTGGTAGAAGACAATGCCACAGTTGGTCACTTCTTATTACTAATCCAAGAGAAGATTCGTGAACCTAAAGGAAAATAATATCTAGAAACTAATTTTTTGTAATCATTATCACTTGCCCAATTTGAGTTGCAGTTCCCTATAAGTACTTTCAGAACTATATGTGATACCATATTCAAGAGTTCCCCTCAAGTATCTAAGCACCCACATCCCAACTTTCCAATGAATTTATCGTGGTTTGTTTGAGAACTTGCTCAAAACACCAACAATAAAACTAATATTTGGCTTGGTGTTACACAAGTAGATGAGATTGCCAACCAATCTCTTGTACCTCCCAATGTCTGCTAGTGTTGATGTATCCTCAATGGATAACTTCACATTGACCTCCACAGATGTAGCTATCTCCTTACATTTGATCATGCCAAATGCTTTTAAGATCTCCCATGCAGACTTCTTTTAAGAGATGAAGATTTTGCCAGAGGCTCTTGCTAGACTTTAATCCCCAAACTTTACGTCTCACATACTCTTCACTCCTGAGAGCCCCCTGGGCTCTGTTATGATGTAGAAATTACATGGCACAATAGAAAAAATTCGAGCAAGGAGTAGAGAATACATAGAAAATATGAGAAGAATAGAAACTACTTTAATTTCAAAAAAACTAATACAAGATGGCTCTGTCCACTTTTGTGCTTCCACTGTGAAGCTTAGGTGGTGATCCTCCACACAGATGATAGTCGAAGAGCTTAAGGGTAGCTAAAAGAATTATGTTTGGGTGAAAGATAGATTGATGATGGCTTTGGAGGATTCTTCCTTTTATAGCTTGGAAGGTAGTCTAGTTGGCATGTTTGACCATATTATGAACCTTCTCTAGTCGGCCAGGAAATATTTCCTTTATCGTCGAGTGTGGGTACTGCCCCTAAACCCTCATTAGGGGGGACTACTGGCCCCCTTGATAACCCCCAACCAAGGGCGCTTGTGCATCACTTGGACCCCAAAATAAGGGTCTTTCATAACTCCCCTAACCCACAACTCAATGCATTCTACCTTGAGTTGCTACAATCACAACTACTCTATCTAACCCAAAGGTTAGGTCCACAAAGGTCACCTTTTGCTGAGCATATCTAACTCTCCCCCTTGCTCATTACCCTCTTCATTGTCCTTCTTATCATGTTTTGCATCATTTTCTACTTGACTCTCTTTCTATCTTTTCACTTCATTGTGTTGTTTCCCCTATAAAAATTGCATATATATAATTAAAAACAACTAAAAATCTATGCCGTAAAAGCTTTTTAAAAAAGCTTAATACATTTTACTAATTGTCATTTCTCGCCACACCCTATTATTGATTATGTCCACTACATATACTTGTCTCCATGTGGTGCGCAGATCGGACGCAGATAGCTCACGTGGTGAATCCCGGAAGGTCCCCAAGAACAAAGTACTCTACTTTTTAGCACAAAAACCCATGTAAAAGCAAGCACGACATGAGACAAGAGACAAATTGGGTTCAATCTCCCCCATGCCTTGTGTGAGCGCTTCACAAAGCATGTATTTAATGTATATTTCCAATCTTTATGCTCAAAAATAGCCCAATTACAAAAATATGACAAGCTTTTAGTTTTTGAGTTTGCTTTCTACCAAAAATAGGAAAATAAAGCTAATGGACGGTGCCCATAGAGTTTGGCACGCCCAATCTCAATGTCCAAATAGAAATAACATATCCAGGCGCATAAGCGCATACAAAATAATAATAAATAATCGATGTCTCTATAGACATAACAAAATATAGGCGTGGCGCCTATCAAAATCTAATCCAAAGTCGAAAACCCGCTAGACTCCAATGCTTTCCTCCGCCACTGCTGCTATCTCTACACATCAACTGAAGCATTCACAATTGTTAGTAAAATAACACAATTAAACCGACAAAAGTGAATACCTAGCAGTCTTCAGCTACATAAATAAATCAATTGGTTAGAAATAAATCCTAACCTTAATTTATTACGAGTGCGCACTCTAAACTCATAAACGCTTATTAATTTAATATGCATTTTGCGGAATCACCCGCTATGGAATCACCCATGTACACACTAAATTAATGAAACGCCCGAAAAGGACAGGCGTCCCCATCAACTTCTCGCACAAAGAATCCTCTTTGCATATGAGCCCCGGTCATCTAAGTTTATGGAATCCACCGTAAAACCTCACGGAATCCACCGTGGAATATGCCTCCTGGCATCATACCCCCGGGGTGGGATAGCAATTGACCTCAATTGCTATTAGCTCAATGTGGAGCTAACAGAGTGGGGAAAGCATTTAGGTCTCTAGCGTGCATCCATTGTGCTTCCTCTACAGGATGGTTCTTAAATTTGACTAGATATCTAGAATACCTTCGGCCAGTTCTAGTGGTCATGTAGTCAGTGTCTATGATGGCTTCTGGTTTAAGTATTTCAGTCTCTTCTTCTAGTAAAGGTGGGTTTTCATAGACAGGGTGAATAGGTAATTGTCCTCTAAATGGTCTCAATAAACTAATATGAAATGTATTATGAATTTTCCAATGGGATGGCAGTTCTAACTTGAATGCATTGTCATTAATCTTATGAATGATTCTAAATGGTCCGTAGAATCTAGGAGCTAATTTGACAACTGGATGTCTATCTACACTTTGCAGTCTACGCTTTTCTATTCTAAGCCAAACATAATCATCAACTTTGAAATTCATGGCTTGTCTTTTCTTGTTGGCTTGTTTGGTATATGATTGTTGGGCTTTAGCAATCATATCCTTGACCTCATCAAAAATAGTGTTATGCATAACAGCAATATCATCGGCACTTTGTATTCTATTAGACAAAGAGGCAACAGGTGTAGATAATCTATATCCATAAATAACTTCGAAAGGTGCTTTCTTTGTAGATGTGTGCGGTGTATTATTGTAAGCAAACTGTAATAAATGCAAATGAGTATCCCATGTCTGAGGTTTAGAGATAGTGTATGCACGTAAAAGATCTAGAATAGTGCTATTTGTGGCTTCTGTTTGTCCATTTGTTTCTGGATGAAATGCAGATGAGAAATCAATCTTTGTGCCTAGATTTGCAAACAGTGTAACCCAAAAGTTATTACAAAATCTAGAATCTCTATCTGAAATAATCACTTTCGGCAATCCATGGTTAGTAAAAATAGTTTTCAAAAATAACTGTGCTGCTTGTGATGCTGTTAAAGTTTTCTTACATGCAATGAAATATGCTTGCTTGCTAAATCTATCTACAATTGTCCAAATCATGTCATGGTTAGATTTAGTATTTGGTAAGCCAGTAATGAAATCCATAGATATATGTTCCCAAGGTTTAGATGGAATAGATAAAGGCATTAATAACCCATACTGTTTACCATGATGTCTTTTTATTCTTTGATAAATCAGACATTCAGAAACAAAATTAGATACATCTGCATCCATATGCGGCCAATAAAAATCTTCAGTTAACATGCGTAATGTAGAAATGATACCTCTATGACCTTGATATGGGGGACAATGAATTTCATTCAAAACAAAAGATCGGAATGGAATAGTAACACACAGTCTCTTTTCAAAGAACATGAATCCATCATTATATGACAATGAATCAACAGGAATGAAATTATTTTGAACTAATTTTTGCCAATCAGAATGAAAAGTAATATCCTGGTGATATGTGTCTTTCATAGCAATTAAAGAATCAAAAGATATGATAGAAATGTTATGAATTGCAGGTCTTCTACTCAATGCATCAGCAACTATATTTTCTTTTCCAGGTTGGTATTGAATGATAGGATGGAAACTTTGAATGAATGAAGCCCATTTGATATGGCGGTCAGAAATTTGGGGTTGGCTAAGTAGATGTCTAATGCTTTGCTGGTCGGTCTTTATCATGAATTCTGAACCCATTAAATAATGCTTCCATTGTTTTAATGCTTGTACAACTGCTAAGAGTTCCTTGTCATAAGTGGAATATTTAAGCTCAGAGGGTTTCAGCTTAGAACTAGAATATGCTATTGGATGGTTGTCTTGCATTAGCACGGCTCCTATTCCTGATCCGCTAGCATCGGTCACAACTAGAAAGAATGGTCTGTTAAAGTCAGGCAATTGTAGAACAGGGGCATTGGTCAATGCAAGTTTAAGTAAATCAAAGGATTTCTGCTGGTTTTCAGTCCATTGATAAACAATGCCTTTCTTAAGAAGTTTGGTCAGTGGTAAAGCAAGTAATGAGAAATTACGTACAAACTTCCTATAGAAACTAGCAAGACCAAGGAATGAGCGTAATTCATGTACATTTTTAGGAATAGGCCAATGCAATATTGCGTCAATTTTCTTAGGATCAACTTTTATTCCTTCTTTTGATACAATATGACCTAGATATTCTATTTCTGTCTTAAAGAATTCACTCTTGTCAGGATTTGCAAACAATTGATTTTCTTTCAGTAATTGAAAAACTAATGATAAATGCTCATAATGCTCTTTTTCACTTTGACTGAATACTAAAATATCATCAAAGAAAACAATCACACAATACTGATATTTTAGAAAAATACGGTTCATCATTCTATTGAAAGTGGCAGGTGCATTAGTTAATCCGAATGGCATGACTAAGAATTCGTAGTGGCCAAATTGTGTCCTGAATGCAGTCTTAAATATGTCGGATCTATCTAGCCTCACCTGATGATATCCAGACTTAAGGTCAATTTTACTAAATATAGAAGATCCTTGCAGTTTGTCCATAAGGTCGTCAACTCTAGGTATAGGATACCTATTCTTTACAGTGATCTTGTTTAATGCTCGGTAGTCAATACACATCCGATAAGTATTATTCTTTTTCTTGACTAAGAGCACAGGTGCACCGAATGGAGAACTGCTAGGTCGAATTAAACCTCTATTTAGTAATTCTTCTACTTGACTCTGGATTTCTTTTTGCTCTATTTGATTGTGCCTATATGGGGCTTTGCAAGGTGGTTGTGTGCCAGGTATTAGGTCAATCTTATGGTCTTCTGGACGTGATGGAGGTAAACCTGGTGGTAGGTCTTCTGCAAAACAATCCTTAAAATACGCGAGAAATTCCTTATGCCTAGGATGCATATGAGTTTCTTTTGCGTGCAATTCATTCACCCAAATGAGATATGATTTAGTATTCTTGCGTAGTGCACGTTTTGCTTGAGTATGCGAAAGCAGTGGAAACATATGAGATGCATGCATACCAAATAATGTAATAGATTTTCCTTGAAAATTAATATTCATTGTGTGTGTGGAATAATCTATATTGGGATTATATTGGTGTCTCCATGGCATTCCTAGAATAATGTCGCTAGACTGTAATGGGACAACTAAGAAATTTCTTCTTTCAATATATGGACCAATTTGAATTTCTAAATCTTGAACTTCTTGTGTGCCATTGTACCTAGTACCTAAAAATGCAGCTTTTATGCGATAGTGCGTAGGTACTGTATGCAATTTCAATTCTTTTACCAATTTTGCTGAAATAAAGTCATGCGTACTACCGTCATCATGCAATATAATTCTTTCTTTTCCATGCACCATACATTTCATAGTCAACAATGAATGTAAAGTAGGCATACCTGGTAAAGTGTCGGAAGTAGTAGTAGGATCATCTTCTTCTTCAGTGAAATCCGGCATATCCTCATGCTCGTCTTCGTCCATAGCTCCAAGGTAGTTGATATGTGCTGATGGCTTCTTTGAATGACAATTTGCTGCGAGATGCCCTGGCTGGTGACACTTGTAGCATACGATGGGCTTGGCTTTGGTCACATTATTTGCAATGGCTGGGAGTCTGGGTATATTTGGATTTGCTTGTTGGATAGGCTTAGGATTTGGATTGACAGTGGATGGTAATGCAGGTGGTTTAGGCCAATTCTTGCGGAAAGATGGTGATGAAAAACGACCTGGATTAAACCTTCTGAAATTTGAATTGAATTGTTTAGATCCATAATTACCGTTTGCTTGGAATGGCTGTGGTCGTCGATCTCTTCCACGTAACTTATCTTCAGTGTCATGGGCTAAGGAGATGGCGTCTTCAAGGGTAGCAGGCTTGAACATATTCACCTCAGCGTAGTAATGTCCAAGAAGTCCAGACATGTACTTCCGCTTATGTGTCGTCTCTGGTACGTCTTCAAGCATGCGTAGCTGTAGGAGTGCATTCCAAAAACGCTCTGTATACTGTGGAATAGGCTCACGATCGCGTTGTTGAAGTAAATCCCATTGCTTGATTGCCTTCTCATGAAATTGCGGTGGAAGGAAATTTTGCATGAACTTCTTCTTGAAATCTTCCCATGTAGCAGGACATTCTATACTCTTGCGGACTACAGTCCACCAAAGTGATGCTCTGTCTATCAGATGATTAGTAACACACTTGATTTTATCTTTCTCAGGATAAGTTTCCTCATGGAAATAGTCATCAAACTGGCTAATGAATGATAAAACAGTCTTTCCTTCTCTTATGCCATTGAAAGTGCGAAACTTGAAACTTCATTTACTTATCTTGGATTCCTTGCGAATGGTTTCTGCTTCAAGAGTGGCGTCGATGGTACGGCGAATCAAATCTTCAGCTTGAGGTTCTTCTTTATCAGTGGACGCTCCTTGTAGCTTTGTCAATTGCGCTTGCAAAGCTTGCCTAGCTCTTCGCTCTTCGTCCAATTGCAGCATGATAAGATCCAGCTTTTATTCCATGGTAGGCTCGGGTAGGTCGTCTTCAGCCATAGGATCATCCATATGTGGGGTAGTCATCCTGTAAAACTCAACAAACCTTTCTCACTCAAAATCAGTTAGCGGGATGAGCGTAGCTCAAATTTGGGGTTACAAGGCTATGTATTTTTGGGTATTTTCTTCTTCAATTTTCAGAAATTCTGAAATATTTCTGTCTCCGTTTGCTGAAAGTACTTCAACGAACTTGTAGATAGGTAAAACAGCTTGCTGCGAACAACTTTCCAGTTTAAAGTTTTTGCATACGAACAAGTCTTCTATGAGTTTTAAGCGTTAGTCAGTTCTGATTTAGTCTGACTTGCAGAGTTGCAGACTTAGCAGACTTGCAGAGTTGTTGACTTGCTGGACTTAGCCGACTTGCAGAACTTGCAGGACTTGATTCCAAGTGACTTACTGAACTTGACTTCTGGAGTGCGAGACCCGGAGTTTGCAGACTTGTTTGCCTTCATTGACTTGCAGAGTTTGAAGTGTCCTAAGCTTAATGAGTTAAGCTTAAGCTTAATAAGCTTAAGAAGGAGAAAACAGGCCGCCGTTTTTTCGTGAAGGGGGGGGGGGGGCCGTTTTTTTCTTCACGCAAAAATTTCGGGCTGATCTTCTTACACCTCGAGACGATTTTGAGAAGCTTAGGCTTCTCTTAAGCTCTTAAAGCTTTGTAATTAAGCTTTTAATGAAGAAGATTAAGAGCTTTCTCACTGTTTTTTCAACGACTTGATGAAGAGAATTGATGAGTGGTCCTCCGCCGACAGAGATTGGTCCTTCGCGATCTGACAGTGGAAATAGGGGTTCTTGATCGCCAGAAGTCTGCCTATATCGACGGTTCGCGACAAGATTGACTGTAGAGGCTGTTTGTTCCTGGAGCTCCGCCTTCGCCCGAGATTGGTAGCGATTGGAAGCCCTTGATCTCTGCTCCGCTCTGATACCACTGGTGCGCAGATCGGACGCAGATAGCTCACGTGGTGAATCCCGGAAGGTCCCCAAGAACAAAGTACTCTACTTTTTAGCACAAAAACCCATGTAAAAGCAAGCACGACATGAGACAAGAGACAAATTGGGTTCAATCTCCCCCATGCCTTGTGTGAGCGCTTCACAAAGCATGTATTTAATGTATATTTCCAATCTTTATGCTCAAAAATAGCCCAATTACAAAAATATGACAAGCTTTTAGTTTTTGAGTTTGCTTTCTACCAAAAATAGGAAAATAAAGCTAATGGACGGTGCCCATAGAGTTTGGCACGCCCAATCTCAATGTCCAAATAGAAATAACATATCCAGGCGCATAAGCGCATACAAAATAATAATAAATAATCGATGTCTCTATAGACATAACAAAATATAGGCGTGGCGCCTATCAAAATCTAATCCAAAGTCGAAAACCTGCTAGACTCCAATGCTTTCCTCCGCCACTGCTGCTATCTCTACACATCAACTGAAGCATTCACAATTGTTAGTAAAATAACACAATTAAACCGACAAAAGTGAATACCTAGCAGTCTTCAGCTACATAAATAAATCAACTGGTTAGAAATAAATCCTAACCTTAATTTATTACGAGTGCGCACTCTAAACTCATAAACGCTTATTAATTTAATATGCATTTTGCGGAATCACCCGCTATGGAATCACCCATGTACACACTAAATTAATGAAACGCCCGAAAAGGACAGGCGTCCCCATCAACTTCTCGCACAAAGAATCCTCTTTGCGTATGAGCCCCGGTCATCTAAGTTTACGGAATCCACCGTAAAACCTCACGGAATCCACCGTGGAATATGCCTCCTGGCATCACCATGTGTCTAGTTTGCTATGACAACATTTATAGGCTCTCTCATTATGAGTAGAATTTCAACCCACAATGTTAAATTGCAAAATAAAACCACCATCAATAACAAAAAAATTAAATGCATATTTAAGCACAAAAATATTTAGATGAAATGTAAATACTTACAAACTTTTCCTTCCATGTATTAAAACCTCCTGATCCAAAATGTGATGATTGAGATCACTCCATTTGGATTCTTTGTGCCTCCCTCCATTGTGAGCTGAAGACTCTGTGCTCCATCCTACTTTGTCCTTTAACCCACTCTTGACCATGTGCAAAAATTGGCATAGGTATAAGACCCAAGCCTTGTGCTGCTTTCTTCTTATTTTCCACTACTCTAGCTTTAACTAAGGTTCTCTTGTTAGTTATGATTTTTCGAGCCTTATCTTGTGCCCAGTAGTTGGTAAACCTCAAATGCATGAGATTAGGAAACTTCTCATATTACATAAGTGAAATCAATACTTGGAGCTTAGCAGACAAGGACCTAAAATAATCGAATGCGTGTGAGAAGCGAGCTTTTGGAGCGAGCTTTTGGGTGAGCTTTTGGAGCGAGCTTTTGGGCGAGATTTTTTTTGGCAACCTGGAGTTTTATTCCACATAGTCCACTTGTTCCTCTTTTTCTTTTGGGCATATATCAAGCACCAATGCTGCTCCTCTATTGCCACCACCACCTCCACAACCACCCCTACCACCACCACTACCACCACTTGCAATGCCACCATCTCCTTGATATCTTACTCTCCCCCTCCTCATTAGAACCGCAAACAATTCTCCTCTCTCTCTCTCTCTCTCTCTCTCTCTCCTCATATGTTGGGGACAAACCACCAACATATCACTCCCCTCAATAACATTACCACCCCTAGCACCACCACTACACCACCGCATCTTACTCTCCTCCTTCTCATCAGAACCACAATCAATTCTCCTCTCTCTCTCTCTCTCTCTCTCTCTCTCTCTCTCTCTCTCTCTCTGTCTGATATCTTGGAGACCTACAACATGCATCTCCCTCTCCTCCTCCCCCTCAATAACACACACACACACACACACACACACACACACACACACACTCTTCTCTCTCTCTCTCTCTCTCTCTCTCTCTCTCTCTCTCTCTCTCTCTCTCTCTCTCTCTCTCTCTCTCTCTCTCTCTCTCTCATTTATCATCTCTCTATCTCTCTAACGATGCATTAGTAGTTCTCTCTCCCTAACTTATTTACATCACTAGATTAAGCTTATCTATTTATCTTTGATAGTATTATCAGAATGTTAATCGTTCAATCATGCATACATATGAGATATCACACTACATATACATTCACATCCCTCCTCGTTTCCTTCTTTGCACGTATTTTATGATTACATCTTGATGATTTGTATTTAATTATATACACATGAGCAAGCTACAAACACATCCACTTATACTTGCACATTGTTCTCTCTTCCTCTTTTGATTAGACTTACATATGGATTAAAGTTATGCATTCATTTGCATCAGACCCTTGCAAACAATTGCTTCACAATCTCCATAAAATATAGCTCCATATTGTTCTATTACTTATAGCTATTATTCCTTTCAAGAATTCTTCATTTTAAACAATCAAATATTTTAATATACTGATATATTTCACATTGTACTACACAAACTTACTCTACAAAAACTACAAAAAAAATACTAAATCCACAAAATGCATTTACAAGTTAGTGAACTACTATGTGCAAAGCAAGTGAACATATTTATTGCAAACATTAAATATCAATCCAACTGTCCATTGCTAGAGGGTGAAATGGGTGTTCTCTAACAAACTCCTAGACTCCGCCGTGAAAACCTGCTAGCTCAGTCAAACATGGAAGCATGTATTCCAAGAAGATAGTATTGAAGGGATTTTCCTCAATCAAATAGGACAGCATGTGTTTGAAGAGAATGGTATCCATGGGATTTTCTTGAAATGTAAATGGATATGTAAAGGAGTTAGGTGGGTTACATTGCATCTTCTTTATGCTATCATCCACAAAAATAGTATCATTGTAGGGCTAAAGTATGGCCAATCAATATCATCAAAACATTTTAGAAATTGTGGCTTCACCTTGACTCCTTAACGAAGAATGAGTTACAAGAACAAATGCACTAGTACAATTAGCCCTATTCTCTTTAGAAGAACATATAAAAGTGTGATATATTCTAAGGAATACATGTGGAATTACTTACCAAGAATTTGGATCCTTATGTCTCTTACACATTTTTTTCTTCGAATATTTTTTGTGTAATGCATTCTTGTTGGAGGGGAATTCACTTTTAGGTAGTCGAGGAAGATAAAACACCTTTAATATACCTCCTCATTCCACTACTGCTCAATTTGGTGATCCTTATATATGAGCTACTCCTCCTTCAAGTGCACATAATCTGTGCATTTCCCTGGCAAAGTTTGAAGCATCCCCTTCTCCAATTGCCCACACATGAATCTACCATTCTATTACATATAGAGAACACATTGAAAAGATACCATTGCGAATATACTTCTATAGAAGGATACCAAGTTATGCCTATAGAGAAGTCACCATGCTGCTAACTTGCATGACTTTTGAGACTCAATATCATCATATTGTTTGAAATTCTCTTTATCTTCTATGTGAACTAGAAGAACAAATCTTTGTTCACTTGAATATTCTAGTAGTTTCCTCATAGAGAGAGAGAGAGAGAGAGAGAGAGAGCGAGAGAGAGAGAGAGAGAGAGAGAGAGAGAGAGAGAGAGAGAGAGAGAGAGAGCTTTGAATCACAACTCCCCTCCATCATCTCTCTAAGGGGACATGAAATTTTTTGTCGCCAAACAAGGGTTGATGGCAAGCCCTTCTCGACAAAAAAAATTGACAAGTTTCCTCCATCTCTCTAAGGGGACTAATTAAATTTTTTTTGGTTAGGAAGGGGTTGGTAACATGTCCATGTTTAGTGAAAAAAGTTTTTAGAGAGGACTTGTGAAAAAAAATTACGTTGAGAAGGGATTGTCGGTAACCCCTTGTTTGGCGAATTTTTTTTTCACAAGTCCCCTTAAAGAAATGATGGAAGAGACTTGTGAAAAAAAAAATCATCTCGAGAAGGGGTTGTAAGCAACCCTCTTCTCGATAAGTTGCTAGCAACCCCCTTCTCAAGCAAAAAAAAGTTAAAGCAAGTCACATAATCTCTCTCTCTCTCTCTCTCTCTCTCTCTCTCTCTCTCTCTCTCTCTCTCGTTTATCTCGCTTTCTCCTTCTCTCATTCATCTCTGTCTATCACTCTCTCTCCTCTCTTTATATTTTTATTTAGTAATTAATAAAAAATAATTAGCAATTAAATTATTAATTAAATAATAAATTAAGAAGTGCATGTGTATATATGGGTTGTAAGCAACCCTATTCTCGACAAGTTGCTAGCAACCCTCTTCTTAAGCAAAAAAAGTTAAAGCAAGTTACATAATCTCTCTCTCTCTCTCTCTCTCTCTCTCTCTCTCGTTTATCTCGCTTTCTCATTCTCTCATTCATCTCTGTCTGTCACTCTCTCTCCTCTCTTTATATTTTTATTTAGTAATTAGTTAAAAATAATTAGCAATTAAATTATTAATTAAATAATAAATTAACAAGTGCATATGTATGTATGGGTTGTAAGCAACCCTCTTCTCGACAAGTTGCTAGCAACCCCCTTCTCAAGCAAAAAAAAGTTAAAGCAAGTCACATAATCTCTCACACACACACACACACACACACACACACACACACACACATTTATCTCGCTTTCTCCTTCTCTCATTCATCTCTGTCTGTCACTCTCGCTCCTCTCTTTATATTTTTATTTAGTAATTAATAAAAAATAATTAGCAATTAAATTATTAATTAAATAATAAATTAAGAAGTGCATGTGTATATATACCTCTCTTTTTATGTGTGTATGGCCTCTCTTTTTGTGCATGGCCCTTATCTTCATTTCTCACTATGTGTATCTCTCTCTCTCTCTCTCTCTCTCTCTCTCTAGAGTTATTAGGATCAATAGAGTCAATAGAGAAAGAGAGAAGAGAGAGATATAAATTTAAATACTTTTTTGATGAGAGGAAAGTTTTAAAATAATATTTGATGGGAGAAAATAGACTAAAAATAATTATTAGTTAGGAAGATCAAATTATGTGTATATTTATGATACGTTTTAATATGAGACTTAGTGGATTGAGAGTTTTTTAATGAACTATATTGAAATGTTTGGACCTTATGAACAAAAATCATTTCTCTCTTTTGGGGCTTTTTTTCTCCTAACATAGAAAACTAATAATTAACATAACATATAATGGATGTTGTCTTTTGCATTGTGTATGTGGAAAAATAAAGACTTATTAAAGATTTAAAAAAGTTTTGTACTATTCAAATTAGAATCAAAATGTGACTTTTTAGTCTAATTGTACTTGGGCCAAAAACTTTTAAATAGAGGAAGTTGATCTCAAGTTGGAGAGAGAGAGAGAGAGAGAGAGAGAGAGAGAGAGAGAGAGAGAGAGAGAGAGAGAGAGAGAGAGAGAGAGAGAATGTGTGTGTGTATTTTGATAAAGGTCCAAAGTTATTAATGTAAGAGAAGCCCAAAGGTAGTATTATAGGAGAGAGTTGCTATCATTTTTTAAAGCCATATATATATATATATATATATTGTGTGTGTGTGTGTGTGTGTGTGTGTGTGTTGATAAAGATCCAAAGCTATTAATGTATAGGAAAGGCCCAAACGTAGTATTGTAAGAGAAATTTAAAAGATTTTTTTTAAAGCCACACACACACACACACACACACACACACACACACACACACACACATAGAAAGAGAGAGAGAACATACATGTGTGTATGTGTTTTGATAAAGGTCAAAAGCTATTAATATAGGACAAGTCCAAATGTAGTATTGTTGCATTATAGGAGAGAGTTGCTAGAATTTCTTAAAGCCACAAGGAGAGAGAGAGAGAGAGTGTGTGTGTGTGTGCGTGTGTGAGTGAGTGATTGTGTGTATGCATGCTTTGATAAAAATTCAAAGCTATTAATGTGTAAGAAAGGCCCAAAGTTAATATTGTAGTATTGAGAGAGAGAGAGAGAGAGAGAGAGAGAGAGAGAGAGAGAGAGAGAGAGAGAGAGAGAGAGAGAGAGAGAGAGAGAGTATGTGTGTGTAAAGATCCAAGGCTATTAATGTAGGAGGGGTTCTAAGGTAGTGCCCCCTTTCTTTGGCTTCAAAAATTTCTAGCACTCTCTTATATAATACAACAATACTACTATTGGGCCTCCCCTATATTAATTTGAAAAAGGTATCTCTCTATCCAGAGTACTTTTCACATTTCTTACTCTTCTCTCTTATCAATGATTTTCACCAAGCAATATCCCTTCTTGCCACCAAACAATATAATCCACAAATGTGCAATATTTAATAATGAGTTTTTATTTTTTAATCAAATTTTAATGAGATTGCTAGAGCCATATTTAAAAAAAAATGTTTAATGAGTATTTGGAATGGATGCAAATTAGACATGTCTATACACCAACCCATGCTTACCGTAGAGGACTTACATCTCATATTTGTAAAGAGAACTTTTCTAATGTCTCCAATAGTGTGACTAGCAAAGTAAAGACTCTGCTAATTCTTAAAGCAAATGCATTTTCTTTTGTTGAGAAAATATAGACATACCTCACTTGGTTAACTATGATCAAATTTATAGTAAATCTGTTATTATCATTGTCTATCAGTTTGTGGAATAGTAGTACACTTGCAAGAGGTCAATGTAATACAAATCTAAATCTGGATTGCTTGAAAAAATTATTTTATATTGAAAATGTGTGTGTGTGTGTGTGTGTGAATTTACATGTAAAGAGCGAAGTATTTATTGCGACACATATTATAATCCAATGTATAATAAATTATGTCAAACCTAGAGTACTCGCACAAATACTTTTGTGTTATATATATATAGAACTATTCATTGCAACACATATCACAATCCAATATAATACAAGTTCTATCGATTTAGAGTGCTTGTACAAATGTTTCCATATTGCAAACGAGAGAGAGAGAGAGAGAGAGAGAGAGAGAGAGAGAGAGAGAGAGAGAGAGAGAGAGAGAGAGAGAGAGAGAGAGAAGGTGGTGGGTGAAGGCAATGATGGTGGTAGAGCTGGTGGTGGTAGTGGTGGAAGTGAAAGTGGAGGTGGGTACATCTAAGGCTGGAATAAGTGAACTATGTGGAATAAGAATAGAGGGGTTGCCAAAAAAAACTTGCTCAAAAAACTCGCTTCTTGCTCTTTCCCAAATAATCTTTATAGTGTTCATGCACTATGCTTCACATGAAGCTCACGAGTTTCTTTCCCCAATGGTCTTGGAAGACTCCACTCGTACGAGTTATGTGTAGTACATGCATGGTCTATGTTCTTCCTACTTGGATTCACTTGGTCTTTCTTTATGTGGTTGGGCTTGTGATGTAGAGAGGCTATGATCACTCTCATCCAAACAATTTGCTACACATCTCCTACCATGACCTTCCCTTTACGCTTGCATCTATGGCTACTACTACTTTCTTAGGACTATTCACGTGATATAGACATGGATACAATCCTAGTTGGGGATTGTGAGGCTTTTTGTGGCTAAGAAGACAAAGGACTAGTCATATACTCATACAAATTGATTATAAAAGGGGGGTGTTCCAAAAGCACATTAACAAATGTCATAAATTTCTCATGAGCTACTTTTTCTCTCTCAATGTGAAGGTTAGGATTTTGAGATGACGATCCCTTCCATATCAATATTTGCAATAGGGCGATCAAATACATCTACAAAATCACATCATGTTAGAGTTAGTGGCATGACATTATGTATGCATATATGCATGTGTGGCAAACATAGAGTACACGCATATAGCCCAAATACACATAGATGACACACATACTATAGCCCACGTATAAGCTATACATAGCCCATGTGTACCTTGGGCCATGCATAAGTTATGCATAGGCTATGCATAGATCACGCATAGACTAGGCTACATAGTCTACATGCATGGGCCTTGCGTAGGCTATGCATAAGCCATGCATAGCCTATGCTAGGTATGCTATGCACATGCATTAAATACATATATACACATTCACATTCACATAGGCTATGTGTAGTGTATACACATATGCCCCCATATACACATAGATTACACATATAGGCAACACATACGCATAAGCAACATATAAACTATGCATGGCCCATGCAGAAGCTATGTGTAGCCTATGCATGGGTGATGCATAGTCTATGCATGGGCAATGCATAAGCTATGCATGGCCCATGCAAAGGCTATGCATAGACTATTCATAAGCCATGCACATGCTACACACCTACATACACAATGGTTACGCATATAAATAGGTATAGGTATGCACATATGCACATGCGTAAGGTATGTGTAAACAATGTAAATTTGCGTGCATGCATAGTCGTGCCATAAGTATATGTATTGATGCATACACATATATATATATATGTAGAAACATAAACTATTAACTATAAATCTAATATTTACAAATCTAAAATCCAAGTTATTGTATTTCCAAACATATGGGTGACTATGTCACCACATAATAATTGTAGGGTCCTCTTGGACAATTGAACTACCATGGCCTCTAAAATGGTCTTCACTTGTGGCTTTAGGGATTACATACTTGACTGCCCCATCTAAGCACACGAATGTCACATACATACAAATGACACATCCTCACATCAATCCCCAAAATACTTTACCCACCCAATCAACACAAATTTTTAACAACAATTAATACTCAAAATCAAATCAAACATCAAAGAAATAAAGGCACTTGTACATTTGATGTTTTGCTGACTTTGCCTCTTTCTTCTTCTATCCTTTTCTCCACTATAGAGCATGTGATACACAATTATCAAAAGAGAGTTTTGACATTAATAATAAGGTATAAATGTCTGCAACTATCGCATTTAGAAACACATTAGAAATTGTGTTCAACAAGGACCCTAAATCATTCAAAACCGCATGACAAACCACGTTCACTATGCAGGAAAAACCCATTCTCTATGGAAACCATCATGGCAACAAGCTCGTTTCTCATACCATTAATAGAGAAACAAGGATTCATAGCACCAAATTAAGAAGACTCCATATCTTTGAGAGAGAAGCAAATGGCTACTTCTTGTTTACCAAATGCTTCACAAATTAGCAAGGTGAAGGGCATTGAGCCTTCGTCCCTCCCTCCACCCCGTCTCTCTCTCTCTCTCTCTCTCTCTCTCTCTCTCTCTCTCTCTCTCTCTCTCTCTCTCTCTATGTGTGTGTGTGTGTGTGTGTGTGTGTGTGTGTGCAAGTTTACTTTTCTTTGTTTGTTTATCTTCTAAGAATAAAAATGCAAGAATCACACTCTCGAGGGTTTAAATTTTGGTTCGGGATATATACGTGTTTAATTTTGTCAGAAGAAAAACCATTTTGGACTGTGGATATGCTCAATTTACAAGATAATGATTTTGTCATTTTGTCTCCTGAAATTGAATGGAATTTTCCACACAAATTTTGATGTGCCTATAAATTTGTGTCATGTTGATGCAACTTTGCTTTAATTCTATTGTAATGAATAAGGTCCATGCTGATATATTCCCATTTCATTTGAGTAATATCAAGAGGGCGTAATTCACCAGGTAGTTTGAACGTTTTGATCTTGACCCTTTGGTAGCCCAAGCACTGGATCACATACCTAAGGACATTAGCTTTCATTCCTAACATAGCAGCTCCTTCTTATAACGTTGAGGTCTTTGCATAGCTGGGATGTCCATCCATTAGGCTATTGTGTGCTTTCCACCACAAGATCTTCTTTTTCAGCTCTCCCAATTTTGGGTACATGTAGCATCTACTGGTAGTACAAAAGTTCATTTTGAAGAGGATAATTCTTGAATAATAATCAACTCAAGACTTAATTTAAGTCTATATGCATATGGAGCACACATTTTAAATACTAAGATGTTTCTTTTTTTTAAAATTTATAAGAAAAAAGTAAAAAATAATGTACTTATTATACTTTGTTTAAATTTTGAAAAATGCCATTTAGAAAATTAAATTATTTTTTAACTAATGCATTATACTTTTATGCTAATTTAGTAAAATAATTTTAAAATTTCAACTCTAAATTGTTAGTTTTTGATAATTTTACATATTTCTCACTACTAATAGTTTAGTTATTTTAGTTAGTTCAACATTAGTAAAAAATTAACAAAGAGAAGATAAGTTTGATCATAATTTACAAGATATTTTTAGCTTAAATTTATTAATGTGATTTATTTAAGAATGTTAAAAAATGAACTTAAATTAGTAAACATAAGTCGGATGGAATGGCTATATTTTTGGTATTCGAGATGGAAGAAGGTTCAACAACATCGATGTGTTGACATGGGGCCATGGTAGTTAAAGAAGGATCCTAAAATGATGATGTTTGCAAGAAGGATGATGACACACAAATGACAACTATCTCCTCATTATGTAACTTCACTTATCTGTCTTCTTTTCTCACTCTTTTACTCTCACTCTCACTCTTAAAAGTATTCTCACTTTGACTCTGACTCTGACTCTCTCCCTCTCACTCTTAAAAACATTCTCTCCTCCAATGTAAGTTGAAATTGTGATATTTACATATATATGTATGTGTATCTACATGTGTGTGTGTGTGCTATTTTTTTAAGTAAAAAGAAAAATGAATCAATATGAATAAATTAAAAAATGTGTTTAAATTCTTAAAATATCTATTTCATAATTTGACTAAATTTTGTTAGGATAAATTAAGAAAATTTATAATAATATGAGAAAAATTTGAGATAATTAATCATAATTGAAATAAATGTAATTTTCATGGCAGCCATAGCAAGCAGCACCTTGTGAGCTTGAAGCTTTCATATCTCTCTCCACGGGCCAAATCTCTCTGAACTTCCTTCTAGAGAAGTGTTTCTCTGCTTCTAGAGCTCCTCCCTCACACCTCAAATCATTGACATTGGGCAACTATAGCTTCAACATTGCCTCTTTTCAGACTCCTTGCCCAAACTGTGTCTGTGGACAACAACGCCTACCTGACTTGGGGGAGTTGGATCTCCACATACATGCCATATCTCTCAAGATCTTTTATGGGGAAACATTTCTGAACTCCTTGACTCCTGCCTAGCACATTATAGTGGGAGATTGGCCTCCCAGCTTCTTAGCATTGCACGTTTCCTGACACGCTGTCAAAACTGCACCTGAACGTGGTCATATAGCTGTCGTTGTCAGCTTGCTATGTGATTTATCCTACAGCTATAGGGAAACTGGAGCTCCATATCCAAATTTACTCCCCACCAAGTATCACTTCAAATCATCGAGTATACAAGTTGCAGCATACAAAAGTTCAGTCACATGTCAAAAACTCTAGAAATAGGGCAGCCATAGCTACTCAATTTCAAGCTCATATTTCACTTTACTTTTTCACTCCTCTGAGCTCAACCAGGTCTCTACCCACCACTCCCTGACCTATTGTATCACTCAAGTTCTCAGCTTTGGAAGAAGATTTGGAAGACCATCAAGCAACACTCAACTCATCAAGCAGAAAGAAGATTCAAGCTCAAGACTAGACATAGTATCTCTTGATACTATAGTGTGTCTTCACACTACCTTGCACTTATGTCTCTTGATATATTGAAATACAACTCTTTTGTTGGTTAATTGAAGCTTATCAACATGGCAGAGCTTGAGCAAATAGCAAAGTTCAATGGAGAAGGTTTCCATGCCTGGAAGGAAAAGACCATGTATCCTCATGAGGAAAGACCTTTGGGATCTCTTTGAAGATGATGAAGGTGATGTAGATGACGGGAAAGAAGATTCAGAAAGCGGGATCCTTGCAGTAGCTCCACCAAAAACCAAAGAATGGAAGAAGATGAATAACAAGGCACTAGGCGTCATTTCCTAGGGACTAAGTGATGATGTGCTACATTATATCTTTGGCATCAAAGATGCTAGAACTACTTGTGGGAGAAACTTGACCGGATGTTTGGTACCCAAGCAAAGAATTCAAAAGTAAAATTACTCATAGAGTTTTATAAACAGGATATAAAAGATAGTGCTTCCATGACCATACACATTAACAAGTTCAAGATCCTAAAACCCAGCTTGCAAATTTGGAAAAGAATATTGATGAAGATGAAGCAATAGCCGTACTACTTGCAAGTGTAAATAAGGATCCATATGAGAATCTTATGTCCACCCTAAGTAATGTTCCAAGTCTCTCACTTAAAGATATTGAGCACTCTCTTCTTGATGAAGAGAACAAACAAAAGAACAAGAATGCAAAAGATAGTGTCCCATCATCTAGGGAAAATCTCTTATACACCAAAGGAGCTATTGGACCCAAAGGAAGAAGTTGAGGATTCAACATCGACAACAAAGAAATCGGATGATATGTCATTATTGTGGTAAGACTAGCTATATAGCTAGTGAATGTTTCCACCGTAAAAGAGCACAACAGATGCAGAATGGTAACCACCAGAATCAGTTCATGAATGAAAGAGAAGAAGAAGAAGAAGATGCTTCAGCTACCATAAACAACTCTAACAGATTGTTCTAAAGAATTTTCATTGTATCTTTCATATGTTTTTCCCATAGTGGATCTCTATGTTCCCCTTAGTGGATTTGCTTTGTAAAAACCCCTGCCAAAGATATAAAGTTTCAAGCTTTAACTTGACTAGACTGCCTATGAGCTAGTCCTTTGGGTCATGTCACCATGTAGGGGGGAAAAAGCTAGCAAGTGTAGGAACTCATCATTTGGGGGGGGGGGGGGGGTGTTGAGAAATGACAAATGATGTATGATCTAAGAAGAGATATCTTGAATCCCATAAGCACAGTGGTGCAAAATGGTAGCTACCTACCTAGCTACTATAAAGCATTATACTTGACTATCACTTTTATATGGAATGAATACAATATCATGATGCTTTCCTCTTTCAGTTTAGTGTCGTTGTCATTTTTAGTCCATTACACAAGATTGTCTTTATGAGTCCAAGCTTCCATCTTGGAACCTAATTCACTTGTGTAACAGTTGTCTACATTGTCTATGTCAACATGAATCTTGTCTTCATCTTCTATCCTCCATAGCTCTTGCCATGCTCTAGATCTGCACTTTTCACAATAAAACATATAAGATATCAAGTGAGTTCAAAAGAAAGAGTATTTTATTTAGTAAAATTTACAAGATTATATTAATAGAAGGGGTTTTCTAATTATAATTTTAAAAATAGATGTCTTATAGTACACTCCCGAGCACAAAGTGTAGATAAGATACAACATAAAATAAAGTGGCCTACTAAGTCAAATAGTGCACAACTAACTATACTAATTGATTGGCGCTATAACTATACTAGTTGTAGGTAGGTGCAACAACCTCGGGGAGTCCACCTATAAGAAATCATCTATATAACGTGTTCAAAATATATTTAAAAACACTCTTTCTTTACACGTTATAAGGCCTTAAAATGACCCATTTCACTTTACTAAACTTACTAATTTTTTTCTACTTGTAATTCAAAAATCCCTTTTGTAAATATAATCCTGTAAGTTTTACTAAATATAATACCCTTTCTTTTGAACTCACATGGTATCTTACATATTCTATAAGGTGGACTTCCCGGGGCAACAACTCAAATATAATAAATCTAATTAGACAGTCCATCATCAATGTCCACACCTATTGGGCTTGCCATCTCAACTCTCCCCCTCAAGATCAACTATATCTTTGCAACTCCAAGTAACCTTCAAAACTTTTAAAGCTTATCTGCACCCAATGCCTTAGAAAGATGTTAACTATATGATCATGTATGCTGACATATACCAAGTCAATCTCACCTATCTTACAAAGTAGTAATGCACCTCAATGTGTTTGTCCTAGCATGGAACACTCGGTTCCTAGCATAAAATCGATATTTTAGCCACAAAACAACTAGTTCCATCCTCTGCAGTATGAACACACAGAACAATGAGCTAGTTCACAAAATAACTAGTTCCATGAGGTTGTAGTGTGAACACACAATCATAAAATAACCAATTTTTCATCCTTCCAGTATGAAAACTTCAAAGTAACCAATTATTGTGGTTGTAATGTGAATAGATTTTGGGGAGGGTAACCTTAATAGAAAGGTTTAGAAGACCAAACTCAAATGATGGAAGCTGTAGCCATTTTTGGGTGTGCAAAATTCCACTGGGCCTCCTCCATGTCCTTACTATCTCCAAATTGATCAATGATACACTCATTTATCAAGAGATGAAGTTTAGAGCTTAAGCTCTTAAATATTTTAATACAAACTATCTAGAGCTTAAGCTCTTAACTATTTAACGCAAACTATATTCAATCTCTCCTCTCTATCTCTATGATCCACATGCCCCTTGCTTCCTTTGTCAAGCAGACCATGTGCTTTTCTAGAAGCAATTATTGTGCTTGTTAATCTTAAGCAAGCCTTGTGGTTAAGTAGGCCTTGAGCTTGAGTATCCCCCTTGCTTGTGACAATCAATAAATAGGCCAATTCAAACCTGAAGACAATCAAAACCTTGCTACCATACATCCATTTGCAAACCTTGTATCTATTTTGGGTGGATTAGATGAGGATTTGCACATGATTTTATGGTGGATATCAAGCTTTCAATCCAATGGAGACCTCAATTTGTTGTGCTCCTTGATCTAATCTTTTGATTCACACTATCACTCTGATAGTAACTAAAAGAATCAATGTGGATGTGCAATAGCAAGGTGAATGCACAAATATAGAGGCTAAAGAAATCATCTTCATCTTCATCTTCATTTTTCTCTTTCTTCCATTGTCAATAAGATACACGCAAGTATATCACTAAAGTGATAGATACCTTTTAACCTTTAAGTTTCTTCACACAAAATCTCTACTTTATTTATGCATACATAGGATATAGACTTAACCTATGTCTTATTTCTCAACAAGTAAGCCCATAACTTTGTGGAAAGCTACGAGCTTTCCACAAAGTCTTTGTGAAAAGATTTTTGAGGATGTCCTATGTTGGCACATGTTGTAAGTTGATCTCCCATGTAGAGAGTCTCTCCTTGACATAATGATGGTGTACCTCAATGTGCTTAGTATGTGCATGGAACACTGGAATATGATCTCTCTTATAGAGAGTCTCTCCTTGACATAATGATGGTGCACCTCAATGTGCTTTTAGTACATGCATGGATCACTAGATTCTATGCAATTGTCAATGCACTTTGATTGTTAGTGAAGATGGTGGTGGCAAATGATCCAAATCAACCAAGAGCCATCTCAATGAAACACACTTAACTAGAGTTGTGAAAGTTTCCCTATAGTAAGCCTCACAACTAGAAGTAGCCAGACTAGGCTTTTTCTTACTCAACCACAATATGCATGAGCTCCTAAGCAGCATGAAGAAAATAACCCTTGCAGATACATAGGTATCATAATAATCACCCTAGTCATAATGTGAAAAATCATGTAAATCTAACACTAATGATCTCTCCTTGGGATAAAACAATTCAAGGTGCCGAGTACCACTTGAGTAGCAAAAGATTTGCTTCACTGCATGCCAATGCTTAGTGCCTGGTCTATACATAAACCTTCTCATTTACGGGATTGCAAATTGAATGTTAAGTCTTGTAATGCATATATAAATCAAGCATAAAAAATCTTTTGATAGAGAAAGATATCAAAGCTATCTTTGACATCATGAATGTTAAGTCTTGTAATGCATATATAAATCAAGCATAAAAAATCTTTTGATAGAGAAAGATATCAAAGCTATCTTTGACATCATGAAGACTCAGCTTCAAACCTATCCCTATATGAGTAGCAATAGGCTTGTAGTCTTCCAAACCAAATCTCTACAGTAATGTCTCCACATGCTTTGTTTTACACAAAGCTATGCCTCCATCACACTGCTTAAATTAAATGTCCAAATAGTGTAGTAGGCTCAAATCCGACATGTTAAAAGATAAATTCAACTCAATCTTAAATTCAATAATATGTGTCTCATTAGGACCAAGTGTGAGCAACATGTCATCAACATAAACCACAATGATCAAAGGCAAATCACCATCATGTCTAACATATAATGTGCCCTCAATGGGACTATTCTAAAAATCACGTGTAGTCAAGTATGCATGTAATCTTCTCATATCAAGTTGGAGGTGCTTGTTTTAGACCATACAAAGACTTTTCAAATAGTAGATGTTTTCAAAATCACAATTTTAAGATATGTATAGATGCCATTAGAGCTTCATTTAATGCAAGTGATACTCAATTGATCAAATAATAAACCAAGGATGGTTTAATAATAATTATTTGATAAACCCCAAGTGTGGTAGTAACTATATGTAATGAATAACTAATATACACAATTCCCATAACATTACATGATATTATAGTTTTTTCTTGCCCCTTTTGCACAAACCACTAGGCTAAAAAACAGCTAAAAACATATAATGTGCTCTCAATCAAACTATTTTGAAAAGCAAATGCAAACAAGTATGCATGTAATAAAAATCCCTTTTCAATTTGCACACTTTGTTTTCTTTCCCGTTCTATAGAAAACCACGAGGCTAGAAAACATACACTTCCTCATGTAAGTCACCATTTAGAAATATAGTTTTAACATCCCACCAATGTACATTCCAACCATTATGAGTTGTTAATGCACAAATACTATGAATCGTTGTCATATGACAAGTGATAGTAAAGGTCTCGTTAAAATCAATACACTTTTGCTAAGCATAATCCTTTGCCAGGAGTCTAGCTTTGTAGTGATCAACACTGCCATCTAGTTTGTACTTTAACTTGTAAATCCACTTGGTACCAATGGCCTTCTTCTGAGGGATAAATCACATAAGAAGAAAGTAAAAATTTTAATAATAGAATCATACTCTGATTGTATTAGCAGCCATCTAATTTTGTGAATTTTGTGCCTTTTCAAAAGTCACAAGCTTATCCTCATCATACAAGCTAGAAACAAACAATACATAATAATTTGATACCAATGGTGCATCCAACTTACTATCATGCAATGTTTGCAACAATCATATTGGCATAGTTCTGGACTACTCAACCTCTATTGTCTCATCACGACTCTCACCAAGAAGCATATCATTCACATTACATTAGAAACATTATCATGCTAAACCTATGTAGGATGAAAATTTGCCTCATTTGGCATTTGATGTGACTATAGACCACTAAAAGGAGGCAATAAAATGCCATAAATAACATGTGAGCATACATTAGTCACTCTTATAAATGAAAGTAAAGGCTAAACAACATCTTCCACAAAGAGAATAACATCACCAGATGACCAATATACACTTATTTTGTGGATGGTATAACTTATTACCTTTACTTTTATTACTATATCCAACAAAAATACATTTTACACCCTTATCATCCAATAACTTGCACTTGAGGCTTATGCTTCTTTATGGATAAACAAGACTTCTATGATTATTTGATTTGTCGCACAGTAGTAATGAGAAATAATTTGCACATTGATTTAAGTTGTGTAGAGATGTGTAAATGAAATCCTAACGTGGAAGTTTAAATTGAAAACTAGATACAACCCCAAGCAAATAGCCAAAATCTTGTTTTCGCACTAAGCCCAGCGGAGGCACAAGCGCATAAGTTTCTTCTCAAACAAATTAAACCACCAAAATTTGACGGAAAAGGGAAGAGTGTTGAAGCCGATGCTAAAGTATGGATTGAATCCATGAAGGATTACTTTAATGCAGTAGGAATGGCACTTGTAAACCAGTCTATGATTTCCAAGCTCAAACTTATCAGCGAAGCTAGGCTCTGGTGCAAGCAATGGTGTAAAGACCAAGCAGTCATAGAAAGCACAATAACTTGGGACAACAAGCTAAAGGAAACAATGTAGGGAAGGTCATGCCACCTGTATACAGAATTCAGAAGATGAATGAGTTCTTCAAATTGAAACAGTTGTGCCTATCTTTGAAGGTGGTTACACTAGTACCAAAGCATAAGCCAAGCATCCAAAAATGCACAATTGAGCCATAAATGGTTCTTTACCATGCCAATCCTCATACAGAGTGATAAACTACAAATCCCTAGTGGGCCACCTATTAAGTACATAAGCTGCATATAAAATGAAACTATGTGGCAAAGCTTGACTCTTAATCATGCATTGTGCCATCCCCATAATTGGTGTGTTTTTCCTCTTAGCTACACCATTTTTCTATGGTGTATATGATACTCTACATTGATGTTTTATCCCACATTCAACTAGATATGCATTAAATTCCTTAGACATATACCCTTGCCCCATCCATCAAAATGGAGAGGGCCCACTTTACATTTTAACAAATTTTTAGCCCTACTAACAGACAACTTAAAGGACAAGAAAACTTTGAAATTAGCTTTTAAACCATATACCAATGCATGCTTGGAGTAGTTGCCAAAAGATGTTGTTTACATTGGACTACAAACATCACTCTTCATAGGCTGTAGTTGGCAAAGAGTTCTCATTGAATCATCTTTCAAAGATGAAGCACCCTACATTTTTCCCAATATTCAACCTTCACAAATGCATTTTCCACATGCCTCAAGAGTAGGCAACAAAGATACCAGACTTGTATAGACACAACAAAATACCAAAATTCATATGACGAAAATGCACATACCAAAGTTATGCATATCAAATTATTTGTGAATCTACAATAGCACATGCCATTACTTCCGTACATTTTCCATAATTATTAAGCATAAGTAGCCCACGATATAGTGAACCAAATGCAATAATCATATCAATACAAGAGAGATTATAATATGTAGACTTATCATCAACAAACTTCACAATCATCAACAAACTTCATCACCACAAGAGAGATTGTGATATGGACACCTATCATCAATAAACTTTATAATCCAGCCAATCTTGGCAAGTGTAGGAACTAATAGCAAATTCCTTTTTATCTTTCGTACATACAAAGCATCCATAAGTGTGAAGGCACTACCATTAATAGTAGTTAACACTATTTTTAAAACTCCTATATAGGATAAGAGGAGTTATTGGCACATGTCACATTATAGTCCTGGGGGGGGCAAGCTCTAGAGAAGTGAATAGACAGTGTACAGAAGTAATATGCTTCATGGCAAAAAACATGCAAGAATCATGTAAGAAGGGTCATAACTTCATTTTGCACTAAATGGCCATTTTGTATTCCACACAACATTTGTAGATTTTGACTTAAAATGAGAGGAGCATCTACAACACCCATACTAGTCTTTGGAGCCATTTTGGGACAATCCTTTATGACATGATCTTTTGCCTTACAACACTAACAAAATATCCAACTCCCTTTTTTCTTCTCATCCTTATTAGCCTTCTTTGTGTGAGCATCATTTCTAGATTTTTGCTTACTAATAGGGAGGAAGCTTTACCTTTACCTTTCTAATTGACTATAGAAGCTTGATCTCTGCAACACACATAATGGACCTATGATTATGATGTCAAATCATGTGTCAATATGCAATTCCACAAGAGCCAAGGTTTTAGAAAATGATGATGATTTTGATTTCACAAAGTGCTGATATGATGAGGCCTTGAGAATGTGTGTGTGTAAGTAAAGAAAAGGTTTGAGCACATTGCTAAAAGCTTGTCTCTTGCAAGGTTGTTTGCAAATACCCACAAGGAGGGTGTTACCCTTGGTGGGAATGAGGATCCTTTTTAAGTCAAAGTGGAGTGATGGTGTAGAACCTTGTGTGAAAGGGGGCTTATGTTAATTGAATTAGTTTGCAAGTCTTAGTTTAATAAGGCTTAAGATAAGGGGATCATGTCAGCTATTTGAAAGGTCGATAAATGAAAAGTTTTCAAAGAGTAGTTTCTTGTGTGAACAAGATTTTGAACCCCATGAAGGCAAAGCCTTAAACCTAAGGCTTAAGGCTTAAGTTAGTAAGCCATAAACTATTGAATAGTTGAAAATGAATGAGAATGAAAATAAAGAAGCTTTGAATGAGTGCACTAGTAGCTTCTCAGCCATTTCCACCCTTTGCCCAATTGCCATGCTCTATTTATAGATTTTGACCATATTTAGATAGTCAATTTCATCCTCATAGCTGGTCAAATCTATATCATGCAAACTATCCATATAGGTAGTTGATTCATCAAAGCTAAATGTTCAACACCTCATACATTCAATTCTTGGTTCAATCTAATGAATCATTTATAAAGCCTTAGGCCTACCAAACAAAAATGAGAAGAAATGGAAGATGGATGCCTATGCAATGTTGGGCATGCACAAGAAAAATGTGTTCACCAATGATGGTGTGAGTTTTTTGGATATCCTAAATTTGGTTGTGAGAATTTGGGAAAAACTAATACATGTCCTATTTTTTGGCAACAGATACAACACCATGATGACTAGAATCCAAGTGACAATGTTGAAAAGTGTATCAATAGGGACAATGGATAATAAGAAGCTCAATGTCTATATTAGAATGACCATTGATGATGTAGCAAAGTTGGTACACATGACTTGAAAAGATCTAGGTCCACATTAGCAAAACAAGAAGAGAAACAGAAAGGAAAGACACCACAATCAAAGCCATACTATTAGGATTTGAAGATATATTAACGACAATTATACAAGAAATCATCAAGGACCTATAGAAAAGACAGAGAACCACATCCCATAAACCTCCAAGCATGTCAGTACACGAAGTGTCCTCCAACACCACATACACAAATACATTACAGCTACAGCCCTTGAGAGAGCTAGGCAGGTAGAAAATCAAGAGATTGAAACTAGAAGCAGAGGAAAATGCAAGAAGACTTGCAAAAATGTGAAAAGCTTAAGACTCACCAGTAGGAAGGCATCAACCTAGATCCCTAGGGAACTAGGGAAAATAACTTGTAAATCACCCTAAGCATATAGTCACAATCCCCCCCATCTTAGGCACTAGAGTGACCACCAAAATTGAGAAGAAAAAGATCTCACAACCCATAATGGATAAGCCTAGAAACCTAATGGTGACAACAAGAAATACAATCAAAGTTTACAAAATCAACCACCTCAGATAAGGAAGGAAGACGAAATCTCATCATTATACTATCCACCAAATGCGGAACAGATACATCCAAAGAGGAGAAGGAATTAGAGAGACCTAAGAAAGAATAGGAATGGAGATTGAAGTAGCAAGAAGAGGAGGAGTGTCTTAGAAGCAAGAAGAGGAGGACTTAGCCTTGGCCATTAGGTGATTAATGGAAAACCCATACAACTCTAGAAGCAATTAGAATGTAAAATGCAATGGAGAAATACCTTAAGTCAAGCTTGGAAAGAACAACAAACCATACTAGAAGTCCTCATAAAGTGGTAATATATGGGCTTGAGCAAGAAAATTAGAAGATAGGTCAATGGGAGGAGAGATATGCCCATGCCATGCATGCCTTGGCCACCCACCTCGCTCAGGTTGAAGAGGTAATAGAAGAGGTGATGCAAGCACAACAACAAAAATTCACTAATAGATTGCATGAAGTATCGATGTCATGTGAGGAGGACACTATTTACAACCTTAAAAGGAAGATGCAACTATCCAAGTAGGCATTCAAGCATAGTTTGGAAATAGGAGTGCCAAAACTTGAATACAGCATGACAAATGAAGATTAGATGTTGTGATTGAGGGTTGGACTCTCGATAGAAGAATTAAGGGTAATTGGGATTGTGATCAATGAAGGACTCACTCTAGTCCCCAAAAAAACAACCACCATCACCTTATGTACTTGAGATAAAATGGGAGCTAGAAGGACTTATGATGCTAATATTACAAGAACTAGAAATGTTCTATAAAAGCTAAAAGGAAACCCACTCCTTTAGAAGGGTCTAAGGAGCTAATATTACAAGAACTAGAAACCTTGTACAAAATTTGAAAGAAAACCCACTCCTTCAGAATGAATAATAGAGGCTATGCAAAGAAGAAGGGAGAAGGTGGAAAGAAGTCAGGGAAGGCTCACTGCCACACCTTAGCTACTACTAGTGAATGCCATTAGGTTCACTAACTACAGCCACCCCTTCTTTTCATCTACAAGGGTAACACTTAAGACCTACATGATGAATAAGGCATGCTTAGAAAGATCGTTGGCAACCACTCCCCCAATCAACACCAAGAAACAAATAGAATTCATAATGAAATCTCCATTTTTAAGAAAAGAGAATAATAAAAGTAAACAAAAGCTTTAATAGGAACACTCACAATCACATCACCTAGGGTCACTCAAGTTGGACACACCTCGTAGCAACAACTAGCAAGTTCCATCCCAACCCCCTAGTATTTCCCCACTTCATAGACCTATGAGACACCAAGGGCAGCATATCTGGGGTCATGGGCAGATCTATCAACTTGAGCCTTGCAGCGTACCTCCCCCTTGCATGAACTAGGTCCTCAAGGGCAACACTCTCAGCTTGCTTGAGTTTTGACCCATCTCCCAGTAAACTCAACTGCATGACAATCATATCACAATAAGGCAAGCACACACCCTTAGGGAGTGCACATCCTTTTGTATGATAGGACTACAACTTGAAGATCAATTTGCCAACCCATCAACATCAGTGGCCCTTGCCATATTGTTCCTCTCCTTTTCCCCTTAGCTATAAGCAACTCTAGACAATGAAGGCAACAGAGCTAATTCCATCCACATCCATAATGGCCCAATTACTAGTCACCCTCATTTGTGACCCACCAATAGTGTCCATACAATGCTATTCACCCAATTGCACAGTGCCATGGAATTGGCATATGTCTAGGAGGGAATAATGTTAACCCTCTCTAGAAAGCAAGGAGAAAGTGAGATGTGCAAGGAGAATCACACAATGTTTGAAAAAGAGACACAGAAATAAGAAGTTTCACTATGCAGAAAAAAAATGTTTCACTAAGTGCTTGTGAGTTTAGCAAGAAAAATATTTTATATATCATTAAGAGAATCGATCTTACTCTCATGTGAATTGCAATAATATTCAAAGTGTGATACAAGTGTAAGTGCTTGTGAGTGTAGCAAGAAAATATTTTATATATCATTAGGAGAATCGATCTTACTCTCATGTAAATTGCAATAATATTCAAAGTGTGATACAAGTGTAACTCTCTTGGGTCAACAAACCAGAAAGGATTTATAACCAATGGAGGACACACTAGTAAGAAATGATAGGTTTAAGTCAATCTGATGGGAGGGTGCCCAAGAAATCAAGGTCGTGTATAAAAACTAGGAAATAAAAGAATAAGAGCATTCTTGTGATGTGCAATGCCATGGAGCTTTCTTCTTGCTTCTTGCTTATGTGAGAGAGGGATGGAGTGAGAGAGTGAGAGGGGGGAGTGTGAGGGAGAGTGAGAGACCAATATGGGTGAGGCTCCTCCTCCTCCTCCTCCTCCTACTCCTACTACTCCTACCTACTCCTACTACTACTCCTACTACTCCTACTACTCCTACTACTCCTCCTCCTACTACTACTACCACTACCACTACCACTACCACTACCACTACCACTACCACTACCACTACCACTACCACTACTACTACTACCACTACTACTACCACTACTACTACCACCACTACCACCACTACTACCACTACTACCACTACTACTACTACTACTACTACTATACAAAGCTCATGCAACAATCAAGGCTATGGAAATGAGCTTTCTTAAGGTGCATAACTTGAATCATGGATCCATCGATGACAACTTGTAGATAGACTGCAAGAAGAAGATAAATTAATGAGTTCACTATGTTTGTTTTGAGAGCGTGCAATGGTTATGTGAGAGGTAGGCATAGCTGCATTTCTTGAAGTACTTGAAACAATACGGATCCTATTAAGTCTAGAATTCATAGCATGTGAGAGTGATAACAAGCATCACACCTCCCCAAGGGGTTCATAGTACACCCAAGCCAGTTTCTACCTACCTAGAGCACTTGACCAATGTCTAGGTAGGAGGTCATGTGTGAAAGATTCCCCCTTATGGTGGCTGGGGCAAGAACTAGGGGGCTCTAGCTAGTCCTATGATAGGAAACCATATGAGTATGATGTGATGTGCATCAGCAGGGACCCAAGACTACGAGTAGGGTGATAGCTCTCTAACAAGGATTTTTAAAAATAAATCATGGCTCTTTACGAGTAGAGTTAGCAATATGAATATTAGAAATATCAAAACAATTGTTTTGGAAAATAATGATTTACTTACTTTTATATATGTGCATTTAGTAAAGATATGAAACAAACTTAGTGGCAAGGGTTAACTGATGAAGTTGTTTGTACATGTCAATCAATGTGTATAGTATATCATATTTAGAAAACTAAAGAACATTGTGTATACAAATGGGAAGGAGGTGAGAAAAATTTCCCAATGAAAATGCTTAATGGCTAGGTGGACTAGATGAGTCAAGTTCTTTCCAACTGACGGAAAATAGGACCATGGCTAAATTATGACTTCCTAACTTTCGGTCTTACATCTTGACTAAATGTTGTTTTAGGGGGACTAGAGTTGAAATCATGCCTTATGAGCAGAGGGGTCAAGTCCAACTCCCCCTTGTCTCTCACTTTTTTTAACCAAGTGTGGTGATTAGTTTGCTCTTAGCCTTGAGTAATTACAATGTGATCTTCATGGTTGGGTGATAGAATGATACTATAGACCATTAGCTCAATAAGTTCCTGCAAGTTAATCCTTGTAGGTCGAAGCTAAGGTGCTTCATTCCTAGGTACTAGACCTAGGGCTGTCCAATTGACAAGGCTTGAGAATTCTAGTGGAGTCTAGAGCCTAAAATTACATGAACATCATGCCAAAAAGTGTGTCCAACCAACTAATGCATAAACCACCTTGAACACAAAAAAAGGGTCTCCAACCAAGTCATGTGCAAAATGCCTTGAATAAAGACCATTATGTCATCACCTTGGGACTAAAGATGTACTTTGTCAATGTAATAGTGATTTAGTGCCAATCATAATTTTTTTGGACATCATGATCTAGCTCAATAATGAACAACTTATCTCCAACTTAACCCATTGATCTGTTCTTTGATTCATTTGCTTGGTTCCATCCTACTTGAGCTTGGCAATTGTGAGTAATATGGCAAGTGAAGGAATGTGACACTATAAGGTAGATCCCAAATCCATCTCTATATTTACGAAGACATGAATTATTAGTTTCCTATGTCCTATCACTATTTTGAAACTCACGTCTCTGTATTTATAAGGAAGTTTAACTATTTGAACTATGATATTAACATGCATGTGATTCACCCAAATTCAGGAAGTTTCTTTCATTATTTCCACATCCCCCATGTATTAGAAGGTTAGGGGCATGCTAATATCTTCAAGTAAAGATGGGACATTGCATGTATCGACTTATGGTGCATATTAGTATTTTTGTGGAGATGGAACATTATCTATGGCAAGTTTTGGTGCATGTTACTATCATTGTGACTACTAGTCATGTATGTTGTAATGATGGAATGTCATGTATATTGTTAATTATTGCTAGAGGTTCTATAAAAATGGAGTGTCCTGTTGTTGCCAATAGGTGGTGGATATGGCATATCATGACAAAAGTTGCAAGACCTGTTTATAAAAGGATTCATTGTCTAGTAGGAGATATAGCATAACATTGACACAAACCTTAAGGATGTGAGCAAAATTGATTATATGCCACTTATGAATCCACAATCACTATTGTTCCATACATGGCCCAAGGAGAAATAAACCACAATTGGAGGGAAATAGTGCATTATTGGATGCATCCTTATTCAAAACTAAACACCACGTTCTATGACAAAATATAGAAAAGCTTTTCAATTTTCTCAATAATTTGTGCTGTGAATTCCTTGGTCAAGAATCCAAGAGTATTCTACTTTACAAATCAAAACATATCTACACATAATGACATTTCATTCACAACAACATCCTTATTTTAGTAACTCTTTAGAGATGTATTTTAAAGCATTGAGTTTGATTGATGTTGATCTTATCCAAGCCACTTTTAGCCGTGAAAGCATGTTCCAAGAATATTTTCATGCCAACCAACACCCACATTGCCTAGAAGGCTTTTCATTAAGATATGATAATAATAATAATAAATATGACTATGTTCATATATGCATAGATATGTATAGTATTAAACTCATATGGATGGATAAATATGCAATTATTGGATTGTGTGGTACGAAATAAACATGGTTTTGAGACTTTTCCTCTTACAAGAAATTAGGTAAAGAGCTAGGCCTTGGATAACAAGCCTATCATACTCAAACTATTGGATGCATATACTCGCTGGCATTATTTAACTAAGAAATGTTGCATGCATGGAAGTGATAAGTTACTCTAATATGCTTGAGCCCTTGTATTTGAAGATATGTACTAAAACAATTAATATCTGTTTATGTCCGAAAAAGGGACGGATGCATGCTCGGATTTTATTTTCTTTAACAATGCAAATATGTTATATCTCAAAGGGATTGACATCACCAAAGGAGCTACACGTTAGGGCATGAGCCATGCCTAGTACCTACAACCCATTGAGTGTGTGTAGGCTATCTTGATGGTTGGAGTCTCTTTCTTGAGATAAGTAAGTGTGGGCATAGAGAATGGATTGGTGATAAGATAAGGCCTACCTATGCATACAAGACGGCTCTAGAAGGGGAATATTCACCATGCTCCATTCGGTTATGAAAATAAATGAATGGAATTATTCTTTGGCTTGTATTATTCCAAATATAGATAGAAAGGGGCAATAAAAATCTACACGTTTTTTTAAATATGAAAAGAGTGGAGGGATTATTGGGGGGGGGTCCGTTTGCGCATGACATGATAGGAAAGGAAGCCACATACGGAACGCCTCTCTCTCTCTCTCTCTCTCTCTCGACCTTATCTTTGGCGGCCTCTCTGCCCCACCAACCCAAGCCCAAGCCCACAAGTGTCAGCACTTACTAGCGTCTAATCATATCATCCCCCCTTCATAATCATTGAACCTTTCCAATCTCTCTCTCTCTCTCTCTCTCTCTCTCTCTCTCTCTCTTGTATTTTAATAATCAAATACATTCCCAAGCATCCCCATCCATAATTTGGGTCACCCTTCAAAAGGATACACGTGTTGGACCTTGAAGCCTTTTCCTGGGTATTTGACGCCTACATTGTTGGATCAATGCATCAACAAGCTTCTACCTTTCAAAGCATACAATTAGAGAGATAGCCTTCATTCACTTGAATATATATTCAAGTGAATGAGGGCTATCTCTAGAGAGAGAGAGAGAGAGAGAGAGAGAGAGAGAGAGGATTCTCTCATCATTGTCACCTTGTGGCTTCCTAGGTTCTCTTCTACACGCCTTTGAGTCTTCCACTTAACCCAAAGCCCCCTTGTAACTACTTATTTACAATTTCAATTCAAAATCCCTTATGAAAGAAAGGATTGAAGCATACCAACATTGGACCTACACAATTTTCTATTCTTTTTGTAGGGAGCCATTTGTAAAGTGACTTCAAGTTATGATTTCAGATTATGCCCCATTTCCCTACTTCAACCAAAGAAATGCTCTAATTATATTAAAACCTTTATAAAGCTCGACTTATGTCGACAAAAACTTCTCCAACATATTTTTTTGTTATATTGGTTTTATCTTATCAAAAAAGAGATATGTATGTACGTTATCCCGAATGCAATTTTCAAGAGCTTCTTTAGAAGCTTCGTTATCACCTTAAAACTGTTGTCATTTTTGGCAAGTCTAGACATAATAGTGGCCATTTTAGAACCTAACATTATGAGCTACATCAACCAAAACTCCTCAATGATTTCTTCTTCTTTGTGAGAGAACTTCATTCCCAAACTTCAAAATCTTCCATAAGGTCAATAGCCTAATAAGATGCCAAATTTTCCTTTATTCTTCATTAACATCTTCTTTACGAGTCTACTATAATTTGCTTATAGCTTAATACACAATGAAGAATGAGCCTCTTTGACATTTGCATAAGTTTATACCCAACAAGTCTCACCTCTCTACATCCCCACAAACCTATATAATATGCTCTTCCTTATGACAAAAACACATGGCCATGCAACAACTTGTATTTAATCAATAGGTCCTTGGTGGGAAACTTCCTTCTTGCAACTATTCTCCATGGGAAGACATTAAGCTTATAAGAGTAAGTGGACTCCCAAATATGTTTGATTCTCTTCTTCTATTGCTACAAAGTGCCTCTAGGTTCTAGCTTTTGCCAACTATAAAGAGTCATCAAAATTGAGCTTGAAATTTCTTCTTCACAATCCAATCTATTCTTAAGTTGTCCAATATGCCTTCCTTTAATCCTGATCCATTGTTTTAAGAAATCCTTGTCATGATCAATGAAAGAAGAATGCCGAGTAGGTTTCTGCCTACTAAATAACCCAATTGGAGCACTAAAGGGTTCAAACCCTACTAAACTTTCATTTCATTGAGGCATTTAACAATACCAAAAACAACATTATAAATATCTAAATAGCATTGAATTCCTTTTTCAAAGATTGGATAAGCATATCTAGCAATTTCAATTATGGGCAAAAACCATCTTCAAAAGCAACATCTGATAGTCAGCCAAATAGTTTGTTGCAAGGAGTTATCACCCCTTTCATTATGATAGTAGACCAACTACAATGTTGAATTATATGTTTCCAAGTGTTAACTAAATCTTGAGCAAACTCTACTCCTTGTTATTTAGTTTCATGCTATTTGTGAGAAGAAAATATCATTCCAATAAAGCCTTTCCAATTTACCACATGTAAACTAGAAGAGAGGCAATCCACTCATGCATAATAATGACCCAAGGTTAATTCTCCTCAATCACTTAAACATATTGAAGCATAACCTCTTTAATCTGCAAAAGTTCAAGCCCTAAACCACCATCTCTCTTAAGAGCCGTCAGCCACTTCCAAGAAACGAAGTGCCATATACTTTAATCATCAAAAGTCCACAAATAATTCATTGATGAGCTTCTCCAACTAGGTCCTTGTAGCTCTAGTAAAGAGAAATAAAGAGCCTAAACAAAAATAATCATATGAGTGAAAATATCCTTAACAACAATTAGCCACTTAGCAAAATGGTGCTAGAAGGCTCTTTCCCTAATTTCAAGTCATATTTATTGAAATACCATTCGAAGCTTTGTTGCATAGTAATAGCCCATAGTGTAAGGCATCCCAAACACTAAAACAAGGATCCTTTTTGGATTTCTTGAAGTTGAAGTGAAATAACCATTCATGAGATTCATTCCAATTGATATAAAGAACCTCAATATTCTCACCACTAATCTATTATCCAAATAAAAGGGCTTACTTGTCATATGTCTCCAACAACTAAGAATGCAAAGAAGCCTATAGCAACCAATATACTGGAATTGTCATCATCAAACATTTGTGCATAAATAATATCCCAATTAGGAAGAAGTAACCCATTAATAAAACATTGCTTGTTTTTCTTCTCCATTTGACTTAACAAAGGTTGTGTGGTGAGACCAAATAATAAAGGATCAAGAGGGCATTCCTATCTTATGGATATTCTAAGCTCAAAAGTTTTTTTGAAGTACCCATTTATAGAAATCATTGTTGAGGCATTAAGAAACAAAGCTCCATTCATCTTGAAAGGACCACAACTAGAGAAATGCAAAACACTCAAAATAAAGTGCCAGCAGACCCTATGATCACAAGCTTCATGAAGATCCATCCTACTAAGAAGATAACTTCCACCACTATCTAGTTCAAGTTCATGCCTGACAAAATATTCAAGATAGGATCTTGAATCTTCCCATTACAAATAAAAGAATGTGCTATTGTTTGTGCATATAATCTAAAGCAAAAGAAAGAGAGCATATTTGCATAACTTTATAAGGACCATTAAGCATGGAAATAGGATGCCAATGATTATATTTAGTTCCCTTTTGGAAGTTTGAATAATCTTCATGAATCCTTTCCACATGAATCTTTGCCATGCACGCCCCATATTTATATATAAAACATGTGGAAACCCATCAATCATAGGTTCTTACCTTTTTCATTTGCTTTAGGACAAATTTCACCTCTTCTAGGATGAAAGGGCACTCTCCATAAATAGTACAAGGTCTATGTCCATAAAAAAGTCTCCATACATAGTATAAGTTCTATGCCCACAGTTCCAAGGTGAGAGTGCACTCTCCAGAAGTAGTTCAAGATCTATATACACACTTCTACAAAAGTGTCCATAAGTAGAATAAGATCTAAGTCCACTTTTCCAAGCTAAAAGGGCACTCTCCATAAGTGGTACAAGATCTACATCCACACTTCTATAAAAATCTTTGAGAAAATCTGTGAGCCTCATATAATAACCCCATTTCACTAGGGATCCTTCCCAACAATAGAAGACAGATGAGAGTAAACAACTATTGGATATCTTCTTCATCAGTGACCAATAGCATCCTCCAACATGACTTGAGAATCGATCTTCCACTTAGCAAATTTTTGGATAATAAAATTTGTTCACCTCCCCTTCAAGATCTCACTTTGCTCTCTCAATTGAACCTTATAACTTGAAATTATATGATCTTTCCAATCGCAACAACCTACAGCATAAAAGTAGAATGACATCACTAAGGCCAAGAAGAGGAGCATCCAAAACATCACTTATAAACGATGAACTAGTATAATGCTACGATGGCCCCATACGAGCTTTTTGGCACCCATATCTTTTAGATACTATCGTGACACCACATGTGCATCTCTGACCTTTCAACTTGGTCAAACTTAGACTTTACATGCAATTGACATGTGTCCTTAACTTTCCTTAAGTAGGTACTATTGCCAAAAAAAAGTCACATTAAGTTTGAAACAACAAATGCCTTTTCTCAATTTTCATTATAACAAGTATCCTAAATGTACAAAACATGGGCAATGTGTGGTTGTACCTCAAGCACTCAATACTTAGGAGTTAGAAGAATCCACCATCCAACACCACAAAAATAACTATGATCTAGTTGAGTTTCCCTTCAAGTGTAGTCTACATGTTATACCAAGTGAATGGTCCATTTGAGCTACTATCTATGAGACACATTAGCAAGTTGGTGTCTCATACATAGAGATTCCATGAATTTTTGTCTTTATGGATCATATGCCCCATGAGATCTATCCTTGGCATCTTCTATCATATCTAGTCTCCTAGGTCTGCCATCCACATCAATTTGGATGCTTATTAGAGAACCACACTCATGCTTTGAAACAAATTTGGATTGAAAATTTCTTTGACAACAAAAATCATCATGATTCTATAACATTTGCTTTGACACTATTGATTTTTAAAAATAGAATGCAAATCTTGAATGCTTCAATAAATAATTTCCTTTGACACTCTATCAATGGAAGCTGTCTTTTATACATTAGCTACAAGATCACCAAGTGTGGCATACAAGTCCATATAGCTTTGCTTATTTCTAGCTGATTCCTTGAGGCAAACCTTATATTGATCTTTGATTTTCCTTTGCTTGCTAATCAACAATTTCTTTATCAACATCTAGAATAGTCTTTGATCAATTTGTAACCATAGTAGCCAAGGGTTGTCTATCTTCTTTACCTTCCAAGAACATTGAGAAATTGAATCCTTTCTTCTTTGTTCATATTTTTTCCCTCATAAAAAATAGCAATTTCCTTAGCATACTCAAAATTCCTAGACTGCTTATCTCATGTTTACATCTCTCTCATATGCACATGTAAGTCATAGCCTCATGCAAGCATAAAAGTTCAAGAAAGTTCAATTAACCTCCCAACCTCGAGCAAATAACCTCTTTTAGCAACATGATGGCATCTTTAGGTAGGTCCATGGTCTCTTGTTAACCCTAGCTCGAGATGGAAGAAGTAGATCGAAGAACAAGCAAAGGTGCAAAGACGGCCTCTAAAATTAAGTTAAAAGCAAAAGTGCATTTTTAAGTGAAAAGCGCCCCAAATTTTTTGTAAAAGAGCGCCAGGCTTGCTTGGGGGGTTCACTATATATATTCTCTATATAATATGCATTCATGGCCTATTTATAAATATCCTAACTTGTAAATTTTTTTTGAATAAAACACAACCCTTTTCCATTCAATCTGTAAGTAACCCCTTTATATGACACCCTTCTGTATGTAAAAAAAGGTATAAAAATGGTGTTTTAAAAACCCCTTATTTTGAACTCATATTATATATACATATATTTATGAGTGACCCCCTCGAGCAGGCTTGCTCCTGTGTAAATTGTAAAAGGGTAGATGAGTATAGGCTAAAGAAATAGGCCAAGTAGAAGGGAATGGAAAAGAGGGCCATGCCACAATGGCCAATCATGTAAAAAAGGGGATGACCGGCCAAGGGATTTTAGGGCATGTATATAAAGTTCAAAAAGTGAACGAAAGCTCATTCTTTGGTGTGTGGCAACAAGAAACTCTTCTTCTTCTCTTCTTCTCTTCTCTTTGCTTACTTGTGTGAGCTTGAGAGAGGGAGTGTGAGAGTGTGAGGGAGTGAGTGTGTGAGGGTGAGGGATCAAGGAGGTGAAGCTCCCCACCATCTCCTCTCCTCTCCTCTCTTCTCTTCTCTTCTCTTCTCTTCTCTTCTCTTCTCTCGTGCGCGGCTATGGAGGATGGAGCTTGGAGGTGGAGACTTGAGGATGCTTGAGCTTGCATCAAGAATGGTGGAACTACCGATGTGCTTGAGGGAGGAGGCAACTCATTCGAGCATCAAGGTAAGCTCATTACACCCCGGTAGGATCGAAGGCACGCCGGCTAAGTAGAGATAGCCATAGGTGCTCGCTTGAAACACTTGAACAAATAAGCGGTCAGTGGGTCTTGTCGATTAAGCGTGAGCTCCTTACATTTTGGTTCTATTGATGGGACCAATGGATTCAAGCTTGAGTGCTTGCGCACTTCACATCGAGCAATGAAGTAAGGGTTTCATCCCCGAACCAAAGCTTGAGATAGGTAGGAAGTTTTGGGTTTTTTAATCTTCACAACAAGTAATCATTTTGGTTATTTTGGTGGTTTGATGATTAGGAGAGTAGGAGAAATTAATGTTGTGCTGTGCTTTCGATTCTTGTTACATTTAGAGCAGGTTAGGGTTAAGAAATCGGATTGGAAAAGCGTAGGGTTTACTGTAGTAAAATAGTGCACAAATAAAAAAAAATAGAGAAGAAAGAGTGATTGATGGGACCTAAAATGGACTGGCACTGGCTATGGCACTAGCCGAACCTCATGCACAAAACAGACAACCCCACCACACAGCCTCGCGGGCCAGGAGCATCTATAATACATTGATGTACACTAAATAGACTTAATTATGTGTTTGTAGCTGATATGCAGTCCAATGTTTACCTTCCCTTCTCCTCAGAGGGAGATCCCATAACATGTAGGCATAGTGCCTTGTCACACAAACATTAGGAAGCTCCCCGACTGATTGCCGTGGCTCCACTACAACTCTTCTACACCTCGGGGATTGGCCCCAAGATGCGTCGCTCCAACATACAAAACATAACACACAAACTCCACTCTTTTCTTGTTTTTTATGATCTAGGAATATATAGATCCTCACCAAACAGTCCCAAGGAAAGCGTACAACTAACCTACAACAAAGGCTCCTTTCCACTCCATGTATAAGTCATATCCTAGGAAGACAATTGCTATGAAATCCAGGACTGATACCATGTCATGCGTCATGCATAGTGCATATGATCCCAGTGCACAAACAATACTCATCAAATTAACATTTTGTGATGTGGAAAAACAACCCTTTCATGATTTTCACTAAACGTATGCTTCGATGTATGGAGACTAGCACCGATTCCTCGTGCTACTAGCCCCTTAAATTGAATTATTGCAATTCTAAATGAAATGCACAATTAAATATTTCAAAGATTCAAAACCCTCTCATTCCTCTCAATCTCTTAATCCACACCCTTTCTCTCTAATGTTCAGGTTATGTTACGTTGTATAGGTGTAGGGTATTATTTTGTATGTATTTTTCGCATAAAAGGGAAAAAACCATGAACTATAACACATAAAAAAAGCTAAATTGAAGCCAAACTTCATGACTCAGCTTTGTTATACAACCACAACCACAAATTATAAATTTTTAGATTTTTATAATGCGAAAATCCTATTTTTCTCTATTTTTAGCTATTTTCTCTATTTATTTGTGCATGAAAATAGATTATTTTCTAATTTATGATTAATGACTGATTATGACAAGTGAAAGATGTTTTGTCTCAGAATTTCATCCCACACGCATCTCTTTTCCTTACCCGAAACCAATAAAACCTTCATTTTTACACTAAAAGGCACTTTTCGGGCTATACTTTAATTATTGCAAATTTTTATTATTATGGATCTACATTTTTTTAATGCACAGCCCTCAATCATAATACAAACAAGCTCCAATTTTTTTTTTGTTCCATATGAATTCCATTTCAACCATCAAACATCAACAATAAACAAATTTCCTTTGTAAAAATGAGGCATACCGCTTATTTGCATGTTGCGGGTTTTTTAATTAATTTTTTTGGGTTGCCAATGAGCTGAACAACATAAAATATTCAATGTTGAACATCTCCCCTCAGCCTCCTCTTGATCTTGGAGCAATCCGGTTCATGCCGGGCAAGCATTCTTCAACTGGTCTTCATTCTTCTTCATGTGCATGAACTGCCCCTTAAGGGGAGAGAGAAGGAGGAGAGAAAAAAACTGAAACTATTTCTCCTCATCCGCGTAGCCATCTCGTGCATGAAGCCAAGTGATAGAGAGTGTGGAGAAGCACAAGGTTAAGGATATAATCAGAAGGGGGGGTTGCTTTGAAGCTCCTTAGCCCCCCCAAAAAAAATATTCGTGCAGAGGAGGGCGTCGCCATTTCCCTTCATGTGGCTAAAAAACGCCCCCCCCACCCACGAAATCAAAATTTTAAGGGGTGGCCCCCAAGGGTCACCCCCTTTCACTTCTCCTTTGGGCCCCTTCTCACCAAGTTTGGCCAATTGCCTGGGGTCGTTGGCCGTCCGGCGTCCAATTCGAGGTCCGAAAAATCATGTGCATCCATCTCAAAGTCCCCCACTGCTGGGCATCTCCGAGAGTCTCATACGATAGTTGAAAAATTTATGAAAATTCCCCAACCATCGCTCGATGGGTCTTTAAAGCACTTTTGGGGATTGCCGCTTAAAATCATACTGATTGCAGCTGCCGCCTTCGACGAAGTCTGTTTTTCCCTTGAAATTTATTTATTTTGGCTATTTTTAAGAACTTCTTGGCATCAAAAATCAACTATCAGTGATCAAGGGGATTAAGGTCAACAAGTAAGAGATTAGGAGTGGCAAGACCTTTGCTAGGAAGGGGGTTTACGAGCCAAGAGGCCAAGGGAGAGATCATCTGAAACTCTGGTTGAGAGAGAGAGAGAGAGAGAGAGAGAGAGAGAGAGAGAGAGAGAGAGAGAGAGAGAGAGAGAGAGAGAGAGAGAGAGAGAGAGAGAGAGAGAGAGAGAGAGAGAGAGAGAGAGAGAGAGAGAGAGAGAGAGAGAGAGAGAGAGAGAGAGAGAGAGAGAGAGAGCTCCATTGTGTGGATTCACTTTGATCTTGTCGCCGATAAGTTTGATGCCCACCACAGGTATACCCACACCTTCTCCTTCATGCATAGATAGGATCTGAAAGTGCTTGACAAATATGAAGCTCTGAATCACTTGGTGCGATGAATTTCATGTCATTTCGGCAAAAAATGTGCCATGTTCAGCCCGTCTGAGTGACTCGATCCTTGGTCGAGTTGCAAAATAGGCCCTCGGCCACTCGTCTTTGGCCATTTGGCATGTCTGAGTCATCCTAGCACATTCGAATATGTAGCCACTCGGCCCATCTAGACTCGGCCCCATCTGAGTTGCACATTCGAATGTATTAAGTAGTTGGCCTGCCCAATTTGGCCTCGACCGTCCAGCTTGGTCACTCGGCCCTCGGACTTGGACACCACACCCATTCGGCCCTTGGCCCAATTTCCCTCAGTCCCTGGCCCTTCAGCATGTTCGAGTCATACACTCTGCCCCTGCAATTCAGACCTGTTGGACCGAATTTGATTTTTCCCAAAATTTTTAAATCCTGGACCAAACTCACCTAGATACTAGCCGTACGAAGACCATGCAAACACTTGAAACACCTTTCTGGTGCAAGGAACAGAGGAATCAGTGATACACAAAGGTAGAGGTGATGCTAGTCAACTATCTAGTGATCTGGCCCATTAGCGGCATCAAGTAGAGTCGTAGACCCCCAAATGAATCTTGACTGGGTGAAAGGCGTAGTGAAAACCCTATAAACTAGTTAGAATGGCCAAAAACCAAACATACAAGCCTATCAGGCCAAAGCTGTAAATGAGAGTACAAGAGCCACTTAGACACTTTGTTTTCTCACTCACTCTGATTTCCAACACTCGAAACACACTTAAGAAAATTTGAAAGCCTGATCGCGCACAATGCACAAAAAAGAGTATATACACACACATACATACACAAAGTGAGGGCAAATTGAGGATTGTTTGTAATTAACAAGGAACTCAATCAGTCATAAAAACTTGAAGAACCCACCAGTAAGAGAAGATCCCAAGACATAGATAGGTGATCGAATCCCCAAAGGTAGGACCAAGTGAAGAACATGACTGAAAAGCCTAACGCAGCCATGATCGACACTATTGATGAAGTGTATCTACCCGACCTCATCAACCTAATTGACGACTTGGTAGAACATGAAATCTTAGACATGGAAGAGGGCAACTGAGGCCGTAGAAGCAACAAAGAACTTGATCTAGGAGACTTTCCTGAGGCGATCCAACAATTAGTGAGTAGATATGATGCTCAAACCCGGTTAGAACACCGTGGCAGACCTACGGAGGACATCATAGTGGATCTTGAGGAGGAGAGAAAGCTAGCACGTAAAGCTCTGCAAGGCATAGTCGCATACAACCAGGATCAACAGACTTGAGCTTACGCCAGAGCATGGAAATGTGAGAGATCCAGAGAGTGCCAACCCTAGCAAGTAGAAATTGAACGGAGAGCGAGAGAGCACTAGAAGGAGACCTCACATTGAGTGAGCTTCTAATGGAAGTGGTTGCCAGATAACACGGTAGTGACGCAAAGCATTGCAGGATTAGCAACATCGCTACTGGCAGGGTTAGGAGTCAGCCACAAGGCTCTAAGAGCCAATAAAACATTCCTGTGGTAGCGAAGCAACTAGACAAATACCAAGCAATCGTACAACTTTGTGGAGCAGTTCAGCGAGATGCATTGGCAAGGGTCCTTGATGAAGCTATTAGAGTGGACGACCAGCTCAAGTAGAGAAGCTCCATGAGCTCGAATCAAGAAGAGTCTAGTGCCGGGAACTTCGAGAGGGCTTCAGCGCCTCAAGCCCAAGTGCTCAACATAAAGGGAAGGGCACTGATTCAAGACAAGAGCTAGCAGAGATGAAGATGGAAATAACCAAATTGCATGAGATGATGAGATGAGCAACACGTCCAAATGTCCAATGCATGCATTGTGGCAGAAACCACCTGCCAGCTGAGTGTCAAGACCCTAGGTCATGGCCTTGTACTAATTGTGGTAGGTTTGGCCATGATGTCATGTATTGTTGACTACCCTGAGACTCCCATACTCGCAACCTTACGGTCAATCCTACCTTGTGAATAGGCCACTAAACTTATTTGGAAAGGGAGCTCCATTGGCCCTCCTAGCACCTAATGATGCTAAGCCGACCATCCCTAGGATGGAGATAAATCCTACATGTATCCCTAGACCACATGGATACTATGTAACCCATCCACCAAGTGACACTCTAGTCCACTATATGGAGGAGCCAAATGGCGATGAGCCTTATATACACCCTTACATATCATACGATGAAGAAGGCAATGCAGTCTTTATGGACTACTGACCAGTATTGATGATGGCATTAGGCAGAGGAAGAGGCAGAGCCTAGGAGGGCAGACCCAAGAGCTAATCGTGTGTTAGGGACTTGTATTCACCCAAGTTCTTCGCACTGCCCCAAGAGGGAGTAACGTCCATTCGTGACCGACACATGGAAGAACACATTCAGGGACACCCCTACTTAGATTGCATCCTCATCAAGGAAGAACTGCACATTACTAGTCGCATAGACTCTGGTGATTTCTTGCTCGATGTCCTTACTTACATCACCTAGGTAGGTATCCGACCTTTCGACATGGACCGGTACACTCATATGGAATATAATCCAAACTTCTATGCTTGACTCATACGAAAGTAAAACACTAAGACTATGTGCTCAAGGCCCTTCATCCTCTACCCCTTTAATCCTAGGAAGATTCTTCTCATTTCAGAAGGGGAAGAGGTTAAGGTGAATCAAAATCAAATCAAACACCTAAGGAAACAAGAAAAGTTGAAAAACATCTTAAAATCCTCAATCCACATCTAAGAATAGAAAAGGAAGGAAAACATGAAATAGAAATTGAGAAAAATGTCACAAACTTTGAAATAAAGCTTGGAAGGGAAGTCTATTTCTATACTAAAAACATTTCAATTCAGCAAGCATGAAGTTTTTTTTCCAGAAAGTGATTGTTTTGAAAAGCACTAATGACAAACCATGGCTTATGAAAGAAGCTAAAGATGTTGCAGCATGACTGAGCCCATTGCCTTCCCTTCACAGAAGAGGAAAGAGCAAAGTATGGCCCCCTCGATGGGTGGGAGTGGATTTTGACTCCAATGTCCATAGCCGCTATGAATTCCCAATAATTTATAATCCGCATTGTACCACATATGAAGATGCCCTCTTTTTCACATCAAAAAATTTGTATGATACCCTAATTTACTTCATCAATGACTTCTCTTCATGCGATGACCCCACCTTTATTACCACCTGTAATTACCTTAGATTGCTTAGGATACTCCTTAGGCAAGATCTCACTTCCCAAGAGCACAGCCTCCCAGTCCTCCATTTTGATCCTAATGCTATAGATAGTTGCACGATGGCTCAACTAATGATGCAAGTTGCTCTACTACCCTCGTTTTGCTTAGCTCTTCTAGAGGACATGAATGATAGCTGCTTTACCCATTGCAATCATCCATTCCTCTCCACCAGCAACCTTTAGGTCCCCCTAGACCTCAAGGGGTATTTCCAAAGCCACCGATTCCTTATCAAATCTATTAAGCCTCCTTCTCTTCCTCACTCTAATGACAAAGACTAGCTTTTGTCATAACTATCTAACTCAATACAAAAAAAATGGTACAAAGAAAATGGAAATGGAAAGAGATATCACATAAGACACCGCAAGCTGTATGTCGATCACAGTCACTACACCTAGGGGTTCTCAAGTTAGGCGCATCTCGTGGCCTCAATTGACCGGCTTCGTGTCTAACCCCCTAGCCCCTTTTTGACCCCCTAGTACCACCCTTAGGGCACCTCAAGGGTAGGATATACCTAGGGAGGTAACACTCACCTATGGTTAGACTTGTCACCCTAAGCTACTCGCACCGCACACCTTGGGACCTCAAGTTGGGGACAACACCTAGGCTTTTCCCAGTTTCACTAGCACAAGCACAATGTACCACATGACAGAGCAGACACCCCTAGATAGTGCACCTTCTTTTATTTTCAGGTACAAAAACAAAGGCCTCAACCACCAGCTTCGGAGGCCCCATCATCGATGCAATATGCCCCAAGCCTCCAAAACCTTAACCAAGTGATCTATTCTTCCCAAGCCCAATTCCCTTAAGACCCCATCAACATCGACTCACACATCCATACTTTCTCATTGAACCTTTGCTAGCTCAAAAATGCAAGTGTTCGGGCACACACTTAAGAATGGGACCATCTTATGCGATGATATCACCATGCAAGCGAATTAGAACAGAGACAGACCGAGGCAACACCAGTCAAAAAGTGAATGAAGAAGCTCATTTGGAACAGTACAAGAGAAGGCAACCGCGGAGGACTAAAAGATGGATTCGTCTAAAACCATCTTCAATTTCAAAAATGGATCTGCCCATCAGCCTCTCCATGTAGGGATTCGTCCAACATGATATTCAATTTCAAAGGACAAATCCCCCCAACACTAGCAGCAAAGAGGGACCCACCCCAAGTTCATCTCCAATTTCAAGGGCTGGTCCACCCTCGCAAGGGCTTGTATACCAACTCAAAAAAGCCACCCGGCTACACTCATGCCTCCTACCAACCACTCCACATTAGTGCCATGGGACTGGCACTAAACTAGGATGCTCGAGATGGAAGAAGTAGGTTAGAGAACAAGCAAAGGCGCAAGGACAGCCTCAAAATTTAAGTTAAAGGTAAAAGCGCATTTTAAAGTGAAAGGTGCCCCAAATTTTTTGTAAAAGAGTCCCAGGCTAGATCTTGTGCAAATTGTAAAAGGGTAGAGGGCATAGGATAAAGAAATAGGCCAAGTAGAAGGGAATGGAAAAGAGGGACATGCCACAATGGCCGGTCATGTAAAAAATGGGATGACTGCCCTTGGGATTTTAGGGCATGTATATAAAGTTCAAAAAGTGAATGAAATCTCATTCTTTGGTGTGTGGCAACAAGAGAATCTTCTTCATCTCTTCTCTTTGCTTGCTTGTGTGCTTGAGAGAGGAAGTGTGAGAGTGTGAGGGAGTGAGTGTGTGAGGGTGAGGGATCAAGGAGGTGAAGCTCTCCACCATCTCTTCTCTTGTTCTTCTCTTCTCTTCTATTGTCTCGTGTGTGGCTATGGAGGATGGAGCTTGGAGGTGGAGGCTTGTGGATGCTTGAGCTTACATGAAGAATCGTGGAGCTACTCGTGTGTGTGAGGGAGCAGGCAACTCATTCGGGCATCAAGCTAAGCTCACTATACCCCGGTAGGATCGAAGTCACGTCGGCTAGGTGAGAGATAGCCATAGGTGCTCGCTTGAAACGCTTGAGTGGTCCGTGGGCCTTGGCGGTTGAGCATGAGCTCCCTACATCTCTACATTTTGATTGACCTAAGTCCATTCACACTAATCACCTATCCTTTGACCCTTTGGCCCATATACCTTTGTGCTCATCTCTTGGCATCCTATGCCGTAATGTCAGCTATCCCTTGAATCCTAAACCCTATTAATACCCTAGCATGGTAGCCCATTGCCTAGCATCACCATTATGGTTGAGCTTCCCTATAGATTTTGTCCCCTCAAGAGCCTTACACTAACATTCCTCCCCTTTTTAGAAGAGTTGTCGTCCTAAAAAAACCAAAATAATATTTTTCCAAATATCCTTCCATCAACCAAAACGCTTTTACATACATGATGGTTGTATGATGTTCATGAAAATCCAAGATCTCTTCTGACACATGAGGTTGAATGAATGGTTCAATAAGATCTATTAACACTCCCTGCTCCACTACAATGCAATGCTTCATCATCTATGGTCTGGAAGTTAATAATAACCCTATATTTGATTGCTAAGGACCATGCAGTGACCCAAGAGGGTGCCGCTTATTTGTAATTTGGAAGTAAATTATTACCCTATGCTTAGCACTAGTGACTCTTCGATTTGTGTGTCGATTGGTCACAAGGCTTTGGCATGTGTGCTCTTTGATCTTTGGCTATGACCTCACTCTAATACTTGTATCATGTAGGTATGCAAGTCATAGGCTTTCGTGACATACGTTTAGAAAATTTCAATTAACCTTACAACAACCACTCAAGTCAATAGCCTCTTTTAGCACCACATTGGTATCTTTAGGTATATCTATGGTCTGTATACTTACACTGGTTAGTCCATTCACATTGATTAGCCATATTTTGACCCTTTGTCCCATATACCTTTGTACTCATCTCTTGGCATCCTATGTCATAACATAAGATACCTCTTGATCCCTTAACCATCAAAATCCCTTAGCATACCACCCCATTGCCCACTATCAACATTACAGTCAAGCTTTCTATGGATCATGTTCACTCAAAGACCATTGTCTTGATAGTCTTCTTCTTAGAGACAATGTGATCATGCTTCGTAAGACATTGTCTACCAAGTGGTCAAATTCTTGAAATATGTAACAAGCATCTAGAATGAGAGAGAATCAAAACTCACAAAAAATTTCAAGACCACTACTATCTTGAATCTTGAGATATTCAAGAGGGTTCATCCTCCTATTCCAAATCACATAAGCTCTCCTATAATCTTTCAAATTTAGAGGTAGAGGAGTAACATATAACACTTTCCCCAAAGGACTAGCCATAATCAAACATCAACTTTGAGACTAAGATGCAAGTTAAGAAAAGGTGCCCAAACAAGACATTCACATTGCAAAACTTCACTCGATGAAAATCATGTTGTCCATGGGAGACATGCACAAAATTCCCTCTGTAACCCAAAAACATGAAAGAATCATTTCTTTCTCTAGCATAGAACCAATCAAACTTTTATCAATAAATTGGTAATATGCAAGCTTCTAAGAGCTTGATAAATACCCATAACCACCTTGCAAATTCATTAATGGGTAGCACTCTCCCTATAAAGAAAAAGAATATTCTTGAAGTTGTGAAGTCATAATTTTAACTATATCAAGACTTACTAGGAGAAAAAGATGTGGAATCTTAATGAACTTGCCTATTACCTTTTTCACAAGTAGCTTTCTTTGATGTAAAGTTTTTTTGCAAGTCAATCGCCATAGTCTAAAAGGTAGCTTACAGGTCAAAATTTATTACCCTTTGTACAATTTTAACAAGAGACTAGCTCTACATCTTCATTCGAAAGTGTCTACAACTTGAGACTCCCCTTCAAGCCCTTCGACCTCCCACAACCTTTTCTCTTGCATGCTATTTATAGGGACATGTGATGGGATGACATGAAATTCATGCAAAAATAGTGAGGCATATCCAAGTTACCAAAAGCACTCAATCTTTAGCTCTCTCCTAGCAAACCCCTCTTATCAAACATGTTTCTTTTAGTACACAACTTCCTTAAGATAGGAAATGTTGAGATGTCAAACTCAACATGAGTTGACATTAACATACTTGGATGATGTTTCTACATTCATATCACTGACATGGTTGGTACATGCAATTGCATATCATTCTAGTGATACCTTACAATAGCTAGTAGTCCACCTACCCGAGTTATGTGATATCTATCTGGTCATCTTTCTACTTAGCGTGTTCATACTAATGACCGCTTGTATATTATGTATGTTCTACTCTCTCTGTTATTCTTGGTAGACTCATATAATGAAGAAGAAGAAGAAGAAGAAAGACTAGCGTTTCAAATTCCTATCTTGTATGTTTTCTTACTGTCTATTTTGTTTCTCTCTCTCTCTCTCTCTCTCTCTCCATCTTTTCATGGTATCAGAGTAGTGCTCAAGCAAGGAGTTGTGAGCCACAAGCACAAGAGTCTATAAAAAACCCTTATGTGAAGTACAATTGTGGAGATCTCTCTCATATGATTTGGAATTGACAAGCTGTCTTCACAAGCTTGAAGTGCTCCATGTAGTGTTGCGGACATCTAGTGTTTCTTGAGGGAGTGTTATAGATCTCTAATGCTCGAGAAAGTCTAAGCTTGTACAATCACATTTGTGTTTCGGGCGCCTTTTGGCCTCCGTTTGGGAATTTGAGGCCATTCATCTGTGAATTTAGTAAGATTCACAAACTCTGCAAGCCTTTTCATTTTGCAAAGAGTTTGTAGGTATTGGGTGTGGTAGATAGTGTCTAGATACTGTTAGACATTATAGATGTTACTCAAGGTATACCGATATATTGATTTTAGTACGGGTGACAGTTTTCTTAAATTAGTAGGTTATTGATAAAGGCTGATTTGTGGGTTTTACTGCACAACGTCTGAGGGATTTAAATAGATTGTCAACAATGACAAGCTTCACAAGCACAACTTCCATGCTTGGAAGTTCAAATTAACCAATTTCCTTATATGTAAAGGTTATTGTTGGGACAACATTGAAGGAGATAATGCTAAGGCTCCAAAGTTATTGGAGAAAAATGCCTCACTTGAGTAGGCCAAGACATTCATGGAATGGAACCAAGGTACTAAAAAAGTAATGTACTAGCTTTCCATCAATGTTTCAAACAATATTATTTGGCATATACAAGATGCAGATACTCCTACAAAAGCATGGAATAATTTGGTCAAAACTCTTTGGTACAAATACTAAAACTAGAAACTTACAATTAAAGTTTGAGTTAAAAATTGTCAAGCGTGGCAATATATCTATTAATGAGTATGTAGCATCGAAGATTTAAGAGAATTGTTGAAGCTCTTGGATCTATTAAAGCGCAGGTTGTTGATGATGATATACTAGCTGATGATATAGTTTTCAATGTACACAAAGTATAGATAAGATACAACATAAAGAAAAATAGCCTACTAAGTCAAATATTTTAACATACTATACTAATCAATTGACGTTTTAACTATGCTAATTGTCGATAGGTGTAACAAACCAAATATAATAAGTCAGAAGTCTTGGCTTTGTAAGAGTCATAATAGCCATCATTGTGCTAAGTATAGATGTGTGAACCCATCTAACTAGGCAATCCATCATCAATGTCCACATGTGTTGAGCTTGCCATCTCAATAGAATTCAAAAACAACCTATTTTGCTTCAATCCCATCTCCATTGATGGTGCCCAAATCCATGCCAAAATATGTTATTATCGCCCAAATCAAGCCTTAATGTCTTAAGCACTTGCTTGATTTAGATCTAAATATTGGTGATGAGAAACAAGCATCAATGTTGAAGGAGAAGCTCAAATCCTCAATCTTTGAAACAAAGCTTCACTTCTCATGCTTCAAAGCATGAGCTCCCATGAAGATTGAACACTACTTTGATACTAGTTGAGAGGGAAGTAATGATGGGATGCAAGGTAGAAGCTATAGAGTATAAGAGATTTTGAGAGTGAGAATCACACAAGAGAGTTATGTGGGTACAAAATGAATGGTACCTTATTTTTTGTTATCTTCAGTTATATATAACAATATACTATGTATTTATACAAGGGGTGATCACTCAGCTATAGGCCATTAGTCTTTACCATAAGAAAGAGTGGTTTTTAAGGAGGATATTTCGATTATTCATTAGTCTACCAAGAATAATAGAGAGTACATCATACATGATGACAATAGAAAAATGTGAAAATGACTAGGGTTTCAAATGAAAAGCCTAGCTTGGAAAAGTATTAGTACTTTGCTTAAATCATATTTCCATGTTTTCTCTCCAATTGTAGGGCTTTGAAAAACATTGAATATTACTTTTCTCAAATAATTGATTAGTACTACCTATAGTACACTTCCTTGGGGGTGAAGGAAGGAGCTAAACACTACCTCTTCTTTTAGACTATTTCTAAATAGTTACTCACCTTCAAGGGACTAGACAAAGGTTTACAATGGACTTTTCCTTTATGTAGGCAAACAACTATGTAGTTTCACTTCCAAAAATCTTTTACACCCATCACCTTCACAACTTTCATGAAATCACAATCCTTTAGTCATGTTTATATGTCAAATACAAAATGAAGATTGAATAGTGCTAAAGATAGGATGCTTTTGTTGATCCACTTGTCCATTGGCTTATCTATATAATGTTTTATTAATTACATTATAGCTATAAATCTCTTACACTCTCACAACCATGCCATAAGTCTTGCTTTATGTAGCTTAGTGGCTTGTATTTATTACCTATACATACATTGAAGAAAATCATTGCTCTTTCACTCATGCTTAAGGAAAAATATATTCACATCTCATTGTTCATGTAGAACATTGTTCCTTTATCCACCATGATGAAAAAATATGCTAGCCTATCATTAATGTAAATTACTAGTAATCAATAAATTCTAACTAGCCATTTTGGGTATAGCACACATGTTAATTATTGTTTGAATTCTAACTATCTTATCCAACAAACTAGTAAGATATGAATGCAATAAAGCATAAGTCACTTCAGTCTAGAGTAGGCTAGGGTTAAGTATAAAGGTGGAGATGTAACATGTGAGGGATCTTTTTTGCCATTTTACAAACATTACTTGTTTGAGGTCTCAACCTCCCACCATCTAAGAGGGTGAATACTCTTGGCCACCATAGCTTGGGGTGCATACCTTGCTGTAGCCTCTCATCATTTGATTCTCAACCAACATTGGTACTACCATTTCTTGCTAAGCCACCTTCGCTATGGCTTCTTGGCATTTTACGTCCATTTCTTGTATTTTTAGTTTAAAAGCTTGCTATGGAATTTAGCTTTATTACATTGATATCAAAGCCTTGCTTTGATCTAAGGCATGCTTTAGTTCCATCATTTTCATGGAAGATGTGATTATTACAGATCTTGGTTGCTGTGTCAAGTCTAACTGCAAGACTTCCACAGTTAGCCATGGCTATAGTTGAAGACATTATGGAGGTTCTTGGAAAAATAATGGTGGTCTTCTTGCTATTTTAAACAAGTCAACATCAAATTAAAGCCATGTTTGGATCATTTCTTGTCAAAAGCGAAGGGGATTGGAGTTCGAGACAACTACAGTAGCTTCTCTTTTGAGATCCAGGGTTTCTCACTTTCCTTTCTCCTCATTGCTGAAGCTTCCATGGAGTTTCTTTGACCTGATCTTCTCTTCGTGATGACCTAATCTCTCTCTATGACCTATAAAGAATCATTCCTTGCATCTCAACGAGCAAAGGGAGCACCATTTTGCAAGATCGTAGGAGGCGGCTCCTTAACGTAAGGCTCGTTTATTTTTTCGATTTCTGAACTTCAAGGAGAAGCCCCTAGACTGCTTTTTGGCTATAGAAACTTCGAGATATTCCATGTTTACCACTAGAAGCATATCCTCTTCTGTAAGCCATGCAAGCTTCATCCACTATTGCCTTTTGTTGCATTGAGTTTTTTTGGATGGGACGCAGCATATACCATCAGCAGCAGCTGCAAGAGGATGACTGAAGAGCACTACATTGAAGATGATGGGATGGAGGAGAATGGCAGGCAAAAGAGAAGATCTGCTAACAGTGAAGATGAGGAGATTGAGTATCGTATACTATACCCAATACGTATTTGCAATAATGCTCGTATGTTGTTAACCTTGGATGATTGAATCTCAAATGGCAAGAGCATTAGACCTACTGCCATTCAACACATTTTGCACTGAATAGGATTGCAATCGTCATCATTCCTATATCTCCAATAGCACCTTCAATGGCCTTCTAATCTTTCATTCCTATTTTGTTTTGATTGTTCGGGTAGAGCTGCAACAGAAAACTTCCGTGGCCTTGTTGGCCTCGGTGAATAGCCATATGTTGCTACTGTGGTGAACATTCAAGTCGACTGGAAGGAGACACAGGAGGCTCATATCATCAAAGCTTGCATAGGAGGCTCATCAAAGCCACAAAGGTCCTCAACAGCTTTCAATTCTTTCATCAATGCTTGTGTTGATGCAAGCTTTGCCGAGGAAGCCAATGGATTGAAGTAGGAGAGGCCAAGGTTGTTGAAGATGTTGCTGCACAAATTGATCTACAATAGAAGGGAAAAATCAAAGTGGTGAAGTAGGAGAGGCCAGGGTTGTTGAAGATGTTGCTGCGTAGATTCATCTACAACAGCAGGGCAAAATCAGAGTGGTGAAGTAGGAGAGGCTAGGGTTGTTGAAGATGTTGCTGCATAGATTCATCTACAGCAGTCAAAGAAATAGAGAAGAGGTTGCTGAAGATGAGGCCAAGGGTTACAAATTTTAGGTTCTTCCTTTAAGCCAGGCTCACTCCTAGGATCTACATGTCTGATAAGATATGCACTTCCTCATGCTGAGATGGGTCTCATCTTGGCCACAACTAGCTTTCTATAGGATTTTAGTTGAGGTAGTTGCAACCTCAGCTACAACATTCTTCCTTGGGGTTCAAGAAATGTAGGATGGATCACGAGGCAATAGTCCCATCTTATCAGTGGATTGTTAAAAGGATTTTCATACTTTAGAGGCTTTGAGTCTGAGCTCCTATCAGATCTCAATTGTTCCCTTTTGACTAGATTTGCAACAGAACCACCTGCTCTTCCTAGAAGCTTTGCAAAGAATGCTTGCATAGCTACAACAAAACAAATGTGTTCAATATTAATGTTCTCAAATATTGGCATTGTTTGACTATTTGGGGTCCACCAGTAGTGGTAACAAAATTGTCTTGATGCGCTAGATCAAGAGCATCAGCTCGAGCTATCACTATGGCAAACATGACATGCTTTTGGTGTGCAATTGAATGCCTTCTTCAAAGGTCTCATATTCAGATTTGATGTTGGTGTTGAATGTACATATTTCTTTACTGCAGCAAATCGTGTTTGAAAGTGGTATGAAGAGCTTAATGAAGCTCTAAGCAATGTTACTTAAGCTTCAAACAAGTTGTTTAGCAAGATGCTTGGTGTACAACAATAGAAGCAGCAAATGGTACCTCATTCTACTGTACAACATCAAAGTGTTCCTACAGCTGATCAGTGGTATCAAGAGTGCAAGAAATGGATGAGGAGTTGGTAGATATGACTATGGTGTTGCACCTGGCATCTGCTCTACTGGCACATGGTATTCAACAATCCAATATGCAGCCCCATCAGCCTATCAATGCAGAAAATGCAGCAATTTTGATGACTGATCCCATAAGCCTATCAATGCACTCACTGTAGCAATTTTGATGGCCGATCCCATTAGCCTATCAATGCAGTCAATGAAACAATTTTGATGACCGATCCATCATTGGCGTCTCCAAGAAGTTCTCAGTCAGCTTTAAAAAAAAGATATAGCTTCTTCCTGCTAAACAGAATAGTGGAGCTCAAAGAGTGATTACAATGAAGATGACAATGATATCTACAGCAGTGATAGTGACAGTGCAATGATAGTGGGGCTTGGAGAGTAATCAGACAGAAGTTCTTTACCTCAGATAGAAGTTCTTTCCCTTTGTAGTCAGTATTGGTCTCTCAATAGAAGGTTCCTTTTGAATGTCAAAACATCATGACCTACAACTCTGCAGCCTCCTGCAAGAGATGGATATACTCAAGTGGGCATAGTGAGGCAAGTTGCTAGACTGTACTAAAGAGGTTGCATGAATTTCACAACCCTAAGGCTATTATTTGATTCCAGAGTTCAAAGGGAATCTTCATACAAAGTTGGAACATCCACTTTCTATGTGCACTATTTCTTACTTTCGTAGAGGTAGTATTGTGAAAGCTCATTAAGAATTCAATTTTTGAAAAACCTCAATGGAAGGAGCCATCTCAAGAATGAACTATGGAGAGGGATGTATCACAAGGATAATTTATTATCATAAAGGTTCGGAGTATGCAACTTGGTCAGCCTTGTTTTACAAGTAAACCATCCAATCAGCTCTCTGTGGGGGGGGGTTTGTAGACCTTCAGACATTGCACATGTGATAACCGGGACTTGATGTCATGTTATAGGATTGATCACTAGTCACACTCATTTTCTAGAGCATATCACAACTGGTTGATGAATATGGAAGAGATTATTTTGCCTACTTTGGCTACTTGCAATTGAAAATGAATAGGTAAAACATGGCCGATGCAAACTAAAACAGGGTGCAATCTTTTCTAGATAGGACCTAGAGAATCATTTCCAGAATGGGTTGTAGGTATAAAATATTGCAAATCAAGATTCCCAATTGAAGATAGACATTATGGAATTCAAGTGGAGCTATCAAACACCTCATTCTGATGAGAATTTCTCAAGTTACGATCAAAACAATGCAACTAGGTACTTGGGACAGGATGTTGTCTACTGTGGACAATTTTGGAAATTCTTAAACAGAGAGAGGAATTGATATTCCTAAATCCAAACCAGGGTTTCTACCTGATGTTAGACATCCTAAGCTCCAAGTCAAGCTATCATACATCTTATTTGAACTCATATTTTTCAAGATAGAGTTGATTTTGTACTAGCATGTCACTATGGACAACATGTACTACAAGGGTGACAGACATGAAAATTTTGATTGTTGAATGGAAAATCATGCATGTCTTAGGTCTTATGGAAAACATGGTGCTTGTACCTTATGTAGCAATGTTGGGAACCATCAAACTCATGCATGTGGAGATTTTAATGCAAGTAGAAGAAGTGTCTATGGACAGCATATGTTGGGATCAATTGCTACTCCAATGAATGGTTATGGATTCAATTATGGTGGCATGATTAGACATGAATATGTAGCACAAGATGGAATGTATGGGCATAGTTCTTATAGGAATCATTCTTTTTATGGTTATGATCATGATGATTATGGCAATTCAGACCCTAATTCTTTTGAGCAGTAGCATGTTAGTCATAGTCAAGTTTATGATCAACCATTTGGGGAAAGCCTCCATTCAAATCAATTTTGCCTTCATCAAATGAGTGGGCAGCTGCAATCAAATGCTCCTACAAAAATTCAGCCTTATGTAGTAAACCATGGACATCAAGCTCATGGTTATGGTTATCATTTGATAGATGGGGAAATTGTCCATCAATTTTCTTTCAGTGGTGTACATGGCATCTACTTGTCAAGTCGTATCTTGGACAGCATAACTTCCAAGGGCCTATGTTATAAATGCAATGAGAAGAACACTCTTGGGCATGACAATGTATGCAAGGCAAAGCATATTAATGTATCAGTTGTTCTTGAGTTCCATACTCCTCATGGCATTGGAAGAAAGCTTATTTCTCATCAACAACTAATGGAAATGCAAAGGCAGTTGATATGCTACAAGTGTAATGAGCATTGGCCACCTCATCATGAGGGTTATTGCATGAATAAACATTTTACTACAGCCCTTTTCTTGGAAGACCCAATGGAAGATGTATATGTGGGGCAAGGACATGATAGTCATGGGCAGCAAGAAGATGATGCCTATGCTGAAAATCAGGCTGAAGATGTGACTGGACAGCAAGGGAAAATTGCTCTAAATGCCATACATATAACACATGTAGTTGATGAGCAATCATGTATAGAAGAAGAACAACAAGAAGAAAATGTTTCCAGTGACCAAGATGAAGAACTAAGAGATGCATCTATAAATGAAGAGCATGTATATGATCATGATCTTGGATATGAGCTGCATTATGCTAGTGAACATGGGCAGCATGTTGATTAGTACCTTTATGATGATCAACCATCCCATAGTCAATATTATGATGATGATCAATAGTTTCCTAGACATCAGCATTATGTTAGTAGAAATGAATGTGGTCATGAACATGGAAAACCTTTTTATCATGAGAAATATGGCAGTCATAGTGGCCAGCATGATGTTATTCGAGGAAAGATCTTAACCAGTGATGATATTAGAGGACTACATGTCTAATCATAAAGATATATGAAAAAAAAAGAATGCTAAAGCATTGATGGTTATAGAGTTTCCAGTTAATGAAGATGAAAGGGCTGAAGAAGATTCAATTGACCAAACAAGCATTGAGGATATGGAATCATTACATGATGATTTTCAGCAACTCATACCTCATGTGGATGATGACTTTCAGCAGCCTATTGATTATGATAATGATTCAACAAGTTTACTTCATGATTGTGGGGATGATACCTTGCATTATGGAGGTGTTGACAATAATGTTGATGATCTTTCATTCCCATATGATCCAGGGATTTACATGAATGCATCTATGGATTATGGTCGGGATTTATCACATCCTTTTGATCCTGGAGGTGATAATAAATTTTATGCAGAATACCTCACTTATGAAAGCTTTGATGATGGTTTATCATTTTATTTGGGTGAGGTTAGCAGTGCTTTGATGGATGACAACCATTTTTTTTGGAGATTCCTTATGATCCGAGTTGATTTTGGGATGATTTCATGTGTCTTGGAACAGGAGACAACTTGCTGTATAGAAATTCCGCGATGAATTAAATTGCCCTGACGCAATCAAAATATGGGTTTGAGGGTATAGATTGATGCTTTGGGTTATGGTAATTTTTACTTCAGCTACCCTATTCAACCTTGCTCTCTGTTTTATGATGGTTACTCCTATCATATAAAGACCATTTATTGAAGATCAGCTTTTGGAGTTTATCATGGATTATGTAGCCTCTACTCTACCTTCTTACTTGTTTCCATCCTTGTACTCAATGTAATTTTAGCTTTGAGGAGCTCTTTTAGGCCGGGATGGCTTGTAATAAAGCATAAGTCACTTTAGTCTAGAGTAGGCTAGGGCTAAGTATAAAATGTGGAGATGTAACATGTGAGGGATATTTTTTGCCATTTTACAAACATTACTTGTTTGAGGTCTCAACCTCCCACCATCTAAGAGGGTGAATACTCTTGGCCACCATAGCTTAGGGTGCATACCTTGCTGTAGCCTCTCATCATTGGATTCTCAACCAACATTGGTAATACCATTTCTTGCTAAGCCACCTTGGCTATGGCTTCTTGGAATTTTATGTCTATTTCTTGTATTTTCAGTTTAAAAGCTTGTTGTGGAATTTAGCTTTATTACAATGAATTATCTCCTAAAAATATGGGAGGAGAGAAAGGGAGCTTGAGCTCTTGCAAGACACAAAACACATAGATAATGCCCACAAGATAGCAATTGAAGCCCTAGTCTTTCTTCTTCTTCTTCCCCCTCACTATATAAGTCTACCAAGAATAAGAGAGAGTACAACATACATGATATACTAGTTGACTTCTTGTCAAACACATTGCCTACCTAATCTGCATAAGTATAACCAAATAACTGCACCACTGATTTAGGCTTATAAAAGATACCATAATCCAATGTGGCCTTAAGTTATCACAAGGTATATCTCACACTGTCCAAATGAGGCTTCCAAGACATCTTCATAAACTAAATCTTTAGGCCAACTTTGTCATTACAATTTGGCCTAGTAGTGAGAAGATCAAACTTTCCACCATCTTCATGTACATTGTGGGATCCTCTAATATCTCATCCACATCAACACTTTGTTTCACATTCTGATCCAATTCTGATCCAATGGCTCTAAGATTCAACCATACCATACCTTATCAACATATCCAACATATACTGCCTTTGTGAGAGCCATATCCCCTTAGATGTTCACATCACCTCAATACCAAGAAAGTACTTTAGCTCTCCCAAAAATTTCATGTCAATTTTTTTCTTGAGAAGACTCTTTATATGCTCCACCTCTTGCACATTATCACCCCCAACAATCAAATCATCTGCATACAAGGTAATCATAACAATGCGCATATTACTTTGACTAGCATAAAGAGAGTGATCTACATTTCCAACATGGAAACCAATAGAAGCAAGGCATTGTGCTATCTTTTCATGCCACACTTTTGGTGCCTATTTCAGCCCATATAAGTTTTTGTGCATAGCCTACATATACACATGGTTGGGATGAACCATACTCTTATAACCTTGTGGGGTTGCTCCATGTACACTTCTTCTTGCAACTCACCATGCAAGAACACATTCTTTACATCCATTTTATGCAAAGCCCAACCTTTTACTGTACGTACTGCAATGATAGCTCTTAAAGTTGCCATCTTTTCTAGTGGAGCAAATGTCTCCTTCTAATCAATCCCATAAGTCTATGTATAACCTTTGGCAACTAGTCTTGCCTTATATAAACTCACACTAAAATATATGCATTATGTTTTACTTTGTAAAACTATTTGTATCCTTTATGTTTCTTCCCCTCAGGTAGTGGCACTAAATAGCCATTTCTTTATTCACGGATTTCTCCCAATGCATATCACCAATAGCTTCCTCAAAACAAGTGGACTTAATTGATTTTATAATCTTTGTCATATACCCATAATGGTAACCAATATAACCATCATATGGAAACCCATTGGGATATCTTAATCTCCTTGACCACATGGCCAATACATTTATGCCAAATGTCAATATCAACTACAATTCATCTTGTGCAAACATAGAAGCATTTAGCTTGGGTACATTTACATTCAAGATAAACATCCTTTCTCTATGCCTGCCTTTTGTAACCAATTTACATCTACTTTTGAAATCTTCTACAAAGTAGCCATTTTGATTGAACTTTACTTTCAATCCCTACTCAACCATTTTTCCAATAGAAACTAAGTTCTTTGTGATGTTAGGCACATGAGGCCAAGAACTTAACTTTTCTATTGTGCATATAGACAATCGAGCACTCCCATCATGAGCAATATGATGCATTGTGTATTGTCACTTGTTTTAATAAAACCTCTCATTTCAGGGTTTTTTATTTCTCCAAACCAAAGTTCATATATCATACATCATCATTCATTATTGTTGATGCATATGCATTTACTGCATTCATCATGTGTTGCATAAGAAACAACTTCTCATTATCAACTTGATTACTGTTAGATGCATATGTTATGTTGTCTTCTCTCATTTCTATTATTTTCACCTCTTCTCTTTTTTTGGACAATCACGTAAAATATGACCTTTCCAACCTCAATTATAGCATTCTCTATTATTATAATTTGTATTTTGTTTTCCATGTCCTTTATGGCTCCTCTTGCCTCGAGATTGTCTCTACCACCTATATATGACTGCTCCTATGAGTCATGAAACTACCCTTGATTTTGCCCATAACAACTACCAGCCCAGCCTCTACCACCATGACCTCTATCTCTACTTGTATTAGAGTAGAGCACATCTTCTAAATGGTATTAGATAAAAAATAAACCTAGAAATGGGCATTTTAGCCCCCCCACTCCTTAAAACAAGGAAAATAGGAGCAAAGAATAACAAAATACTCCTCTTCTCTCTCCATGTTTGCAATCTTGTTTACCTTTTTTATATTATCCACAAAGGATTTACTCGGATTCCTTGTCTCTCCTCATTCAAGAAACCTTTTCAACCAAATTTTATATTTAAAAATGAGTTAGTTATGGGCATGTGGTGCTTGATTTTCAATGCAAAGTGATCAATATAACGAAGTATTGATATTTCAAACAAAAATGAGAAAAATAAAATTTTGAAAGTTCCTTTTAAGATATTTTGGATATTTTTTTATATTCTAGCTTTTGGTCAAAAATAAACTTGTTGGTCAATTTCTTATTTTTTGGAGATGTTTTTAGAGGTAAATTTGACATTTATAAAATACGAGAACCCTTGGATACCCTACTCTCTATGCCATTTTTCCCCATTTCTTTACTCTCTCATGGATCTGTTATGACCTCTTCTCTATGATTATGCAACCTTTATTAAATACAAAGATTACACCTCTCTTGCTCATAATTACTTATCCATATAACTAGTGTATACAATCTATGTTGGTTTATCTATCCTCCCTCATTGTACTAAGCTACTTGCTTCCCCTTGATACCTTTGTGTGACTCTCTATGCATTTGTACTCTATCTACCAAACTTGAAAGGTGAGAAGGATCGAATCTTGCTTGGAAGTGAGCTATGGTGGAGAGCAAGAGCAAGAAGAGAGAGAGACACAAAAGCAAACTCCAACTGTCACAATGTGTGACCGGGCCTTCCTTTATTCAAACTATCACTAAAAGAATAAAGAATAGCGTGATGGTGATGGGTGTCCGCCACCTTTAGTATGCAGTGGTGGGTACTGTCAGTGTAGTAATAAACAGGAGGCTAGGCAGAGGCACCTTTACCCCCAACATCCTCCCACTTAAAGGCAAATCTACCCCAGTGAGGAGGGGAAAAAAAAAGAAAAGATAGTACAATGTACACATGTACAACAAGATGAGGAAAAACGTCATCTCATCCAACTCCCATCAATCTCTTGAGGAAGGCAAAGCGCTTAGTATTGAGGCTTTTCATGAGCAGATCTGTAGGATTTCCTGTACTTTGTCTTTCCCATTCTCTTTGCACTTCTCATTGCGCAATGTATGACACTGTGGGTGTATATGACCCTTCTTACCGCAATGATGACATGTCACATTAGCATTTCTCCCATGAGACTTGCTGCGTGACTTACCACACAACTTAGACCTAGACTTCTGCAAGTCTCTACCATGACCATTCCCACGGTCATTCTTGCCGTTACCATCTCTGCCTCTAACAGTCAAAGCATGTGACACACGAGAGGCATCCAAGTTCTTACGATTGATCTCTTCTTGCAGAAGAGCACTCTCTACATCAGGCAAGTTCAAAATAGTAGCAGAAGCACATAAGGCAGTGTAGAATACATCCCATGACTCACTTAGAGTAAACAATGGAGTAACCTCATCATTAAAGGTAATATCTATGTGCATCCCCTCTAACCTATCTCCATATAGACACCAAACCTGAAAGGTGAGAAGGATCAAAGCTTGCTTGGAAGTGAGCTATGGCGGAGAGCAAGAGCAAGAAGAGAGAGAGAGACACAAATGGGAACTCCAACCATCACAATTTGTGACTGGGCCTTCCTTTATTCAAACTGTCACTAAAAGAATAAAGAATAGAGTAACTGTGACCAATGCCCGCCACCTGCAGTGTGCAGTGGTGGGTACTGTCAGTGTAGTAATACACGGGCGACTAGGCGGAGGTGCATTTACCCCCAACATCCTCCCACTTAAAGGCGAATCTACCCCAGTGAGGAGGGAAAAGAAAAAGAAAAGACAGTACAATGTACATGTGTACAACAAGATGAGGAAAAATGTCATCTCATACAATGCCCATCAATCTCATGAGGAAGGCAAAGCACTTAGTAGTGAGGCTTTCTATGAGCAGATCTGTAGGATTTTTGTGAGTGGAGATCTTGACAAGGTCAACAGACTTGTCCTCCATGACCCCACGTATGAAGTGATGCTTCACCTCAATGTGTTTCATCTTCAGATGGAAGACCGGATTCTTGGCTAGGTGAATAGCTTTCATAGAATCCGAATGCAGCGTAGGGATAGTATCAATCCCAAGGTCATGAACCAAATGACCCAACCATATGGCCTCCTTGCAAGCCTCAGTGGCTGCAACATACTCAAACTCAGTGGTAGAGAGAGCCGTACATTTTTGAACCCTGGACATCCAAGAAACAGCACCTCCAGCATAGGTAAAGACATAGCCGAAAGTGGACTTCCTACTATCTGCATGTCCTGAATAATCGGAGTTTGTGTAGCCTACAAATCCTATATCCTGGCTACCATAGCAAATACACATATCTGTTGTGCCCTTCAAGTATCTCATGGTACCCTTTACGGCATCCCAATGCTTCTTGCCAGGTGTAGCCATATAGTGTCCCACAACACCAACTGCAAAGGCAATATCTGGATGAATGGCTATCATGGCATACATCAAATTGCCGACGGTTGATGCATAAGAGATCTTGGCCATCTTGGCCCTCTACTCATCCATCTGCAGACAATCGACCTGTGAAACCTTCACATAAGAAGGTAATGGATAGCCAATAGGCTTTTCATCTTGCATGCGGAAATGCTCAAGGACTTTATCAATGTACTCCCTCCGTGAGAGGTAGAGTAGTCCTTGATGCCTGTCCTGCTTAATGCGCATATCAAGAATGTGAGAGGCTTGTCCCAAATCCTTCATCTCAAAGCTCTTCTTCAGCTGAGATTTAAGAGCATCCAACTCATCATGAGCTTTCCCTACTATCAGCATATCATCCACATAAAGTACCAAAATAAGCAATGAGCCATCACGGGCTTTCTTCCTATAAAGACACGGATCCATAGCACCCCTGCTCTAGCCCTATGACTACATAAAGGCATCAAACTTATAATACCACTCCCTAGGTGCCTGCTTTAAGACATAAATACTTTTCTTCAACTTGCACGCTAGGTGCTCCTTGCCAGGTTCTACAAATCCCTTAGGCTGCTCCATGTATATCTCATTATGCAAATCCCCATGCAAGAATGCAGTCTTGACATCCATCTGATACATGTCCTAGTCAAGTTGCGTGATTAAGGCCAAAACTAAGCGTAGGGTGGTCATCTTGACCACAAGAGAAAAGACTTCATCAAAGTCAACTCCATGCTCCTGTTTAAAATGCTTAGCAACAAGTGCCTTATAAGCTAGCTTGGGGTTTCCAGGGGTACTTTTTAGTTTGTACACCCATTTTCATGGCAAAGCCTTCTTTCCTTGAGGCAATGCAACCAAATCCCAAGTCATATTCTTATGCAAGGAGTCTATCTGAGACTGAATAGCCCTCTCTCAGGAGTGAATGTCACCCATGTGCATAGCTTCATCATGGGTGAGAGGCTCTCCTGCATCTGTAACCAAGACATAACGCATCGAGGGCTCAAATCTATCAGGTGGACATCAATCTCTAGTAGACTCAGGCTCTGCGACCGGTCCAACACCCTGGCCATGTGTACCAACTGCTACTGCAGGCTATCCAACTAGTAGTGCAGGAGCATGTGGCTCCTCCTGGAATATAAACCTACGTATTTCTACCACCCTCTCAAGCTGCCTATGCATCTTGTCTTCATGGAAGACTACATCATGACTACAGATGACTTTCCACGCTTGCAGATCCCAGAGCCGGTAACCCATCTCGCCTGCATCCCCATAGATAAGGAAAATGCATTTGACACTCTTAGGATCTAACTTAGTAAGCTTGTCTTTGGGCACATGGTAGAATGCCTCACATCCAAAGACACGTAGATGTGCATAAGATGGAGGTTTCCCAGTCTATACCTCCTCTACAACTTGGAAATCCAAACCACTAGAAGGTGATCTATTTATGACATGCACAAATATACTGACTGCCTCAGACCAAAAGCTATGTGGTAAGCCTGTATGGCTAAGCATACTTCGTGCATGCTCCTAGATGGTTCTATTCATCCGCTCAGCCAAACCATTCTAGGGTGGGGTATAGGGGGCAGTCAACTGATGCTTAATACCTGTTAACCCCAACACGAAGAAGCAAAAGGAAATAAAAAAGATGCAGGGTAAAGGTGGAAAAAAGGTAGCCCGAGTGAAGAAAGAATAGGAGAAAAGGCCAAAAGCGCAAGGGAAACCTTAAAAGTCCAAGGAAAATGCAAAAGGGGAAAGGTGCATTTTAAAATAAAAAGGCGCACCCTGAAATCTTGTAAAAGAGCACCGGCTCTCACTCGTGCAATTTGTAAATGTAGATGGGCGGTGGAAAGGAAGCTAGGAAGATAGAAGGACAATGGGAAAAAGGGCCTAGGCTATGGCCGGCCATGTAAAAAGGGGAAAAGGGGATGACCATCCAAAAGGGATTTAGGGTTTTGTATATAAAGTTGAAAAGTGAATGAGAAGCTCATTCTTGTGTGTGGCCAAAAGTAGCTCTCCTCTTCTTCTTCTTCTTCTTCTTGTTCTTGCTTGCTTGAGCTTGTGCTTGAGAGAGGGAGTGTGAGAGTGTGAGGGAGTGAGTGTGTGAGGGTGAGGGACAGAGGAGGAGAAGCTCTCCATCTTCTCCTCTCTTCTTCTCTTCTCTTCTCTTCTCTTGTCTTGCTCATGGCAATGGAGCTTGGAGCGTGGAGCTTGCTTGAAGCTTGCACTTGGATCGTGGAGCTACCGGAGTGTGCGGGAGAGGGGGTAACTCGATTGGCATGAAGGTAAGCTCACTACACCCGTAGATATGGATGGCGCGTCGGTTATGTGAGAGGTATCCATTAGTGCTCGGCTTGGAACACTTGAAACAATAAGCGGTCCGTGGGTCTTGGCGGTTGAGCGAAAGCTCCAACATTTTGGTTCCGTTTTTGCCGGGACCAACGAATTCAAGCCTTGAGCACTTGCGCGCTTCAAATCGAGCATTGGAGTAGGGTTTTCCCCAAACCAGTGCTTGAGATAGGTAGGAAGTGAGGGGGTTGAAGATGGTATTCGATCTCCTTGGCAAGTAGGTTTTTTGATTTTTTGAGATTTATGTTGTGAGATGGAGTAGTATAGGGTTGAAGATGGTATTTGATCTCCTTGGCAAGTAGGTTTTTTGATTTTTTGAGATTTATGATGTGAGATGGAGTAGTATAGGTGATTGCTTTGTGATTTGTATGCATTTAGGATAGGAAAAAACAAAGAAAAAGAAGCAAACAGTAGGGGTTTCTGTTGCTGTATAACAGGCTTAAACAGGGGAATAGGAGCACAGATCCTTGGAGTGCCGTTTGATTCGAGCACCACAGTGATTCCAGGCATGTCTGGCATTCCCTTGTAGTGTCTTGCACCTATCTGGAAGGCGCTAGACGATTCGGTGTAGTAGACGTCAGCCTAGAGGCATCGCGTGCAACTCGCGAGCTGTCGGCCGCATAGTCAGACCAGCTCGTCTGAGTCCCAGAATCGGACCCGCCGTCCAAAATCAGACCAGTCCATAATCGGACGCTCGGACAACCGTCCAATCGGACCACTCGGACCAACCCATCCAATTTTGGAAATCAGACCACTCGAACGCTCGAACTCGGACACTCGGACTGTCGTCCAATCAGACCAACCCCGTCCGATTGGACCAACCCATCTGACTCGGACACTTGGACACTCAGACCACCCAGAATCGGAACACCCAGAATTGGACTAGTCCGAAATCGGACCAACCCATCCGAAATCGGACCACTCGGACACTCGGACTGTCGTCTGATCGGACCGTCGTCCGATCGGACCAACCCCGTCCGATCGGACCAACCCATCCAACTCGGACACTCGGACACTCAGACCACCCAGAATCGGACCAACCACCTAGAATTGGACTAGTCCGAAATTGAACCAGCCGGAATCGAACCACCCTGTCCGATCCGATTCCCAGAATCGGACCACTTTGAAAATCGGACCACTTTTTCGATCCGACTCCTAGAATCGGACTTGACCAAAATCGGACCAACCCAAAATCAGACGTTCGATTCTGATAATCGGACTCCTGAAAATCAGACATCTAAGAATCGAAACAAAAACTGTCAAAATCAAACAGGTACCTAGAACACAAATTTTAACGCATCTAAACCCCGAGATTGACCCCAAAGGCTAAGTAGAGCTAAAGGCACATCACAGATCCATCACTGGGCTAAATTTTAGAGCACGTAGTTCAAAATTTGGCTATAAACGGTCCTCCAAATTGCGTATGGCGTTTACCGTAACAGCCTTGCGGGCCGAGGGGGACTGCCCCCCCGGACCCCCGCAGAGGGGGCTCTGCCCCCTCCGCACCTCCCCCAAGTAAGTTGGAGGGAAAACGTGCGCCGTGACAGGTCCTCCAAATTGGACCCTAGTGAAGTAATGGCTCTACACGAGCATGGATTCTCACTTGCAAAAGAGCAGCCAAAAGCCCATACCCGAACAGAGAGAAACAGAGACCCTAGAACATCAATGGGCCAATCTAGCCATCAAGGGCAAAAAGGCCACACCATGAGAACACAAAGATATTGTGTTCAAACTATGTCTAGTCAGAGCGAAATGCAACATCAGCAAGCTACAAATGCCAAGATGACGAGACATGACACTCTTGACGAGAGATGTACCTTGAGCAACACTGCACAGATGACCCAAGACATTGGTGGAGAGTCCACGTCTGGTTGTGCAGTTGGGGACTCAAGGGCATCTATCAAAAGGCTTAAATTTACAAGCCAAGACCCGGAAGATGAAGACACAATACCACCTGCTTATCTTAGGGTCAAACTCACCACAAAAAGAGAGCATACTATCGATGCTCTGATTGATGAAGGAGTAGATTTTAACATCTTGACCTATGAATCATGAACCCTACTAGGCCAACCAGAGCTCACACCGACTAGTGCAACTCTTAGCCCTTATGGGGGACACCCACAAGCACTCATAGGGAAGTGCAAAATCCTTGCGACAATTGAAACAGAAAGCTTGCCTATCCTATTTCATGTTCCTCCAAATAGTGCTAGTTGCGGGAAAGAAACCCTCCTAGAAAGATCCTTCAAAAGGGCGACCAAGTGTGAGGCCGACTATGTAACACAGAGACCTGACACTACCGTGTGTGAGGGTAGTCACAACCTTTAGCAAGGGTGACCTCATCAAACCTCAAGGAAAAGGCAAGGAAGGTGCTAACGTAATAGTCAAGCCTACTAACGAGAGCAAGGACTTGTTGGAAAAACTGATACAAGCACATGTCGAACAACGAGAACCAGTGAGTGAGGCCCGGCCTGAAACAAGAAGGTCAAGAGACAATGCCAAGGATGGGATTTGGACTTACAAATATCATAGAAGACCCCAAAAGAAGCCCAAGCCTTATAGACGTAGGCATCGATGGAGGGTCAGCACAACGCCGTAATGGATATCCAAAGCGTTGCTATGTGCTCAAGGGTACTACGCAGGTAACCGATGGATTTGGGTACCAAAATCCCCTACTAAACCGCCTTTATCAACTGAAGGCCAAAGTGCATCAAAAGCAATGAAGCACAGGAGGAAATCTAAGAGAAACTCTAGGTCTCGAGGCAAGAAACCAAACATGATTGTTCGAAAGAAAGAGCCTCAGCCTAGCATGCTAAATAGACAGATGTCATATGTGGCCATTGAGCATGCATAAGAATCATTAGTGCCCAAAGAGCCTTTGATTTCCCAAGGGGAGAATAAGCATCATAGGCACAACATCGCTCAAGGCAAGGCTGATCGCTCAACAAAGCAAATGGCACAATTGTCTAATAGCCTCGAGCAAATCATTCAGCCAGTGCCAAGTCCACCTAAGAGTCCTAGATCTCCTACATCCTCTTTTTCCAAATGGACACAGAAAGCACAAGAGTGGTCGTCAATGGCGGCTGCTCACTCCCAATCTCTATCTCCATCGAGGCTTCCAAATATCCAAGAGGGGAAACATGACACTGGCCACAGCCCTCGGCCCAAGAATATGCCTGTGCAACCCAATGTGACCAAATCAACTCATGCTCGATCTATACAGATGAATGCTCAAAGGGAAACAAGAGATGTGACCACTTCCAATTGCTCTAAGGACTTGACAATGCAATCCACCAATAGTAGCAAGTCCATTAAACTAGCTGCTACTACTTCAAATCAGGGATCACAGCAATCACAGCCCTTGGCCGTGACAAGACCCCTTGCGGAATGTGTCCTTAGTAGTTTACCTGTGGAGGAGGTGTCACAACCAACTTCATTAACAACTCTAGCCCTTCCTAAGCACCTAAATCCTAGGCTTGAGGAGAAACCTCTCAAAGATGTGGTCAAGGAGGTGGCACATCGAACCACTCAACCTGACAAGGCTATTCTGCAGGCCACAACTAGGTCCCATGAGAACACACTAGAGAAGGGAAATGCTGAGGCCCAACCAAGCACATCAGCGGTCGACCTAGCCCAAGGTCCTGAGCCATTAGATGCACCTGTGCTGACCAAGAAAAAGAGGAGAAAAGAGCGAAAACAACAACAGTTGCAGGTGGTTGTGGATCCCAAGAACGTTGAGACCAAGAGCGTTGGAGAGCTAGGGAATAAAGCATCAAGTCCATCCACCAGTGAGTCCATTGATGTCTCTCCTAATAGCGGTGAAACCTCAAACACATCCGTGTGCTCTGAAAAATCAAAGCAGCTATTTCCATCAACAGTTGCTTGCAACACTCTATCCACTGACAATAGAACTCGCATTGACAAATCAAGAGTGGATACAACACTGTCACGACGGGGTGACGACTTCGCACTAGTCACACCCAAGGAGAACCATGACGCAATAACGAAGCCTCAAGAGAAACATGGAAACCCCAAGAGCATGATTAATCCTAGCATTGACCAATCTTGCTCAATTAGGCATGAACCCCCAGCTATGCTAAAGCCTAGACAAACTCCTAGAACCTTGCATGAGATGGCAACCGAGCAAGCCCTCGTTAAACATAGAAGTGTCGCAGAATGCTTAACTGAGTTGGATGCTAAGCTCAAGGTGTTCGCACGAGTTTACGTCCTTGCGGACGTGGGCACAATCCCCAACGAGTAGCTTGGAGATTACTTGCCCTTTCCTCTATCCTGGGAAGAGCAAGAATATCTTAACGAGCACTACGACAGGCTCCTGCATGAACACTGCGACTCATCTCTGATGAGGAAGCCGATGAACTGTGCTTAACTGTCACGTTCAATGATGTGCTCTGCCAACCAAATCTCTTAGAGATAGAGCAACTAAAGTGACTAACAGAGGGCTAAAGTCAATTTGAACAGCGTTGGTGTGAGAACCGCGTTGTAATGGCCGAAATAGGGGCTCAGATCATGACAGTCTCTGAGGAGTGATTAGCCAAATGGCGATCTCAAAGAGACCCAACCTATGTGGCACCAACTTTCCTTCGAGTGCTGACTGCCATTCGGGGTACGGACTTGGCTAAACCTAGCCAAGAAAACTCTCTATTTGATAAGGTTCTCACTGAGGAGGAGCTACATGTTGCCAGTAGACTTGGACAAGGGTCTATGCTGCTCGATGTCACAAAATATCTATCGGTACTAAGTAAGCTGCCACGAGTGCTGGATGCGTGTGCCACGCTCCAGTACAACCCCGAGTACAACCCCGAGTTCTACTACAATTGGTTATTATCCTCGTGAAGTGACAATGGATTCATAAGTATGTATATAAATAAACACTGATTTTTGTGTCACCGTGTATAAACAATATCAACACACACAAGCAATGATAGTCAAGCGCAGGGAGAAGAGTTGGGTCTGACAGGCTAAGCTTCTCAAGTCCTCCTCTCATCACGCATTTAAAAGCCGTGTGACCATCCCCACCTCCAAGTGAAGGGCATGCAACCCACATTACCGCCATAGGAAGCCTTGACCAACAACTCTGATGGTGTAGACAGGGTGTAGTCCCTTTCTATATACCTTCTTCCCTTTCCAGTCTATCCTTTCGAGGAGGAGCCCTGCCTAAATCCATGATCGCCAACTGACGTAACTCGGTGTGAACCAAGATATGCTAATGGCAAGAGGCTAAATATACATCACAGGGGCCATCCCTCTACAACAAGCACTGCATGCCCCACCCCTCCCCTTCTCGTCCTATGCGCTTGATAACATGCACTATAATCCCTTACATATGAATGGTCTTATCATGTAACAAATCCTAATCCTTGATTCGCATCTTACAGGCCCCCCGCGAGGAAAACATGAACCAAGGGCAGCTAGCTTGCAAGGACGCTCTCCGCAGCTGACAGGAACATGCAGCACACGCCCCTCTGTCGGTGCGCTATGTGCCCACTCTTAAAAGGTATGCCAAGAAACGTGGCGCCAAGCGACACCACCCCGGACGAAGGCCGAAGAATCCGCGAGCCAGGGGAGTGGACGCTCAAGGAGGTGCACACAATGTGGCAACACCAATGGCACAAACCCCCAACGTACACTGGGCCACCAGATGCTCAAGGGTAGAAAGGGCAGCTCGGGACAGGGAAGAATTCAATGAACTCTTTAAAGGCATTTTGGAAATGGTAGCGGCCCGGCACTACACCATTCATGTCCCGGCTGACATGTTCCCTGCCCAACCCCACGGGAGCCCCGCACCAGCAGAGCCCCAGTCACCCAACCACCCAGATTCACCCCGCCTCGTACAAATGGAGTAGCCCCATGTTGAATAAAGGCTTATCACATGCTACCTAGCGAGGACTTTTTGCCTTTAAATGGTTCAGTGTTGACATGTTTTTGAATTGTACAAACTTTTCATATCTGCGTTTAATGTATTTCACGTCTTTAGCAAAAGAAAAAGCTAATCAGGCGCAGGTGATAAATATCTAAGTCAACACCATAGAATTCAGATAAGTGATGTCTCTTTGCATTGCACTGGTTTATTATAGTTGCGGCATATACCATGCATGTACTCTCATGAATAGCGAGTGGATGCTGGATTATACAGGTCTTTGTGCGAAAGTGTTCAATGCCTGATCACCGCAAGACCATCGACCCCACAAATATCCGAGGCAAAGCCACACTGCCGAAAGAAAAAATCACCCTTGCCGACAGCCCACATCGCATGGCCCAAAGCATATTCATGGACTACGCTCTCTTTCTGGATCAAGCTCTATAGTGGGCTCACAGCAGTCGTTACCTCAATTGTACCAACATCACGTGTGTCGCAAGGAGGTTTGCAATATCTCAAGTGTATCTCCCCATCTCAACAACTGCTTCTCTAACAACGAGGCTAGGGCACAATCATCACTGTAATATCCATTTCCTGAGCCTTCGAAGCTTGATATTTTCCAACCCATTGAAAGGATGATAGCCTCAACATATTGTAATAGTTGTACTCAGGCAAGTTCCAAAAAAAAAAGGAAAAAAGAGAGAACAGAACGAAGGAAAGAAAGAAAGAAAAAAAAAGCACACGAAAAAGAAACAAAAAGAAAGAAAGAAAGAAAGGAAAAAAAAAAAGAAACGAACAAAAAGATAAGAAGCACCCACGATCACATCACAACACCTAGGGGTCCTCAAATTAGGTATGTCCAGTGACCTTGGTCGATTGGCTCTGTCCCTAGTCCCCTAGCCCTTTAGCATTACCCACAATTTTTCAGGGCACATCGGGCAGGACATAACTAGGGAGCTTGTCTCGCCTATGGTTAGACCTGTCACCCTGACCCACTTGCACAATTCTCTCTTGCACTCTGCCTTAGTACCATTGCAATCAGTGGTGGTAAGCACCGCACGATTGGCCATGAAAAGTACACCGTCCTCATCAAGCAAGTCCAATAGCTTCCAGCTACCGAAAGTGCGGTGTCCCTATATTCAATTATGCTCCGTCGTGCAGTCACAATGCAAAGGATGTCTCATATACCTTCACGTGTACTTCTTCTCAACATGGACAACTTTGCTTCATCCACACCTTGTTACGAGAAACTAGCCCACGGTCTTCTAACTACGTAATATCTAAGTATGCATGAGCACTTACATAATATCTGCACCAAAGTATATACACAGTTTGGGTCCTCAAGTGGAGGACAATACTCTAAGCTTGCTTAGAGTTCGACCTGTCTCCCAAACTAATCAAATATGTCTTGTGCACGATAAGAAGACTAGCACTGCCCCTTAGGGAGAGACCACACGAGAGGTTTTCAAATTGTAGGTATTGAAGCCTCCAACAAAATTTCAATCACTCTTTAGCGACACCCAACTCTGAATGCTTATCCCTTACCATCCGACAAGCCCACAAAGAATCGTCATGTGTAGAATCCCCAACAAACCTACACTTGTGCTGGCCATCAATGCAATCCCCAACACAGAACAGCCCTACCAACAACTCCAACAACCCTTCCACCAGCCACCTTGGCCATCAACAGGCCCCCAGGACCTTCTTTCACACCACCATCAACACTCCTCCACAGGCATCCTTGTCACCCACGTCTTCGGTGCATGCTACAGCCTGCTACCTACGACGGTGAGTACCATGGGACTGGCACTCGTCTAGGAGGGGGGTAATCTTAACCCCAACATGAAGAAGCAAAAGGAAATAAAAAAGACGCAGGGTAAAGGTGGAAAAAAGGTAGCCCGAGTGAAGAAAGAATAGGAGAAAAGGCCAAAAGCGCAAGGGCAACCTTAAAAGTCCAAGGAAAATGCAAAAGGGGAAAGGTGCATTTTAAAATAAAAAGGCGCACCCTGAAATCTTGTAAAAGAGCGCCATGCTCTCACCCATGCAATTTGTAAATGTAGATGGGCGGTGGAAAGGAAGCTAGGAAGATAGAAGGACAATGGGAAAAAGGGCCTAGGCTACGGCTGGCCATGTAAAAAGGGAAAAAGGGGATGACCATCCAAAAGGGATTTAGGGTTTTGTATATAAAGTTGACAAGTGAATGAGAAGCTCATTCTTGTCTGTGGCCAAAAGTAGCTCTCCTCTTCTTCTTCTTCTTCTTCTTCTTGCTTCCTTGAGCTTGTGCTTGAGAGAGGGAGTGTGAGAGTGTGAGGGAGTGAGTGTGTGAGGGTGAGGGACAGAGGAGGAGAAGCTCTCCATGTTCTCCTCTCTTCTTCTCTTCTCTTCTCTTTTCTTGTCTTGCTCGCGGCAATGGAGCTTGGAGCATGGAGCTTGAGGATGTCAAGATTGTGGGAGAGAAGAAAGGAGTCTCACTTGAAGCTTTCTTGCTTGCACAATGGGGGAATACACACAAAGGTGGAGGCTGAAAACAGTTTTCATCTTCTTAGTTGTGGAAGCCAAAAGAACTCAATTACAAAGAAATAGAAGAACCCTATATATGGGTCTCAAACCAAACTCAACTAACTAAGGTGGCATACTAACTGAGCCAATGAACTAGAGTAGATAAGGGTAGCTATCATGTAGCTATTATTCATGGGCGGTGTACGAACCGCGTCTGCAACTGACAAGTCGGTGACATAAATACACAATGGTCACCGTGGCGTATCACGAGTGGAGCTCGATATCTCAACACTCCCCCTCGAGCTCAATCCCAATTCCTGCACACCAAGCAGGTCTCTGAACTTGCGCAGCTTCTCTGCACCCAATGCCTTTGTGAATATGTCAGCTACCTGATCCTCTGTGCTAACATAAACTAGATCAATAAGACCTAGTAAAACCCTCTCTCGCACATAGTGATAATGCACCTCAATGTGCTTTGTTCTAGCATGATAGACTGGGTTATTTGCCAAGTGTATACTACTCATGTTGTCACAATAAATGACAACTGGCCCATCTGTAGACTGATACATATCATAAAGTAGCTTATGCAACCAAGCTACCTCATATGCAGCCATTGCTGCACCCTTGTACTCAGCCTCTGTGCTCGACAAGGCAACTGTAGGCTGTTTCTTGCTGCTCCAAGTGACTGCAGCACTCCCAAAAGAGAACACATATCCACTGGTAGATCGTCTATCAGAAATACTACTAGCCCAATCAGAATCAGTGTATCCATGCAACTATATCTGGACCCCAGTCTCATAAAATAGTCCATACTGCAATGTGGACTTCACATACTTGAGTATGCGTCTAGCCGCATCCAAATGTGGTTTCCTTGGAGCCTGCATAAACTGACTTACCAATCCAACAGCATAGCTCAAATCTGGCCTGGTAATAGTCATATAAAATCAAACTTCCTACTATGCATCTGTACATAGTAGGGTCTTCTAGAAGCCCACCTGCATCTGTACTCAGCTTCACATTCTGCTCCAAAGGAACTGAAATAGGCTTACAGCCTGTCATCCCATATTTGGACAGCATGTCCAATCCATACTGCCTCTGTAAGAGCTGTATCCCACTTGGTGATCTAATCACCTCAATGCCCAAGAAATAACGTAGCTCTCCCAAATCCTTCATCTCAAACTTCTGCTTCAATAGCATTTTCACATGAAGGATATCTTCATCACTGTCACCTGTCATAATCAAATCATCAACATAAATGACAAGTAGCATAATACCTTTCTCTGTTTTTCTCACATAAAGTGAGAAATCTGCCTTGGAAATCTGAAAGCCAATAGTGACAAGATACTGTCCTATCTTGTCAGACCATGCTCTAGGTGCTTGCTTCAAGCCATACAAGGCTTTCTTCAACCTGCAAACAAACTCAGGATAAACAGCATGCACATAACCTGGTGGCTGCTCCATATAGGCCTCTTCTTGCAAATCACCATACAAGAAGGCATTCTTTACATCCATCTGATGTAAAGACCATCCCTTTGATGCAACCATAGCAATGACTGCTCTTACGGTTGCCATCCTTGCAACCGGACTGAATGTTTCTTCATAGTCAATGCCATATGTTTGTGCATACCCCTTGACTACTAATCTTGCTTTGTATATGTTCACAGAACCATCTGCATTGTGCTTCACCTTATAAACTCACTTACAGCCAATTGCATTTTTACCTTTAGGCAAAGGTACTAATTCCCATGTAGCATTTGCTTCCAAGGCATCCATTTCTTCATCCATGGCTTTCTCCCATTTTTCTTTTCCCATGGCTTGCTCAAAAGAAGTGGGTTCTGGTTCCTGTATCACTTTGACCATATATACATAGTGAATGGCTGTAAATCCATCATATTTCAGCCTATCCACAGGATTCCTAGCTCTCGTAGACCTGCGGAAAGTAAGTTCACTCCCAGGTGCTCTCAAAACATCCCTGGTCTTCCTTACTCCATGTGTAACAATAGAAGGAATACCTAACTCATCATCAATGCTCTGTTCTAAGCCACTGGATTCACCATCCACATAAGAGTGACCTGCATTCACATCAAACATGGGCTGATCAACCTTCTCTTTTCCTTTTCGTGATACCTGCATACCACTATCTGCATTACTTTGAGAAGATTCTCCTGATCTCAATCTGCCTATCCATGGCGAAGAATGTGAACCACTGCTAGAGGACGCTCCAGGTCCACTAATATTTTGTGACTGCTGCTGTGAATTCTGTGCAACATTACCATTTTGTGCATCTACATCATCAATCACATTTACTGGTTTATACCAACTACTCATCTCATCAAAAACAACATCTCTGCTCACTGTAAACTTACAAGTAGAAGGGTTATAGCATCTATACCCTTTTTGCTGCAAAGAGTAACCAATAAAGATGCATTTCTCAGCTTTTGGATCCAACTTGGATCTCAACTCATGTGGCACATGTACATAGGCAATGCAACCAAAAATTTTCAAATGAGAAATATCTAGTTTCCTACCAGTATACCTCTCCTCTGGAGTCATTCCATGTATTGCTGCAGTGGGAGTCCTGTTCATTATGTAGACTGCTGTAGCAACTGCTTCAGCCCAATAAAAATCTGGCAAGTCTTTTTCATTGAGCATGGCACGAGATACCTCTCCAATATGCTTGTTTTTCCTTTCTGCAATTTCATTTTGTTGTGGGGTATGACTGCATGAATATTGCTGCTTTATGCCATGCTCCTGCAGGAACCTTGCAAATTCATTTGAGAGGTACTCTCCCCCTTCATCTGACCTTAGGCATTTTATTTGCAGGCTTGTTTCTTTTTCAACCATAGCTTTAAGGGTTTTGAAATGCCCAAAAACTTCACTTTTCTTTTTCATAAAATACACCCAAAATTTTCTTCTATAGTCATCAATAAAAGTGACAAAATAATGACAGCCTCCAAGAGATGCAGCTTTAGTAGTCCACACATCAGAGTGGATTAATTCCAATGGCTTCTCACTCTCTTGAACATGTCTAGGAAATGGTTTCCTTGCCTGTTTTCCAAACTGACAGGCTTCACATACCTTATGCATTTCTGCAACCTTGAATTTAGGCAAACCTGCAACAATATTTTGGGCTTGCATTGATTTAAGTCGCTGTACATTAACATGACCAATGCGTTTATGCCAGATATCAATATCTGCAACTACACCGGTCCCATGTGCAAACATTACTGCACTCAGTTCAGACATGTCTGCATCCAATGTAAACATTCTGCCCTTCTTCTTTCCTTTTGCTATCAAGCGACCTTTATTTTTCATATCCTCAACAAAGCATCCATGAGGATTAAATCTGACCTGCAAGCCCTGCTCAACCATTTGACCAACAGAAACCAGATTCTTGGTGATATTCGAGACATGAAATACATCGGACAGGTATTTCTTTTTCCCATCCTGCATAGACAAAGGAATTTTTCCAATCTACGCAATAGGATGTGCAGTATCATCACCAGTCTCCACAAATCCTGGTTTTTCCATTTTTCTTGCATCCTCCATCCATTCTGCATGACATGTCATGTGGTTTGATGTACCTGAGTCAACATACCATACATCATTGCTTTCTTCTGCACTTGTCAGAGAATTGTTCATGTGCTGCACTATAAACAAGTGCTCATTTCTGTCATCACCCTGTCTACTAGAAGATGCATAATTCCCTTGTTGCAGTTTTCCATTCATGATGTCATTCTGCTTTTTATAGCAGTCTTTAGCCATATGACCCATTTTACCACGGTAGTAGCATTCAACATTACTATTTGCATTTTGGCCTCTTTGCCATCCACCACGACCTCTTTGGCTCCCCCTACCTCTAGAGTTACCACGTCCTCCTCCATAGGATTGGTTTTCTTGAGTTTGCTGCATATTCTGATTTCTACCACGGCCTCCATATCGGCCTCCTCTACCTCTGCCTCCACCTCTTCCAGTATTTGAGTAGAAGACAGCTTCTTTTGAAGTTCCTTCTGAAGAAGATGCACCACCATTTCTCTGCTCCTCGGAAATTAGAAGAGTAATCAACTCCTCAAAATCAGGAAATCTTTCACGGATGGAAATGGATGTTCGGAACTGTGCATAATCCTTTCCTAGACCATTCAAGGTCCAGAAACTAAATCATCATCTTCCACTGGCGACCCAATGGAAGCAAGTGCATCTGAAATCTTCTTCACCTTCATGTGGTAGTCATTGATACTCATATTTTCTCTTTGCACATTATGCAACTCTTGCTTGAGTTGCATTTTCCTGGCTTGCGTATTTGTGCTATACATTTTTGACAAAGTATCCCATGCCTCCTTTGGCGTACTTGCATCTTGAATATGCACAATCATAGAGTCTGAAATGCTGATAGATAGCTAGTACATAACTTTCCTGGCTCTCTCATGCCATGCTTTAAATGTCTACATTTGCTATTGATTGGGAACATCAGGAAGAACTGGTTCTTCTTCATTTCCTGCAACAAATTCCCAATATCCTTTTCCCATAAGAAAATTCGTCATTCTAAACTTCCATGCTTGGAAGTTGTTCTTTCAAGCTTTTCAATGACAATTTGTGAGAGAGAATCATATGCCATTACAGAACATTGCAAAAAATTCTGACACTGCAAAGAACACAGCTTCAGCCTCACAAAGGCAAATCTGCAAAACTGACGAAAGTGATATTTGACCACACAGTCACTTCCTAGTGACGATTTTGCATAACCAGGAACCAAGGATGATTTTGTAACTCCCAATGTCTCTGCACACAAGCATACGATGCAATTTATGTGGTAACTGTTCACCGACCTGTAGAACAGTGGTCGCACAGCATAAAACAGGGCTTTTTCCTGAGTGCGTGCAGAAAACTTCCGCCTCCAAAACAGGCCCCGAAATGGCCTCAAATAAAAAAAAAAAGGTCGCCATGGGCTAAAGCCCTACCCCACAGCATATATTGCCCTCTTGCTTCACCATGAAGGGCGTCTCAACCTGAGACAATGCACTCCTGCACTTTCCGGCTGTGCTACCTGCAGAGATCTGCTCCCAAAATAGAAAATAAAAGCAACACTACTCCTCTTACCAGAACACGGCAAGCTTGGCTTGCTTTCTTGAGCTCCTTACCACGAACAAGGCTCTGATACCATGTCAAGATTGTGGGAGAAAAGGAAGGAGTCTCACTTGAAGCTTTCTTGCTTGCACAATGGGGGAATACACACAAAGGTGGAGGCTGAAAACAGTTTTCCTCTTCTTAGTTGTGGAAGCCAAAAGAACTCAATTACAAAGAAATAGAAGAACCCTATATATGGGTCTCAAAACCAAACTCAACTAACTAAGGTGGCATACTAACTGAGCCACAAACTAGAGTAGATAAGGATAGCTATCATGTAGCTATTATTCATGGGTGGTGTACCAACCGCGTCTGCAATTGACAAGTCAGTGACATAAATACACAACAGTCACCCTGGCGTATCACGAGTGGAGCTCGATATCTCAACAGAGGATGGAGCTTGCTTGAAGCTTGCACTTGGATTGTGGAGCTACCGGAGTGTGCAGGAGAGGAGGTAACTCGATCAGCATGAAGGTAAGCTCACTACACCCGTAGATATGGATGGCGCGTCGGTTATGTGAGAGGTAGCCATTAGTGCTCGGCTTGGAACGCTTGAAACAATAAGCGGTCCGTGGGTCTTGGCGGTTGAGCGAAAGCTCCCACAATACCCCTCTCATCATGTAGTTTCTCAAAGCACGTGACACATATTCTCCCCCATTGTCAGTCCTAAGGAATTTCATTAAGCTTAAGTCCGAAGTCTTGGCTATGTTTCAAAGATGGCTTGCGTTGGTTGAGAACCATATTATTGGGCATAGGGGTAAGCCCAAACTTTACACGAAAAATCATCAATGAATGTCACAAAATACTTTGCACCACCCATAGACTGACAGGGCATAGGTCCACATACATCCAAATGTACCAATGCTACGAGCTCACTCATGCGTGTCCTACCAAACTTCTTATGTGTATTCCTAGTCTATCTGCCATAAAGACAATGCTCACATGAATCAAAACATGTGTAGTCAAGGGGTGGTAAGTACTACAAACCAAAAAGAATTTTCATTCCCTTCAAGGAAATATGGCCCAAATGGGCATGCCAAAGAGATACATGTGGGATGGAACCCACTGACAAAACAAGGTCAATAGAGGACCCATCAACTACAAGAGGATAGAGGCTATCAGCTTTGGCACCTCTAGCAAGCACAAGTCTGCCACGGGTGATCTTCCAGGCATAATCCCCAAATAAAACATAAAACCCAACATCATAAAGCTACCCTGCAGACATAAGATTGCGTGAAAGCATAGGTACATGACGTACATCCTATAACAGAAAAGTACTGCCAATAGAAAACTCAGACGTACATTCCCAATGCCAACAATAGCAAGTGACCTGTCATCACCCAAGCAAACTGAACCAGAGACAGTGCGGTAGGAGTGGAACTACTCACGGCATGGTGTAACATGAAATGAAGCACCAAAATCCAAAAGCTAGCATTGTGCATACATAGAGTGAACATTGATCAATGATGTAGCATCACAAGAACTTGCTGTAAGCATGTACTCCCCATCAAAGTCATCAATCTGCATGGCATTTATCTCCTTGATTTTCACATTGGATTTTGTAGGCATAATGCTGTGATCAGAGGACTTTTTCTGTACTTTGTATTTCCCCTTCTCTTTGCGCAACTCATGACACTGTGGGTGCATAGACCCTTTTGCCACAATGATGACATGCCACATTAGCATTTCTCCCACGAGACTTGCTGCACAACTTACCACACAACTTAGACCTAGGATTCTGCAAGTCTCTACCACGACCATTCCCTTGGTCATTCTTGCCATTACCATCTCCGTCTCTAAGAGTCAATGCATGCGACACGCGAGAGGCATCCAAGTTCTTACAGTTGATCTCTTCTGCTGAAGAGCAGTCTTTACATCAGGCAAGTTCAAAACAATAACAAGAGCACATAAAGCAGTGCAGAATACATCCCATGACTCACTTAGAGCCCCAAGCAAAAACAATGGAGTAACCTCATCATTAAAGGTAACCTCATCTTTACCTCCAAAGTGAGAGGTTGACCATCCTATTGATTTGTTACCTAACACAAAGCCCATCAACAAACCTCCCTATTGCTTGTCCAAGTTTGAAAGGGAAGAAGTGGAGCAATAAGTCAAAGAATTGTTGTAAATGGGTTTAATTCAGCAAAGTCAACCACCGTTCGCCTCTCCCGTGCTCTTAGTCAAGAAGAAGGGTGGATCATTTTGCATGTGTATTGATTATTGGGATTTGAACAAGTCAATGGTCAAGAATAGGTGTCCTATTCCCCGAATTGATGATCTTTTGGATGAGCTTAAAGATGCAAAGGTCTTCACCAAAATAGATCTTTGATCAAGTTATCATCAAATTTGAAGGAAGGAAGGAGATGAGTTCAAAATAGCCTTTAGGACTGAAAGAGGGTTATACCACTTCTTGGTTATGCCATTTGGGCTTTCCAATGCATCCGCTACGTTTCAAACCCTCATGAATAAAATATTACAACCCTTCTTGTTCAAAACAACCCTCGTTTTCTTTAACGATATCCTAATCTTTAGCAAATCCAAGGATGAGCATTTGAAGCATATCCGAGAGATCTTTGACACATTACAAAGATAGACACTCTTTGCCAAGATGACAAAGTGTTTTTTCATGGAAAATGAAGTTGAATACTTAGGTCATATTGTGGGAGAGCAAGGCACTAGAGTGGACCCCAATAAAATAAAATGTGTTAAAGAATGGCCTACTCCTATGAATGCAAGCTCTTTGAGAGGATTCCTTGGGTTATCATCCTTCTATAGGAGGTTCATCGAGAATTATGATCATGTGGCAGCTCCATTGACAGTTATACTAAAAAAGGAGGCTTTCTTTTGGGACTCCATCACTGATCGAAGTTTCAATGAGCTGAAATCTCTTCTAATTTTAGCACCCATCCTTGTATGCCGAGATTTCTCTAAGGAGTTTATCATATGTGCCGATGCTAGTGGAAGAGGAATTGGGGTTGTTTTATGTCAAGATCATGGAGTCATAGCTTATAAGAGCCGAAAGCTTGATGACAAGGAGTGTCAATTACATGTTTATGAGCAAGAGATGTTAGCAACATTGCATGCTATCAAAAAGTGGCATCATTACATCTATGGCATCCATTTCAAGGTCAAAAGCAATCATCATGTGTTGAAATACTTCCTTTCACAACCAAATTTATCTCCCAAGCAACGAAGATGGTTAGCTACTCTTCAAGGATATGACTTTGAGATATCTTATATGACTGGAAAAGACAATGTGGTGGCAGATGCCTTATCAATAATGTGGCCATGTTCTATCTCTACTATTTCAACTGTGCATAAGGATTGGATCCATGACATTCAAGAAGGGTATTTGCTTGATGAGCAAGCATCAAAGATGATGAAGGAATTTCAGCAAGGTAAAGGAGAAGAGTATCCCAATTTCAAATGGCACAACGGCCTTTTATGGTATCATGGTAGAGTCTACTTGACACCACAATCTTCTTTTAAAGACCAAATCTTGCATGAGATGCATTCTTTGCCTTTAGTGGGACAACATGGGTTGTTCAAAATATTTGACAATATCTATAAGAGTTTCTATTGGAAGGGAATTTGGAGGAATGTCAAGGATTATGTTATGCAATGTCTTCTGTGTCAACAAAATAAAGACTCCTCTCTCTACTCGACAGTTTACTTCAGCCACTCCCTATTCCTCAAGGCAAGTGGATTGATATTACAATAGATTTTATTGTGGGATTACCTACAACAAAGCATGGGTGGAACAGCATTTATGTGGTGGTGGACTGGTTGACTAAATCAGCTCATTTCATCCCTACCAAGGCTCAATTTACAGCAAAGCAAGTGGCTTAACAATTCATGGAATGTATTTTTAAGCTTCATGGTATACCATTGAAAATAGTATCCGATCGTGATACAAAATTCATGGGAAGTTTTTGGAGGAGTTTTTTCACTTCTATATGAACAATTTTGACTAGCACGACATACCATCCCCAAACCGATGGCCAAATGGAGTGTGTCAATAAATAGTTGGAAGTTTATCTTTGTCATTTTTTCCATGACACTCAAGCTTTGTGGGATTATTGGCTACATCTTGTTGAATTCTATTATAATAACACTCATCATATGAGCATTGGCATGTTACCATTTGAAGCACTTTATAGATACAAAGTGCAAATACCTTCATCTCTTTTTCATGAAGATGTGAATCCACAAGCCAAGGCTAAAGTTAAGAAAATGGAAGCTCTTTTACATCAATGGAAGGAAAACATTAGGAAGACACAAGATGTTATGAAGGCTTATGTTGATGAAAAGAGGAGACCTTTGGAGTTTGAAGAAGGAGATTGGGTATTTCTCAATGTGCCTAAATCTAGGTATGCTTCTCTTAATGGTGGTCACAATAAGTTGGCTCATCGTTAGTATGGGCCTTATCAAATCCTCAAATGAGTTGGTGAGCTTGCATACAAGCTTGATTTTCCTTCTTCAACAAGGATTCATTCTACCTTCCATGTTTCCCAACTTGAGAAATATGTGGGACTAACCATAAAGGTTTTAGAGGAGTTACCTCCCATAGATGAAGATGGTCTCATCATTTATAAGCCTAAAAAGATTCTTTGCAAAAGAGAAGGTTTTAAGGAACCGTTCACTAATGGAGTACCTTATTAAATGGCGAGGTTTGCCCTTGGAAGAGTCTACTTGGAGACCATCATCATACCTTGATTCTTTTCTATGGCTTTTGCAGGAAACAAAGTAATATTTGAACAGGACAGCTTGTTGTATTAAATTTCTATCATAAAAATAATTGCTCTATGTCATCAAAATTGGATTTTTATGGCATGGCTAGATACTAGGGATTGTCCTCTACATTTCTATAGCTCATACATGGTGCTTGGATAGTTCTTATTCAAGTTATGGCCATTCTTGTGCAGTAGCCTGTTTTGGATGATTTCCAGCAGTATACTCAAATTTCATACTTGTACTTCATTGATATATGAGATCTTCTTCAGCTTGGAGTTTCATTTAAGCATGGATTCATCACTTACAAAGCTATCCTTGCAATCTTTCCTTGTAAATTGTCCCAATTTCAACTTTGAGGACAAAGCTCTTTTAGGCCGGGATGGTTTGTAATAAAGCATAAATGCCTTATTTTAGGGTAGGCTAGGGTTAAGTATAAAAGGTGGAGATGTAGCATGTGAAGTATCTTTTTTCCATTTTACAAACATTACATTTTTGAGGTCTCAACCTCCCACCATCTAAGAGGGTGAATACTCTTGGCCACCATAGCTTGGGGTGCATACCATGTTGCAGCCACTCACCATTTGATTCTCAACCAACATTGATAATATCATTTCATGCCTAGCCACCTTGGCTACGGTTTCTTAGCATTTTATGTCTATTTCTTGTATTTTTAGTTTAATGGCTTGCTGTGGGAATTAGCTTATTTAGAAGTGTGCAATGCCCCCTAGCATGCTCAAACAAATTTTAAATGGCAACCAAGCCATGCGTCGTGCAAAGATATGCTTTTCCCTAACGAAGTACGATGTTGAGAAGATGGAACTGGGCTAACCCGTTATTTTGCTCCTTTAGATATTCATGACAAAACTTAAATGCTACACTTCGATGCATAATTATTTATTTTTTAAATATAAAAACTTGGCATTTCATCCTTATTGCTCATTGATTCACTATGTGGAGTGTTCTTTATGATGTATGCAAACACCCATAGAAACACCCCCTAAATCGGGCACTTTAACACATAAATGGGTATAGACTAAGGCTAATCTCATGCCCTACAGTCCCCCATACATCCAAATATGCTCTACTATTCTCTTTCATTTTCTTAAATTTAATTATTTATATCATAAATACTCATTATTTTATAATTTTTATCATATAGTAGCAAAGACCAACCATGACAAACCGACATACACTATTTTATCCATATACATCATTACTTTCCACCCATTTTATCAATCACAATCATATTTCTCCATTTTATGCATTTTGCATATATGAGGTAATTGATTTTTGCATTACGATAAATTTTAGACTTATAGTCCTTAAACTCAACATACATCACTTCCATATCAAATTTTAGCCCATATGCATCTCAATTTCATGAAGAAAACTATAATAGAATTGAATTTCCTTTAAATTTGAGACTTACCGCAAGAAATTTGATTAAATTTTCATGATTTTTGAGATAGATAGACCACCCCGCTAATACTCCATATAGCCACTTATTATTGACCACCTTCACACTCCCTCACTCCATCCCTTACATCTTGTTGCAATCTGACACCCCTTTTCTCTCAAACTCTCAACCCATATAAATAGCAATTATGGCGAGAGAGAAAGAGAAGAGAAAGACTAAAAACTGAACTTTCAATAGAATGTATCATTTTGCATGATTTTTGCAGTGATTTGGAGCGAAAAAATTCAGTATCTCATGGCCAAGGCTACTCCTTGCATATCTACCAATTCCAAAATGGCATTTTTTTGAGAAATGAGGGATGCGGCAAAAAATGCACCCCTCTCTAATTGTGAGATTTTGAGTTATTTAACTTCTTAAGCTTAATGAGTTAAATAGCTAGTTTAGCCTTTTGTGTTTCCACTGTGGGCAAGTGGTTTGGCTAAAATTGGAGGCCTAAACAAACTTGGTTCGAGATCTAAAAACACGATTGCATTCTTGGCATCATTTTCTATTGACTTTCCCTCCTAGATGCTTTTCTTGGCTTCTAGATCAAGCAGCTTTGTAATACCAAAGTTATGTCAGAGAGAGAACTAGGGAGAGAGAAAGAGGAGAGAGAAAGACTGCAGGAAGAGAGAGAAATAGAGTGACGAGGAGAGAGAAAGACTAGAATTTGTGAGAAATGCGGGATCTAGAGCATGGCAAAACTGGAAGCTATGGAGGATGAAGAAATAAGTGTAGACTCATGATGGAAAGGACACTGTTTGTTACACAAGTGAATTAGGTTCCAAGATTGAGACTTGGACTCATAAACACAATCTTGTGTATGTGGACAATGACATTGACACTTTACTGAAATGAAAAGAGTACTATCATTGCATTAAGAAAGGAAGCAAGTACAATGCTTTATAGGAAAGTAGGAAACTGCAGTAGGCACCATTGTGCATATGGGATAAGTTACCCTGCATGTCCTTGACCCTGAGACTCCATACAAAGAGGCTGTTTGAGTGTGATTGCTGATTCTCAACACCCCTCCTCAATCACAACTAGGAAAGGCACAAAGTGTGTAGAGGCTGTAATGAGAACCACCTGCAAAGTGTGGGCATACCACAGACATGGCAAAACACCAGAGGCTGTTGCAGAAAAAACTAAGTGTGGGTACCATAAACATGGTGGACATCCAGAGGCTGTAACAGGGGCCTCACAAAGTGTACAGGGACTGTAATGCTGAGTTACATAAGGAGTTTACAAAGCTTATGGCAGGAAGCATTAGGGCAAGGAAAATACAAGGCTATTAAAACAGTCTATCAGAATTATGAGAGTACAAGGACTGATGAGTCTTGTCCTTCCGATCCTGGTGGTCTTCATCTTCATCTTCTTCTTCCTTTGCTCCATTTTCTTCTTCTTCTTTGACTGCGACTAGATAGGCCTTTTGGGATCTCTTTCTTGCGTGGCAGAACTTCTCGGTGTGTCCGGTCCTTTTGCAAAAGTCACAAAAGAGCTGATCCTTCTTGCCTTTGTACCTGTTGCCAACATATAATGCATGCTCATCTCTAGAGGTACTTGGTTCTTCTTTAGTTTTTAGCTTCTTTTCTTCTTCTAACAATGATGCCTGAATATCAACAAGTTCAGGATTTGGCATGTTGATTAAAGTTGTTGATACATTATTATATTCAGGAGGCAAGCTTTTAAGTAGAACACCGATGCAAACATCTTCATCCATTTTAATGTTGATTCCTGCAAGTTGGGTTAGGAGTCCTTCCATGTAATTAAGATGTGTGGCAAGTGATGTGCTTGACTTCATTTCAAGCCTGAAGAACTCAATCAGAAGACCATACTTTGATGATTTAGATTGTGCACCGAATAGGGTGTCAAGTCTTTTCCATGTATCCTGTGAGGTCTCACAGTTATCCACATGATGGATATAACTGTCGTCTAGCTCCAGTTTAATAATGGCCTGAGCTCTGTCATCATTCTTTTGCCAAGTATTTGCAAGGTCCGCGTCCCGAGGTTTCTTCTCTTTGCCATTTGTGATGGCCCAGAGACCCTTCTTCATCAGAATGAGCTTGATGCGGGTTTGCCAAGTGTGGAATCCGACTCCTTTGAATCGAGCATTTGGAGAGTCTTTGCCCATGTTAGATTTACGGGAACAGTAGCAAATCAACTTCAGACTTTATTAGATTTGAGCAACTGAAGAATTGATTGAGAGACACAAGTGCTAAAAAGCACTAACTGAGTGTCAATGAATACCAAATCTGCAAAAGTCTTTTACTCCAAGTGATCTTCCCCTTCTTGATTTGATGCTGATGCCTTCAGATCTGAGTGACAGTACTTTAATGAACTTCAGAGAGTATTGCTCAGTGATTAAAATCACTGTTGATAACTTCAGTGAGAGAAACAATGAAAAATGTCAAGATTTTGAAGCTTTTGGCTATGGTGGAATTAGGGTTTCTGAGACAGGGGCCTGGTTTTTTCAACATTGCAAGAGCTATACTTGATCATTTTTAAAAAAATTTACATGCCTAGGAAGCTAACTTCATGGGCTATCAAAGCCCCATAGAAATCGTGTAGATCGCGGATAGCACGGCGCATGCAGGGAGCTCGAACAGACACGGCGCAGATCTGGACAGCGACAGCGAATTTCTGCAATGCTGGAGCTGTAGATCACCAATGTTGGTGTTTAAAGTGACAGGAAGCTGCACCCTGAGCCAAGGAACATTTCTCCAGAAGAAATCATGTTGAAATTCTGCCTGGTTGAAGAGTTATGGAAGCTCCAAGCAAGGTAGGTCCTGTCTGGCCATGGCAGACACAGAGCAAAGATTGGGGATTTTCACAATGCTGAGCTCCAAATGGTCCAATGTCCTGGATTGATGTGATATAGGGAAGTTTTATGAGTTGGGAAATACTTTTCCAGAAGGAAGCTTCAAGAGATTTGACCTGTGGAGTGAGATATAAGCAGTTCAATCTGACAGGGTGCTGCTGGCTATGGCTGCCATGGAAGCTTCAGTGAGAGTAGAGTTGGGAGATGAAGTCATGAGCTGACATTGAGCTAGACTGAGGTTGAAAGGAATCAAGAGAGGCTAGACAAGCAGTGCCATGCCCAACTGGGCTCTGATACCATGTGAGAAATGCGGGATCTAGAGCATGGCAAAACTGGAAGCTATGGAGGATGAAGAAATAAGTGTAGACTCATGATGGAAAGGACACTGTTTGTTACACAAGTGAATTAGGTTCCAAGATTGAGACTTGGACTCATAAACACAATCTTGTGTATGTGGACAATGACATTGACACTTTACTGAAATGAAAAGAGTACTATCATTGCATTAAGAAAGGAAGCAAGTACAATGCTTTATAGGAAAGTAGGAAACTGCAGTAGGCACCATTGTGCATATGGGATAAGTTACCCTGCATGTCCTTGACCCTGAGACTCCATACAAAGAGGCTGTTTGAGTGTGATTGCTGATTCTCAACACCCCTCCTCAATCACAACTAGGAAAGGCACAAAGTGTGTAGAGGCTGTAATGAGAACCACCTGCAAAGTGTGGGCATACCACAGACATGGCAAAACACCAGAGGCTGTTGCAGAAAAAACTAAGTGTGGGTACCATAAACATGGTGGACATCCAGAGGCTGTAACAGGGGCCTCACAAAGTGTACAGGGACTGTAATGCTGAGTTACATAAGGAGTTTACAAAGCTTATGGCAGGAAGCATTAGGGCAAGGAAAATACAAGGCTATTAAAACAGTCTATCAGAATTATGAGAGTACAAGGACTGATGAGTCTTGTCCTTCCGATCCTGGTGGTCTTCATCTTCATCTTCTTCTTCCTTTGCTCCATTTTCTTCTTCTTCTTTGACTGCGACTAGATAGGCCTTTTGGGATCTCTTTCTTGCGTGGCAGAACTTCTCGGTGTGTCCGGTCCTTTTGCAAAAGTCACAAAAGAGCTGATCCTTCTTGCCTTTGTACCTGTTGCCAACATATAATGCATGCTCATCTCTAGAGGTACTTGGTTCTTCTTTAGTTTTTAGCTTCTTTTCTTCTTCTAACAATGATGCCTGAATATCAACAAGTTCAGGATTTGGCATGTTGATTAAAGTTGTTGATACATTATTATATTCAGGAGGCAAGCTTTTAAGTAGAACACCGATGCAAACATCTTCATCCATTTTAATGTTGATTCCTGCAAGTTGGGTTAGGAGTCCTTCCATGTAATTAAGATGTGTGGCAAGTGATGTGCTTGACTTCATTTCAAGCCTGAAGAACTCAATCAGAAGACCATACTTTGATGATTTAGATTGTGCACCGAATAGGGTGTCAAGTCTTTTCCATGTATCCTGTGAGGTCTCACAGTTATCCACATGATGGATATAACTGTCGTCTAGCTCCAGTTTAATAATGGCCTGAGCTCTGTCATCATTCTTTTGCCAAGTATTTGCAAGGTCCGCGTCCCGAGGTTTCTTCTCTTTGCCATTTGTGATGGCCCAGAGACCCTTCTTCATCAGAATGAGCTTGATGCGGGTTTGCCAAGTGTGGAATCCGACTCCTTTGAATCGAGCATTTGGAGAGTCTTTGCCCATGTTAGATTTACGGGAACAGTAGCAAATCAACTTCAGACTTTATTAGATTTGAGCAACTGAAGAATTGATTGAGAGACACAAGTGCTAAAAAGCACTAACTGAGTGTCAATGAATACCAAATCTGCAAAAGTCTTTTACTCCAAGTGATCTTCCCCTTCTTGATTTGATGCTGATGCCTTCAGATCTGAGTGACAGTACTTTAATGAACTTCAGAGAGTATTGCTCAGTGATTAAAATCACTGTTGATAACTTCAGTGAGAGAAACAATGAAAAATGTCAAGATTTTGAAGCTTTTGGCTATGGTGGAATTAGGGTTTCTGAGACAGGGGCCTGGTTTTTTCAACATTGCAAGAGCTATACTTGATCATTTTTAAAAAAATTTACATGCCTAGGAAGCTAACTTCATGGGCTATCAAAGCCCCATAGAAATCGTGTAGATCGCGGACAGCACGGCGCATGCAGGGAGCTCGAACAGACACGGCGCAGATCTGGACAGCGACAGCGAATTTCTGCAATGCTGGAGCTGTAGATCACCAATGTTGGTGTTTAAAGTGACAGGAAGCTGCACCCTGAGCCAAGGAACATTTCTCCAGAAGAAATCATGTTGAAATTCTGCCTGGTTGAAGAGTTATGGAAGCTCCAAGCAAGGTAGGTCCTGTCTGGCCATGGCAGACACAGAGCAAAGATTGGGGATTTTCACAATGCTGAGCTCCAAATGGTCCAATGTCCTGGATTGATGTGATATAGGGAAGTTTTATGAGTTGGGAAATACTTTTCCAGAAGGAAGCTTCAAGAGATTTGACCTGTGGAGTGAGATATAAGCAGTTCAATCTGACAGGGTGCTGCTGGCTATGGCTGCCATGGAAGCTTCAGTGAGAGTAGAGTTGGGAGATGAAGTCATGAGCTGACATTGAGCTAGACTGAGGTTGAAAGGAATCAAGAGAGGCTAGACAAGCAGTGCCATGCCCAACTGGGCTCTGATACCATGTGAGAAATGCGGGATCTAGAGCATGGCAAAACTGGAAGCTATGGAGGATGAAGAAATAAGTGTAGACTCATGATGGAAAGGACACTGTTTGTTACACAAGTGAATTAGGTTCCAAGATTGAGACTTGGACTCATAAACACAATCTTGTGTATGTGGACAATGACATTGACACTTTACTGAAATGAAAAGAGTACTATCATTGCATTAAGAAAGGAAGCAAGTACAATGCTTTATAGGAAAGTAGGAAACTGCAGTAGGCACCATTGTGCATATGGGATAAGTTACCCTGCATGTCCTTGACCCTGAGACTCCATACAAAGAGGCTGTTTGAGTGTGATTGCTGATTCTCAACAGAATTGGAGAGAGAAAGACAGGAAAGATGAAGAAACCATGGAAGCTTGGAGCAAGAAGGGAGAGGAAGATTGTAAATGTATTGATATGTCAAAAAGATGTGGAAATTTACAACTTCTCTCCTTATATACCAGTGTCAGTGTGACATGGCATATTATCAACATTTTAACTATTTCCAACTTCTTACAATCCAGTCAGAGAGAGAACTAGGGAGAGAGAAAGAGGAGAGAGAAAGACTGCAGAGGAGAGAGAAAGACTGCAAGAAGAGAGAGAAATAGAGTGACGCGGAGAGAGAAAGACTAGAATTGGAGAGAGAAAGACAGGAAAGATGAAGAAACCATGGAAGCTTGGAGAAAGAAGGGAGAGGAAGATTGTAAATGTATTGATATGTCAAAAAGATGTGGAAATTTACAACTTCTCTCCTTATATACCAGTGTCAGTGTGACATGGCATATTATCAACATTTTAACTATTTCCAACTTCTTACAATCCATCCCTTCCCAAAAGTTTTTGTCCTCAAAAACAAACCTAGAAACAAGCTAAAGAGGAGATGGATAAAATAGAGTACTACTCTGTACAGCATTACAAGGGATAAAGGAAAAGATTACCTAATACTCAATAGTAGTACTAATCTATACAGGAGGTCAAAATCAGCCTGTAGCCTCCCGGATTAAAAGGAAAAGTTGTATCTTTGCCATGCATAGGATCAACTTTTATAAGATCGAAATCAAATACTGCTAGAAACACGATCATCATGATAGTACTCACTAATAAAGTCTCCATTGCATGATGATCTTCCAAGTCCACATGCTGTCCATAATCTTCCTTCTTGAACTGAACTTCTTGTTGTTGAACTTCTTATTGTGGACTCATACCAGAATGGTCTTCAACAATATGTTCTCCATCATTTACATCATAATATTCAAATAGCAAGATTATTTTGGCAGACTTTGCCCTACATGTGGCTTGGTGATTACAAGATAGTGGCTTAGCACAACGATAGCATAAGCCCGCTGCATGTAGTTCCCGTATTGTATCACTAGTAAGGTGTCTAACACGTTTAGCTTTAGATAGCGATTTACACACCTGTTCATCACCATTGGTCAGCTCTATGATAGTTTTGACATGCTGCTCATAGTCATTCTGCTGTTCATGTATAACAGATGGCTGTCCATGCTCATCATGTACTACAGATGGCTGTCCATGCTCATCATGTACAACAGATGGCTGTCCATACTCATAACCATATTGCTCATGCTGTCCATACTGCATATGGTGATAATAGTCCTGCTGCACATCAGAGGGACAATTAGGTTGAGCATATGCAGTTGTTTCCACTGCAGTTTGCTGCTCACATTCATAAGCATGTTGCCTTTGATCATTGATCCCACTGTATTGGTCATAATCACTTGCTTGCTGTTGATCAAAGCTAGAAGTGTACTGATAAGCATAACCATTTCTGTTACATCCATAAGAACTATGTTGCTGAAGAGATGGATGCTCATAAGCATAAGCATGTTGACCATAATAACCATTATGTTGCCAAGGTTCAATGGAATGATACTCTGCATTATGATATGGTACAGATGTACTTGCATACTGCTCATATTCATTTGCATATTGTTGCTGTTCATATTCATAAGATGCATATGGATCATAGTGTGTACCATCAGCATATAAATGATGGCCATGAGCATAATCATTTAATTTAGGTCCTGCTGTTTTTCCCATAAGAGCAATACACTGTTGAATCGAAACTACAAGTTTGTCAATATTAGCTTTTGTTTGAAGCTGATCTTATACAAGTTTGTCCATTTTAGCCTGTGTTTGAAGCCAACCTTGTCCAAGTTTGTCCATTTTAGCATGTATTTGAAGCCAACGTTGTTCACTAGAGCTGGAGCTATTGTTCTTAGTTGCTGCCATTGCAGTCAAGTTGAAGAAATATGCTGTTCCTTGAAAAATAGAAGTCCAAATAAGGTGTATGATAGCTTGACTCGAAGGTTAGGATGTCTAGTATCAAGTAGAAATCCTGGTTTGAATTTAGGAGTAGCAATACCCCTCTCTGTTTAAGAATTTCCAGAACCGTCCACAGTAAACTGCTAGTGAACTGCCGGTACCAAATAGGCTCTAGCTCGAGAAATATATGTCCAAATGAGACGTTTGATGGCTCCACTCGAAGCTTATGATATACAGTATCACTTCCAATTGTTTATCTGTCGTTAGAATGATGCTACTAATTTCTGTAGCAACTTTTCCAAATCTGTCCCTGTTTGGACTGCACCCTGTTTTAACTAGTGCAGATGATGACACAGATGGCATGTACAACTCTAGCCTCAATGCATCCAACCATCTTTCCTGTCTCTGTTCACCCACTACAGTTTGCTAGTCGTTCCTCAGAAGAAAAGCTAATAGAACTGAGGACAAAGCTGCTTCAAGAAACGGCTTATGTGATTGTTATCAATGCCCGAGTCTAACTTCTTTGCAACTTCAATGGGAAGATCAAACATTAGACACAAAACAACCATTTCATCTAAAAATGTTAAAGGATTGATTCCAGTAATGATTGGGAAAGCTCCACCATCTCCTTGGTTAATTGTGCCCAATCGTTCAGTATCAGCATTTTTGCCACTTGCTTGTACCAAAATAACGTTGACATCCAGCTCTCATTAGCAGCATCAGCTAACTCTCCATATCCTGACCTCGGCCCAGGGCCACATCAAAGCCTCCATAGCCAGCAACTCATTAATAATACTGCTGCATCACTGCATTTGGCTTGCTTCGAGCCAAATTGGCAATCCACCGCAGTTCTTTTGTGACTCTAATGACCACCCTGAACCAATACAATCAAATTGCATTAGCCTTGAATTGTTCATTGCAGGGGAAGAACTAGATGATTACTATCACTAACGGCTCAAAATGCAGCATGCTTTTCTGATGCAGTCTCAGTTATCATCAGATGTCCCTCTCAGCAATGATATGCTTCTCCATCATGCAGCATTAAGCTATGGCTCCTTACCAGCCTTGTAGTAGCCTGAGATCAGTTCTAAGGATGGCTTCATCTACTGCCAAGAAGTGTCCAAAAGTTGCCTGCAACCGCAATTGATGAATCATTTTCACAATCTCTCTGATATGCAAGACGAACAATTAGCTCCTGATGAGAAGCCTTTTACTAAGGCATCTCTTCAGTGTTCCATGCTGGAGATGGATGTAGAAAGCCATGGGGCTTTTGGTGGTTATGGCCAAGATCAAGCCAGTTCTCCAGGTGGAAGTGCTGCTTCCTCCTCCATCATTACAGATGTTGAAGTCAAAGATAGCTTCATGTTTCTTGGATCTTGTATTAATCCTAGCAGAAAGAGAGCTAGTTGCAGTACCAATGATCCTGGACAAGCCCCTTATCAACCGCTCTTCTGGACAGCAATCCTCTTTGTCCCCCTCACCTTCGAGACCGCAGGATTTTCCTTGGCCTCGTCGTCAGCTGCTTCCTCTTCATCTCAATAATGTAGACCTTCACGCTGCCACTGAGTACAAATGCCTCGTTGTGAACGCTCCTACTGCCAACACTGTAGCAGCAGCTGAGCACGGTGTTGCTCTTTTGGCAGCAATGGCTCGCAACATCCCTCAAGCGAATGCCTCGTTAAAATCTGGGAAGTGGCAACGCAGTAAGTACACTGGAGTGTCTCTTGTTGGCAAGCTATCATGGGATTTGGCAAAGTTGGATCTGAAGTAGCTCATAGGGCCAAGGGTCTAGGCATGAGCATTGTGGCGCATGATCCTTATGCTCCAGTTGATCGACTGTGTGCTATTGGTGTGGACTTGGTTTCCTTCGATGAGGCACTTTCCTGAGCAGATTTCATATCCTTGCATATGCCTCTGACCCCTGCAACTGGGAAAGTTTTCAATGCTGACAGCTTTGCAAAGCTAAAGCTCCATCTCGTGGGCCCGAAAAACAAGCCCCAGACTCTCCTAGCGCATGAAGACGATCGGTTGAAAAAGCTCCAAATGCTGTGAGTAAGAAAGCTCTACTTCATCTTGTACCAGAACTAAGCTCTACTTTCAAGGTTTCTGCTTCATCTCATACCAGATTCAAACCCTATCTGCCTGCTTTGTAGAGCTTCTGTTTGGCCAAAACTTTGCAATGGGAGGGGTGAGGGCCAGGGTGTTGGGAATCCGAACAGGTAGCAGGGCTTTGTTGTAGAGAATGGCAAGGACGAGCGGAGAATGCTCAAAGAAGAAGGATCCTTCCCAACATGGGAGAAGAGTAGAAGTGAGATCTCGGGCTGCAAGACTCCATAGCTTTCAAGAAGCTTAAAGGGAGAAGAAGAAGACCGCCTTTACAAAAAGTAATTGAAACCCAAGCCTTCACCAACTCTATGGCTCCTCTTTCAAGAAGTTACCTCTAAATTTTGCTTGGGATTTGAAAACAAGCTGCCATCTTTGTTTGTCTGCCTCCATTTTTGGTCCAAGCTCCATTTAAGACTCCAAGAAAGACTATCATCTCTGCCTACAATACTCCATGTGTACCTGTGTGTCTGAGTAACTAGGGTTTCTGACTAAAAGGAGACTAGTTTTGACAAAATGAGGAGAGAGAAAAGGACCAAAGAACTAGGCTCTGATACCACTTGTCAGAGAGAGAACTAGGGAGAGAGAAAGACTGCAGAGGAGAGAGAAAGACTGTAGGAAGAGAGAGAAATAGAGTGACGAGGAGAGAGAAAGACTAGAATTGGAGAGAGAAAGACAGGAAAGATGAAGAAACCATGGAAGCTTGGAGCAAGAAGGGAGAGGAAGATTGTAAATGTATTGATATGTCAAAAAGATGTGGAAATTTACAACTTCTCTCCTTATATACCAGTGTCAGTGTGACATGGCATATTATCAACATTTTAACTATTTCCAACTTCTTACAAGTTACACCTCTTTAAATGGGCCATCTAACAAGCTCCGATTGACAAATGGACACTTCCAATGTATTCTAGCCACTTGCTTTTGATTAGAAAACTCTAGTGCTTCTTGATTTTTACTGGAAATGCTTCATTTTCCATTTCAATTTTGGTACCTAAAAACACCTCTCATTGGCGACCACGAGATAGGGCGACTAAGCTTGTTGAACCCATAAACAAATCTGCACACAAAGAAAATATAGAGAGTGTCAAGTTGCCTCAAATAAGATACACAATATAGCAAAACATTGCTCTTGCCCTACCATGGATAATCTATCAAAGAAGTCAAAAGCTTGTTGCTAACTAACTGCTTCAACACAAACCAACTTAAAGAGCTATCAAATAAGACATCCTAAGTGGCGGTCTAACCCACGTACTTATCCTATGACAATTGGACCTGGAACTCCTACTAGGCAAGTACTCCTATAACCTGTCTCATTTATATAAATTTTCATGTTGGCTCAATATCTATTCTTCATTATTTTATACTCCTATGTGGACTTGTGTATTGTGACCCAAGGAGAACAAAGCATTAGCCTTAGGTCCCTAGTCTCACTACCCTAGAGGCTACCAAGCTCTCATGAAGTGACACTAAATATTTTTTCCTACACTTTAATTTTCACTGCATTCATCCTTATTTTCTTTTGGCTAGAGATTACCCCAAGGAAGGGAAAGTGTTAACCCTACTGCAAAAAAGTTAAAAGAAAATTAAAAAGACACAGAACAAAGTGGAAAAAGATAGTAGTCTGACTAAAAAAATAGGAGAAAAAAAGACCAAAAGCTCAAGGACAATCTCAAAAGTTCAGGGCAAGTGCAAAAGAGGAAAGGCACATTTTAAATGCAAAGGTGCACCCTAATTTTTTGTGAGAGAGCGCCAAGCTCCCTCCTATGCAATTTGTAAATGTAGAGGGGCATGGGTGAAGGCACAATGTAAATAGCAAGGGAATAGGAAAATATGACGTAGGCTAAAATGACTAGTCATGTAAAAAAGGGATGGGTGTCCAAATGGGATTAGGATTTGTATAAAAGACAAAAAGTGAATGAAGAAGCTCATTCTTGTGTATGGCCAAAACTAGGTCTCCTCTTCTTCTTATCCTTCTTGTTCTTACTTGCTTCTGCTTGTGCATGAGAGAGGGAGTGAGGGAGTGTGTGTGTGTGTGAGGGTGAGGAACTATGGTGGAGAAGCTCTCCATCTTCTCCTCTCTTCTTCTCTCTTCTCTTCTCTTCTCTTGTCTTGCATGCGCGGGAATGGAGTATGGAGCTTGGAGCATAAGCTTGAGCTTGCACCTTGGATCATGGAGCCACCGGAGAGCTTAAGGGAGGAGGCAACTCAATCGAGCATGAAGGTAAGCTCACTACACTTGTAGGTGTGAGAGTGTACACGACTATGTGAGAGATAGCCATTGCACTTGGCTTAAAATGCTTGAAACAATAAGAAGTTTGTGGGTCTTGGCGGTTGATTTTGAGCTCCCACATTTTGGTTTTGTTTTTTGGGACCAACGAATTCAAGAATTGAGTGCTTACGCGCTCCGAATTGAGCATTGAAGTAGGGTTTGGTGTTTGAGATAGGTAAAAAGTGAGGGAGTTAAAGAGGTATTTGATCTCCTTTGCAAGTAAGTTTTCTAGTTTTTTGGATTTAGGTAAGTAGGTTAGATTAGTGTTATTGGTTGCTTGTGATTTGGATGCGTTTAGGTAAGGAATAAATAAGAAAAATAGAGAAACACACATCAGTGTTTTTGCTATAATAGTAGGCCCAAAACAAGAAAAAAAGAGGAAAAAGAGAGCTTCAAGGCATTAAGACAGCAAAGAGAGAGAAGGGGGAGGTAAAAGACTAAGCAAAGAGAGGTTTAAGAAGCCAAGAGGGTAGGGGGAGAGCTCATTTGTCATTTCTGAGTTGAGAGAGAGAGAGCTGCATGACTGGAAACCATTTTGTGCTTGGTGATCTTCAACACTGCACCTTCGATCCCCATAAGTAAGCTCTGAGCGTGTCTTCATATTGGATAATTGCTTCCATAGGATCATAGTTGAGAGATTGATCAAGGCGCATGTGAGATTCATCACGATTTTTGTCATTCTAGAACTTTCGTTACCGTGGTCGAAACACATCCACAGTCATTTGAATCCTACTATAGCTCAGACAATCCGATTCCTTAGTCTACTTTGACAAACCATACTACTCCAAGTCCTACACTTAGACTTGGACAATGACATTAGGCCTCAAATGGCTACTCGGCCTTGGACAGTTACTCGACCTCGGAATAGCGGCCACTCAGCCTCAGACGGTTTGTCATTCTAGAACTTTCGTTACCGTGGTCGAAACACATCCACAGTCATTTGAATCCTGCTATAGCTCAGACAATCCGATTCCTTAGTCTACTTTGACAAACCATACCACTCCAAGTCCTACACTTAGACTTGGACAATGACATTAGGCCTCAAATGGCTACTCGGCCTTGGATAGTTACTCGACCTCGGAATAGCGGCCACTCAGCCTCAGACGGTCACCCGATCTTAGACACTATCATTTGAACGCTATTACTCAAAAGAACTATGTAGAATCCAGGTATTGGAAAATTGGACCCACCTCAGGGCAAGTAGTGTCTAAGCCCAAGCTAGACGACACCCTTGTAGTAGGCCTCCAGATGCAACCTAATAGTCTAGAAAATGACTGCATTCCACTTACCTTCAATCGCATATCCTGATAGAGATCCAGACTAATAACAATTTGGACATGAGGGAGCTTGGTGCTCTTTTACAAAAGTTTCAGGGGTGCCTTGCATTTAAAAATGCTCTTTTGCCTTTAACTTTTCTTTTGAGGCCACCCTTGCGCTTTCGGCCTTTTTCCTTCTTGCTTCTTTCATTGTGTCTAATGTCCTTATGGGCCGCCTCTTTTAGCTCTCCCAACTTATGCTTTTCCACTTTTTTCACTTTTTCTTGTGCTGAGGTTAACATAACTCCCCTCCTAGCCTAGTGCCAGTCCCATGGCACTGATGGTGGGTAGTAGTTGGAAGGTGGGGTGGGTATAGCCAGATGGCTTTTTGAGTCTATATATAAGCCCTTGTTGGGGATGGTGTTGGATGGATCTGCCCTTGAAATTGAAAGTTGGTGTTGGGGCTGGTCCCTCCCTGACGTTGAGAGTGGGTGGATTGGTCCTTTGAAATTGCAGATGGTGTTGGACGGATCCTTCTTAGAGAATAGCAGATGGATGGAACTTTCCTTGAGATTGAAGATTGTATTTGACGGATCCTTCTTCTCACCCTCTGAGGCTTAGCTTTTCTAGATGTCCTTCAAGTTGTCTTATCCCTTCACCTATGTCTATTTAGACTTTACCACTTGCATAAGAGAAAACATGGCACTCTTATAAAACGAATTACATTGCACCTCATTCTTTCCTTGCAAGAGCCCTTGGAAGTTCTCCCTCATCCTTGAGAGTGCTTCCCCACTTTCTTTCTAAGCACCTTGCTAGAATATTCAGTGCTCTCCTTCGTCCTTAAGACCACCTTGCTAGAATCTTTGGTGCTCTCCTTCATTCTTTTTTAGCTTGCCTTTCCCTTCACTTGTCATGCTTACTTGGGTAGAATGAGCTTCTTCATTAACTTTTTACTTGGGCTTCCTTGGTCTTCCTCTGCTTTGTTTTGACTACATGGTGACATGTCATGGAACAACGATCCTGTAAGTCGATGATGATAGGGTTTCATGGGGATTGGTCATGGGAGGAAACTAATCAATCGGTTGAGGTGGTAGGGGCTGAGAAGAGTGAATTGAGTGGATTGGGGCCTCTGAAGTTGGTGGGTTGCAGCATTTTTATTTACCTGAAAAGAAAAGAAGGTGCCCTATCTGGGGGTGTGTCTACCTTAGCATGTGGTACATTGCACTCGTGCTAGTAGAACTGGGAGTTGGATCGTAGGCATGGGTATTGTCCCACACTTGAGGACCCAGTTTGTGCATTGTTGTAGGTGTGGTGTGCCGCTTAGGGGGAAAATTCTGGAAGTCGTGTCCCCCTTGAGGTGCCCTCAGCGTGAAGTGGGGAATCAAAATGGGCTAGGGGGTTAAGGATGGAGCCTTCGGGTGACCGAAGCCATTGACCAAAGCCATGCCACTGTATTTTTCTAACTTGAGGACCCCTAGGTGCAATGACTATGACCTACATGCATTTTTTTAAAGTCACACATTGATCTAGCCATTGCACAAATCTTTCCCAGAATTTGAGGTCAAAAAGAGTGGTGGGGGGTGGCATTCTTGTCATAAAAAACTCCCACTAAGGAGCCGTGGCTTTTCTCTTTACAAGCATTGTTGCTCTCCAAGCTCCGAGGCTATCCTTTGTTCCAGATTTTCTATATGCTTTTGGTGTCGTCGGCTTCTCTCTTCTTCTATTGCTCCTAGTTGCTTTGCGACATCTTGGATCTTTTCATTTTCCTTTTGCAGATCTTTGTATAGCACAACCAGCTCATCAAAATTGCGTTGTAGGCTCGTGAGGCTTTGTGCTTCTGCCGCACATTTTGCTTGCCATTTCTCATCTTCTCCTCCCTTGCCTCAAGCTTTGCCTTTAGATCCTTGATCTCTCTTTGATGCATGGCCACTTGATAGGTTCTCTCTAATTGAGAGGCTGCCATCGTCTCCCTTTTGGCCTAAAACTCAACTACGGCTATTTTCTTGTCTTCCTTTGCCCTCTCTAGCTATGACAGGAGTTCCTGTACGTAGTTGTCATAGTTTATAGACAACGGTAGTGTAGTGGGACTAGTGGTTGTAGATGTTTCTATATTTTGCCTTTTGGGGTCCCGTCTAGATTTCGCATCCACAGTTGCCTGTCTTTTTGCTCCTGTCACATGGGTTCCTACACTTGCACATTGAGTTTCCTCTTTGTTGACCATGAACTGCACCCAAGCCACAAGATTACTTGCATCCACCATGGTAGAGGAATCTTGGGTGGATGCAGTGGACTGGGGTGGTGGGCAGTAGCACGGGTGGGATGGGGTTGATTAAACCCTTTTCCTTTTCCTCTATCATTGGTTGTGGTAGGCTTTTGAGTGCTTTGGAGCTGGTGCTTGGACCTTCGTGTCTGGGTGGGCTCACCATGAAATGAAAATCCCCATGTAGGCTCTTGGCCCTATTTTTCTATCTACAATATAATCAAGGCATTAATAATCCAAGACAACCACCACTTGCCCTACGATTGGCATTGGTGGTCCCTCCAAAGCATCAAAGCAGCTGTGCAATGACCTAAAATCAATACCTCATGAATCCCTAGACCACCAATGCCAATTGTCATACATCCACCTAGCAATTTTCCTGTCTACTCCATTGAGGAACCAATTGAGGACGAAAAGTACAAAATCCCTTTTGTCTAGTATGATGATGGCTGCCAACTCTTCTTGCCTTGAAGGTTGCTCCAATGAGAGGTGGATAGCCATGGCTATGTCTTCTTTCTCTTTCTTCACGAGCTTCACATCTTCCTCCTCAACTCTTCTCTTTCTCTCCTCCTCAGCTTTCCTAGATTCCTCCTTTATTCTCTTTGCCTCATCCCTTTCTTCTTTGTTTCTTTGTTCTTTTGTGCTTTTGGACTCACTTTGGGCTTTGTGTAGGGTTGATTTCTCTTTCTTCCCTCTCTCTTCTTTGGCCTTCTTTACTAGAGTCTCTTTCTTTGATTTCTTGGCCCTTCCTTGGCCAAATTGTGCTTCTCGCTCTCCTTCTTCCTCACTCACACGGTCCTTTTGCTAGACCGCTCTTGTCCTTGGCATGGGGAGGGGACCTATCTGGTGTCTTGCCAACCGCATCGTCTTGTTGTGCTCTCCCTAGTGCCTCTCTTATGATGGCCATCAAAACCCCTTAGAAGCCAATGGTGGAGGCCTTTGAGGACGAGATTTCTTGGCTTTGGAGGTTGAGGACTCTCCCCTCGGGGGTCTTTTGCCAATGGCCAATGCTTTGGCTGACATTTCTATCATCTTCCTCATGAAGCCATTTAGGTTTACCTCATTGTTGAAGGACTGGGCAGCGATGCTCTCCAGCATTGGCACATTAATTTTGTTCATCAATGCATTGTACCTTTGGTTATAGAATAGGGCATGCACCATTTTGGCTTGAATTTGGACTTCAGTCAGGGATGTCAGCTAGGTTGATACTATCATTGGTGTGGACTATCACTTGTCCATTCCCAACATGTCGTACACATCCCTTTTCGGCCATCTTTCCACTTTGTTGGGTAGGCCGAGTGCTTTCTATACCAATTCAAGGATCAGTTTGATTTCTACTTGGCGGGCCTCGTTCTCTAGATGTACTGTGATGATGCCGCAGTTCCTATTGCTTGTCCAAAGGGATTCCATGCACTTCACATAGTCAACGACTTGGCCTACCTTCTCCACGTACTTCTGTAGCTTGCACTGCTTCACTGATTGCTTGATGACTGGCTCTTCCATTATGATGTCTTCCAAATTCAAGATGTGCCTTGAAAATTGAATTGATTTTAGGCCATTATTTCTAGCGAGAGGCCATACTTCGCCTACTTTTCTTTTGAAAATGGCAACTTGCTGGCTTTGTCTTGGCCTACCATGCTAGGTTCTTGTCATGAAGCCATGTTCACCATTAGTATTCTTCAAATTATTTTTGTAGAAGGACATGTAGGTGAAAGAAGAAATGCTTATGGAAACTAAAATGCTTAATAAAGAAAGGGAACTTTTCTCTTAAATAGTCCATGCTTTTTCTCAAAAATTTCATTCACCTTACATTCATCTTACATGTCTTACATTCATCTCACATGTTTGCTTCACCATTCACCTTACCCCCTCCCCTTTGGAACTAAGGAGAATCCTTCCTAGGATTAAGATTTGAGAGGTCAAGGGCATTCAGTGCGTGCTCATAGTGTTCTACTTTTTCATGAGCCAAGCATAAAATTTCAGATTGTATTCTAGATTAACATAGTAATCCATGTCGAAAGGATGGATGCCTACTTGAGTGATGTAGGTGAGAACATCCATGAGGAAGTCACCGGAGTCGAGCCTGCTAGCAATATGTAATTCTTCCTTAGTCAAAATGCAATCTAAATACAGGTGGTCAAGAGGTACTCTACTAGGGGGTTCAGTTATACGAATGGTGGTCAACACCCTATAGGAGACTGGAGCTACATAAGTGGGGTCATACTTTGAGGTTCTGATAGCATGCCGTTTCTCAACATTGGTCATGATTTAGTAGCCCTCTTGCTTCCATTGAAGTCAGAGAGCATGCAATTTCTTGAAGAAGGAGGAGTCTGAGTTGGTTAGCTTCGTTAGCTCTTCTAGCTCTTTGCCTATTGCAGTAACTTTGCTCTTGCTATAGGAGCTGATCAACCATTGTTTAAGGGCTTGGTCTCGAGATATCTTGGCATTGACGATCAATTCCTCCACGACTGTGGGGGGTTTTACCATCACGAATTTGTATTCCTCCCAGGTGCATATCATGGAGCACACATCCGATACTAAGGATGGATCAAGTAGACCTAGGTCAATCACTCATAGCTCTTAGCAAGTAGGGTGAAAGTGGAATCTAAGTGCTTGATGCAGGTGATTAGGTTGTCTTTGATGTTTTTAGCTAGGCCTTTAGCCAACATGAGGATTGATCATCATTCATAGGGTGGCTTAAGACCTATTGTCGGGTAGGGTCCAGATGAGCTAGACAATGGGGCTTCTAGTGGCCAGGCCCTTAGGGGGAGTACTAGCATCCTTAGGGACCATGGTTTGGGCTTACGGCTCAGAGGATGCACTACACTTAGCTTGAGAAATAGCTGGGGTACTAGGCTCAAGTCGATGGGGGAGTTTTGGTCGATGGACTTCATATAGTGTTGGCGGCTTAGGGATCTTGGGCTCTATAGGTTTACTAGCTATGGGCTTTGCAGGCTTGGGTATGAGAGTCTCTTAGGGCCTTGCATCCTTTACTATTGTTCGATCTTGTGTGGATGGGCTTGAGGGTGGCACTTGAGTAGTGCCTTGACAGTTTTGGCTTTAGGCACCCATATCCAGGCATTGCCTGTGTAATAGCCATGTGGTTGCAACAAGGTTTTGGTTGGGAACCCATCGCAGCTTGATTGTTTGTCTTTGCCTCTAGTATCACATATTCTGCAGCCTCCTAGCTCTTGGGTGTGAGTTTCTAGCATTGCGAGGTCATGTGTGCCTACTTCAAGGAGGCGGGCCTTTTTGCTTAGGCACCCATTTGAACCGTGGTGCATGGGCCTTAGCGCTAGTTTATATGGTTTGCTAACATTGAGGTTTGGCAGGTTATGACAAGTCACGACCCTTCTCCTTAGGCTTTATGATGGGTTTCTCCATTGGTGGCATTACAGGCTTTGACGGAGCTGTGCTGCCCTTGCTGAAAGCTGTGGCTATCCGAACATTTCCAATGCCAAGGTAAATGCGCTACGAGCCATAGTCGACATTACAGTATGCTTGTTTCTTGAATGAGCATCTTAGCAGCAAATTCTTACCAAAAATCTTAGCGTTAGGCATCACATAGAAGGCCATAGGCAGGCTTTCAGTCTTGATAGAGATCACTATTTTGCACTTTCCCAACATTGAGTAGAACTGTCCCCCAAATGGGCTGAGTTTAGTATTGGTACGCTATAATTGGGGCTAACTAATGAGGGTCCAATGATCATGTGTAAGGATGTTATAGAGTTAGCTCCCTCATTAATGAGTGTGTCAAAGACATGTGTCTTCTAGGTAGTCGATATGCATAGGTAGGCATGTGCCACCACTTCCTCATCTTCATCTTCAATTTCCGTGATGTTGGCCATCGGTACTTTGACCAGGTTGGGTTGGCAATGCAGTCTCCTTGCCATCATTCAAATGGGTACTAGGGATGTGTCACTAGGTTTACCAATTTCCTTAGTGACTTGCTTGTACTCCTCACAATCTGAGAATGGCATATCGATTGTGGCTAGCACATGCATTCAATCTCACTCATCCTTAGGACAAGGGATGTACTTGGTGAGTGACCCCTATGTTTTTCTAACTTGCGCATCACCCTTTAGCATGGTGGAGATAGCATCCAAGTCAACTAGTGTGGTCTTCCATGTATCCATCTCTACTTTTATTGCCTTCGTTTGATTGCCTAAGAATATTAGACCGTTACTCTAGTCTTCTATGACTTATGTAGCATTGCACATCTAAGGCCAGCCTTGCAAGATGTCATAGTCCACTCCCTTCATGACTATAAAGTCAACATAGAATTGGATTCCTAAGATCTTCAATGGCATGTTTGATTGCCTCTATTTGATTGCCTAAGAATATTAGACCGTTACTCTAGTCTTCTATGACTTATGTAGCATTGTACATCTAGGGCCGGCCTTACAAGATGTCATAGTCCACTCCCTTCAATGGCCTATTTTTTAATGCTCCAAATGCCCGTACTTTCATTCCATTGGCTAGGGTGACATTGAACCTAGCATTCTCAATAGGTGGGTTACCCCAGTCCTGGAATACTGTGTGGCTCAACACACTAACTCCTACTCATGTGTCTACAATTCCCTTTCTCGTGGTGTCTCCTAGAGCTAGGACTAGTAAGACTGCATGCATTTAAGTGCGGGCTGAGTTTAGTATTGGTACGCTATAATTGGGGCTAACTAATGAGGGTCCAATGATCATGTGTAAGGATGTTATAGAGTCAGCTCCCTCATTAATGAGTGTGTCAAAGACATGTGTCTTCTAGGTAGTCGATATGCATAGGTAGGCATGTGCCACCACTTCCTCATCTTCATCTTCAATTTCCGTGATGTTGGCCACTGGTACTTTGACCAGGTTGGGTTGGCAATGCAGTCTCCTTGCCATCATTCAAATGGGTACTAGGGATGTGTCACTAGGTTTACCAATTTCCTTAGTGACTTGCTTGTACTCCTCACAATCTGAGAATGGCATATCGATTGTGGCTAGCACATGCATTCAATCTCACTCATCCTTAGGACAAGGGATGTACTTGGTGAGTGACCCCTATGTTTTTCTAACTTGCGCATCACCCTTTAGCATGGTGGAGATAGCATCCAAGTCAACTAGTGTGGTCTTCCATGTATCCATCTCTACTTTTATTGCCTTCGTTTGATTGCCTAAGAATATTAGACCGTTACTCTAGTCTTCTATGACTTATGTAGCATTGCACATCTAGGGCTAGCCTTACAAGATGTCATAGTCCACTCCCTTCATGACTATAAAGTCAACATAGAATTGGATTCCTACGATCTTCAATGGCATGTTTGATTGCCTCTATTTGATTGCCTAAGAATATTAGACCGTTACTCTAGTCTTCTATGACTTATGTAGCATTGTACATCTAGGGCCGGCCTTACAAGATGTCATAGTCCACTCCCTTCAATGGCCTGTTTTTTAATGCTCCAAATGCCCGTACTTTCATTCCATTGGCTAGGGTGACATTGAACCTAGCATTCTCAATAGGTGGGTTACCCCAGTCCTGGAATACTGTGTGGCTCAACACACTAACTCCTACTCATGTGTCTACAATTCCCTTTCTCGTGGTGTCTCCTAGAGCTAGGACTAGTAAGACTGCATGCATTTAAGTGCCTTCCCAAAAAGCATTGATGTGCAAGGACTTTGGCCCCGAGTGTAGCGTTAGACTCGGTATTTGTGTTTTTGTGTTATGCTCATGTAGGTTGGCGGTAGTCTACTCCATCGACCCCTCAACCCACAGCTTTAGCTCCTCTTGCCATAGTGTTGGATGCTACCTAAGCAGATCTCCTAGGCTTAGAGTCATCGAGGTGGCCATCATGTGGTGAGGAGGTCATTAGCTACTTGCCTCTCTCTTGACTTTGTGTTTCTTGGCCAATGGCCTTGACTGGTTTGCTGGCATGTAGCATGCAGGCTCTATTTAAGCGGCACTACTTGTGGTACAGCCACATCCCTCGACTTTGGTCGTGAAGGCGAGATTGGTGTGCTTACACTTTAGAGATCATCAATCTCATCTTTGAATATGGACTCACCATCCTTTAGGTGCTCCTAGGCTTCTTTCACCTACTCCTTGACCTTTTCTATGGCCTCAAGTTGGCCCTTCAGGTTGGGGTACTCTACCACCTTAGCATTCCCCTTTTCAGCCATCTTTAGAGCTAATGTTTCTACCTCTGTGTCTGTGACTTTCCTTCCTATGGGCAATGTCGTAGCACCCTCTGTTTTAAGTGTGACCTTGGCCTCTGTCCTCTTTTTCCTTCGCCAACGACTCTTTTTCCCTATCAAGGTTGCATCTAGATTGCTAGGCCTAGGAGCATCGATATGCCATCTTGCTTTGTCTATGCACGAGTCATGACATGTAATAGGATAGGTATGTTCTCTCTATCAAATCTCTCAACTCCAAACAGCCCCAATGGTACTGATGGCTTGTTTGCTGCACTGGAAGGTGGATTTTGCCTAGGGCATTTGGCAAATAGGTGAGTGATTCCACACTCTGGGCATGTAAGATCTTAGCCTGCTTTGGTTCGAGGCAATGTGAGGAGATGTATCCTGGATTACCGCAATTCCTCGATTCTCAGTTTTGCTCCTCTAAGCCTTTGCCTCTACCCCTACCTAATGCCATCATTGGTACATGTCAGTAATCCATAAGGATTGCATTTCCCTCTTTGTCATAGTATACGTAGGGGTGCACGTAAGACTCTTCGTCATTTGGCTCGTCCACATAGTGGACTAGAACGTTACTTGGTGGATGGGTTACATAGGGTCCAAGTGGTCTAGGTATGCCTATGGGGTTTATCTCCATCCTAGAAATGGCTGATTTGGCATCATTAGCTGCTTGAAGAGCCAATGGGGCTCCTCTCCCCCAAAAAAGTTTTGTGGCCTATTCACTAGGTAAGGTTGTCTGTATGGTTGCTAGTATGGGGGTCTCCTTGGTAGCCTACAATGCAAGGTATTGTGGCCCAACCTATCACAATTGGTGCAAGGCTGGGACCTTGGGTCTTGATACTCAGCTGGTAGGTGGTTTTTGTCATAATACACGTATTGGATGTGAGAGTATGTTGGTCATCTCATCATTTCTTGTAATTTGGCTAACTCCATCTTCAAATCCACTAGCTCTTGACTTGCATTTGTGCCCTTTCCTTTATCATGAGTACTTAGGCATGATTTTTTGCTTGACATTGAAACTCTCTCAGAGTTTCTAGCGTTAGTCTCCTCTCGAGTTAAGCTCTTGGAGCTTCTCTCTTTGAGTTGGTCATCCACTCTAATTTCCTTGTCAAAGACCCTAGCTAATGCTTCTCGCTGCAAGCTTGAATTGCCTACCAAGGCCTTGTAGAGTTCCTCACTTCGTATCCCATTGATGAAGATTGTGGAGACCACTCTTTCAGTGGGTTGCTTACTAGTTGGGATTCTCTTGAAGAGACTTCGCATGTGGGTGATGTAGTCTCTGATGTCCTCCTTGTCTTTTTGCTCGATGTTCATCAGTCGCATTAGAAGGTAATCGGAGTATCCAGCCTTAGAGAATCTCTTAATGAAGAGACTCTTGAGGCTATTGATGTCAGTTTTCTCAGCAGCTTCTAGACTCCTGTACATGGTCCTACCCTTATCTCCTAAGCATAGACCAAAAGCTTTCAAGGATTGAGCAAGATCGGTGAGGCCATTGGCCTAGCAGACTTGCTTGAACTACTATTCTACGAAGTTGTATGGGTCATCGTTTGGCTGGTACTTGTCTAATTGCTTAACCATGACATGAATTCTTGATTGGCCCTTAGAGCCATGGTTAACTCCTAAAATTGCAAGAAAAAAGGTTGCCATTACAATGGCATTCTACTCTTTCCTAATGAGTTTTCTAGCAGTCGCTTCGTAAGAAGCTCACTCAATGTGAGATCGCCTTCTAGCGCTCTTTCCCTCTCTGTGTCATGTCCTGTCCTATTTCTGCTTGCTAGGGATAGCACTCATTAGTCTCCTCTCCTCTTCAAGGTTTGCTATGATATCCTCAGATGTCCTACGGTGGTAGTTTGTCCAAGTCTGTAGATCGTAATTGGCAACTGGCTTACTGGATTTCCATCGAGAAAATGCATAGGTCAAGCTTTTCACCACATCCGTGGTTAGTGCTTGACTTTGCCATATTCACAGTCTTGTGCTCCACTAGGTTGTCGATGAGATTAGATCCACTCCTCCAATGGTGTCAGTCCTTGCAGCATCTGATCCTATGTTGCATCCATGCTTGGTCCCATACTTGGGTTTCTCAATAACCCAAGTATATTTCAAGGTCTTCTCCTCCTAGTGGGTTCATTATGATTGTTAGGTATGAGTGAGTTCCTTATTATTTACACACAATGCTCAACTTACACTCACTCGGTGTGTGTGTGCGTACTCTCTTCTATGCACCATGCGAAATCAGGTTTTTAGCTTTCTTAAGTGCACTTCAAGTGCTGGAAAACAATGTGGGTGCAAATATAAGGTGACAATTGCAGCTCTTGCACTCTTGTCTCTCTACTCAATCTAATGGGGCTCTACGCTTGATTCCTGGCCACTTCCTCTGGTCTCTAGAGTCTATGCTATGCCATTCAGCTTGCTCAGGGTCAAATGGGGTCTGTTGGTTAGCCTACGACTCAAAGTGTGCCAAAAATGCTGATATGAGTGTTAGCACTATGCCTGGCCAGTTTGACTGCAATTTCTAGGGTTAGATTTGCATGTAAGGCTTTTTGGTGAATTCTCTTGTTGCGGGTTGTACTCTTTGTCATCCTGGACATGCTAAATTTTTCAATTTTGATGTATCAAAATCTAGTTAGAATCTACAAAGTCCAATTCTACAGTGTTTAATTCCACCAATTAGATGTCCAATTTGACAGGTGTCCAATTCCGAATGGTCTGATTATGGAGTATCTGATTCTTGAAATCGGACAGGGTATGCTCGATCGAACAAGATGGGTTAGTCCTGATTTGAGTGTGTCTGATTGCCAAAATCGAGCAAGGTGGTCCAAGAGTCTGATTTTCAAAATTGGATGAGGTCAGAGGTCTGAGTGTCTTATCCTCAGAAGATCGGATGCATGGTAGTGGTCCGATTGTTGGGGTGTCCAAGTCTGGTGTGTGTGAGTGTCCGAGTCCGATCAGACTGGTCAAGTTGGTCCAAGTGTTGGTAGTCCAATTCTCAAAATCAAATGGGTGTAGTGTCTCCGAGCATCCGATTCTATGAATTGGATGCCTGCAGATCATATCTAATCCTACCAGTAATGCAAACAATGGTAACGTAAATTGCTTTGCGCCAATGATTTTTGGAAACACCCACAAGCGAGATTATCCAAAATCCAAGGGTAGATACACATAAAGGTTTCTACATACCTAATCCAACCAAAAAACTCCTGTGGTGGCCAATTGATTTTTAGGAAGCACTAAGTCTCTCACAAGCTCTCAAGTGCTCTCTCTCTCTCTCTCTCTCTCTCTCTCTCTCTCTCTCTCTCTCTCTCTCTCTCTCTCTCTCTCTCTACTGTGCAAAAATTGAGAATGAGATCTCCCTTTGCTTCCGAGGGTCTTAAACCCTTGTTGGACTTAATATTCCCACCATAACACTTCATATCAAGAAACAAATTTGGGCTTGAAATGTTTTAACAATTACTCATCGAGTTATCATATAAGTGACTGCGTGTAATTTTTTCCATTTCGCAATCCGACACGAGGAGACGCCTCAATGTTCCCAGCCAATAAGAAGCAAAGACGTCTCATAAATAATATTATGACGGCTTGATCATAAATTTTCTAGCATTATATTTGATTTAGTATTCCTGATTCCATTTAATGCATCAAAGTTTGCATTGATTTTGTAACCGCAACACAAATCGCAAAAGCCTTAATCGATAGACAAAGAACATGCAAGAATGAGCATGATATTAAGTAAGTTATCAAAGAGTATGACCTGACTTTATAAACTAAATAAGTCATGAGGTAACTCAGCAAAAAACCACTAGATGAAGTTGTTTTGAAGAATTTGAAAAAATAGGCAAAAATTTATGACTTTTTTACATCTAGAGGTAGAGAAAGCATTTAAAAATCATCCACATGCTACTATCCAATGCATTTTTTTATAAAGCTTACTTAGCTCTTGACAAATAGCCAAAAGAATGAGTCGACTGCATGCTCCCCCCCATGGCTATAAATATACCCCCTCTCCTTCACAAAGAAAGCAAGAAGGAAGACCTCCTGATGATGGAAAATTTTCTCTACTTATCTTTTCCATTCTAGCTTGAGCATTGAAGGAGGAAAATACCTCTCTTCTACCTCATTTCCATTTTCTCTACCCGCTATTATGCCTTCCTCCCATATAGCTTGATAGCTAAGCAACACGTTAGCAAAAAAAATTTGGATGACCACCAACTCTCCCTGAACTACCACATCAGTTTCGCTTGACATCTATGGCTCCACGAGGTTGCAAAAATTCAAGAAGCCCATTTGAAGCAAGAGAAGCAAGAAACGTGGTCGATGGAGAAAATGGTGCAATAGAAATTGGTGAAACCCCCATTATAGCAAACCTAAGAGAGGAAACATATTGTCACTTTGGAAAAATAATAATGTTTTATAATCTTATCACTATATTTGACTTTAAATGAGTATAAACTCATTTTAAAGAAAATGTATATGAACTCCCGCTTAGGAAAATAGCCTAAATAATATAATAATTAACTATTCAATGAAAGGACTCTTTCATTTGAAAAATGATTATATACTTGTCATTAAGAAAATAGCTTAATTATGGTTTATTTTGTGGTATTTATTGTTATTTCATTAATGATGCAAGTGATCATAATATCAAAAAAAGGTAGATAGTGTTAGGGAAGTGAATATTTATAATTTTTTCATGAAAGTGACTATCTCTATTTCATCTTACTAATGATAAATAGATGCATATGATTTTTATAATAATTTATAATAATTTATTTAGATAATATCATGAAATAGTCAATGTATTAAATCAACAAAAAATTGCATAGGAAAATATATACTAGACGCGCATAAATTAGGTGCATGGAAATATAACTCGATGTCTGAAAGATGAAAGAAAATTTGCATTTATGATTTTTGCATTACCTAGAATAAAGTTTTCAAAAAAACAATGAGCATTGCACTAAAGATATAGCTAAATGAAAATTGATCTTTCTAGATAACATTGAAAGTTCGGACATCATTGGTTAAACCATGGAATATGAGTAGAATAAAATAAAAATTATTTTGTTACTAAAAGCACACGCAATGTTAATATGAATGATTATATTAGCAAGATCCACTACAAGGAAACAAAGCAATAGCGACGCCGAGTAGCGACGCAAAATAGCGGTATTGCTATTAGCGTCGCAAATGCGATGCAAATAGTAATGCAAATAGCGACGCCCCACAGATAAAAAAAGCAGGCCGAAACCTGAGCGCGTTTCATTTCACGCATTCGTGAAAGTTTTCGAGAGGGAGAGCGAGAGAGAGAGCGACCGTTTTGCATAGAGGGTGAGAGAGAGAGAGAAAGAAGGCTTGTCATCGCTGCCATCGCCGCCGCCGCCATCGTTCGCGAAGGAGAGGAGGAGCCACCATCGCGAAGAGGAGCCGCCAAACCCTCCTGCAAATCTTTACAGTGAGTCCATTCTCTCTCTCTTTTACTTTTTTAGGGTTTAATTTGTGTATATTGAGAGAGGGAGAGGAAATGAGAGAGAAAGAGAGGGAGAGGGAGAAAAGGGAGAGGGAGGGAGAGAAAGAGAAAGAGAAAGAGAAAGAGAGGGAGAGGGAGAGGGAGAAAGAGAAAGAGAGGGAGGGGGAGGGGGAGGAAATGAGAGAGGAAGAGGGAGGGAGAGTGCATTCTCTCTCTCTTTTACTTTTTTTTATATAATTTGTGTATATTGAGAGAGGGAGAGGGAGAGGGAGAGGGAGAGGGAGAGGGAGAGGGAGGGAGGGAGAGAGAGAGAGAGAAAGAGAGGGAGAGGGAGAGGGAGAGGGAGAGGGAGGAAATGAGAGAGGGCGAGGGAGGGAGAGAGAGAGAGAGAGAGAGAGGGAAAGAGAGGGAGGGGGAGGGGGAGGGAGGGAGAGAGAAAGAGAGGGGGAGGGAGAGGGAGAGGGAGAGGGAGAGGAAATGAGAGAGGGAGAGAGAGAGGGTGAGAGAGGGAGGGAGAGAGAAAGAGAGGGAGAGGGGGAGGAAATGGGAAAGGAAGAGGGAGGGAGAGGGAGAGAAAGAGAGGGGGAGAGGGAGAGAGAGAGAAAGAGAGGGAGAGGGAGAGGGGGAGGAAATGGGAAAGGAAGAGGGAGGGAGAGAGAGAGAGAGAGGGGGAGGGAGAGGAAATGAGAGAGGGAGAGGGAGACATTAAACATAATAGGGAAATGAGAGAGGGAGAAGAAATGAGAGAAGGAGAGGAAGAGAGAAAAAGGAAATAAGAGAGGGAGAGGAGAGAGAAAAAATGAGAGAATAAGAGGAGACAGAAAAAGAGAGAAAAGATGTTAAACATAATAGGAAAAGAGAGAAAGAGAGGGTGTGGGTGTGGGTGAGGGTGAGGGTGAGGGAGGGAGAGGAAATGAGAGAGGGAGAGGAAGAGAGAAAAGGAAATGAGAGAGGGAGAGGAGAGAGAAAAAGAGAGAAAAATCATTAAACCTAATGGGGAAAGAGAGAAAGAGAGGATCAGGGTGAGGGAGGGAGAGGAAATGAGAGAGGGAGAGAAAGAGAGAAAAGGAAATGAGAGAGGGAGAGGAGAGAGAAAAAGAGAAAAAAAATCATTAAACCTAATAGAGAAAGAGAGAAAGAGAGGGTGAGGGTGAGGGAGGGAGAGGAAATGAGAGAGGGAGAGAAAGAGAGAAAGGGAAATGAGAGAGAGAGGAGAGAGAAAAATCATTAAACCTAATAGGGAAAGAGAGAAAGAGAGGGTCAGGGTGAGGGAGGGAGAGGAAATGAGAGAGGGAAAGAAAGAGAGAAAAATAAATGAGAGAGGGAGAGGAGAGAGAAAAAATGTGAGAGAGAGAGAGAGAGGAGAGAGGGAAAGGAGAGAGAAAAAGAGAAAAAAATCATTAAACCTAATAGAGAAAGAGAGAAAGAGAGGGTGAGGGTGAGAGAGGGAGAGAAAATGAGAGAGGGAGAGAAAGAGAGAAAGGGAAATGAGAGAGGGAGAGGAGAGAGAAAAGGAGAGAAAAATCATTAAACCTAATAGGGAAAGAGAGACACAGAGAGTCAGGGTGAGGGAGGGAGAGGAAATGAGAGAGGGAGAGAAAGAGAGAAAAGTAAATAGGACCTTACAAAAAGCTCATCCTAGGCTCATAGGGGTTAGGACAATCCTCAACAAACCTAAGGGATATATGGCTAGAGAGTGCCTCCTAGCATAATGTTCTTCTTGCAAAGAGATCTCTCATGCATGGGGCTTGTCCTAGCCTCCACCATGCAAATATACAACGAAGGCAATTAGCCTATCAGTATGAAAAACATTCATTTTTCATAACGTAATCCCAAAAATAACTTTGGATATTCCATAAAAATCAATCTCTTCTTAAAAATACAAATACAAAAAACTAAAACAGCATCATTCATATGCTTCGCAGAACTAAAACAGCATCACCAGAAGGTCTCTTAGAAAACTCATCTTCAACTATCAATTTTAATTAATAAATATAATATAAAATCACTTGCAAGGAAGGACACTCTTTTATCATTAACCCTCTTTCTTCCTTAGAATAGTCTTAGGAACAAATTTCTGCTCTAACAAGCACATATTTGAGCATAATAAATAATTTTTTGGTTTATTCCATGAGTATAGTATATATGCAACCATCAAGCTAGAGATCATGCTTTGGTATCTCTGGAGATCCCAATCTCATGCCCTCATAGAGATTGTAGTGTGTGCAATAGTGTGGAGAGAAGATGGGTGAGTTGTAAATGGTAAAGGAGAATTCTATTGATGATGGAGAGAAGATGAGGTGAATCGCCAATCCTATTCTTAGTGAGTGCAACCTACCCATAGTCATGGTCATCCTGGTCATGGTCATGGTCGTGGATGTGGTCGTGGTCGTGATCGTCGTAGTCGTAGTCGTAGTCATAGTCGTAGTCGTGGTCGTGGTCGTTGTGGTCGTAGTCGTAGTCGTGGTCGTGGTCATGGTCATGGTCGTGCTCATCGTAATCGTGATCATGGTCATGGGTCGTGATTGTGGTCGTCGTAGTCATAGTCGTAGTCGTGGTCGTGGTCGTGGTTGTGGTCGTGGTCATGGCCGTGGCCGTAGTCGTAGTCGTAGTCGTGGTCGTGGTCGTGGTCGTGGTCGTGGTCGTGGTCGTGGTCGTGGTCGTAGTTGTAGTCATAGTTGTGATCGTGGTGGTGGTCGTGGTCATAGTCGTAGCCATGGTCGTGGTCATGGTCATAGTCATAGTCGTAGTCATGGTCATAGTTGTCGTGGTGGTCATGGTCGTGGTCATAGTCGTGGTCGTGGTCATAGTTGTGGTCATGGTCATAGTAGTAGTCGTGGTCGTGGTTGTGGTCGTAGTCGTAACGTAGAAAAAGAGAGAGAGATGGAAGGAGAGGATAACTTAGAAAGAAAAAAAAAGAGAGAGATGGAAGGAGAGGATAACAATTTAAGAAAAAAAAAGAATGATAACAAAAACAAATTGTTTGTTGCAATGTAGACAAAATGGAAAACGATGAAGGTCCTATTGTTCAAGATCGCGAGGCATATCTTAATCAGCATGTCCCATGTCCTTGCTCTCAATGCAAGCTGGCAATTAGACGAAAACGTCGATTGTCTATAGAACACATACGAGATTTGGCGAGTTGCAATCTGAGATCATTCATCAGGCGATTGCGGATTTTCAGCAAACGGTAAGAAAAGTTAATATCAATCATTCATTGTACTCGCAAGCTAATTGAATACCATATACAATAAGATTGGGTTTGGCTAGAAAATTTTCTATCCAGGGAAGTGATGTCTCGTTCCAAGGAGGAGTGCACCCTTTGCGGCCAATTAGAAAAGTTCGTGGACATGCGATGGATGGAGTGCATGAGCCAATCCACCACTTGCAAGGTCAATCTATACTGTCAATGCCAGAGGAGACAGGTAACCTTCCAGACCTACCTATAATCTTGGAGCTTGAGATGGAGGCAATGATCGATGTATTGATTCCCATGGATGTTGAGACTTCTGATCCGCTTAGAGAGGAAGCATCCATACCATTATATGATGGGTGTCGAGTATCTCGCCTGAAGACACTGCTTGCACTTTTAAGTGTGCAAGCAAAATACGGGTGGAGTGATGTGAGTGTAACCGAGTTGTTCAGGTACCTTGTACATACGCTTCGTTGATTTTTTTTTCGGCACTATTATTAAAAACATTTGTGATTTTTCAAGGTGCTTATGATTTTTTTCAGGTTATAACACAATATTAGTGAGTTTGGGAATCTCCCAATTCCCATTTTTTGAATACTAAAAATGTGGCACCCGGATAATGTGCTCATAAGTTTCTCAAAACCATATGATGTCACCTATCATTTGAAATCGCTTGAAAAAAGGAATCTATTGAGCTATAGAGCGCTTGATTTGGAGTGATAGTGTTCGAGTTATGATAAATCCAAAGATTTGACCATGTGTCCCAAACTTATGGGAAATTCCTATATTCCCCAATATGGTGTTTTATTGAAATATCATATATTACCACCTACAAATACCATGCCTGAGTCTCGTGATGATGCACGACATGTTTTACGAAAGCTTGGCATGGACTACAACAACATCCATGCATGTATCAATGATTGCATACTGTTTCGAGGAGAATACGAGACTATGGAGACATGTCCAAACTGTGGTGCTCACAGGTATCGACAAGACTTGCAAGGGCAAACCATCCCTTAAAAAGTTCTCAGACACTTTCCGCTTATCCCCCGCATAAACCACATGTTTCGTATGTCCGGCATAGCAAGCTTGACAACGTGGCATGCGCAGAGTAGGTCCACGGATGGAGTTCAATGAATATCAGCGGATTCACGCGCATGGGGCCACATTAACTCTACCTTCCCAGGCTTTGCCCGAGAGCCAAGGAATCTTTAGCTCGGTCTTGCAATGGATGGTGTGAATCCATTCGGTCTGTGCTCAACTTCTTATAGTGTGTGGCCTATAGTCCTTGTCAACTACAATATCCCTCCATGGCTTTCTACGAAGAAAGGACATCTCATCCTTAGCTTACTCATCCCCGGCTACTACAAAGTCAAAAATATGGACATGTATCTTCGTCCATTAGTTGATGAGCTTAAGATTTTGTGGGAGGAGGGGGTCACCATGCAAGATATGAGCAAGTGCGATAGTCAGCGATCTGCCAATATTAGAGCCATTCTCATGTGGACAATGCATGACTTTCCAGGATTCGGAGAGTGCTCAGGTGAACAGGCCTCCATTCTCGTTGGTAATATCTATATTTTATCTCGTTTAAGCTTGTATTCACTGGGTCGCGGTGTTGAAACACGTCTCGTTACCTCAGGTTATCATGTATGTCCATTGTGCGGGCCACAGTTAGACTCCCGAAGGTCACAAACCATGAAGAAGATGGTATATCAAGGACACACTGCTTTCTTTCCAGAGGATCATGAACTCAGGGAAGGTTTTCTTGGATGACCTCCAACATGTATGAACGCCGCAAGCTGGTACGAGATGAAAATGGTCCACGTGGAGTCACATCCAAACGGAATGCAGCGGTTCTCAATTTTCTACGAGTTGCCATATTGGACCCACTTATAGGTCAACCACTTGTTGGATCCCATGCATATTTTCAAGAATGTGGGCAGCTTGCTATGGGACCACATCACAGGAAAGAGAGACACTATAGGGGCACGAATGGATTTGAAGGAGGTAGATAAGATGGAGGCTCTTTGGCCCGCAGTCGAGTGCTGATGGTCGTGTGCAACTACCTCGCACTCCTTGGGTTTTGTCCACTAAAGAAGAGCACATTGTGAAGCAAGTAGTCAAGTCTATCTGCACTCCGATGGGTATGATGCGTTCTCTCAGGTCTGCATTTTCTAAAGACGACCAATTATCAAGGCTAAAATCCCATGACTGGCATAAGATATGTCAAATTTGTACTACGAATGGATTGTAATTGGCGTGCGCATTTTGCTATTTGGAGTGTAGCCATTATTCATAATGTTTTCTCATTTGTGACAGTTTGTACTACAGATCGCGATCGCAGGATGTCTTACTCCAGAAATAGGCGAGGCCATTTACAGGTTGTTGACTTTGGTGCAATGGATCTCATAGAATGAGATTAAGGCGTCCTCTATTGAATTCGAGAGGCGGGGAGAAATGGAGACAGTCTGTCTCTTTGAGAAATATCTACCCACCAACATGCTCAAGATACAAATCCACCTTCTTGTGCATCTTGTAGATGAAGTGGAGATTACTGGACCTATCCATACGTGATGGATATTCTTCTTGGAGCGCTTCATGAAAACCCTAAAAGGCTTTGTGTGACAACGAGCTCGGCCAGAAGGTAGCATGGCTGAAGGTTGGTTGGTGTCTGAGGCACTAGTGCATATTTCACAATGGCTACCAATGGTGGATCCAAACAACAAAATGCCATGGTCGCTGAAGGACAATGATAGACTGACTTGCAGTGTGGTCTTTTTGCCCTTGTTGGCTAGATTGGCCCATTGAGGTTCTAGGGTCTCTGTTTGTCTCTGTTCGGGTATGGGCTTTTGGTTGCTCTTTTGCAAGTGAGAATCCATGCTCGTGTAGAGCCATTACTACACTAGGGTCTAATTTGGAGGACCTGTTACGGCACGCATTTTCACTCCAACCTACTTGGGGGAGGTGCAGAGGGGGCAGAGCCCCCTCTGCAGGGGTCCGGGGGGCAGTCCCCCCGGTCCGCAGGGCTGTTACGGTAAATGCCATACCTGATTTGAAAGACCATTTATAGCCAAATTTTGAACTACTTGCTCTAAGTTTCAGCCCAGCCTTGGCGGCCTTCCCCCTGGTCGAGCCTTGGAGGCCTTCCCCCTGGTCGAGCATTGGAGGCCTTCCCCCTGGCGTATTTTTTCGTTGGACTTCACAAAATTCACCGCGCTGAGCATTGGAGGCCTTCCCCCTGGTCGAGCAGCTCCAGATCCAACCCACTCATGTAGGGGAAGGTGTAGAATTACCTGGGCTGGGCAAATATCTCTCGGATGGCAAGATCGAAGCGGATCCACTCAAGGAAGCTTTCTTCCTCTCTCCTACTCTCCTGAAACCGTGCAATGCACAATGTGGCCTTTCTTGCCACTCTTGGCCCCTTATCACCATGTCCAGGCCTCCACTCACCTCAATATTGCTTCCCTTACTAATATTGAACCCAAAATTTCATTTCTTGCCCTTCTTTTCCCTATTTCAGCCTGTTATACAATAACAGAAAACCCTACTGTTTGCTCCAATGTTTTGCTCCTATCCTTCCTAAATGCAAGAAAAATTTATAAGAAAAATACCTATACTACTCCATCATGCTTTCCCAAGTCCAAAACAACAAAAACCTACTTGTTAAGGAGATCGAATACCTCTTCAAACTCCCTCGCTTCCTACCTATCTACCTCAAGCACTGGTTCAGGGAAAACCCTACTTCGATGCTCGATTCGAAGTGCGCAAGTGCTCAAGGCTTGAATCCATTGGTCCCGGTAACTGAACCAAAATGTGGGAGGTTTCGCTCAACCGCCAAGACCCACGGACCGCTTATTGTTTCAAGCGTTCCACGCCGAACACTAATGGCTACCTCTCACATAGCCAACACGCCATCCATATCTACGGGTGTAGTGAGCTTACCTCCATGCTGATCGAGTTACATTCTCTCTCACGCACTCTGGTAGCTCCACGATCAAGGTGCAAGCTTCAAGCAAGCTCTATCCTTAAGCTCGATGCTCTAAGCTCCATTTCCGCGAGCAAGACAAGAGAAGAGAAGAGAAGAGAATAAGAGAGGAGAAGATGGAGAGCTTCTCCTCCCCGGTCCCTCACCCTCACACACTCACTCCTTCACACTCTCACACTCCCTCTCTCAAGCACAAGCTCAAGCAAGCAAGAACAAGAAGAAGAAGAAGAAGAGGAGAGCCACTTTTGGCCACACGCAAGAATGAGCTTCTCATTCACTTTTCAACTTTATATACAAAACCCTAAATCTCTTTTGGGTGGTCATCCCCTTATCCCCTTTTTACATGGCCGACCGTGGCCTAGGCCCTTTTACCCATTGTCCTTCTATCTTCCTAGCTTCCTTTCCACCGCTCGTCTAGATTTACAAATTGCACGGGTGAGAACCCGGCACTCCTTAAATTAAATCATGATGCGCTTGCGATCTTTTACAAAAGTATTGACTTGCGCTTTTCCTTGTGCACCTTTTTCCTTATTTAGGACTTTTTTGTGCTTCTCGTATTTCTAGATTTTTCTTGTCACGCCTTCGCCTTCCGTTTCACTTTGCCTTGGCCTTTATCTTCTGCTTTAGCTTTTCCAAATTTTCCACCTTATTCGTTTGATGGTTAACATTAACAATAGGGAAGGCGGAATAGATTTGAGATAAGAGAGCATAAGAGAAGATGGCTTAGTCAAAAACCGAGACAAGGTAATCGAGCTAACTTCCTCCCTCACAGCCTCTCAGGGTAATCCCTCTCTCTCTCTCTCAAGCTCCTTCTCGTAGCCTCTTGGAGGGGTATCCTTCTACCTCTCTCTCTCTACCTCTCTCTCGCAGCCTTTCGGGGTCTCCTTGCATCTCCGTAACTGCTCCCCATGCCTCTTATTTATAGTGAATTGGAGAAGAAGGGTTGTGGCTGAGAAGTGGAGCTCTTTGTGGAGGGGATTTTGGAAAATCAGTGATCTCATGCTCAAATCATAAATCTCATGGTTCCATTGGCTCCGAAAGGGGGGTAAAACTTCAAAACACTTTGTTAGAAATCTTTCAGTTCACTCCTTCTTCCCCCCATTCGAAGTGTTGTTTTTTGTCTGTAGACTGTGATCGCGGCGTGCACGATTTTGTCAATCTCTCTCTTTTTTTTTCTTTTTATAAAATATCCAAAACTAACTAAAACATCACTTGCCTTTTTCTTTTTAAATGACATCCATTTCTAGAAATCTCCTTATCTTTTTAGGATAATATCTAAAATATCTAAAATATACTAGTCTTGTCCATATATCTAATATTTTTAGACCATCCATACTATACACATTAACACTAGTGATTAATATAGCTCATAACTCTTGTTCACATTGTAATTTTCGTGAATTGTAGCTATGGTCCTTGTCAATCCAAGAAAAATGTCAGATTATGAATCTTCATTTTATTTATTTATTTATTTTTAATGTTAGTTAATTTTTTCTTTAGTTAGTAATATCACTAACTTATTAATTGACTAACTAACTTTTGAACTAACCAACCAACTTTTATTGCATGGAAATATTATAGTGACCATGTGAGGATCATAATGACCATTGACAAGCTAAGTGTAAATGTGCGAATCCATCGAACTAGGCAGTCCATCTTCAATGTCTACATGTGTTGAACTTGCCATCTCAATAGCTCCAAGTTACACTACACAACCACATTTCACTGCGTAAGATAGCTGAACACACCCCTTAGGGAAAGCACAATAATATACAAGTACATGGAGAAACATCAATGTTAGCAGTCCACATCTTTCTTGTTTCATTTACAATAGCCACACTCCTCCCCCTTGTCACACCTAGTAAAAACTTACCATCTTCACATTTCCTTCATCACCATCTAAGAACCTACCAAAACCTTTGCACCAACCATCTCAACATCTCTTACTAGTTGCACCATGCAAAAGTGCCATGGGACTAGTACTCGTCTACATAGGAGACATGTTAAAGATAAAGAACATGGAGAAGGAGAAGGAGAAAACATGAAGAAAAAAAGACCTTGAAGGTGTCAAGATTGTGGGAGAGAAGGAAGGAGTCTCACTTGTAGCTTTCTTGCTTGCACAATGGGGGAATACACACAAAGGTGGAGGCTGATAACAGTTTTCCTCTTCTTAGTTGTGTAAGCCAAAAAAGAACTCTAGTACATAGAAATAGAAGAACCCTATATATGGGTCTCAAACCAAACTCAAGTAACTAAGGTGGCATACTAACTGAGCCAACGAACTAGAGTAGATAAGGATAACTGTCATCTAGCTATTATTCATGGGCAATGTACCAACCGCATCTGCAACACTAACAAGTCGGTGACATAAATGCACAATGGTCACCCTGGCATATCACGAGTGGAACTCAATATCTCAACACTCCCCCTCGAGCTCAATCCCAATTCCTGCACACCAAGCAGGTCTCTGAACTTGCGCAGCCTCTCTACGCCCAATGCCTTCATGAATATGTCAGCTACTTGATCCTCTATGCTGACATAAACTAGATCAATAAGACCTAGTAAAACCCTCTCCCGCACATAGTGATAATGCACCTCAATGTGCTTTGTTCTAGCATGATAGACTGGGTTATTTGCCAAGTGTATACTACTCATGTTGTCACAATAAATGACAATTGGCCCATCTGTAGGGCTGATGCATATCATAAAGTAGCTTATGCAACCAAGCTATCTCACATGCAGCCATTGCTACGCCCCTGTGCTCAGCCTCTGTGCTTGACAAGGCAACTGTCGACTGTTTCTTACTGCTCCAAGTGACTGCAGCACTCCCAAAAGAGAACGCATATCCACTAGTAGATCATCTATCAGAAATACTACCAGTTCAATCATAAAGTAGTCCATACTGCAATGTGGACTTCACAAACCTGAGTATGCGTCTAGCTGCATCCAAATGCGGTTTCCTTGGAGCCTGCATAAGCTGACTTACCAATCCAACAGCATAGCTCAAATCTGGCCTGGTAATAGTCATATAAATCAAACTTCCTACTATGCCTCTGTACATAGTAGGGTCTTCCAAAAGCTCACCTGCATCTGCGCTCAGCTTCACATTCTGCTCCAAAGGAACTGAAATAGGCTTACAGCCTATCATCCCATATTTGGACATCATGTCCAATCCATACTGCCTCTGCAAGATCCGTATCCCACTTGGTGATCTAATCACCTCAATGCCCAAGAAATAACGCAGCTCTCCCAAATCCTTCATCTCAAAGTTCTGCTTCAATTGCATTTTCACATGAAGGATATCTTCATCACTGTCACCTGTCATAATCAAATCATCAACATAAATGACAAGTAGCATAATACCTTTCTCTGTTTTTCTCACATAAAGTGAAAAATATTCCTTGGAAATCTGAAAGCCAATAGTGACAAGATATTGTCCTATCTTGTCAGACCATGCTCTAAGTGCTTGTCAGACCATGCTCTAAGGCTTTCTTCAACCTGCAAACAAACTCAAGATGAACAGCATGCACATAAACTGGTGGCTGCTCCATATAGACCTCTTCTTGCAAATCACCATGCAAGAAGGCATTCTTTACATCCATCTGATGTAAAGACCATCCCTTTGATGCAACCATAGCAATGACTGCTCTTACGGTTGCCATCCTTGCAACCGGACTGAATGTTTCTTCATAATCAATGCCATATGTTTGTGCATACCCCTTGACTACTAATCTTGCCTTGTATCTATTCACAGAACCATCTGCATTGTGTTTCACTTTATAAACCCACTTACAACCAATTGCATGCTTATCTTTAGGCAAAGGTACCAATTCCCATGTAGCATTTGCTTCCAAGGCATCCATTTCTTCATCCATGGCTTTCTCCCATTTTTCTTTTCCCATGGCTTGCTCAAAAGAAGTGGGTTCTGGTTCCTGTATCACTTTGACCATATATGCATAGTGAATGGCTATAAATCCATCATATTTCAGCCTATCCACAGGATACCTAGCTCTGGTAGACCTGCACAAAGTAGGTTCACTCCCAAGTGCTCTCAAAACATCCCTGTTCTTCCTTACTCTAGGTGTAACAATAGAAGGAATACCCAACTTATCATCAATGCTCTGTTCTGAGCCACTAGATTCACCATCCACATAAGAGTGACCTGCATTCACATCAAACATGTGCTGATCTACCTTCTCTTTTCCTTTTCGTGATACTTGCATACCACTATCTGCATTGCTTTGAGAAGATTCTCCTGATCTCAATCTTCCTGTCCATGGCAAAGAATGTGAACCACTGCTAGAGGACGCTCCAGGTCCACTAATATCTTGTGACTGCTGCTGTGAATTCTGTGCAGCATTACCATTTTGTGCATCTACATTATCAATCACATTTACTGGTTTATACCAGCTACTCATCTCATCAAAAACATCTCTTCTCACTGTAAACTTACGAGTAGAAGGGTTATAGCATCTATACCCTTTCTGCTGCAAAGAGTAACCAATAAAGATGCACTTCTCACCTTTTGGATCCAACTTGGATCTCAACTCATCTAGCACATGAACATAGGCAATGCAACAAAAAATTTTCAAATGAAAAATATATGGTTTCCTACCAGTATACCTCTCCTCTGGAGTGATCCCATGTATTGCTGCAGTGGGAGTCCTGTTCATTATGTAGACTACTGTAGCAACTGCCTCAGCCCAATAAAAATCTGGCAGGTCTTTTTCATTGAGCATGGCACAAGATACCTCTTCACTATGCCTGTTTTTCCTTTCTGCAATTCCATTTTGTTGTGGGGTATAACTGCATGAATATTGCTGCTTTATGCCATGCTCCTACAGGAACCTTGCAAACTCATTTGAGAGGTACTCTCCCCCTCCATCTGACCTTAGGCATTTTATTTGCAGGTCTGTTTCTTTTTCAACCATAGCTTTAAGAGTTTTGAAATGCCCAAAAACTTCACTTTTCTTTTTCATAAAATACACCCAACTTTTTTTGCTATAGTCATTAATAAAAGTTATAAAATAATGACAGCCTCCAAGAGATGTAGCTTTAGCAGTACACACATCAGAGTGGATTAATTCCAATGGCTTCTTACTCTCTTGAACATGTCTAGGAAATGGTTTCCTTGCCTGTTTTCCAAACTGACAGGCTTCACATACCTTATGCATTTCTACAACCTTGAATTTAGGCAATCCTGCAACAATATTTTGGGCTTGCATTGATTTAAGTTGTTGTATATTAACATGACCAATGTGTTTATGCCAGATATCAATATCTACAACTACACCGGTCCCATATGCAAACATTGTTGCACTCAATTCAGGCATGTCTGCATCCAACGTAAACATTATGTCCTTCTTCTTTCCTTTTGCTATCAAGCGATCTTTATTTTTCATATCCTCAACAAAGCATCCATGAGAATTAAATCTGACCTGCAAGCCCTGCTCAACCATTTGACCAACAGAAACTAGGTTCTTGGTGATATTCGGGACATGAAATACATCTGACAGGTATTTCTTTTTCCCATCCTGCATAGACAAAGGAATTTTTCCAATTTGCACAATAGGATGTGTAGTATCATCACCAGTCTCCACAAATCCTGGTTTTTTCATTTTCCTTGCATCCTGCATCCATTCTGCATGACCTGTCATGTGGTTTGATGCACCTGAATCAACATACCACACATCGTTGCTTTCTTCTACACTTGTCACAGAATTGGTCATGTGCTGCACCATAAACAAATGCTCATTTCTGTCATCACCCTGTCTACTAGAAAATGCATAATTTTCTTGTTGCAATTTTCCATTCATGATGTCATTCTGCTTTTTATAGCAGTCTTTAGCCATATGACCCATTTTACCACAGTAGTAGCATTCAATATTGATGTTTGCATTTTGGCCTCTTTGCCATCCACCACGACCTCTTTGGCTCCCCCTGCCTCTAGAGTTACCACGTCCTCCTCCATAGGACTGGTTTTCTTGAGTTTGCTGCATATTCTGATTTCTACCACGGCCTCCAGATCGGCCTCCTCTACCTCTGCCTCTACCTCTTCCAGCATTTGAGTAGAAGACAGTTTCTTTTGAAGTTCCTCTTGAAGAAGATGCACCACCATTTCTCTGCTCCTCAGAAATTAGAAGAGCAATCAACTCCTCAAAATCAGGAAATCTTTCACGGACGGAAATGGATGTTCGAAACTGTGCATAATCCTTTCCTAGACCATTCAAGGGTCACAGAAACTAAATCATCATCTTCCACTGGCGACCCAATGGAAGCAAGTGCATCTGCAATCTTCTTCACCTTCATGTGGTAGTCATTGATGCTCATACTTTCTCTTTGCACATTGTGCAACTCTTGCTTGAGCTGCATTTTCCTGGCTTGCGTATTTGTGCTATACATTTTTGACAAAGTATCCCATGCCTCCTTTGGCATACTTGCATCTTGAATATGCACAATCATAGAGTCTAAAATGCTGATAGACAGCCACTACATAACTTTCCTGGCTCTCTCATGCCATGCTTTAAATGCATGCATTTGCTATTAATTGGGAACATCAGGAAGAACTGGTTCTTCTTCATTTCGTGCAATGAATTCCCAATATCCTTTTTCCATAAGGAAATTCGTCATTCTGAACTTCCATGCTTGGAAGTTATTCTTGTCAAGCTTTTCAGTGACAATCTGTGAAAGAGAATCAGACGCCATTACAGAATACTGCAAAAAATTCTATCACTGCAAAGAACACAGCTTTAGCCTCACAAGGGCAAATCTGCAAAACTGACGAAAGTGGTAATTGACCACACAGTCACTTCCTTGTGATGATTTTGCATCAATAGGCAACAAGGATGATTCTGAAACTCCCAATGTCTCTGTGCACAGGCATACGATGCAATTTCTATAGTAACTTTTCACCAACCTGTAGAACAATGGTCGCACAGCATAAAACAGGGCCTTTTCCTGAGTGCTTGCAGAAAACTTTCGCCTCCAAAACAGGCCCCAAAATGGCCTCAAATCAAAAAAACAGAGCAACCAATGGCTAAAGCCCTCAGCCGCAGCATATACTGCCCTCTTGCTACACTACAAAGGGCGTCTCAATCTGAGACAATGCACTCTTGCACTTTCCGGCTGTGCTACCTGCAGAGACTTGCTCCCAAAATAGAAAAATGAAAGCAACACTGGTCCTCTTACCAGAACACCGCGAGCTTGGTTTGCTTTCTTGCTTTCTTGCTTGCACAATGGGGGAATACACACAAAGGTGGAGGTTGAAAACAGTTTTCCTCTTCTTAGTTGTGTAAGCCAAAAAAGAACTCTAGTACATAGAAATAGAAGAACCCTATATATGGGTCTCAAACCAAACTCAACTAACTAAGGTGGCATACTAACTGAGCCAATGAACTAGAGTAGATAAGGATGTTAGATATGATCAATGCCCCACCCTCATTAGGTACTACCAATGATCCATGGTGCTCAAAGTTGTAAGGCCCCCATTATGAGGAGAAGCCAAGTGTGAGCCCGGACATTGGTGGAGTCCTGACTTGTATATCAGATGAGGTCTATGTGACCGGATGGCAAAAAGGTGACCATTGTGGGTCTAATCTTTGGGTTAGACAGAGTGGTTAAGCTGGTAGCAACTCGAGGCACATTGCATTGAGTTGCGTAGTAAGGGAGTTAAAAGGGGCCCCTATTGTGGGGTCCGAGGGCCGCGGAAGCGGCCCCTGGCTGGTGGGTCCCAGGGGGGCCAGCGGCCCCCCTGGCGGGGGTCCGGGGCCAGCGCCCCCGGCCCGATGGTAAAGGGAATATTCCCTGGCCGACTAGTGGAGGCTCATATGGTAGGTCGATCAATAGGCCGACCTAACGACCTTCGCGGGCTATAAAAGCTAAACCCCTTCACAGCCATCATACACTCATCTTTCACCCAGTCAGAGTTGTTGTTCCAGCTAGCCTTAAGCTCTTCGCCTATCTTCTGTCTAGATCGCCATCTAAGCTTCGTTTAGTGGAAGCGCACGGGTGGACAGAGCCATCTTTGTATTAGTTGTTTGGAGTTAAAGAATTTTACTGATTCTCCTCTTATCTATTGTGTACTCTCTATCTCTTTCTCAGATTCTGTTCGCTGCGCCGTGTAATATTTTACAAAGGATAGCTGTCATCTAGCTATTATTCATGGGCGGTGTACCAACCGCATTTGCAACAACTGACAAGTCGGTGACATAAATGCACAACGGTCACCTTGGCATATCACGAGTGGAGCTTGATATCTCAACAGAAGGCCCCCCACACTCTTTTTAATAAGAATATCTAGGGAAAAGTCATTGTATGGAATGTTGTAACAAGAATTGGGCTCCCTCCCATGCACATTGTACCCACAATTGATAACCACCATAGCCTAGGCATGTGCAACTTGTTAGTAATCTACTAGTCTAAGTGTTTGCAAGAAGAAAGATAGGTCACTAGGCCAAAAAGTGGGTTGGATACCCAAGGGGGATGGAGAGATCCTAACCCTAAGTTTGTGTGTGTTAATTTTTGGGCTTGCCATCTTTCTTTTTGTCATTGAGAAAGAGAGAGTGAGAGGTTGGTTGTGAGCTAAGAGAGTGTGAGTGTGAGTCTAAGAGATAAGTGTGTGAAGCCTTCTTCTTCTTCTCTAGCACTCTGTCATGCCTTATACATGCTCTCCTCATGTATGACAAAGGTTGTAGAGGGTTGATAAATATGGAAGTGCATGGTGGATCATGGAGCTAGCAACATGCATTCTTCATGTTTAGAGGAGTGCCATGCATGCTCACTACAAATAGATTGTAGAATTTGTTGTGTGTGAGATACTAGGTTAGAACTAGTTATTACCAACTTTCATAGTCAAAGCTCCCAAAATAATGGGAGTGTTTCCTAAGTCCCAAAAGTTGATCGTGTAATACCCAAAAATGTTGCCTCCCTTAGCTACTTATTAGGATTGACTTTATGTTTAGCTTTATTTTTCTTCTATTGAGGAGATGCATGTGTATGGTGTGACAAAGGTGGTCTTGTAGGTGGTTTGGGGAGCCAAAACCAATGATTTCTTCATAGAACTCTTAATAAGTAGGAGGGATCATGAAACCCATCACTACGTACTAGCCCTTTGTTGATGTCCTTTCTAATGAGATTTGGACTTTTTCATGGTTCCCTATGAGTTTCGTAAGTTTGTTTTCTATTTACTCTCTAAATTTTTCATTTGAAGAATGATCGTGCTAATAGGTTCTCTCTATTCATTTGTGCTCGAAGCAACTCCTCAAACAAGTTTTTTCCTACTTCTCTCACTAACTAGTATCTCTTTTGATCGAACCCTTGAGGAGGACTAGCAAGATCATCCTTGTTGAAAGCTGTAATTATCCTCACATTCAATAGTGTCAAATGTATTCCTTGGACTATATATATCAACCTCGCATTTTGTTGCTTGCTTGAAAGCTCTATCAAGTAGTACTTCCTTTCCTATGTCCTAAAGATTTGGGAGTACATGGAATAAGATGGGAAAACTTTTAGCCTCAATAATTGTGAGGATTCTACATTTTGAGAGAATATGATTTTTCCCCATAGGGGTTGAGGATTGTATTGAGAGGTCACAATATTTAGTTATGCTCCTTCCTTGATAAGGGTATCAATGTTAACCTCAGTACAAGAAAAAGTGAAAATTTTGGAAAAGTGCAAGTCGGGAGCTGAAAGAGGTGGCCTAGAAGGAGATCAAACAAAAGGAAGAAGCAAGAAGGGAAACAGTCGAAAGTGCAAGGGTGGCCTCAAAAGCTAAGTCAAAGGAAAAATCACATTTTTAAATGCAAGGAGCCCCTAAAACTTATGTAAAAGAGTGCCAGGCTCCTCTTGTCCAAATTGTAAGGGTATACGAGTAGTAGAAAGAAAACTAGGAAGATAGGAGGACAATAGTAAAGAGGGCCTGCCATGTAGAAAAGGGGATGACTGCCCAAAGGGATAAGGGTTTTGTATATAAACTCAAAAAGTGAATGAGAAGCTCATTCTTTGGTGTGTGGTTAAAGTGGACTCTTCTTCTTCTCTTCTTCTCTCCTTCTTGCTTGCTTGTGTGTGCTTGAGAGAGAGTGTGTGAGAGTGTGAGTGAGTGTGTGAGGGTGAGGGATCAAGGAGAAGAAGCTCTCCATCATCTCCTCTCTTCTTGTCTTCTCTTCTCTTCTCTTGTCTCATGAGCGGCTATGGAGGATGGAGCTTGAAGGTGGAGGCTTGAGTTTGCTTAAGCTTGCATCTCGAATCTTGGAGCTACCAAGTTTCTTGAGGGAGGAGGCTACTCATTCCAGCATCAAGGTAAGCTCACTACACCCCCATAGGATCCAAGGTGCGTGGCTAAGTGAGAGACAGCCATTTGTGCTTGCTTGAAACGCTTGAAAAAATAAGCGGTCCGTGGGTTTTGGCAGTTGAGTGTGAGCACCCTCTACATTTTGGTTCCATTGTTGCAACCAACGGATTCAAGCTTGAGCACTTGCATGTCTCAAATCGAGAAATGGAGTAAGGGTTTCATCCCGAACCGAGAGCTTAAGATAGCTAGGAGATTTAATAGTAAGCCTAGTGACAAGCCCTCAGTACCAGTCTGCATGATGGGTAGGAGCTCACATGGACAACCCAACCCTATCAATGTACGAGTGGTCACTATCACGGAAGTTGAAGATGAAGATGAGGAGGCTGTAGCTCCGGCCTACCTATGCATGACGGCCACTGCCCAACAAACATAAACATTTGATGCATTGATCGATGAGGGAGTTGATTTTAATATCTTGTCTCATGATCATTGGATTCAAATTGGCAGACCACAATTACAGCCCATTAATTGCAAACTCAGCCCATACGAGGGCTAATCATATGCACTTCTGGGAAAGTGCAAGGTTGCTATCTCTATCAAGTTTGAAAGCCTACCAACATGATCTTTTATGTGTTGCCAAATACGAAGGATGCGGATACAAAATTGCTATTCACATGTGCATTTAAGAAGTAGACATTGTGCAATGTCAACTACTAGTCACAATGCATTCATTTAGCCATTGGCAAAGTATGAATAATCACGACTTTCAACAAGTGCAGCACGGCTCCATCAAAGCTTGCAAAGCCATCAGTAGAGCAATCCACCACCAAGCCTAAGGAGGGGGGTTGTGACTTGTCACAACCCGCCAAACCTCAATGCTAGCAAACCGTAGAAATTAGAGCTAAGGCCCAAAAACCATAGCTCAAATGGGTGCCTAAGCACAAAGGCCCACCTCCTAGAAGCAAGCACATACAACCTTGCAATGCTAGAAACTCACACCCAAGAGCTAGGAGACTGTAGAATAGGTGATATAGGCAAAGACGAACAGTGAAACCGTGATGGGTCCCCAAAAACTTGTTTTGCAAGCGCAGGGCTATTACAAGGGCAATGCCTAGATATGGGTGCCTAAGGCCAAAACTGTCAAGGGTACTACTTAAGTGCCACCCTCAAACCATCCATACAATATTGAACAACAATTAAGGAAGCAAGGCCCCAAGAGACCCTCATACCCAATCTTGCAGAGCCAAGAACTAGTAAACATATAGAGCCTAAGATCACTAATCAACTAGCACAACAACAATTCCATTGGCCAAAACTATAGTCAACTCCCATTGACTCAACCACCCCCAAGGAGCCTAGTGACACAACTACTCCTCAAGCTGAGTGTAGCACATCATCTGAGCGGCAAGCCCAACCCATGGTCCCTAAGGATGCCATTACTCCTAAGGACCCACCTGAGGATCGACCACTTGAAGCTCCCTTGTCTAGCTCATCTCAACGTTACCTGCAGGCAGCAAGTCTTAATCCATCCTCCTACAAATGACAATCCATCCTCACGTTGGTGGCTAAAGACCTAGGTGAAAACACAAGAGACGACTTGGTCACCTGCGTCAAGTGCTTAGATGCCACTTTCACCCTACTTGCTAAGAGCAATGAACACTTAGACCTAGGCCTACTTAATGCATCCTTAGAGTTAGATGTCTGCTCCTTGTCATGCACCTGGGAGGAATACAAATTCGTAACAGTGAAAACCCCCATGGTCATCACAGAGGAATTTATCACCAATGCTGAGAAATCTCGAGACCAAGCCCTTAAACAACGGTTGATCACCTCCTATAGCAAAGCAGAGTCACTGCCACGAGAACTTCACAAGATAGTGGATAATGACTCATCCTTCTTATGCAAGTGGTATGCCCTTTGACTCTAGTGGGAATAAGAAGGCTGCCAAATTATGACCAATGATGAGCAGTGACACACCGTTAAGACCTCCGAGTATGATCCCACTTATGGAGCTCCTACCTCTTTTAGGGTATTGTCCATCACTTGCAATCAATCATTGGAAGATCATGTCATGAGCCACCCTTACCTAGATCGAGTCCTCACTACTAAAGAAGAGCTACACATTGCTAGTAGGATTGACTCTAGTGATCTTATCACTGATGTCCTCACCTATATCGCACACGTAGGCATCAGACCTCACGATATGGACCACCATGCTCAATTGGAATATAACCCACATTTATATGCCTGGCTTCTGCAAGGTAATGCCCCACCTACACACACTTGAATGCCCTTAACCCTTTGCTCTCCAATCCCAGGAAGAATTCAAATCATTCTAGGGGGTAAGGTGGAAAGGAAACAAGCATAAAAAGAAAACTAAAAAAGAAGAAAACAAACGTGCCTTAAACCTCAATCAATGTTTAAATGACAAGACTTAGAATGTGGGAAAAATTATCATGGATATGTTTGAATCATGTGGATTGCTTGAAGCAAAAATTTTACTCTATACTTAAGCATTTCACATTCTTAAGAGCTTTCATGTATGTTTACCTACCTTCGTATGGAAGTTGACTTAAGAAAACTAATGGTGAGCTATGATATATGACATGAACCTAAAATGGCAGGGCAAGATAAAGGTGGCAAGCTCCCATTCACGAAGGAAGAGTAAGAAAAGTACAGCTTGACGGTACAAACAAGGAGTTTCAATCAGTTCACATTCAAGCGCTTACCACCCTAAACCTAGAAGGCACCATCATGGAGGAGCCAACCGTAAAACAACTCGTGGGCTAGTGCAATCTATAGAAGTATGTACAGAAGGTCGGCAGACTATCGATTATAGCAAGTGCGCACAATTTCTAAGGAGCTTCCATGCCGATAAAAATTGTGGCATGGTGACGGTAAGAAGAGGAGAAGAATCCTGCCAACTAGAGGTGGAGTTGAGCCCTATGATGGTGGAGAAGGCCTTGGGTTTAGCTAGTAGGACTAAGAAACACCCAAGGAGGGATGTGTGTAACATGCTGGGGTGAGCAAGGTTGTCCTACACACAATTGATGGAATAATCTTGGCAGATATCCCAAACCCTAAAATTAAAATGCAGGCAAAGATGGTTCATGCCCTCTTCTCTAGTCAAAGATACAATGCCCTTATGAGCAGAATTGGGGTACCATTGCTGGAAAGCATTGCAACTAGATCCCTAGATGAGGTGCACTGGAACACATTCGTGTGCAAGTCCATTGAAAACTCAAAAAAAGCCTTGGCCACAGGCACAGTAGTAGGCAGAGATGAGGAGTCCCCGGCCTCCATAACAAGGTTAGCTAGGAAAAAGTCCTCCTCCAAGGCATCCACCATCAGGGTCGGGGGAGTACTTCCAGCCATCATCTAAGAGGCCCTGAAGGACGTAGAAGAAGGTGAAGAGGAAGTAGGGGAGACCCCTGACTGATTGCCACATCCTGAGTAGGAGCAGTCCAATGAGATGACTATAAGTGATAGGGAAGAGCAAGAGACACAGTCTAGCTAGAGAGAGCCCAATGCACCAAAGAAGAAAACCACGTCAAAGCCACAGAAGGAAACAAAAGAAAGAATGGCCAAGGAGGAATGGGTCGAGCTAAAGAGGGCCCAAAGAGAGTCCAAGAGGGTCGAAGAGGAGAGAAGGGAGAAGGAAGAAGCGGAGTTGAAGAGAGTGGAAGAGGAGTCAAGAAGGGTTGAAGAAGAGAGAAAACGAAAAGTAGAGGAAGAGGCAAAAGAATTGAGGAGAAAGGAAGATGAAGACATGTCCAAGGCAATGCATGTGTCAGTGGAGGAGACTTTTGGTGCAAAAGAGCTAACTACCATGAGCCCTCGGAGGGAAGGAGAGATAAGTAGCAGTGCTAGGGCCTCAGAGGTTGAAGCGGTCCAAATAGTATCAGGCAAGGGAAAGGCCCCAATGCACCCCCTCCCATCAATCTTCATGTCCCACGCCATGACCACCTCAACTACCCAAGACACTGCAGCTGCCACATAGACACTAGGAAGTTAATATCCATGATGCGGTTTTTGGTAATGAAGATGCAAGAGATAGCTCTGGATTTGGGAGCAAGGGTCCTCCCACAAAACCCACGGCCACAAAATATGATGATTATGTCAAAGAGCTTCTAGTGTAGCTAGAAAAGGCCAAGGAAGAGAAGAGAGTGGCAGCAGCCAAAGCTGGAGGCTAAAAGAGAAGTCTTAGCAGCACTCAGGATGGAAGCAACTTGCTAGGCAGCAAAGCATCAACGAGAAATTCGAGAGCTAAAAGAGCAGCTCAAATCCAAGGAAGAGGCAGAAGCAAGTTGGCAAGAAAAACTAGGTGGAGAGACACAAGACCAGGTGAGGATGTAGCAATGCATCGAGGAGCTAACCAAGCTGTATGAAGAGCTGCAAGGAAATATTAAAATTTTCATGGATGCCACGGAGGAGCTAGAGGCAACAAGAGAAGAGAGGCCACAAAGATTTCAAGAGGAAATATAAAACTTGAAGAAGAGGACTGCTCTAGAGTTGGAGGAACAAGAGAGAGTGGAAAGGGAAACCAAATGCTTGGAGAAAGAGAAAGTCGAAGAAGCAACCCAAGGGCTACAAGAAGAGCTAGAGAACTTAAAGCAAGAGGTGAAAGAGATAAAAACCATAGCTGAATCTAAAATACAACGGCATGAAGGAAGACAAGAAGCCCACTTGCAAAAGAACAAAGATCTATCTAAAAGGCTGTCAAAAACTTCCATGCAACTCTCTGTGGCGCAATAAGCTAAGAAGATAGCGGAGGAGGAGCAGTTGAACTGCTGCAACAAGGAAAAAACACACATGTTGGAAGTATGGAATAAACAACAGGTGATAATGATGCTATCTCAAAGCATGGAAAAGGGCAAGGAGGAATTGTAAGAGAGAGCCAAATAATGGAAAGAGCACAACTTTGAATGAGTGCGAGGACTTGCCAAGTGCTTGGCCATAGGAGAATGCAAGCTAGTGTTAGTAGAGGCCAAAACCGAAGCTGGAGAAGAAAGTTTAGATGTGCAATGGCAAGCCTTCTTAAGCATAGTTCTCCATGTAATAAAAGTGGACAGTGAGGATTCTATGGAGAGGATGGGAAGGAAAATAGAGATGGCCACGAGAGCCCTGAAGTACGGCCTGCAAGAGCGTGCTCTTCCAACTGACACTAGCCTAACGAGAAAATAACAATGCCGATATTTGAGGCAAGCTGGTCTCTCCATTGATGAGTTGGAGGAGCTAGGTTTTGAAAAGCAAGAGCAGCCGCATCCACCCCCAACTCTGACCCCACAAGAGAAACCACCATAGGAAGGACCGGACTTCAAGCAAGAGCTAGAAGAAGAGCAACATGCCCCAAGATCTTAGCCCACCAATGCCATATGCACCTCAGGAAGATCCAGAAGGCAACCAAGTACCTAAGCACATCATTTCAACCAAGAGAAGAAGATGGGAATTGGTGGAGCAAGCATAGCAGAGAGCTAGAGCGCAACCCCAAAAATTTCCTAGAGAGCCCATGCCACAACGCCACAAGGATTGCTATCCTGTCAAGCCCCAGGAACTAGGTATTTGGAAGCAAGGAGAACTCCAAACTCGGCCCTTCGAGCTAACATTCCTCTACCCATGGGCCTTGGAGTGAGTCCTTGGACTGAGTCCTACTAGTGGAAGTAGTGGACAACATAATTCAAATGGCCAACAACTTGATGAATCGATGGGTTGAGGAGCGGAGCATAGTTATCACTTGATGGAGGCAGGAGATCCCTGACTACTGGTAGAACAAGGTGTACTAGATTCCTAAGATGGCAGTCCAAGGCTACGAGGCACAGCCCAAGTGGTGGAGAAGGATCTAGGATACAAACCTTGATGCATGGATGGCATTTTGCAACACACTCCCTAAAGAAAGGAATAATCCTATCTACATGCCCTACCCTCATAGGCACGAAGTGGATTACAATAGGAAGGACCATGGTAGGTATGAATTTCCCAAGATCTACTATGCCAATGTAGAGAATACCGAGGATTGCCTAACCTTCACGGCAGGAGACATCCGTCTGTCAATCACGCGCTTCCTTGAGGATTTCTCATCCTGTCTAGACACCGCTTTTATCTCACTACTTGTAATTATCTTAGGACTATTGGGTTTCTACTAAAGCAAAAGCTAGCCGCTGAGGAGGCCAACCTCACTCCACTCTTTTTTTATCTCAACCTAGGAATAGATAGTTGTGCCATGGCCTAGCTAATGATGAGGGCTATGTTGTTACCCTCTTTTTGTATGAAGGTACTTAAAGACATTAATCCCCTTTTTGTCAACCACACCTCTAAACATCAGGGCTAATCTCAAGAGCTACATGCAAAGCCATGTCTTTTTGAGCAAATACCTTAGGCCACCCCGTAATGCATCATCAGAAGAGGACCGAGGTACAGCCTAAGAACACCCTTATATCTATGATGTCGATTGTGTTTATCTATCCAAAAAGAAAGAGAAAAAGAAAAAAGAAGAAAAATAGAAAAGAAAGAAAAAGAAATAAAAGGAAAGACTAAGTATTTGAAATCATTAAAGTGCCACAATCACTACACCTAGGATTTTTTACATAACCCCATCCCCCACTTCACGCTTAGGGCACCTCAAGGGCGAGACTTCTAGACCTATCTCCCTAAGCCACACACAGAACCTACAATGGTGCATGAATTGGGTCCTCAAGTGTGGGACAACACCGCAGGCTTGGCCAACTCCCAATTCCACTGGCACCTACACCATGCGCTACATGAAGAGATAGATCCACCCTTTAGGAAGTGCACAACTTTGTCTTGTAGGTTAAGATTGCATCATATCGACCTCAAAGGACACAAGGAGGGATCCCTCCAACACCATCTTCAATTTCAAGGATAGATCTATGCATCCACCATTCTCCAAGAAGGATCCCTCCAACACCATCTTCAATTTCAAGGACAGATCCATTCATCTACCATTCTCCAATAAGGATCTGTCCAACACCATTTCAATTTCAAGGACAGATCTGTCCATCTGCCATTCTCCAAGAAGGATCCATCCAACACCATCTTCAATTTCAAAGGACAGATCCATCCACTATCAGCGTCTTCAAAAGGAGGGATCTGTCATCCAACACCATCTTCAATTTCAAAAGATAGATCCATCCAACACCATCCTTAGCAAGGGCTTGTATACAAACTCAAAAAGCCATCTGGATATACCCACCCCATCTTCCAACTATTACCCACATTAGTGCCATGGGACTAGCACTCGGCTAGGAGGGGGGTAATGTTAACTTGAACACAAGAAAAAGTGGAAATTTTGGAAAAGCGCAAGTTGGGAGAGCTGAAAGAGGCAGCTCAGAAGGAACACAAAGAAAGAAGCAGGAAGGAAAACGGTCGAAAGTGCAAGGGTAGCCTCAAAATCTAAGTCAAAGGCAAAAGCACATTTTTAAATGCAAGGCGCCCCTAAAACTTTGTAAAAGAGCAGCAAGCTCCCTCCTTTTCAAATTGTAAGGCTAGATGGGCAGGAGGACAATAGGAAAGAGGGCCTAGGCCACAACCGACTATGTAAAAAAGGGGATGATTTCCCAAAGGGATAAGGGTTTTGTATATAAACTCAAAAAGTGAATGAGAAGCTCATTCTTTGGTGTGTGGCTAAAGTGGACTCTTCTTCTTCTCTTCTTCTCTTCTTCTCTCCTTCTTGCTTGCTTGTGTGTGCTTGAGAGAGGGAGTGTGAGAGTGTGAGGGTGAGGGATCAAGGAGAACAAGCTCTCCATCATCTCCTCTCTTCCTCTCTTCTCTTCTCTTCTCTTGTCTCGCATGTAGCTATGGAGGATGGAGCTTGAAGATGGAGGCTTGAGGTTGCTTGAGCTCGCATCTCGAATTGTGGAGCTACCGGGTTGCTTGAGGGAGGAGACTACTCTTTTGGGCATCAAGATAAGCTCACTACACCCCGATAGGATCTAAGGCATGTCGGCTAGTGAGAGATAGCTATTTGTGCTCACTTGAAATGCTTGAAACAATAAGTGGTCTGTGGGTCTTGGTGGTTGAGTGTGAGCTCCCTCTACAATCAACAACATGCTCTCTCTTTGTAGTAATTTTGGCACTGAGATAGGCAAGAGGCTTTATCTTATCATCTTTTGGGTCTATGTTTATAATCCCAACCTTTCAAATGCAAATGCTTGGACTCCTAGCTACATTATTGGATGCGGATTTTGTATTAGAATCATGGCTCTTTCATTCAATGATATTATTATCGCATTCAAGATTAGAGTTGTTGAGTTGATTAATCTTCATGTTACTCTTTTGATGGTGTTGCAGTCTATTTAGATTAAGTGCAATTTGAATGAAATGTGCTCATCCTTCCTTAGATCATTATTAGTGGTTTGTTAGATCCTTGTATCACAATGTGCTATTTCGATAGGGTTTTGTTGTTTCATTTCTAGTGACTTGCAATTTGGTAGTTTATTTTATTGGTTATAGCCTCATGTCATTTTTCTCCCTTCAAGTTTCTTTTCAAGATCTTGGTCAAATTAGTTGTCCTATAAGATTGGTGGCTAAGTAATCCTTTTCTAAGACTCTGTGAAGATAAGTGAGTTGTGAGCACAAATTGGTCTTTTCTTTTCTTAGCCAATGTGCTCAATCACAACTCAAGCGCCCTAAGTGCAACTTGTGTTCAAGTAGGCTTTCCACTTTTCAATTAGTAGTGTGTTGTGTACCACAAGTCTTTGGCAGAATGTGATATGGTCTTAGTCTTAGTTTTGGATACAATATTCCCTCTAAGTTAGGTGGTCCTTAATGCAATGCAATCTCTCTAAATCCTAGTACAACTAGATAAGGGCTTGAGGCATGGTCAAGTGCAATGGTAGAGGTGCAAATATGGGCTAGGGTTTTAAGATTATACATTGGGAGGTAACTAAATGCAATGCTCCAAGTAGGATCTTCTAAGGCACCTTACCTTCAACTAAGGTTCTCTCATAGAATCATGGGGTTTATAAGGCTCACAACATGAGCCTTTCTTTGTAGTTTCAATTGCATAAGGATTTTATCTCCTAGTAGAATCCCTTTTGTTAATGTGATTGTAACAAGCTCATCATGCTCAAAGGTCCTCAAGTAGGTGCAAGGCACTCTAGTTTCCCTCAAGCTATTGATGCTCCTAAAGATTTACACTCATTCACTATTTAGGTGAGGGTACAATGTGTGCTTGTTTGTTCTATCTCTCATGTTTTTTATTAGTCTTCTCCTGCATGTGGAAGCACCAAAGTGGAGCTTCCTAGAATGCTTCCAAGCGTGTGATCTAGCTCTACTTCCTAGGATGCATGAGCAAGATATTTATCTCCCCTCTTGTCTTTGCCCATCCTTAGCAATCAAAGTGGATGAAATTCTCTTGAGTTGTGCTCAAAGGAAGGTGCAATTGGGTCTAGGCTAGAGCCTTATTTCTTTGAGCAATTATAGTCACAATTTATTAGTCCCGATATTGGCTCCTTATATGGTCCTTGGTTTACCACCCATGTATTCATGTGAAAGTATTGCATTCATTTCCCAAATTTCTCAATTGCATAGTTGTCCACTCACTTTAATCAAAAGTGTTGTTTGCCTAGATGCCTAGATTTTTTGTCCACTCATTTTAATCAAAAGTATTGTGTGCCTAGATGCCTAGATTTGTTGTAGGGTGGGTATCCAAGGTCTTAGCCTAGTGCATCATGCCTGATCTTGAGAGTTTGGTGACATACTTTTCCTTTACCGAATTTTCTATTGCACAAGTTTATCCTTTAGTCCTTTTCTCCTTAGATTACACCAAGTCCAAGTGCGTTTCTTGCATTGAATTCCCAATTTTCTCAAGTGCATAATTTTCCACTCACTTTAATCGCAAGTGTTGTGTGCCTAGATGCCTAGATGTGTTACGGGGTGGGAATCTAAGGTCTTAACCTAGTGCATTGTGCTTGATCTCTAGGTTTTGGTGATGTACATTTCCTTTACCAAAGTTTCTATTGCACAAGTTTATCCTTTAGTCCTTTAGTATCCATGTGTGTATGTCCCCTTGAACATGGAGCTTGGTCAATCTTGGAAGCTTTCTAGTAAGGCCTAGTTGTAGGAACTATCAAATCTAGTTATAGCTCTCTTGACTCAAGTTAAATGGTTGGCTTTGATCTTGGCTTGTTGCTCAATATTTTGGTCTCTTTATTATATTAGATGTATCCTTGTCATAATATAATCAATTCCATATGAAGTTTGTGGCCCTGGTTGAATGTTGCTTCCCCTCAACTTGTGTTGTCTTATTGTCTCTAATAGTGGGATAAGAGCCTAGTATCCAAGGTCTAAGGTGTGTTTAATTACCTAAAATGGGATAAGAGCTTGGTATCTAAGGTATAAGGGTGTTATGCCAATGACAACCCTAATGCAAATGCACTTAGTTGGGATTTGTTTAAGTGCAGCCAGTGGCTTTGTAATGGCATGAGGTTCTAGTTGTGTGAGCTAGGCTAAAAACAGGATGCCTAAGGTGATCATTCAAGGGAGTCAACTAGGGAATACTAGGAATCTATATTAGGATTAGTGTAGTTACCCCCCCCCCCCCTAGGTTAGAGTACCGAAGAGGTGGGTATGTTGCACTTAGAAAGGCGACATGTATTTCTAAGGAGAAGGGTAAGCATGCAAAATGTATCATGATACTAGGATTGAGTTAGTGTTATATGTGTGTGTGATGATAGGAAGTGGGTGTTTGTGTATGGGTTATGGTTGTGCAAGTGGGATGAGTGAATGTGTGTTTTATTGTGTATTGAAGTGTGTGTATTGTGTATTCTTCTATGGCATGTATGGGGTGTGGTATTGAGCAGGCGGTTTATGCTACTTTAGCATTTTGATACTTGAGACTGGGATCTTCACTTGGATGTTGCATGATTGATATGCCACGGTCCTCACAGATATACTTGGGCTGATTTGGTCTTTGCACTCCTTGAGCATACACCTCTTTGCATCAGGTCTTGCTAGTGTTGTGTACACTTTGCCCTATTACACAAGGGGTGTGCTGGCTTATTGATGGATTCATTTGACATGCTTGGGTGTTTGCTCAATGCCTAATGTGTGACTAAGCCCAAGAATGTGCTTTGTGATGTAATAAATAGATCTATTGTAGTGAGTGCATAGGTTAGATAATATGTGTGTGTTGATTAACTAAGGTGTATAACTAGCTAGTGCATGTGCTATGTGTATGTATGGGTTGTATTTTACTTGTACTAAAGTGCTCTCTCTCTCTCTCTCTCTCTCTCTCTCTCTCTCTCTCTCTCTCTCTTTGTGGCATAGAATCAAAGTGTGAGCCAAATTATGTCAAAAAGTGATCAAATTGCACTTGAATGAAAATTCAAGATGAAACCACTATGCAAGTTGCCAGCCATGTTGGTTAATTTGATTGAGTGGCTTCATCTATGATCCTTTCAAGTCACAATTCAATTGGGCCAAAAGTTGGAAGATTAGGACCTTGCATTGTAGGGAAGAGACTTATTTGAATGCTTTGGGCAAATTAACATGTTCAGATGCTTAATTACTAGGAGAAGCAATCACATTTAGATTCTTCATTACTTAAAATCAATCATGTTCACAGGTTATGGAAGGTAGTGATTGAATCAACACTACATTCAAATTAGCATTGCTTAAAGCTACAAAGAACTCTCAATTCCCAAGTTGCATATGCTTCTTCTTTTTTGTGTGATCATAGGTGATAAGAGAAAAGGGGGGTGCCATAGTAAGATGTCAATGTTTAAAGTTTCTCATTAGAATTCTACATTCGAATCCTCTATCTAATTGTTCCATTATTTGATCACTCCTTTATCCAATCCTCTATGTTAACCCCAAGTCAAGATGGCAAAAAATGGAGGGAAAGCAAAGGAAGATGGAGAAAGAGCAAAGACACGCAAGCGGCCTCTAAAGATGAACCGGGCTAAAAAGTGCAACCTTAAAAGAAAAGGCACCTCAAAAAACTCGAAAAATCCTTGTAAAAGAGCGCCAGGCTCCCTCCTGTGCCCATTGTAAAATATTAGACGGGTGTAGGCTAGAGGCACGGGGCTAAAAGAGGAAAATGGAAAAAGAACCTTGCCACAATGGCCAGTCATGTAAAAAAGGGATGGGTGCCCATGGGATTTTAAGGTTTGTATATATTAAGTTCAAAAAGTGAATAAGAAATCATTCTTTGGTGTGTGGAAAAAGGAGTCTTCTTCTTCTTCTCTCCTTCTCACATTCTTGCTTTGTGTGCTCTTGAGAGAGGGAGTGTGAGAGTGTGAGGAAGTGAGTGTGTGTGAGAGTGAGGGATCAAGAAGGTGAAGCTCTTCACCATCTTCTCTTCTTCTTCTTCTTCTTCTCTTCCCTTCTCTCCTCTTGCGCGCGTGGCTATGGAGGATGGAGCTTGGAGGTGGAGGAGGCTTGAGGATGCTTGAGCTAGCATCTAGGATCATGGAGCTACCGGTGTGTGGAAGAGAGGAGGCAACTCATATCGGCACTAAGGTAAGCTCACTACACTAAACTAGACATGGATGGCGCATCGGCTATGTGAGAGGTAGCCATTAGTGCTTGGCTTGGAATGCTTGAAACAATAAGCGGTCCGTGGGTCTTGGCAGTTGAGTGAAAGCTCCCACATTTTGGTTCCGTTGCTAGGACCAATGGATTCAAGCTTGAGCACTTGTATGCCTCATATCGAGCATCGAAGTAAGGGATTCATCCCCGAACCAGAGCTTGAGATAGGTAGGAAGTTGGGTGTTTTTTAACTTCAAAACAAGTAAGTATTTTGGGTTATTTTGTTTATTTGATGATTAGGAAACATGGAGAAATCAATTCAATATTTTGCTTTCAATTCGTGTTGCATTTAGAGTAGGATAGGATTAGGAAATCGCACCGGAGAAGGGTAGGGTTTATTGTTGCAAAACAGGGAAAATTTGGGCAAAAAATCGTGCAAAAATGGCAAAAATCTCGCTTGCGATGCTTAAGATTGGTAAGTGAGTGATTGGGGGCATCAACACCATACCTGGGAAGGGGTATAAGAGCCAAAAGGCCAAAGAAGCACTCATTTGCAACAGTTCAGTGTGAAAGAGAGAGAGAGAGAGAGAGAGAGAGAGAGAGAGCTACCGGCCGATTTGATTCGATCGCACCAATGACGAGCCCGTCACTCTATCCAGGTATATGAATCCCTTCTCTTACTCCCTTAGGTAGGATCTGGAGGGTTATGCCTGGTATGATTGAGTGAAGCATGAGAAACGATCGAAATCAAGTTTGCATTGTTTACGTGCGCCGCGCTCGGCCAGTCCGAGTGGCCACTCCTAGGCCGAGTCCCAGAATCGGCCCTCGGCTGTTGAGATATTGAGCTCCACTCGTGATACGCCAGGGTGACCGTTGTGTATTTATGTCACCGACTTGTCAGTTGCAGACGCGGTTGGTACACCGCCCATGAATAATAGCTACATGATAGCTATCCTTATCTACTCTAGTTCGTGGCTCAGTTAGTATGCCACCTTAGTTAGTTGAGTTTGGTTTGAGACCCATATATAGGGTTCTTCTATTTCTTTGTACTTGAGTTCTTTTGGCTTACACAACTAAGAAGAGGAAAATTGTTTTTCAGCCTCCACCCTTGTGTGTCTTCCCCCATTGTGCAAGCAAGAAAGCTTCAAGCGAGACTCCTTCCTTCTCTCCCACAATCTTGACATGGTATCAGAGCCTTGTTCGTGGTAAGGAGCTCAAGAAAGCAAGCCAAGATCGCGGTGTTCTGGTAAGAGGAGCAGTGTTGCTTTCATTTTCTGTTTCGGGAGCAGATCTCTGCAGGTAGCACAGCCGGAAAGTGCAGGAGTGCATTGTCTCAGGTTGAGACGCCCTTCGCGGTGAAGCAAAAGGGCAGTATATGCTGCGGGCGAGGGCTTTGGCCCTCGGCGACCTTGTTTTTTTGATTTGAGGCCATTTCAGGGCCTGTTTTGGAGGCATAAGTTTTCTGCACGCACTCAGGAAAAGGCCCAGTTTTATACTGTGCAGCCACTGTTCTATAGGTCGGTGAATAGTTACTGTAAAAATTGCATTGTATGCTTGTGCGCAGAGACATTGGGAGTTACAAAATCATCCCTGTTGCCTGTGATGCAAAATCATCACTAGAAAGTGACTGTGTGGTCAAATACCACTTTCGCCAGTTTTGCAGATTTTCCCTTGTGAGGGTGAAGCTGTGGTTTTTGCAGTGACAGAATTTTTTGCAGTCTTCTGTAATGGCATCTGATTCTCTTTCACAGATTGTCACTGAAAAGCTTGACAAGAACAACTTCCAAGCATGGAAGTTTAGAATGACGAATTTCCTTATGGGAAAAGGATATTGGGAATTTGTTGCAGGAAATGAAGAAGAACCAGTTCTTCCTGATGTTCCCAATCAACAGCAAATGCAGGCATTTAAAGCATGGCATGAGAGAGCCAGGAAAGTTATGTATTGGCTGTCTATCAGCATTTCAGACTCTATGATTGTGCATATTCAGGATGCAAGTACACCAAAGGAGGCACGAGATACTTTGTCAAAAATGTATAGCACAAATACGCAAGCCAGGAAAATGCAGCTCAAGCAAGAGTTGCACAATGTGCAAAGAGAAAATATGAGCATCAACGACTACCACATGAAGGTGAAGAAGATTGCAGATGCACTTGCTTCCATTGGGTCACCAGTGGAAGATGATGATTTAGTTTCTGTGACCTTGAATGGTCTAGGAAAGGATTATGCACAGTTTTGGACATCCATTTCAGTTCGTGAAAGATTTCCTGATTTTGAGGAGTTGATTGCTCTTCTAATTTCTGAGGAACAGAGAAATGGTGGTGCATCTTCTTCAGGAGGAACTTCAAAAGAAGCTGTCTTCTACTCAAATGCTGGAAGAGGTAGAGGCAGAGGTAGAGGAGGCCGATTTGCAGGCCGTGGCAGAAATCAGAATATGCAGCAAACTCAAGAAAACCAGTCCTATGGAGGAGGACGTGGTAACTCTAGAGGCAGGGGGAGCCAAAGAGGTCGTGGTGGATGGCAAAGAGGCCAAAATGCAAACAGTAATGTTGAATGCTACTATTGTGGTAAAATGGGTCATATGGCTAAAGACTGCTATAAAAAGCAAAATGACATCATGAATGGAAAACTGCAACAAGGAAATTATGCATCCTCTAGTAGACAGGGTGATGACAGAAATGAGCATCTGTTTATGGTGCAGCACATGAACAATTCTGTGACAAGTGCAGAAGAAAGCAACGATGTATGGTATGTTGACTCAGGTGCATCAAACCACATGACAGGTCATGCAGAATGGATGGAGGATGCAAGGAAAATGGAAAAACCAGGATTTGTGGAGACTGGTGATGATACTGCACATCCTATTGTGCAGATTGGAAAAATTCCCTTGTCTATGCAGGATGGGAAAAAGAAATACCTGTCCGATGTATTTCATGTCCCGAATATCACCAAGAATCTGGTTTCTGTTGGTCAAATGGTTGAACAGGGCTTGCAGGTCAGATTTAATCCTCATGGATGCTTTGTTGAGGATATGAAAAATAAAGGTCGCTTGATAGCAAAAGGAAAGAAGAAGGGCAGAATGTTTACGTTGGATGCAGACATGTCTGAATTGAGTGCAGCAATGTTTGCACATGGGACCGGTGTAGTTGCAGATATTGATATATGGCATAAACGCATTGGTCATGTTAATGTACAACGACTTAAATCAATGCAGGCCCAAAATATTGTTGCAGGATTGCCAAAATTCATGGTTGCAGAAATGCATAAGGTATGTGAAGCCTGTCAGTTTAAAAAACAGGCAAGGAAACCATTTCCTAGACATGTTCAAGAGAGTGAGAGGCCATTGGAATTAATCCACTCTAATGTGTGGACTACTAAAGCTGCATCTCTTGGAGGCTGTCATTATTTTGTCACTTTTATTGATGACTATAGCAGAAAAGTTTGGGTGTATTTTATGAAAAAGAAAAGTGAAGTTTTTGGGCATTTCAAAACCCTTAAAGCTATGGCTGAAAAAGAAACAGGTCTGCAAATAAAATGCCTAAGGTCAGATGGAGGGGGAGAGTACCTCTCAAATGAGTTTGCAAAGTTCTTGCAGGAGCATGGCATAAAGCAGCAATATTCATGCAGTTATACCCCACAACAAAATGGAATTGCAGAAAGGAAAAACAGGCATATTGGAGAGGTATCTCGTGCCATGCTCAATGAAAAAGACTTGCCAGATTTTTATTGGGCTGAAGCAGTTGCTACAGCAATCTACATAATGAACAGGACTTCCACTGCAGCAATACATGGAATGACTCCAGAGGAGAGGTATACTGGTAGGAAACCAGATATTTCTCATTTGAAAATTTTTTGTTGCATTGCCTATGTACATGTGCCAGATGAGTTGAGATCCAAGTTGGATCCAAAAGCTGAGAAGTGCATCTTTATTGGTTACTCTCTGCAACAAAAAGGGTATAGATGCTATAACCCTTCTACTCGTAAGTTTACAGTGAGCAGAGATGTTGTTTTTGATGAGATGAGTAGCTGGTATAAACCAATAAATGTGATTGATGATGTAGATGCACAAAATGGTAATGCTGCACAAAATTCACAGCAGCAGTCACAAAATATTAGTGGACCTGGAGCACCCTCTAGTAGTGGTTCACATTCTTCACCATGGACAGGCAGATTGAGATCAGGAGAATCTTCTCAAAGTAATGCAGATAGTGGTATGCAGGTATCACGAAAAGGAAAAGAGAAGGTTGATCAGTCCATGGTTGATGTGAATGCAGGTCACTCTTATGTGGATGGTGAATCCAGTGGCTCAGAACAGAGCATTGATGATGAGTTGGGTATTCCTTCTATTGTTACACCTGGAGTAAGGAAGACCATGGATGTTTTGAGAGCACCTGGGAGTGAACCTACTTTGCGCAGGTCTACGAGAGCTAGGTATCCTGTGGATAGGCTGAAATATGATGGATTTACAGCCATTCACTATACATATATGGTCAAAGTGATACAGGAACCAGAACCCACATCTTTTGAGCAAGCCATGGGAAAAGAAAAATGGGAGAAAGCCATGGATGAAGAAATGGATGCCTTGGAAGCAAATGCTACATGGGAGTTAGTACCTTTGCCTAAAGGTAAGAATGCAATTGGCTGTAAGTGGGTTTATAAGGTGAAGCACAATGTAGATGGTTCTGTGAACAGATACAAGGCAAGATTAGTAGTCAAGGGGTATGCACAAACATATGGCATTGACTATGAAGAAACATTCAGTCCAGTTGCAAGGATGGCAATTGTAAGAGCAGTCATTGCTATGGCTGCATCAAAGGGATGGTCTTTACATCAGATGGATGTAAAGAATGCCTTCTTGCATGGTGATTTGCAAGAAGAGGTCTATATGGAGCAGCCACCAGGTTATGCACATGCTGTTCATCCTGAGTTTGTTTGCAGGTTGAAGAAAGCCTTGTATGGCTTGAAGCAAGCACCTAGAGCATGGTCTGACAAGATAGGACAGTATCTTGTCACTATTGGCTTTCAGATTTCCAAGGCAGATTTCTCACTTTATGTGAGAAAAACAGAGAAAGGTATTATGCTACTTGTCATTTATGTTGATGATTTGATTATGACAGGTGACAGTGATGAAGATATCCTTCATGTGAAAATGCTATTGAAGCAGAAGTTTGAGATGAAGGATTTGGGAGAGCTGCGTTATTTCTTGGGCATTGAGGTGATTAGATCACCAAGTGGGATACAGCTCTTGTAGAGGCAGTATGGATTGGACATGCTGTCCAAATATGGGATGACAGACTGTAAGCCTATTTCAGTTCCTTTGGAGAAAAATGTGAAGCTGAGCACACATGCAGGTGAGCTTCTAGAAGACCCTACTATGTACAGACGCATAGTAGGAAGTTTGATTTATATGACTATTACCAGGCCAGATTTGAGCTATGCTGTTGGATTGGTAAGTCAGTTTATACAGGCTCCAAGGAAACCACATTTGGATGCGGCTAGACGCATACTCAGGTATGTGAAGTCCACATTGCAGTATGGACTATTTTATGAGACTGGGGTTCAGATACAGTTGCATGGATACACTGATGCTGATTGGGCTGGTAGTATTTCTGATAGACAATCTACCAGTGGATATGTGTTCTCTTTTGGGAGTGCTGCAGTCACTTGGAGCAGCAAGAAACAGCCTACAGTTGCCTTGTCGAGCATAGAGGCTGAGTACAGGGGTGCAGCAATGGCTGCATGTGAGGTAGCTTGGTTGCATAAGCTACTTTATGATATGCATCAGTCTACAGATGGACCAGTTGTCATTTATTGTGACAACATGAGTAGTATACACTTGGCAAATAACCCAGTCTATCATGCTAGAACAAAGCACATTGAGGTGCATTATCACTATGTGCGAGAGAGGGTTTTACTAGGTCTTATTGATCTAGTTTATGTCAGCACAGAGGATCAGGTAGCTGACATATTCACGAAGGCATTGGGCGCAGAGAAGCTGCGCAAGTTCAGAGACCTGCTTGGTGTGCAGGAATTGGGATTGAGCTCGAGGGGGAGTGTTGAGATATCGAGCTCCACTCGTGATACGCCAGGGTGACCGTTGTGTATTTATGTCACCGACTTGTCAGTTGCAGACGCGGTTGGTACACCACCCATGAATAATAGCTACATGATAGCTATCCTTATCTACTCTAGTTCGTGGCTCAGTTAGTATGCCACCTTAGTTAGTTGAGTTTGGTTTGAGACCCATATATAGGGTTCTTCTATTTCTTTGTACTTAAGTTCTTTTGGCTTACACAGCTAAGAAGAGGAAAACTATTTTTCAGCCTCCACCCTTGTGTGTCTTCCCCCATTATGCAAGCAAGAAAGCTTCAAGCGAGACTCCTTCCTTCTCTCCCACAATCTTGACATCAGCCCCTCGCCATTCGGCCCATCCGACCAAAACCCTAATCGGCCCATCCAAGTCTATAATTTGGACCGTGGACAAACTCGGCCCTCGGCCACGTATCAAATTCGGCCCTTGGCCCATCCGAACAACCTTGTCCAAGTCAACCACTCGGCCCGTCCGACTGACTCCGTCCGAGTGACTCCATCCGAGTCCACCCTATCCAAGCCCCGGATTCGGCCCTCAACCCATGCACCTCGGCCCGTCCGAGTAACCCACTCGGACCCTACAATTTAGACCGGTTGGGTTGAGTGTAGACTTTTACCAGATTTTCAAAAAATTGACCTGATCCGGCTGCAGCTCAAACTGTCAAAATCCCATAGGGCACTCAGAACTTGATTCTAGGACGCGGAATAGGAAAAATCGTAGGGTGTCGCTGCTTAGCAGCTAGAAGTGGGCAGTTGCGAGACCCGAAGGCTTAGACATGACCCGCTGAGCTGTAAGGCCTGATCGGACCAAAAATGAATGAGGCAACATCTTAGGGAAACCCGAAACCCTGACAAGACGGCCAGGAAGTTGACCAAAAAGCCTATTCGGCCCAAAACAATGCGAGAGTGTGTGAGACGACTAGGAAGTGGTTGTTGCACTCACCCTGAATTTTTGCACTTGAAGTACGCATAAGGAAACTGAAAGCCTGATTGAGCACGAGTGCACGAGGAAAGACACATTGAGTGGCCATAAATTGAGGATTGTATTAAATAACTTAAGAAACTCACCTAGATAAACCACTCAAGGAACCCACCAATAGGAGAGAACCCAATACATAGACAAACCATCAACGCGCAGGAGTAGAACCAAGCAAGGGACACTGGTGAAGTGGATCTGACGAGCCTACTGAACCTGATCGATAGCTTGGTGGAGCACGACAACTCGACAATGGCAGAAGAAAGTCCAGACCGCAGATATAGCGAGGAATTCTACTTAGGAGCCTTTCCAGATTCAGTCCAGCTGGTCAGTAGTTACGACGCTCATGCTCGGTACGAGCACCGCGGTAGGACGGCGGACACTATCATTGCAGATCTAGAAGAGGAGAGAAAGCTAGCCCGCAAAGCATTGCAAAGCATGGCTGAGTATAATAGGGATCAGTAGGCTAGGAACAAAAGGCAAGGCATGGAGTTGCGAGAGGTGCAGCGGGTACTGAACTTGGCTGGCAAGAATCGAACGAACCATGAGAGGGTACTAGAAGGAGACTTAACGTTGAGTGAGCTTCTTATGAAGCGACTGCTCGATAACACAGCTGCAGAGCAAAGTGCCATGTCTCTAGCAACATCGCTGCTCGTTGCAGGATTAGGAGCAACCCAGGGCTCAAAGAGCCAGGCTAAAATCTCTATTGTTGCCAAGCAACTCGATAAGTACTAGCCCCATGACAATCCCTATAGCTTTGGCGAGCAATTCGAGCAAGTTTGCGAAGCCAAGAGCCTCAACGACCTGACTCAATGCTCTCAAGCGTTCGGGCTTTGCTTGGGGCGACAATGGTAGGACATGGTATACGAGCTTAGATAACGCAGAGTGAGTCAACTTTGATGGCCTCAAGGATCTCTTCATTAAGAGATTTGTCGAGCCTGGATACTTCGATAATCTACTAGTATGCTTGATGAACGTCAAGCAGAAAGAGAAGGAGGACATTCGCGATTACGTGACCCATGTATGGAGTCTCTTCAAGAGAATCCCTACTGGAGAGCGACCGACTAAAAGAGCAGTGTCAACTGTATTCATCAGCGGGATTCAAAATGAGGAACTATACAAGGCTTTGGCAAGCAACTCGAGCTTGCAGCGAGATGTGCTAGCCAGGGTCTTTGAGGAGGCCATCCAAGTTGACAATTAGCTGAAGGAGCAGAGCTCCAAAACTGCAAACCTAAAGGAGACCAACTCGCGAAGCTTAGAGAGAGCGTCAGCCTCGAGTGAGCGATTAGCACCATCATCCTAGGATAAGGGGAAAACCGCCGAAACGAATCAAGACTTGGCTGACGTTAGAATGGAACTAGCCAAGTTGCAAGATATGTTGAGACGACCAACGCGCCCACACATCCAATGCGTGTACTATGGCGGAAACCACTTGCCAGCCGAGTGTCAAGACCCTAGGTCACAACCTCGCGCTAACTGCGGTAGGTACGGTCATGACATCGCGCATTGTAGGCTGCCAAGGAGACTTCCATACTCACAACCATATGGCCAGCCTTACCTAGTGAACAGGCCGCAATCATTTTTCAGAAGGGGAGCCCTATTGGCCCTCCTCACGCCCAACGACATTAAGCCGGCCGTTCCTAGGATGGAAATAAATCCTACAGGCATTCCTAGGCCGCCTAGTCCTTACGTAACCCACCCACCGAGTGACGCTCCTGTCCACTATGTGGAAGAACCAAATGAGGAGGAAGCTTACATATACCCTTACGTTTCACATGACGACGAGGGAAACGCTGTCCTCATGGACTATCGCCCCGTCCCGGTGATGGCGTTAGGAAGAGGACGAGGTAAGGCCTTAGGAGGGCAGACACAGGATCCAATCACCTGTTGGACCTGTGGCCACCCAGGTCATGTCTCATCGCGCTGCCTTGAGAGGGAGCAACAAAAAACAGAGATAAGGCTGACCAAAGGTGTGCTGAGTGTGGAATCACCCATCTTTTCGTCGACTGCCCAAGGCGAAAACCATCATCTAGCTTAGCCAACGAACCATCAGTCCCATTGGGGCTATTCGGTGTCGAGAACCACAATGGGAAGGCCACGCCTATCCCCTTGCGGGTCATGACCTGTGCCCAAACAAAGCAGGCTGGCATCTCTCTACCAGGACCTAGTAATCTTGATGCAGCCTCGATAGGGAAGAAGAGCCGTAGACAGCGGAAGAGGAAGTCAGAAGCTAAAATCGCACTAAACACGAAGAGTGTTACAACTCTGCCCGCTGGAAAGAAGGTCTGCGATGCAAAAGTAGAGATGTCAGCCCCTAAGATGGCCGAAAAGGGAAGCACTAAGGTAGGGCAATACCCGCACCCGAAGCGACAATTAGAAGCCATAGAAAAGGTGAGAGAATGGGTGAGGGAAGCCCAAGAACACCTAAAGGACGCTGAGCCCATCATAGAGGTTGGGGTCGATGATCTCTCTAGCATAAGTACACCAACCTCACTCCCACAACCAAAGTCAAGAGAAGCAACTGCACCACAAGAGGTACCGCTAAGGCCAAGCCTCGGCGCTGCTACAGGGCCATAGTTCAGCCACAGCCACTGGCCAGGACAATCCAGGTTAGGAGAGAGACGAACACCCAACGATCTCCTAACCACACTGGTGACTACCCCTGTAACACTCAGCCTGGGAGATCTGCTTAGGCAGCACCCCACCCTATGGCAGGATCTTAAGCAGTGGGTTGAAGGGTCACAAGAGCAGGTCACGACAGACCCTCATGACCATGAGGCAAAAACACAAATACCGAGTTTGACACTGCACTCTACGCCTAAGTCCTTGCACATCAATGCCTTTTGGGAAGGCTCCGAGATGCATGCAGTCTTACCGATCTTAGCCCTAGGCGATACAACAAGGAAGGGAACCGTAGACATGGGGGCCGGGGTTAGTGTGCTTAGCCACACAGTGCTTCAGACTTGGGGAAACCCACCTGTTGAGACTGCTAGGTTTAATGTCACACTAGCGAACAATATCAGAGTAAAGCCATTCGGAGTGCTTAAGAATTGCCAAGTGAAGATCGCAGGTGTCCAGTTCTCCGTTGACTTTATAGTCATGAAGGGAGTGGACTACGACATCCTATTAGGCCGCCCCTGGATGCGCAACGCTAGGGTCATCGAAGATTGGGGTAACAGCTTAATCTTTCTTGGCAATAGGACGGACACCGTGAGAGTAGAGATGGACACCTGGAAGACCTCATCCGTCGACTTAGATGCCATCTCTGCTATGCTCAAGGGTAATGCTCAACCCAAGAAGTCCTACGGGCCCTTGACCAGGTATATCCCATGCCCAGAGGATGAGCGGGATTGGATGCATGTCCTTGCTACAATCGACATGCCGTTCTCTGATCACAAAGCATATGAGCAAGCCATCAAAACAATCGGCAAGGCTGACAACACACCCTCCGTGCCAATCTGCATGATGGTAGAAAGCCTTCAAGGGAATCCGAAGCCCCGTCAACTCCCACACCCCAACCAACAAAAGGGAACTCCAGGAGATACTGGAATATCTATTGGACAAGCTAGCTAGCAATCCAGTTGCGAATCTCAAACCACTCTAGGATCTCTTAGATGAATCCAAGTGGCAATGGACCAGAGTGCATGACTTAAACCTCATGTATAACTAGGCCCCGGTGCCTGACCAATGACCAGGGATAGACCGAGTCCTAGGAGATGACGAGCAGTCTGATGAAGAAAATTCGAACGATGAATACAAAGACTGCCAGTCCTTCAATGATGAAAGTGAGGGTGAGGTAGATACCGTGGAATACAACACTAAAGGACAAGAAATAGAGCAAATACGAGTAGACTCCAAGCCACAGAGAAAGAGTATCTTTCGGATGGAGTGAGGAGTCATGAGCGTGGAATGTGACCGCACCTGGTTGGAACACGTAGGAGCCATAGACCTCGAGCAAGCGGGACTAGCCCAGCCAGGAATGACATCAGTGTTTAGAACTGAATCCCTGCACCCACTAGGAGAGACCACCTCTTCTAGCGAAGGAGGGGGATTCGACTTTGAATCAGAGGCTATTTTGGATAGTGATCTAGAGATCTCTAGGCCACCCACAACCAGACGCACCAAGGGGGACCTACTGTCCACTTGAGGCGCAGACAATTGAGATAGGAGAAGGCAAAACAACCCAAGGATGCTTGAATGGAAGAACAACGAAAACCGCACGACCTCCCTAAACGATTTACAAAATTCAAAAAGGGGGATAGGGTGGTATTTTTTCTAGGTGCCAAATGTCAAGCACAGACAAGCAAACCAATCGAGGGACTAGCCAAGGTCAAAGAGGTGGATCTAGCTCAAGAAGGAGAACCACCCCGACCAGTCTTCATTGCTGATGACTTGACTAATGAAGAAGAAACGAGTCTTGTCGCTCTCTTGTAAGAGTACATAGACGTGTTTGCCTGGTCCTTAGGAGAGCTTAAGGGGGTAGATCCGAGTGTCATGACCTACAACATACCCATGGCACCAGATGCAATACCAGTCAAACAACGACCGTACCCTATGAATCCAAAATATGCTCATGCTATCAAGGAGGAGATTGATAAGTTGATGAGAACAGGATTCATTTATGAAATTGAGCACACATACTAGGTATCCCCCATAGTCATCGTGATGAAGAAGAATGGAAAAATCCGAGTATGTGTCAATTACAAGAAGGTAAATGCTACCACCAAGAGGGACAACTATCCGTTGCCATACACCGAGCACATGCTTGAGAGAGTGGCAGGCAAGGAAGCCTACAGTTTCCTGGACGGCTTCTCAGGGTACAACCAGGTGCAAGTGCATTCTGCAAACAAGCATAAGACTGCCTTCGCCACTGAGTGGGGCATCTTTGCTTACATAGTCATGCCCTTCGGGTTGACTAATGCCCCTGCAACTTTCCAATGCCTCATGTGCACCATCTTTAAGGACATGCTTCGCAAGGAGTTAGAAGTCTTTGTCAGCAACCTTTGTGTCCACTCGACCGAACACTTAGACAAACTCCGAGCAGTCTGTAAGCGGTGTCATTTATACCGTCTCTCCTTAAACACCTTAAAGTGCCAGTTTTGGGTGAAGCATGGATGCATTCTGGGGCACGTGGTGTCGAAGAACAGCATTGCCAGTGACTTCTCAAAGGTCAAGGTCATTGTTGACCTTCCACCCCCGAGCAACTACAAAGGAGTTCAATGCTTCCTAGGCCATACCGGGTACTATCGGCGGTTTGTACTCAATTATGCGTTGATCGCCAGACCATTGTACAAGCTACTTATAGTCTTCGAATGGTCTGAGCATGCCAAAGGGCATACAAAGAGTTGAAGAAGGCTCTAACCACAGCACCAATCCTACGAGCCCCAGATTGGACCATCACCTTCCACATGCATATCGACGCTTCTAAGTTTGCCATGGGGGCAGTGTTGTGCCAGCCTGGCGAACACAATTTAGACTATCCAGTGAGCTTTGCTAGCAGACAACTCACTGAGATGAAAATGAATTACTCAACGACGGAAAGAGAGGGATTAGCCATGGTATTCGCAATAAAGAAATTCCAGAATTACCTTTTGGCCACGCCCTTCACCTTCTTTGTGGACCATCAAGCCTTGCAATATCTAGTAAACAAACCTTGTGCTACAGGACGCATAGCTCGATGGCTCCTTCTGCTTTTAGAGTTCGACTTCTCCGTAGTGGTACGGAAGGGAAAACAGCATTACATGGCTGATCACATGTCACGCATTCCCACGGGAGAAGCCGCTAGATAAGGTGTTATTGATGAACTGCCCGATGCCCATCTGTTCAACCTCTCCAGCGCGAGAGAGACCTATTTAAGGTTGATCTAACGCCGTATTGGGCAAATGACATAGTTCAAGTGCTTGAGCACGGACTGCCTGACTGACCAATAGAAAAAGCTCGGCTTAGGCAATTAATCCTTCAGATCCAGCCCTATCAATTGATTGCAGGCCAACTCTATAAGCTGGGGCAAGACAGATTGTTGTGCAGATGCGTGTGTGAATATGAGATGCACGATGTGCTCTCAGAAGTGCATGGTAGCATTGGCGGAGGGCACTTTAGCGGAGACATGACATCACCAAAAGTGTTGCAATCTCAATTGTGGTGGCCCACGCTTTTCCGCGACGCAGCACGATTTGTCAAGCACTGTGACGAGTGTCAGCGAACGAAGGTCCCAATTCGCAAAGATCGAATGGAATTAACCTTGGTTATTGCTTTCGAACCCTTCGAAAAATGGAAAATTGATTTCATTGGGCCCATCAGTCCTGCGGCACAGTATTCGTAGGCTAAGTACATCATTGTGGCCATGGATTACCTCACTAAGTGGGTAGAAGCGCGAGCCACACAAAAAAACAACGCTAGAACGACGGCTAAGTTCTTATGGGAGCAAGTAATCTCACGATTCGGTTGCCCCATCGAACTGGTCTGTGACCAAGGCACGCACTTCATCAATGAAGTGATCGCGCATCTCCTGTCCACCTTCCTCATCATCCATCACAAATCCTCGCCATACTACCCTTAGGCAAACGGCCAAGCCAAATCAACAAATAAGATTCTTGTCAATGTCCTAACCAAGGTTGTCTCTGCTTCACGCAGTGACTTGGACAACAAGTTGATGGGAGCTCTGTGGGCTTACCAAACCGCTTATAAAACGGCTGTCGATCAAACCCCCTTTAGGCTGACGTATGGGACAGAAGCGATTCTACCATTAGAGTTCTTCATTCCTAGCCTGAGAATAGCGCTTCATGAGCGATGGCAAGGGAAGGAGGCATGGTGCAATGAAGTGACCCATGAGACCACATGTACAATGCATACAACTCCATTAGCATTTTGGGCACCTAACGAGAAAAGACATATAATGCCTAGGGTAGATATCACTCTAGCATGAATACCTAGACTACTTGGAACCATCGTCAAACGTTTGTATATTGATGGGGCTGACCTTTTTCCCAAGGAAACATAAGAGGCTTAACTCAACAGTAGCCAAGGAAGAAGTGCAAGAATGAATTGTATTTTTTTTGAGTGTGCAAATGGTTATGAGCTTGGATATATGGCTCAAGATGTCCCTACTTAGTAGCCTAGACCATCACATCTAGGAATAACTCTATGATCTTGATATAAAATAATCCTAATGCCTCTTCCACTAGCATTGACACATATAGTAAATTCCTTAGAAAAATTTGGATGTTCCAAAACTAGTGCTGAAAATAATAGTGACTTTAGCTCATTAAAGCTTTGGTTTATCACATAATCCCAAAAGAAAGCCTCTTTCTTCAGCTTGCTGATCAATGGACTCAATGTGCACACATGCTCTCTCTCTCTCTCTCTCTCTCTCTCTCTCTCTCTCTCTCTCTCTCTCTCTCTCTCTCTCTCTCTCTCTATCTGTGTGTGTGTGTGTGTGTGTGTGTGTGTGTGTGTGTGTGTGTGTGTGTGTGTGTGTGTGTGTGTGTGTGTGTGTGTGTGTGTGTGTGTGTGTGTGTGTGTGTGTGTGTGTGTGTGTGTGTGTGTGTGTGTGTGTGTGTGTGTGTGTGTGTGTGTGTGTGTGTGTGTGTGTGTGTGTGTGTGTGTGTGTGTGTGTGTGTGTGTGTGTGTGCAAAAATTATAGCAATAATGAATAACATAGTCAAGTACAAAGTTGCTAGATTAGAATTGTTGTCCTGGAGATCATAAAACTTTCACTCCTAAATAATTTGGCATTAAAGGGAATATTTTCACAAATCATTTAACATGACCAATTGGTTTGATTAATTATTTGACATGATTAGTTGGCTTTATTATCATAAGCTATAACAAGAGAGATACATGGGAACTAGGGGCTAGATACCCAGCCACACTAACTAGGGGATATAAGGTGTAAGAGACTCAATTTAGGGGATTTAGACATAAATAAGAACTCACACTTCACCTTCTCCTTCAGTTGTGTAAAGTTGCAATCAGCATAGAATCCCAAAAGAATGATTCCTTCTTTTACCTATCAATCAAAGAAGTTTAAATGGTGGCATGATGCTTGATGAAGCACTTATAAAATAAAGAGAGACCAAGGAATCCATGTAGTGAGGTAGTGTTGGATGGTATGGGCTAGTCCTTTATACACTCCACCTTTGTAGTAAGGTTATCCTGTGTGCCATTTTTGCTAACAATGTGCCCCAAGTACTCCACTGATGTATGCATGAAGATACACTTACTTTCCTTAGCAAATAGCCTATGCTCTCTCAAGACATCAAACACCCTTCTGACATGTGCCAAGTGCTCCTCTTGTGATTTGTTGTAAATGAGAATGACATCAAAGAAAATGAGCACAAACTTGAATAGAAAGGGGTGTAAGATTTTATTCATGGGGCTTTGAAATGTGGTAGGGGCATTAGTCAATCCAAAAGGCATCACTAGAAAATGATAAAGCCCCGATCAGTTGTGAAAGTTGTTTTGATCTCATCACCCTCCCTCATGTGTATTTGATGATAGTTAGAGTGCAAATCAATCTTAGTGAAAACGCCCCTTTCAACTCATCCAACAAGTCATCAATCCGTGGGATGGGATACTAGTTCTTGAGTGTAATCGTATTCAAGACCCTATATTCAATACACATGCAGAAAGAGCCATCTTTCTTCCTAACTAGCAGGAGTGGAGATGCATAAGGTGAGGAACTCGATTCAATTAATGCAATCTCAAGTAACTCTTTGACTTGCTTTGCAACTTCTTCACATTCACACTTAGAGAGTCTATAAGGTGGATTGTCACTGACTTGGAATGGGGCTCTAGATCAAGTGTGTAGTTCTCTTTCCTCTTTAAGGGAAGGGCTATAGGCATTTGAAATAAATCATTATCCTCCTCAAGTAAGGCCTTCAAGGCTGAATTTTTAGATACTTTGAAAGGTTGGTATGAACTTTACATAATCAAGTGGAAGACAGAGATCTGTGAGCATTTCTTAAACTCCCTTTTGTGTTGCTTTATTGTAATTAGCCAAAAATTAGCATTATCATGAACTCCCTCTATGCAGATGAGATGTCCATGCATCATAAACTACATGTAGAGCTGAGAGAATTCCATAGCACTTTTACCCAAATGTTTTAGCTAGTCACAACCCAAGACAACATCAATGGGGCCCATGTCTAAGGCAATTAGATCAACTCACACTTACATAAAGTTTAGCCAAGCATCGGGGAACTTCGGAGCATACATGTGTGCTGATTTCTTCTTCACCATTTGCTACTTGAACTTTTAGAGGGTGCTGTAATTCCATAGTAGTGTATTACAACTACTCAATGACTAATTTATTCACAAAAATTTGTGTACTACCACTATCTAGAAGGATAAATACATGCTTTCCATTGATGCTACCTTGAATGCACAGAGTACTAGGGCTCCTAGAGCCAGTCCATGCATCCATGGAGATGGAGCAAAGGGAAGTGGCAGTTAGGTCAGGTACAGTAGGGGTAATTAAATCAAGAGCGTGGTATGGGCAACCACTTGGGTCAAAGGGAAACTCATTCTTTGGATCATAGAACTGCTCCTGGTCCAAATCCACAACATACTCTTCATGTTCAACATGTAATTCCTCCTCATCATTGTTCAAATCTTCCATTGCATACATGCTGTGAACTTTGACCTTTGATGTCTTATAAGGGCATTTTGAGGCATAGACAGCAGTGTACTTATCACTACATTTAAAACATAGGCGCTTTTCTTTCTGTTCCTTCGCAAGATCTGGGGAGATGAGCTTTCGACCACTCGGACAATGCAATAGGGGATCTATTTTCAGCATATTTACTCTCACCATTAAAGCCAAGTGCTATCCCAAAAGTGCCATGTTTTCTTTCAGCATGGAAAGGGGGTAAGTAGGTATTTTGGGGCTGATGCTACTCATAGGGTTTCCTCTAAAAATACCCCCATATGGGGCTGACCTCAATGGGGTGTGGGGTTGTCCATAATCTTACTAAAAATTCTCATTTTTACAAGCTTCCTTCCTCCTCCTCCCCTCTTTCTTATCTTTCTCTCTCCTCTTCTAGTCTTTATCTCTCTTCTACTCATTCTCCTCTCTCCTCTCAGTCTTATTCATTACATAAGCAAGTGTTATGGTATATCTCTCAATGTTAGTAACTTTAGTTAGCAATGGAGGAATTCATCGACTAAGAGCCTTAAACATCTAGATACCCTAGAGTAGCTTGGCATGTAGCTTGGAAACAAAAAATATCTAACATTATCTGTAAAACTATCAAACATATTAATTTTATGATCCTTTCATATGAAAAATTATGTGTATTAATTATCTAATCAATTGTAAATAATAAATAAGTAGTACTATAATCAAAATATATATCCATGAACTTGTTAATAAGTAGCATTACTCAAACAATATAGTCTACATAGATTAAATATAGTCATATTGATTATGAATAATATTTTTAATAGATATTATTATATATTTTAAAATAAAATATATAAGAGAGCCTAAAATAGTATGCATGAGTCATGAAAATCGAAAAATATTCTTTTTATGATGCTCTATTTAAAATCATCATTTTCTCTTTAAAAAAAAAACCTAATTTCACAATTTTGCCTACGCGGACTTGTCAACCGACCCTGTGCCTTTTGGTCGATTTGAGTACTTGTATATCTATATTTTGAGTTCTTAAGACAAATGTTATAGCGAAACCAAGTTGTAGGCTGCTTCATGATAGTTTAGACTACATAGATACATGGAGTTCATGTTCCTTACTTCTTTTCTTTTTGACTTATGTATGAATATTTTCACTTATGTTGTTGAGTTTGATTATGAGAAATGAGATCAAAAGTAGAATTAAGACTCATACATACATATCTAACTTGGTATATCATACATATTAAAATGGGCTTCTCTTGTGAGAAATACATTGTTCAAGAAGATTTGCAATTCACCGATTCATATAGAAAACTAATTGAGGCAATTCTTATTCTTTATCTTCATCCAATAATTCAAGATTGTGATTATGAAATTCCACAACAAGACTAGAGACTTACAAATAGAAGCGGCTACTTGTGTGTTGGATGTTGTGCAAAGCCTTGAGGGTCTTACAAATAATTTTTATCACATGCATTCAAACCATGATTTCAAAGCCCTTATCTGTAGATTTATCATGAATAAAACACATAATTTTCATATTGAGCCTATAAATTTCCCTATTAAATGATAGCCCTCTATATGTAACAAAAGGTCTTTAAAAAGGATTTTAATTATCCATTTTATACTAAACCCATATAGTATACATACAAATTTATGGGACAAGCACCCTCAAGTGTAAAGCCCTCATTAAAAATCTAATTTTTTTGTTTCCTTGCCAATAACTAGCAATTGGACATAACTTGAGGGGCTTTTTTATGTGTGATAATGTGTGTTTACATGCTTTGTATGATTATCCAAACCCTGGATCCCTGTTAAACATTTTTTGGGCTTTGTCTTTTATAAATGTAGAAGTTAGCACAAGGGAATACATCCTCCTTATGCAACCAATTGAGAATTTTTTAGAACACCTTGTGCAATGATAGGTTGTCTTCCATCTGCTACAAAGTATCTAGTGTGAAAATTTCTTGGAGCAGTGCAAGGATAAAATTTCTAAGGTGTACTTATAGTAGTAGTCTAGGAGATAGAAAATTATCATGATATAATTGCAAAATTGGTATAGTCAATATGAGACATGTGGTAGGCAATTGTGACCCATTGTTGCATTTCATTGTGCGATTGAAATAAACCTACGCATTTGTGAGTTCATTCATCCGAACACATTCCATTCCATAAATGATGCCCTGTATGTAGCTCCTAGGTCCCTCTATGTGCTTGCAATTGTATGAGGCACCCAACTAGTTGAACCGATCCAACACCACCCTTAGCTTGATAAACTTCTTGTAAAGGAAGATCTTCATGTTGCTAGCAAAATGCGCCAAGGAAACTTGGTACAAGATGACATTGGATGTCTAACATTATTAATCATGATACCATAACTTGTAAGCCTGATTACCTTTTCTTCAAGCCATTTTAATAGCTTAAGGTGGGTTTCCAACTCCTTGGGGGGAAGAATTGCTTCCAACCCTTCCCTAAGTCACATTTTAGTCATAGTTTCTTTGCAAACTAGAGCAAGTCCACATGCATGTTTTTTCTAGGATACTCACAACATTCTATCAGAATTCCAACACAAGTGATTGACAAAGCAGTCACATATATAATCTCAAAGATCAAGTGCATGCAATGGATCTCATCACTTATCTCTCAAAATAGCTTACTCATTTAACACACGCACATCTCATAGTTTTTCCACAATAATAGCAAAGGTTACATCTATTAATGCAATAATTGTTTACAAATTTATCGACTCGAGGTCAAGCTAGAAGTCATTCAAGCTATCATCTCGTAAACATTTTTTCTATAGAACTGATCATGATCTATATCCTTAAACATTAATGGCTTCTTCTAGATGTGGTAGATAACATATTTCTTGGGCACTTTAACATCTAGTTTTGAACATAGTGTTCCATAACAATGGCCATCCTTTTCTTTGGTACTATCTATGTCATGTTGTGATAGATTCAGTCTCAAGTATTGGCTCATTATTCATATCAAGTGATCCTCATATGAGGCATACAAATAGTTCATAATGGCTATCTTTAACCTCAACAAAATCTCCATAACTCATATTGAAGTAGGAAATTCCAGGCTTTGTAGATTCCCATGTGTCTCCATTTCCATGGCCAAAAATCAAGCTACCTCGAAGGCATAAGACATTTGGAGGAATAAATATCTTCTCCATGATGTTAGACATGGCTTCTCGATATGAATAGTTGTTTGAGCTCTAGATCCCACCTAGTACATCAAGGGGAAGATTTCTCTTAACCAAACTACCTCCTCATCTTTGATTTCTTATCAATTTTGGTACCCACCCCAAGAAGTCAATGAAAATCAACCTTAAAGATTCAATTCAAATAAGTGTTGGTATCTTAGGTAGTTCCTTTTATTCAACAATTCACCGAGTTGTGTCATGTGGAGATGCCTGCTTTAAAACTTGGAGTCCTCTAATAGTCAATCCAAACTCTAAGTCCATGTTCCAAGAACCCCCTAAAAAACAATAGACTTAGTTGACATGAGAATTTTGATTCTGCTTCATAAGGGAAGTGTAGGATAGTCACCCCTAACAATAGCCTAACACATACCTAAGAAGGATCACTTTTGCAACCAATCAAAGATGAGAGTTGGCTAATACCACGCTTGGTTCAAAGAGAGTGGAGTTGTCTTTTAACCTTCCATAGCTATTAGGAGTAGTACTCAACTACACTCGGATCCCCTAAAATTATCTCAAGCCAATTGTATCTAGCCAAATTGGGGAATTGCATTCTAAAAGCACTATCTAGTGTTTCAAAAAGTTATGTAGCTTATCAAGTCCACTTAGCCATAGATTCTCGATCATTTAGATTGATGCCTCCCACTTTTCTTGATAGGTTTGTTTAAGTTGTCTAATTAAGAAAATTATACTATCATATTGTGTGAATATTTAAAGACATCTTCCTTTTTAACCCATTACATAGGGCCTCTTGACCCCATCTTCTTTAAACACATGACCAAACACTTCAAACATTTAATAATATATGAATTCAAAAGTTTATTGCAAACCAACACCCCCACAAGAGTGGCCAAAACTATCATGTTAGGATGAAAGCTTCCAACTCTGCAAGGTCAAGCCATATGTGATCGCACTCCTTCCAGGTTCATAAATAATTAATAAGGTCAAAGCCTCATTATAGGTCTCCTTGAGCATCTAGAGCTATCTTAGATTACATGGGTACTTACCACTTTATCATTTACCCTATCAAGTACTCAAATGGCAATACAAAATACCTCCCATAAGTGTAGGATCCTCACCTTGCTCGATATCCCACAAGATGCTCAAGACTTGTTGGTGTGGGGATCCCAATAGTCTTCACCAATATATTCTCCTTTTCTTCTAGCTATCATAAGCATAGATCTAGGGTAAGATAACCTAAATATACACAAAACAAAAAGTAGTCATACCATAAATCGAAAGTATAATTATCAAACAACTATGTCATGCATGAACCTACCCTTGCTTTAATCTCATTTTTCATTCTTGAAAAGCAAAAACTCATGTAATCATCTAATTTTGATTTTGAGGTCTCTTGGATTTTCTTTAAGTTAACATTCATTTTGATACCATTTTTAAAAGCAAACCCCTATTTATGTGCTTTTCTAATACTCTCAAGCTTGCTTTTTCCACTTGTTTAATGTGCACATGGCCACTTGCATGAATTTAAGAGTGAGATTTGAGGAATGTAAAGTGAAATTTATTGGTTGTGGTTATCCTTGTTTGGTGGGTAATTTTCATTACATAGAATTATTACAACCTTGGATTGATGAACCATTTCCTCTATTTAGGGTTGTGGGGCTTCCATGTCTCCCTTGGGTTGCACTTTAGCCCTAAATTATAGCTTAGCTTCATCCAAAGGTTTGTTGGGGATGGCTTGACACATTATGTCTCTAAGTCATTTTGGGGCCATGGGAACTAGTCTTCAAGATGCCCTTTACATGCATGTAAGGGAAGAAACTCCACATATTTGATCTATTGTTGCACATGGTCAAGTGGAGCTACAACACCATGCTTGAAATTTTGAAGCTTGTTCGAAAGTTATTTGGTTGCTCAAATCACCTCACGAAGGTCTCTCATAGAAACAAGGGGGGGGTTAACTTAAGAGAGTTGGAGGAAGCTTGGGTGTAAATAGACTTTAAAGGAGAACTAGCATTTGATGTTTGGTGAAAGAGGAGAAGATGTTAGCAGCATGGGCTGCACGTTTTTTTGAGGCCTTGAGAATGCTAGTTTTGACACTATTCTATGTGTTGTGAATGAACCACACCATCTGCAACTCTAGGTGGAGATTAGGAGGACTATCTTAGTAAATCTTCTGAGGATATGTGCATGCTTGAAAAGAGGCATGTCTAGCCATCTGATTCATTTGTGTTCCATTCCCTCAAGTAAACTTACCCTTCTTTCTCCCCTAATTCTAGAAGAAAATATCATAGTCTAAAAGGGTTGTTATTCTCCACATATCCATCCATGATTTCTTTTATAGGGTATATGTTTCTCTTCTCAATCTTGATATTGCAAAAAGTATATTTTTGTTGATCCACTCCTCTTAATAGACCTCTTTTCAAAGACAATATCCAAAATCTCATCCCCCCCCCCATATGATAGTGTGACAAACTATCATATCTTTTTTCCTTGTGTTGAAAGGTAACTAGAGCCTTTGGCCTAATTTGAATAGTGGATGGATGTGTGATTTTTCCCAAAGAGGAAAGTTTAAATAGATTTTGGGTTTTTTTTGGGGGGGAGGGGGGGGGGGTGACATGACATGCTTTTCTTCATTTTGAATTCTGGTCATCCGAAAACACAAAGCTATTTAACCCAAAATCTATTTAAACTTTCCTCTTTGGGCAAAATCACACATCCATCCACTATTCAAATTAGGCCAAAGGCTCTAGTTACCTTTCAACACAAGGAAAAAAGATATGATAGTTTGTCACACTATCATATGGGGGGGGGGGGGGGGGGGTGACATGACATGCTTTTCTTCATTTTGAATTCTGGTCATCCGAAAACACAAAGCTATTTTACGTTTAACTTTATGAATTGTACCTTCTCAAGAAAAGCAAACTATTTCTTTTGCTCCTTCCATTATTCTATTGCTTGAAAATCATGTTTCCACAAGTTTACTCTTGGTATCCAAATAAAGTGCTATAAAAGTGTACATTGACTAATTTTCTAAGATGAATGCATTTACACAATTGGTCTCACCCAAATTTACCATTAACTTCTCCATTTAAATTTTTTGGGTTTTCTTGTGTTGTAATTGTAGGCATTAAATTTTGTTAGTTATGCCTATGTTGAACAACGTGTAAATACTTAAATGTGCTAAGAGTTCACATTTCACCAATAGAAACTTTTGTTTGATGCCATTTCACATTAAAGACACAATTTCTTATAAATGTAATTATTTCAAAATTCCACATTGTTTTAAAGTAACATACTTAATGGGGTTATTATATTAAGAGATGGGAATGAGAGTTTTAACTATTTACATGGTTGCCACTTGTCATTCGTCCTTACCTTCTCATCTAGGTGTACTCCTTCAACCCTCACCTACCATGAAAAGTATAAATAGACCCTCCTTTCTCCTATTGCTTTCACTCTTTCTCCTCCCTCACCTCCATGCTAGGCTACTCATGCCTCTTGTGGAGTGGTAGGGAAAGAGAGACAGGAAGAGAGTTAGAGAGAGCTCAAGCTCTCATTACCACCATTTCTTCCTCTCTTCATCCACATCAATGCCACTTCCAACTTGATCCGGAATTAACCCCTCTCTTGGATCTAAGAAAATCATCCTTACCCATTAAGTATCTCGATTTTGACCCTCTATTTTCATCATTATCATTTTCAACTCCATTATTGGTTCATCTTCATCACTATATTCAAACCCAATTTTTTTCTCATTCTTCATTCCATAAATTAGGCTACTCTCAACCCCAAATTTATTTATTTCTTAGCCCAAATCATTCTACTTATGTTCAAACAAATTGGCCTATCTTGTACATCCAATAGACATTTACACTAATAATCTTCAACTAGTTGTGGTTCTTTTCTTCCCTCATCACTAAAGCTGATTTCCCTCATCTAGTGCATGCCTAAGTAAGCATATTCTTAAACTTAAAAGTAAAAAATAGATTATTCCAAGTCAAACCCCAAACCCTATCTCAAATTAGCCCCTTTTTATTTGTCTATCTTTTGCAAAACCATCTCATATCTACATTCAAGAATTGCCAACCAAAGGATCTCACAAGGAAATAATATGTGCAAGTTCTTATCATGCATGCATAGGTGAACACAAGTATGCATACGCAATGCATTGGACCACTACCAAATTGCATGGGACAAGTTTTATTCTAGTTCAAATTTTCTATTGTACAAAGATGGTTATGATAAGGAAATTATTTGAGTTATATAATCACTTCTAATTGATGAGTTATGCATTTAAGAGAAGATTAGATACATGCATAGGTGAGGGATAATGCAAACTTCATAAGGGGAATTAATGCATGCCTAGACAATTCAAATGCATGTTGTGCTTGAAAGAGAATGTCTATGCTTATTTGGTATAATGTTCACTAAAATACTTTTGTTTATTGTAATAAATGATTAGAGGAGAGCCAATTAGTTAGGTAAATCAGATATCCATGTGTAGATCCAAAGAATCATCTTACAATTATAGACTTTGCATATAGAAACTATTGTCAAATTAAGTGCATTAAAAGTCAAGGATTAAAAAAATTTAATTGTGTTTCTCCACAAATTCTTTGGTGATAATCTGCACCCTAGAGAAAGGCCATTCTTCATGGGAAAGCAGATATACAAGCATGAGAACATAAACATTAGTGTAATTAATGCATGTATGAGGAAATGCGCTCATGTGGAGACATGTTAAGAGACCATAGCCACGAATGAACCTATGACCAAGTGATACATGTACAAGGAAATGGAGCACAAGTGTACATGCATGACTATATCACATTTATTTAGAAAATCATTGGACTTATAAGAAGAAATGAGAATAAGGAATGATGGTAGCCTAAAAATCTTATGTGAAATTCACCTATCAATTGATGCTAAGGCCACATGAACTTCATTAGCTTATGGAAGTGTATTGCCTTGAAGAAAAATACGAAAGGACACGTTTTCTATATCTTGGATTGGTTATCATTGATTTTTTCTTGTGACACTTAAAGACATTTCTAAAGGTGAAAGTACTCACACTAGACCAAAAGATAATAGATGAGTAGAATGTGTAGAGGTTGTATGGTAGTGGATCCACTCTAGTAGTTGTTTGTGATGCTATGCTAGCAAGGTCATGTGATAAATTAGCAAGGTCATGATAAATCCTAGAATGGCATTGCTTGAGACAATGACAGTTGGTTGTGGTGACAAGGCTAAACGTGAGTGATGTATCCATCTTTATGGTGCATGGCAAGCTAGTGAAGCTTTGACTAGTAATTCCCATGGTCTTGCCAAAGATAGGGAATCAAAGCTTCATGTTTCCAACATCTAGGGAATTAAGAGACCCAATTCTAGATATGGTTGCGACTTTAGTGTAGGGCCAAGTTATCCAATCATGGGTTACCCACTTTTGAGAGAGTGATGTAAAGAAAGGTATGTAATAAATATACACTATTTTTAGAAGTGATTTTGACCTATTTTTGTATCATCTACTTAACTAATGTGAAAATGAACCTTGTGTAAAAGGATACCTTAATGAACATGATAATTAGATGTCAAACAATGTGGGTAGCTAGCCAAAAAATGCCTTGTGAGTTGGGTAGAAAGTGGGTGGGTGCATCCTTCTTTAGTGTACTTATAAATGGGTGAGCCTAATTACTTGGGTAACTTTCCAATTTTTAATTATTCTAGTTGCTAGGATAGATTGTCGTCGGAATCTTGGATCTTAGCTTGTTTTAAGGGAATTGGGGTGGTAGAGAATTGGCCTTAATGCCTATAGAAGCAATTGTCACTCTCTATAAATCAAGTGGAAATTCCATTCCATGCAAATGCCCATTGATATAATATTTCTGGAACTACTTATCCTAGGAATTAAACCAAAGAAAATATCACATTTGATCTAGACTACCACTACTATAAGCTAGTTTTGGTTTTCCCTTGAGGGTCACTGATTAACTCCCAATGAAGCTCTATTATAACCCTACTTAAAGATGGGTTTATAATGGCTGCTTATTCTCCTTGTGGGCTTTTGTTGTTAGCAAGTGAAACCTTCCTCAAACTCTTAGTGGTGTTATTTCTTCTCTCAAAACACCATCTTCCCCACTTGCTTTATTATTATCTACTTGCTTCTTTGCATTCCCAATTCATCCTTTAATATTACTTGGGGAAGCAAGTAGAGAAAGCCTTTTTTAGATGGAAAACCTAATGATAACTTGGGACTATGGAAAGCACGTGGAGGAATCCTCTTTATGTTGGCAAAGGTAAGGGGATAGTGGCCTATAATAGAATCGAGTTCTCGAGGCTACACTAATAGTTTTTGAAATATTAGATTAGTTCGATTGCTTGCATAATTTCTAGTTTGGCATATTTCCATGGCACATGAAGGATCGATGGATGTGTCTTCGAGGAAATGTGTAGTTTCTCTTAGCTTGGAAGTAAACAGAGTGGGGAAGGCACTAGGCTTCTTAGTTTCTTCTTGTAGATTTCCTTGCCTTTTATTTTCTAAGGAGCCCCTTTAGCACAATTTAACGATTTTGGAGAGACATTCAAAGATAATATCTTATCAAACTAAGTTGGTGAATATAAAAGAGAGCAAGCACCATATATTTGGAATACAAGACTTTGAATCATATATTTCTCGTAGCTTGGAAGACATTATCTTATCAAACTAAGTTGGTGATAGTTATTTTAATTAAGACATTGCGACTCTTCATTTTCTCAAGTCGAAAAAACTTCCATACATTGAATCTATGTTTCAAAGGAACAAAAAGCATCCTAAGTGCACTCTTGCTTAGAGGGAAGAAGATTTTCTAGAAATGGAAGACTTATGAATATACTTTTGATTGACTTAATGTAAGCTCCAAATGTAAGATCAAGATTGTCACCATGAGATATTGCTTGAATCTTTTCAACGCAATGATGCTCAATATTGAGCTATTCAATATGATATAGCTTGCTCTAGTATTCTCATTTTCATGAGATTCATGTGGGGAATGATACATGATGTGGTTGATATGAGTGGAGATGTCCATATGCAAAGTTGGTAAGGTGGGTGAGTGGTAGGTTTAATAAACCACATGAATGACAAACCAGAGTATTCTAAGGGTATGTAGAGTAGGTCATTTTCTTAGTACTTGATTCCTTATAAAAGGCATCAAAAGTTGTCCTTATAGAAAGTATCAAAGGGTGTCCATTAAAAGCATACGTTTCTCAAAGGATATCCTATGTCAAAATTTATGTTTCACAAGAAGTTTATGGTCACAAGGACATTATAGAATCTTCGGGTTATTGACAAAGGTTGAGACTACCTAAGATAGCACAACAAGACATCATATGAAAATTAACTAGGAGATGCACATGGTTTTGTGTCTTTTGTTTTCCAGTGCTATCATTTTCACTCAAAAGAAAAGAGAAAGTCAAGAAGAATCATGTGAGGAGTCTTAGCAAAGTTGATATGTTTGCTTTTAAGAGTATAATGAAGTTATGGAAAAGTTAGATATTATCGTGACATGTTTGTGTGTGTAAATTTGGCCCTAAGTGAATGCCAAACAATGCCGAAGAAAGGTGATGCTACAACTTTTTGTAAAGAGTCTTTTTTGAATGTGGCTAGGTGAAAGTTTGCTTATCAAAGTTGATGCAAGCTAGTGATAGTAACGTTGAAGATGTTAGAGATCTCTCATGTGTCAAGGTTAGGATTTTCAAGCTATGACATCTTCAGATGTGAACTTTATGTGGCCTTTAGCATCTTCAAGTAATGCCACATATAGCTTTCCAACATATGAATCAACTAATATGTAAATTGCTTAGTGTGTAGCCCTAGACAAACTTTGGCCACTCTATAATGTGAATGATGTGGCATGGAAAGAGTGTCACAAACAACATGCCATCACCTAGAGATTGGCTTCTTAATTTGAGTCAAACTAGTGAGTAGCTATCCACTAAAGGTTTTGGTTCCCTTAGTGCAAGAATGATGTAAATTGGTTAGAAGTTAATGGATAATTTACTATAGATATATGTGTGTGCGTTCATGTGTGCACATGTGTGTGCATGCACATTTTCTTTGAAAGGGATAGTAACTATGAATCACAATATCTAAGCAAACTTTTCTTTTGTGTGCATGAGGTCGAGAAAACCATGATTATCCGCTACGCACAATCCATAAAAAGGGCCATTGTCCTTAGGTTCCTTCAATTTTAGTAAAAAGATCTAGAAATTGCAATGCTCACTTAAGCTCACACAAGCATCGTTGGTAGACAATTAAATTTACCAAGTCTTAGTGTGCATAGAGCTTCGAGTTCAATTGCCCATGCTGTACTCTGGCTCCTTTAGACATCTGTGCCATATGAACGAGCACCAGCAAGGTTCGTGTGTGATGTTTTTGTAATGCAAGGCAAGAGAATATGCTCAAGTGAAGAGAATGTGCTTGCTAAGTTCATGTGAGATTTTAGACAGAGAATAAAATGAAAGAAAAAAGGCCATGCAGTTTTCTTTTTCCTTAGGAGCACACAATACTAAATAGTAGGAAATTCTAGACAAGGAAAAATTGAAAAAGAGGTGGGCTTCCAAAGATAGATATGAATTATTGGGGAAGGCATAACCCCAAAAATCAAGGGCTTTCACAAAATTGAGAGGAAAAAAGAAAAGAAAAAAGGAAAGGCAAAATTGAACGCTCTACTAAATCTCTCACTTTTAGGAAAAAGCTCATGGCCCCCTTTTCCACTTTTCCTTTGCACATATATTTATTCTATTATTGTTATTTAAAAAACTAGAGAATTGGAAAATGGGTAGGTGACTGATTCCAGGGTCCTAGCGCGTGCTTACTACTAACTTGAGCATAATCATCATAATAATAACAACATTACAAATTGTGTTATCTAATAATAATAATAGTAATAATGATAATCATCCTGGTAATCCCAATTATTTAAATAATCGGCACCACTTATTAAATTTACCATACACACGATTGGATAACAATCCTTATAATGATGATTACTAATTACTAATTACTAATTACTAATACTAATACTCACGTGCGTCACGATGATAACCTCAATGACAATGATCTAAAAATAAACATCTCATCTCAATCTTGATAATATTTACCCCAATAATATAAAGAATAATAATGATAATGGTTTTTAGTCTATCATAATAATAATGGCTAATTATCATACAGGATTTCCGAAGGTTTCATTTCTTGTTATTATTACTATTGAGTATTGATATTATTATGGTGATGTTTGGGGGTGTAGTAGTAATAAACAGTAAGGAATCCATTTTTGTTTTTAAAATTTTATTGTTGTTTATAACAGAAAATGGCAGTGGGTGTGAATCTAAATTCATATTTCTTTCTATTGTGGTTTAAAAGTCTAGAGGATGGCAGAGCAAAGAGTCGCTCCTGAGAGTTCCCACAAAAGCTGGAGTGTCTACATTTGATTCTTATGTGTTTGTGGGTGCAGATGCACAGACACACACACAGACAGACGCAGAGAGAGAGAGAGAGAGAGAGAGAGAGAGAGAGAGAGAGAGAGAGAGAGAGATGATTTTAAATGAAGGTGATGGAGCCAGGTGAATTATTGAGCTGATTGGATGACAAGGGCATTTGAGAGCACAGAAAAGGATCTTAATGGATTCAGTGAGTGGTTGATTGGTGGATGGACAAGAAGCAGCAGCAGCAGCGGCAGGCATCCCTTTCCCCTCCCCCTCTCCCTTCCTCTCTCTGTTCATGCATTCCTTCCCTGTCCTTTTTGGGTGAAACTTTCCAAATTAGGAAAGGAGTTGTAAGCTCCTCTTTGAGTAGACACACAGTCACGGCGGAAGCTTTTGTGAAAGTGACTGCTTACTGAAGCTCATATTATTAGAGCTTTGCATGGTTATATTCTGTTTGCTGCTGATTGGTGGTAGGAGCTATCTCGAGGAAGAACTGAAGCGGGTAGAGCTTTGATTGAAATTTATAAGTAGTCTCGTTTGTTCGATTGGACTCTTTCTTTTGGCACGACCTTCTCTTATTTGTTTCCATTTTAGCTCCTCTGAGAGAGTGTTTTACTCTATCCAACCTTGTCTTCAATTGTTGCTGATATTCAAGGTGTGATATCAGATACAACCTTGACAGTCTCTCTCTCTCTCTCTCTCTTCCTGCATGTCTCACACTGTCGTAATCTCTTTCTTGATCATGCTGTAATACCAGATACAACGTCACACACACACACACACTGCATATCGATCAATTTCCGCCCTTCCACCCCAAACAAAGAATCAAATCAGTTGGGCGCCCCCACATTGTTGGGTTCTTCCCTCCACATTGCTGGCTTCTGATATATACATCCGATATCCAGTCCTGCCCCACCGCTTAATTTCTAGAACCTACACACAGAGAAATGGCTGGAAACGAATGGATAAATGGTTATTTGGAGGCCATCCTCGATGCTGGAGCCGGGATCGTGGCTGTGCCTGATCAAGGCCGCTCCCCTGCCACGGCAATGCCTGATCAAGGCGCCTATTTCAACCCAACAAAGTACTTTGTTGAGGAGGTTGTCACAGGCTACGATGAGACGGATTTGTATCGTACATGGATGAAGGTATGCATGCCAGTGTAATACTGTACCTTTCTCCGAATATGTGGTTTAACTATCTACTATATTTGAGCTCTTCATCAAACAGGCAACTCCATTCCTCACCCTTCCCTTTGTAATTCATCGATGCCACTATCTAATGAGATATACGAAAGTTAAATTTTATTATAATAACATTGTTTACAATGCACTCTTACATGTTGCATTCCTTGCATCTGTAAACCTCTGCAGTATTGATTCAGTCGTGTTCACTTCTATTGATGTTTTGCCTTGGAAAATCATTGGAATTGCATTTTGGGTTACGACACAGGTAACAGCAATGAGAAATTCGCACGAGCGAAATAATCGAATGGAAAACTTGTGCTGGAGAATATGGCATTTGACACGAAGGAAGAAACAGGTGAAACCCTAGTTTAGTACTTGATAGTCAATCTTGATACGGAAGGGTCAATGTTGCTGTGAGAAGAAGATTTAAAAGCATATTTGATTGGAATTCCTCCATTTCACAATGAAACCAAGTTTGGTCTGATCTTGTTTATTTTGCTACTTTGGGTATATAACAAATTCATGAACTGTGTGGCAGTTCAAGTCTGAATGATGACACAACGATTTTGCATAATGGATGTTGCATTATTTTGGTTTTGTGCTATGTGATGATAGTGTAAATATATTCATCCAACCATTGTGAGACGTTTAATCTTCTTTTGGATTTGCAACAACAGGTTGAAAGTGAAGACACTCAAAAGCTTTCTTCTCGCCATAAGGAACGTGAACAAGGAAGGAAAGATGCTAGAGAAGAACTGTCTGAAGAACTATCTGAAAGTGAAAAGACAGAACCAGATGGCATGCTGCTGGGGAGCAATTTAAAGTTTTCAAGAAATTATTCAGATTTAGAAGTGCCAACCGCACAAGTAAACACAAGAAAGTGCTTGTACATGGTGCTGATAAGGTAACACTTCAAATGGTTGCAGCTATCCACCATCTTTGGTTGGGAGTTTTAGGCTTAATATTGTCTCCTAGTGTTCTCAAGAATAACTGAAGACGTGATGATTGTAGTATCTTTTCTTAAACTCATATGACTTGAAGCTTCTTTGCTGACGTCAAATGTCTGCTTGCTATTGCAGTTTGCATGGCCTTGTTCGTGGTGAGAATATGGAGTTGGGTAGAGATTCCGACACTGGTGGTCAGGTATTATACAAAGGGTAGTAAGGGTTAATCTTAAGAATGCACCTTCTGTACTCCAAAGACATGACAAGGTGACTGACCTTGCTCTGACTTCAGCGAATCCGTGATTTATGTTGACAGGTGAAGTATGTTGTGGAACTGGCAAGGGCATTGGCTTCAATGCCAGAGGTTTATCGAGTAGATCTATTGACAAGGCAGATAACCTCACCGGATGTTGACTGGAGCTACGGTGAACCAACAGAGATGCTGACACATTCTAACTGTGATGCAGACACGATTGCTGTTGGTGAAAGCAGTGGTGCTTATATTGTGCGCATCCCATGTGGCCCACGTGACATGTACCTCCGTAAGGAGTTATTGTGGCCTCATATTCAGGAGTTTGTTGATGCATCTCTGACCCATATACTGAACATGGCAAAGGTCCTTGGAGACCAGATTAATGGTGGGGAGCGTTATGTCTGGCCTCATGTCATTCATGGTCATTATGCTGATGCTGGAGATATTGCAGCCCTATTGTCTGGAGCATTAAATGTACCTATGGTTTTAACTGGTCACTCTCTTGGCCGCGACAAGCTTGAGCAATTGCTAAAGCAGGGTCGCCAATCAAAAGAGGACATCAACTCTACTTACAGGATTATGAGACGCATAGAGGCAGAAGAACTCTCTCTCGATGCTGCTGAGCTCGTCATCACAAGCACTCAACAAGAGATAGAAGAACAATGGGGACTGTATGACGGGTTTGATTTTAAGCTGGAAAAGGTCTTAAGGGTGAGATCCAAACGGGGTTTGAGCTGCCATGGGCGTTACATGCCACGCATGGTGGTGAGTTCATGATGAGGATTGATGCTCTCTTGCAGGAAAGAAGTGCTCATGCATATTTAGGGTTAGCTTTCTTTTGTTTTTGTAGGTTATACCGCCTGGTATGGACTTCAGCAATGTGGTAGTTGCAGATTCAGGAGGGCAAGAGCTCGGGGATGGAGATGCAGAGTTTTCTCCTGGAGAACCAGGTTCACCATTGGCAGAACCCCCCATCTGGTCAGAGGTATTTCTACTCCTTACTTTTTATCAAACTATGATGCAAAGCGATAATCTCTACAGTAATTGATTCTTTTTTGATAGTCATTTGTTTTCTCCAGATTCAACGCTTTTTTAGCAATCCTCACAAACCAATGATACTAGCTTTGGCAAGGCCTGATCCAAAAAAAAACATCACTACGCTGGTAAAAGCTTTTGGGGAGTGTAAACCGCTGAGGGATCTGGCCAACCTGGTTTGCTTCTCATTCCACCTTTATTTGGGGTGATTTTGCTGTTCTTCCTGAGTGTACTACTGTGGGCTCACTCTGCATGTACAACTTGCAGACATTAATTATGGGCAACAGAGATGATATTGATGAAATGTCATGTGGAAACGCATCAGTTCTCACCAGTGTCTTGAAGCTCATCGACAGGTACGATCTTTATGGACAAGTGGCATACCCCAAGCATCACAAGCAATCAGACGTTCCTGACATCTACCGGCTTGCTGCAAGAACTAAGGTACAATGCCAACTTATTGATTGTGCTAAAGGGCCATTGAAGGCTCTGTATCATGACTGAAAACTGTTTGAAGGTACAGTGGCAAGTTATTGATTGCTAAAAGGCCATTGAATGCATTGCTGCATTGATGAGAACCGTTTTATGTTTCTATTTGAGCACAGGGTGTATTCATCAATCCTGCTTTGGTTGAACCATTTGGTCTGACTCTCATTGAGGTAGCATAATTTGAGATGCCACTCACTTGATTAGTTTCTTTACTTCGCTGTAATTTATATGGAGGTTTTGACCTTCTTTTGGTTTGCAGGCAGCTGCCCGTGGTCTACCAATGGTTGCCACCAGAAATGGAGGTCCTGTTGATATACATAGGGTGTGTTTTTTAATTCCAGAGCTTCATAGTTGTTTCACAACTAGATTAACAACTCAATTCAGCTCTCTTCTATGCCAGGCGTTGAACAATGGCTTGCTGGTTGATCCTCATGATCAGAAAGCTATATCTGATGCTTTGCTGCGATTAGTATCAGACAGGAGTTTATGGTCAGAATGTAGGCGCAGTGGTTTAAAGAATATTCATCTGTTTTCCTGGCCACAACATTGTCGCACATACCTGGCTCGTATCGCTATGTGTCGAATGAGGCATCCAGAATGGCAGGATGAAACCAGCATGATTGGTCATATAGAGGAGGAATCACAAGGGGACTCATTGAGAGATGTTAATGACATGTCTTTGCGTCTCTCCATTGATGACAAGCTTCCATCCAATGGGTCAATGGAAACTTTAGAGACTCGCAAGTCTGCCCAAAACGGCAATCATGGCTATGGTAATGCACTGGACTTCAAGCATGAATTAGAAAAGGTCAGGAAGGAGACAGTACATGAGGATAACGATTCCTATAAATCCTCTAGCGTTGAAAAGGTTATTATGAGCAATGGCAACATGACTATCAAGATACCGCTGCTGCGAAGACGAAGAAAATTTGTTGTTATTGCTGTAGACTCATATGGTCCATCTGGGAAACCTGGGGAAAATTTTGTGCAAGTAATCAAGGAAATTATGAAGTCCATCAAACATGATCAGTTTACACGGCCACCTGGTTTCATCCTATCTACTGCCTTGCCATTGGTGGAGGCACTAGAATTATTAGTACGCGCTGGGCTGCAAAATGATTTTGATGCTTTTATTTGCAGCAGTGGTAGTGAGTTGTACTATCGATCCAGCACTGCTCAGGATGGGCCCATCAGTTCAGAACCACAGTTTGTTGCAGATCCCGACTATGCTACCCATATTGACTATAGATGGGGTGGTGAGGGCTTGAGGAAGACTATGGCTAAGCTTCTGAATCTCGAAGGGGACAATGTTGGCGTCAGGGAAGATCCTGCTATAAGGGAGGATCAGGACTCTACAAACTCCCACTGTCTAGCATATGAAGTTAAGGAGCCATCTAAGGTAGTAAAAACAAATTCTTGCAGTGTAGTTTAGATCATGTTGGGGGTTTGCATCCTAGTTATGCAATCTAGTTACTATATACATTTTTGATTTGTTTTCAGGTTCCAAATGTAGAAGAACTTCGCAAAAAGTTGAGGATGCGTGGGTTGAGGTGTCATGTGATCTACTGCTGCAATGAATCAAAACTCCATGTTTTACCCTTGCTTGCATCAAGGGCACAAGCACTTAGGTAAACTACAAAACATATCAACATTGCAAGTTCGATCGGATATGAATGGCCGGTTTGATGGAGTATACACCATTCTGATTGTGTGCTTCAGCTCCCATGCTGACAGAAGGGCAGTCCTTAATGAGTGATGATAAGAATTGCTTGATGTGATTTGATGTAGCCTGTAAAATGTGCTGCCTGTCAATGAGCACTGATCAGCTAGTATCAAGTATTCATATTCCTTCCTATATATTATGCCAATAGTTTTGAAATCAATCTTGATGGCTTTGTTTGCAGGTATTTGTTTGTGCGGTGGGGAACAGACCTCAGTCACATGTATGTGTTTGTTGGACAGGCCGGAGACACAGATTATGAAGAGTTGCTTTCAGGTATTCATAAAACTGTAGTCCTGTACGGCACTGTTGAGCATGGAAGTGACAGTCTTTTGCGTTCTAGCTATAGCTACCACAGAGATGATGTGGTACCATCAGAGAGCCCCAACATTGTGAGGACAGATATGGGTTTTACTGCTGAAGATATACAGGGTGCCTTCAAGAAGCTTTCATAAATCTCCTTGTCAGGTTGTAAATTATCCTGAATACAGCTACAGCAGTTCAGTGAGGTGGTGCTTGTGTATTAGCTGAAGTGGCAGTGTGCAAGCACAAAAGCCTGCTTTCTTAAAATGGAGATTTGTTAAGGTGTTGAATAGTAGAAATGCAAAGTCCTTTTGATCTGAAGGTTGCACCTGGTTTCATCACTTTGCTATCAGATGGTCTTGGGGCATTGTTAAGATTATAGGCATTCTTGAGATCATATCAAAAAGACCTTTGGCCAGCTAAAGGAATGGAAATGAAAAGACATTAAATTTGTTAAAAGTAAAGGCAGTGCACTTTAGTTTTTAGTTCCAAAAAAATTACAAGCCATCATGTTTTTCCTTCTACAAGCCATCATGTTTTTCCTTCTAGGCAGCAAACTATGTATTGCAGTTCCAAAAAAAAAAAATTCAATTGAAATACCTGACAGCGATAATTATTGCTCACTAAGGGAAGAGGGTATGTAAATGTAAGGGCCTTCCTACATGATTGCTATAGGAATTCTAGTAGGGGCATCTAAGAATTAATAGCCATAGTAATTCTAGGAGGGACATTCAAGAAGAAATTGTCATAGCATACATTTGAGAAGCAAGAAGGCAATGGAATGAAGATGGAGCAAAGGCATAATGGGTATTTTAAGGGTCAAAGGTTGGGGTGGAGTTTCAAAATGGTGTTTACTAAGAATAAATACAAAGATAGCCAATATTAAGTTGGTGTGCTCAAGCGGGCTTGGGGTATGCGCATGCGCTTTTGCATAGCTATAGACAAATACCCTTGACAATAATAGTTTTCTTAGACAATGATAGTTTTCTTTGTATACTCTCTATATTTAAGTACTATGTATGTATGCCTATAATTAAACATAGTCATGCATGTATGCAATGTTGTGTGAATGCATATATAGCCAATATTAAGTTGGTGTGCTCAAGCGGGATTGGGGATGTATCTACTTAATCACATGCATATGTGAATGAGTAAATGATGTATATACATATGACATATATGCATAGGGGTGCATGTTTGTAATATATATATGTATATATGCGGTATGCATGTATGTAGATGTGCTTATGTATGTATGGATGTGTGCCTCCATAAATACAGATGTAAGGTTTGAAATAAATAGCTTGATAAGGTGCTAATAAGTTAACAAGGTTTCTTTAGGTGAATGGATGGGATAATCTTTTGGAAGAGGGAAGGATATATGGAGCTAAGACTAAAACGCAGGAAATAAGGAAAAACTAAATGCACATGTCGTGCATATGCATGCATGAATAGAGAGATTAGAAAAATATAGAGCTCATTTTGGGGCCATGTAAGAGTTTTCTTATTTGGCTTCAAGATTAATAAATTCTAGAGAAATTCATCAACTTTAGTTGGCTAAACATTCATTGGAAGTTTTCCTTGTTTAATTTGTCAAGTAAAACATCCTACATTTTGGTATTAAATTCGATGGTTTTGACATCAATATTGTATTTTTCCAAAACCCCAAAATGAATTTTGAAGTTTTACACTTGGAGGCCCAAAATAGCCAAAAAGAGGTCAAAACAAGCCTTAGCTAGAAAACTACATTTGATAGAAGGTGGCGATTTCATATAGCATCATGTCATGGCAAAAATGCTAGCTCTATGTGTCAAGTTTATGTGTCAAGTTTAATTAAAGTTTCCTTAATTCACATGTATCAATGGGGATTTGTATATGGTTGAAGAACTTAGATGCTATTCTAAATGTCTTGCTTGGTATGGATTTTGCCATTTGAAAGAGGAGGTGATTATTTGCTACTCAACTTAGATCTAGATAAAGTCTATGACATAATTAGTTGGGTTTTCATTCTTATGGTATACATTTTTTTTGTTTTAGATGTATCTTTTGTAGGATGATAACTCCCCTTTTTAGCAAATGTTTCAAACCTCCCCTTTTCAATAAGTTTTCAATAATCTAGATAAAGCCTATTAAACAAGGGTGCCCTATTGCTCCTCTCTCGTTGGTCTCGATAACTCAAACACTCCCTAATCATCTATTGAAAGGGGAGTATAGCAATAAACAATTAAAGGTCTTCCTCTCTCTCGTAGTGTGATATTATGTGTCCATATGAACACACATGACAATTTCATAAAGGTGGACCTCTCATTTATGTAGTGGGTGGTGTATTTAGGACGAGTTTTCTATGCTTTTAGTCTTGTTGATGAATACCCACAATATGGAATTCATTCATATTGATTATGGGAACCTCCAAATTGGTTGTAGTAGTTTAGCTCCAAAATCCCAAAAAAGCGAAATAATCAAATACTTGGGTTGCCCTATTTTACTAGGCATCATCATTTGTTACAAATTTGAATGGTATTATGAAGGGATTGAGTCCAAAATCAAGATGAGGTGTAACTTGCAAGATGAATACTTGTATTGACAAACATTCTTACTTCAACCATGATATTTGTAGGATATTTGTTTCCATTCACTATGAACAACTAGATTCAAATGGAAAGATTATTTATAAGATCTCTTTGTCTCTTGGAGATAAATTCAATTTCTTGGGAGCAATTCATTGCTTTTAAGCATGTGAGGTGTAGGTCTTGAAGTTCCCCACCAATAAGCTTGGAGGCTACGTTGCAATTTGTTTAAAAGGATGGAGGAGAATCAACCTTCGGCTATTATCATGCGGCATTAGATTATTCGTGCTCCTCCTGAAGGATATAGATGGCTGGGTTTGTAGTGGAAATATGTTTTCTTTTATAGAGTGGATGTATAAAGTCATTTGATGTGGCTTGTACTTTGGTTGAATCATGGAAATATTTTGCTAATAGTTTAAGCTGATGAGGTGGAAATTAAGGGCAATGTCTCTTTATGAAAAGTCCTTTGGCTTCAAAGTGCAAGTTATAAGGAAGATTATATTCCAATTAGGGTTCCTTGTATAGAAAGCAAATTCAACAATGGCATGATGTATGATGTATGCCAAAGTGATAGATGGCCATGTGCTAGAAATTAATTTAATTTAAATCTAGCTAAAAAAGAACGATAGCATAAGGGTATTTGATAATGTTAAGTATTTTTGGGCTACATCTCTAGTTGAAAGAGATAAATGCTTTCTTAAGCAATGGGTCAATGAAAAGGGAAAACCTTTGGCTCTATTTAAGAAAGGAGCAATTTTGAGGAGCAAGATTGTAGATGGATTTTGCAAGTCAAAGAGAGATGGACTAAAGAATAGCCTAGATGCTTTTTTCTGCATAGAAAAGTGCCTAAAAGAGTGCTTGGAGTGTTACTTCTTCCTTCAAGCTTAATGTGTTGTTATGTTGAGTTGTCAAAAGTGTTGCATACTAAAGGTATATATTGAGTAAAGATGTTTCATCTTCATGTGTATTTTGTTGGAAAGAAAATGAAGATCTTCTGAATACCTATTGGGTTTGCAGAGAAGCTAGTACCTTTTTAAATATAAGATCACGAATATAATGGAGGAAGATGATCTTCATGATTTTATTAGTTGGAAGAAATTGTTACTTAGTGATTAGGGTTTCATATCTTTACTTAGACTCATCAACAATTGTTGCTTATGAGTCTAACAAAAGATATGGATAGCTATAGTAATCTTTTTTTTTTTTTTTGAGGATTGTGATGCTCTTTACGAGGAGGAAGAGAACACATGTTGAGTTAATGGATTTTGCTATTTAAGTTGTTTATGAAGTTGTTGCAATCATGGCTAAGTTAGCTAAGAAGGATGTTTCTTTGAGGTTAGGTTCTAAACTTTTGAGGAAGTTGATATAACCCTAAGAGGGTGATGTTGCATGCAAATATTTAATGACTTTTTGATAATTTAATATCTACCTCAAGAAAAAGAAAATCATTTTATGTATTATAAGTGCATCTCTATCTCTTTTAAGTGTAGTTAGATTTTCCTCCCAAGTTCGGTAAACATGCATATCTACTTAAAGAAAAATAGGTCTATTTGAGAAATACTTTGATAAAAATAGAGTTGTTGGAATCCCCTTTATCTTTCTAGTTATCTTTTGAGTTATTGAAATTCTCTCTCTTTTCTATATAATTTTCCTAGTCTTTTAGTTCTTTATCTTATAAGCATTAAAAATCCATTCCTCTTTAGTTCAGTTTCCATATCCCTTTCTTATTTTTTCAAATTTGATGTATTCAATTCACATATTTGAGTTCATTTTTATTAAGCATTATATGTATTAAAGTATTAATATTTAATAATAATATTATTATTCACACATTATATATAATTAATACTCACATTTAATGTAAAGTACTCTTAAGAGGTTAATGAAGTAGTAAAGACACCCTTAAACTAGGGTATATTAAAGCTATAATCCTCACTAGTGTATAAAATAGGAACCCTAAAGCTACAAGCCTCGTTAGTCTTTAAAATAACTAAAGTAAACAAAAATAATTTTAAAATTTTGTAATTAAAAAAACATTTATCCTTTTAGTCCCTAAGCTCGAAGATTGGCCAAACATAATAGTGTACTATTGCTTTCCTTAATTTGTGGGGAATATTCTTTTATACAAAAGATTCTTTTGTTTGTAGTTAATTATTCTTTCACCCAATATGGTAATTTTCATGTTTGTTGGCATATACAATACAAATCTCATATTTAATATTATAACTTTGAGGTGCCAACATCCTATCCATCAATTTATATGATAAACTTATCATGGTCAATGACCATTCGAAAACTCTTATCTTATCGAGGAATGTAGGAATTGTCCTGATAAGATCCACATCAGTCTTTTCAAGAAATTTCCTTAATTATCTATAATGATTTGAGTAGGTGCACAAGATCCATAGAGCACTCTTCCCAAAGAGTTTGAAATACTTTTTTAGTTAAACTATGTATGTTGAGAGAATAAAATCCAAATTGCCCCTATGCCCCACCACACTATTGGGAATCTAATCATGCGGGACTTGCAAATTCACAAGAGAAAAATAGAAGCATTTACCAATAAACCATTTTGAATTGTACGTGTGCCCAAACCACTTGTTGAACTCATCAGTACTAAAGATACATCCATGAAATTAAGGGAAACACTACCAAGAGCATGTTCAACATACCTTTACTTAATATAAGCAAGAGAGAATCCAACACGAGATTTAAAAAACTTCTTACTTCCTTTGCTTTTCATTGCATGCTTTAAAGGTATTAAATCTTGTTTTGATCCATGCAATAGGTAAAGAGATGCACTTGAGAGGGGTTTTGGGAGAGAGATAAGCAAGGACTAAGAAAGTAGTAGGATGTTCTAACCATAATTAAAAGACTAAGAAAGTTATGGGATGTCCTAATGATAATCAAAGGAATTTAGCCATCATTAAGAAAGGGGACACATTTCACACTTCACATAAGTGGAAAACTTGCATGCAATGCTATGCATGGGGCCTCCCTTAGGCCATCCTGAGCAGGCCCAGGGAGGTAGCTCTAAGGAAGGGGATTGGATTGATGTAGAAAGCTTGATCATGAATGTGGGTTTGGCCATTACTTATGAATGTTTGAAAGCAGAGAGAAGTAGAAACAACATGTAAAAGAGGAAGTGAGAGGATATGTCCCTTGACGGTGGTGAGTTCAACTCAACAACACACTTGATTGAAGCCATCACATAAAAACATATGACTAAAGGAGCAACAAGGGAAGGGATGTCACATAATAGCAAAGAGGACAATTGTATAAGAAGTTTTGAAGCCAATTTGCAACTCATATCCAAAATATTGGTAGCTTCCCTCTACAAGTACATGGAAGATCAAGGCGATGGATTATCAATAAGAGTCGCCTTTCCATTTAGAAAAAGTCTGTAATAATGTAATGCACTTCAACAAGAAATCTTCCCTTGTCTTCTTCATAGACAAGCCATTGAAGACAATGGATGCAACATGTTGGTTCAACATGATTCTCTAAGGACAAGGTGTTGTTGATCAAATGTACAATGGAGGTAGGGGTCTTAGAGGTTGTTTTTTACAAGATCAAAGCAACCAAAAAAGTTATGTTGTAGGAAGTATGCTTCTAGGTATTGAACATCGTGTATATTATGCCTTGGTGGCAACCTATTGAGACAGGGAAATACTTACTCCAGAGAGAATGTCAAATATGGGTTGAGATCCTAGAGCTTCTTATGTAACTTTGGAACCTTCTATGGGATATTACGAAGGGCTTGGGGAAGCCACTATATGTCCCTCCACTAATACATCCCTTTAGAAATAGGGTGTGCTTATTATGGAACACGTGAGAAGCTAAAACATAGTACATGGAGGTGGACGTGCCATGTGTTGGTTCTCTTAAACTCAAGCTTGTATGGAGCAAGTTTGTAGGGGCATGCTTCAAATGTGGAGCATGAGGGCATTATTTCCATGAATGTCTAAAGGTTACAAAAGAGGAGGAAGAAGGAGGGAAAAACAATAGTCTATTAACATTGGCAGATGTGGTTAGAGGAAACCAAGTGGATGAAGGTGGATAAGGAAAAAAATATTGTTAAGAATTTGACAAAAAATAAGGATGGAACACTCTTAGATGTAGAAAGGAAAGGGAATCACTACTAATCAAGATCTAGTTATTCCTAATAGTACTCAAGTTAGATTGTCAACTATCAAATATACTTGGTAAAAGGTAGCTATTCCCAAAAAACAATTGATGAAGGGAAACCATATTCACACAACTTAGCCACATCCCTTTGGATCAAATTGGTCTTGAACACTTGGAGACGTATGCCAAAATTCAAATGGAATCAACTATGGTACACATGGAAATTGCAATGTTAGGAATTCCAACTAGTTTGAAGCCCAAATCCAATCTAGCAAGCAAGCTAGAAAAGTGGCTCATGTGGGCTTTGATGATCGAGGTACAATGGGAATTTAGGAAAAAGAATATGAGAAGGGAGGCTTTGACCATAGAATCGACAAACATGACCTAGGACCAAATTAAAATAGCAACATTTAATATCTCGAGCCTTAATGGATGCATCAAAAGAAATCTTTTTCAAAAATGGTCCTTGATCAGAACCTAGATGTAGTGTTGGTGCATGAGTGCAAAATTCATTGATGGAGTAGCATGCATGTAACCTATAAGGGCTACAAATGCTTTGTTGGAAGATGCAATAATGATGGCTCTAGTTGTAAATTCAATTCTAGTGATCAACAAGAAAATAGTGGCAATTGAACTACTAAGGAATGCTGAATGGATTGATTTGCATGAAAGTTAGGGGAAAATCTTGCACTTACAATTCATTGATCCATCTAATGTATTGGGCACACCTCATGTTAACCACAAGAAGCAATGCCAGAGCATAATATCTTGTCACAAATGGAGCATACTTTTCAAATTGTGTCATGACAATTCAAAGATCATTGTTTCAATGTACTCAAAGCAGTTGCATAATCAAACCACCAAGTAATCACATTAGTTGTATTAAGTTTCCATGTAAATCCACAAGCCGAGCTTGATTGCAAGAAATTTGTAATTTTAGCATAGACTCTCAAGGCAAAGGAAAAAGGTTCTATTCTATTCTCATCATAGGAAATACATGCAACTAGAGATAACCTATCATTGGACTAAAAAGGGGGTTGGATGTTTGACAGGGAGGGGGAAAATACTAACCCTAGAAAGTTATTTTTAAAGGATGAGAAAAAATAGAATAAGCTATTCATGTGTGTGCCAACTTGGTGTAGTTGCTTTCTTGCTTTCATTGAGAGAGAGAGAGAGAGAAAGAGAGAGAGAGAGAGAGAGAGAGAGAGAGAGAGATGTTGAGAAATGACAAATGATGTATGCTCCAGGAAGAGATCTCCTGAATCCATATACACAGTGAGGAGAATGGAACAACCCAACTACTATAAAGCATTGTACTTGACTATCACTTTCAGTATGAGTAATGCAATATCATGATGCTTTGTACTATCAATTAGTGTCATTGTCATTATCAGGCTCTTACACAAGATTGTGTTTATCAGTCAAAGCTTCCATCTTGGAACCTGATTCACTTGCACTACAAGATATAGACCTTATACTGACGTTTAAAGCGACGAAAATACAAACAACAAAATTTACCCCCGTCGTCGCAAAAAGCATCATTATTGACGACGCCATAGAAACGTCGCTATTGGCGTCGCTATATGCGTCATTATTTGCGTTGCAAATGCGACGCATATAGTTACACCGATAGCGACACAACTAGTAAATTTACGACGCACATAGCGATGCGAGCAGTAAATTTGCGACGCAAATAGCGACGGTAACAGGGAAAAAAAAATTTTGTGGCACATATAGCACTGTGTGCTGTATGAGAGCCATACAAAATAGTTTCTGCACTACTATATACAAAGCGCTTGCAAACAAAAAGAATGTATACTGAAATCATAAAACTGATACATGAAATAAATACATGATCGCATAAAAAGTGATTGGTACAATCATGACAGGATATCACTAATACATAGAAAATGTCTACATAGATTAGGCGACTAAAAAATAAAGGTGTGTGAGCTCCAAGGATCCAAGGGCGAGCTAGAAATCCTCGTCCCCCGAAAGCTCATCCCACCGCAAAGGAGCATCGAACGGATTCTGCAGAAAAAGAAACAACACATCAATCCACCATACAATAATGCATTCAAATATCTCATGGTAACTACGGACAAGAAAGATGAGTGACTTACAGGGCCACCGCGTCTATACAATCGGTCGATCAATGCATTGAGACCGTGCCTCTCTACATATCGAGTCTCAAGGCCTTGCGGCTTGCGATTTGTAATGGAGTGCTGTAAAGAAAAAAAAATGCTAACTGTTAGAAACATGATTGTCAGTACAAAGAACATTTCAAAAAAACAAACAAGCAAAACAAAAGAGAAACTTACAAAGTCCTCTAAATATGTCATGTGGCCGTCACTCCCAAGATGATGGACCACTCCGGTCTCGAATCGTGCCCTCGTCGCCTTGCGCTGCTGACTCCAATGTCCTGGGAAATCTGTAGCCTCCTCCCTTAGTCGGCGCCAGTCATCTGCATCTAACCATTGGGGCTTTGCAGCCCCACTCTTGATTGCCTTGCGTGCGTCGGATCGTTTATGTGACATGTATGTACACATGCAATCCATCATCCAGCCCGTAGAGAATCTATCTACTGCGGCTGGCACCGGAAACTCCTCGTGCAAGGATGCTACTATGTAGTCCTTGCTCCCCTACGGTATGTTCTTCCAATGATCTAGGATGTTGTGCCGAAAAACTTGTTGGCACAACTCTCTCATGCGAGCCATCACCCTCCTCCCCTCATCATTCATGATGATGGCTCCTGACCTACTATCAACCAGATATCCATAACCCCTAGGAGTCTGCCTAAGATGGGTCCTCTCCCATCTCCGTCCACGCTCCTGGGCATATCTAGGAGACCCCTCTACATCCGGTGTACCGATGGGGGTAACCTCTCTCGGAGTGGTACCCAAAGGGGTGCCACCAAAAGGGGTGCCACCTGCTGACGGCTGCACAAAAGCCGGAGTAAATGGAGTAGACGTCCCCAGAGGTGTGACAAATCCTGGAGGTGACGCAGCTCTAGCTGAACGAAGAGACGGAGACACCACATCTGTGTCTCCACAGCAGCATCCCCTGATCTCGATGCAGTCCCTCCCTCTGGCCCAAGTCGTGAGCGTCGAGATCGTCTACTCGAAGCTGAAGCATCAGATCGCGCTGAAGCAGATCTAGCAGAGCGCCTTGATGAAGAACGAGACAGCTCCTGGTCTGCCATCTCTCTGAATCTCGTGAGCTGGTCTGGAGACATGCGTGTGAAGATGACTTGCAAATCCTCATCGCTCATCCCTCGACTCATCCTGAAAATGTCACCTGCATAGATAAAAAATGGTGTTAGAATAATCAATTTAAATTATACAAAGCACTGTAATATAAATCATTTTTAAAAAATCCCTCTTAAAATGCATATCTTATGTACCTTTATAAGAGATCTAAACAACGAATTGAGCAAGTGGACGCTCCAAGAATGAAGTATCCTATGGTCCCATATTAATCTCCTGACACAACTCCGCATACACTGGAAGGTCGATAGACATGTCACCACAAAAGAATGAGTCTGCCTCGTTCTCAAAAAATTCTTGGACTCTTGTATTTCCATCATTGTTAGCCGATGCGGGCTCCAAGCTTGCGGCAGCCTCCACCCCTTGTAATATCAACCCCTCTATTTGCATATTATCTTCATCTATGCTCGGAACATCGCTTTGATCATATACTCTCGCACTTCGGGGAGTTGAAGGTATAACATACCACCATCGAGGTTGTCGGGGGTTTGGATAGAAGATTACCTGTTCACAAACACATACAAAGCGAGTTCAAACCATTGTGACATAAACCATGTCGCATTACAATTAGCAAGCAAATGACTCTATGCACCTGTTCACAATGGGCCGGCAACACAAAGGCGTCGCGCAAATCCGTCCATTTTTTTTCGGAATCTATTTCAAGAAATTCAGATGGACCTCGTCGAACTGTTGCTTCAACTCCTCCAAGTACCACTTTGAACCACTGCGCATCGAATAGTATCATGGAGAAGCTACGGTAATCCATCGTAATAATACTTTGCAAGTTCCCAAAATACTCCATCTCATCCACAACCGTGTTCGGATCCGTTGCTTGTCGCCGGCTCTCTTGCTCGAACCTTGCCATGACACCACAGTCCATTGTGGAGTGCATTTTGTCAATATGCTCCACGCGAAAATGCTGTCCGTGTGACCACGCTGCACTATATATTTTGTAATGTACATTGAAATACTCAAATTAGATGTCGCATATAATATTTAGATACGACATATTCTAAACCCCTCATCACCTTTGGACTACATCCCCTCGAGAATTCCCACTCCTCCATTTAGACCTCTGTCTCTTCACTGGATGCTGCGGTCAAGGCTCCATGCAACCATCGTGTTGACATAAACCACGGCATCTCCTCCATGCCTTCGGAATATCGAATCGGTCAATGATGTGTACTACGTTGGAATTCAACTCGCGCTTCTTCTCGATCTTGCCTTGCAATCTGGTACTTGGCGAGCCACGTCTCCATGGAGGCATGATGCAACATAAAAAAGCGATTCACCTTCTCTTCCATTGAGGCATCCATTCTTTTTTCTACCCCATTTCCAACCACCACATCTCCAGTCAGTCTATCATCGTCCTTCAGTGTCCATAGCATTTCATTGTCTGGTTCCACCGTTGGTAGCCATTGTGAGATATGCACTAACGTCTCTGACACCAACCAACCTTCGGCCATGCTACCTTTTGACCGAGCTCGTTGTCACACAAAGCCTTTCAGGGTTTTCATGAAGCGCTCCAGGAAGAACATCCATCGCATATGGACAGGTCCTGCAATCTCCACTTCGTCCAGATGCACAAGAAGGTGGACTTGTATCGTGAGCATGCTAGTGGGCATGTATTTCTCAAAGAGACACACCGTCTCCACTGCTCCCCGCCTCGCGGATTCAATAGAGGATGTCTTAATCTCTTTCTCTGAGATCCATTGCACCAAAGTCGACAACTTGTAAATGGCCCCGCGAATTTCTGGAGTAAGGCATCCTGCAATCGCGATTGGTAGGACAAACTGCCACAAATGAGAAAGCATTATGAATAATGGCCACTTTTCAAATTGCAAAATGCCCACGCTAATTACAATCCATTTTGTTCACAAACCTGACATATCTTATGCCAATCATGGGATTTTAGCCCCGACAATTGGTCATCTTTAGAAAATGCGGACCTGAGAGAACGCATCATACTCGTCGGAGTGCGGATAGACTTGATTACTTGCTTCACAATGCGCTCTTCTTTAGTGGACAAAACCCAAGGAGCACGAGGAAGCTACACTTCACCATCAGCACTCGACTACGGCCAAAGCGCCTCCATCTTACCTACCTCCTTCAAATCCATTCGTGCCTCTATAGTGTCTCTCTTTCTTGTGATGTGGTCCCATAGCAAGCTACCCACATTCTTGAAAATATGCATGGGATCCAATAAGTGGTTGACCTGTAATAAGTGGGTCCAATATGGCAACTCATAGAAAACTGAGAACCGTCGCATTCCATTTGGATGTGATTCCAGGTTTACCATTTTCAGCTCGTACCAGCTTGCGACGTTCATACGTGTTGGAGGTCGTCCAAGGAAACCTTCCTTGAGTTCATGATCCTCCGGCAAGAAAGCGGCGTGTCCTTGATATACCATCTTCTTCATGGTTCGTGACCTTCGGGAGTCTAACTGTGGCCCACACAATGGACATGCATGATAACATGAGGTAACCAGACCTGTAAGGCGAGCCATGACCTAGTGAATACTTGATTGAATGAGATAAAATATAGATATTACCAGCGAGAACGGAGGTCTGCTCACCTGAGCACTCTCCCAATCCCGAAAAGTCATGCATCGTCCACATGAGAATGGCTCGAATGTTGGCTGACCGCCGACCATTGCACCTGCTCATATCTTGCACAGTGACCCCCTCCTCCCACAAAATCTTAAGCTCATTGACTAATGGACGAAGATACACATCCATATTTTTTACTTTGTAGCGGCCTGGGACGAGCAAGCTAAGGATGAGATGTCCTTTCTTCGTAGAAAGCCATGAAGGGATGTTGTAGTTGACAAGCACTATAGGCCACACACTGTAAGAAGTTGAGCATAGACCGAATGGGTTCACACCATCCATTGCGAGACCGAGCCGAAGATTCCTTGGTTCTCGCACAAAGCTTGGGAAGGTAGAGTCAATGTGGCTCCATGCATGCGAATCCGCTGATATTCGTTGAACTCCATCCGTGGACCTATTTTGCACATACCACGTTGTCAAGCTTGCCATGCCGGACGTGCGAAACATGTGGTTTATGCGGGGGATGAGCGGAAAGTATTTGAGAACTTTTTGAGGGATGGTTTGCCCTTGCAAGTCCTGTCGATACCTATGAGCACCACACTTTGGACATGTCTCCATAGTCTCGTATTCATCTCGAAACAGTATGCAATCGTTGATACATGCATGGATGTTATTGTAGTCCATGCCAAGCTTCCGTAAAACATGTCGTGCATCATCACGAGACTCAGGCATGGTATTTGCAGGTGTTAATATATGATATTTCAATAACCTGAAAAAAATCATAAAACACCTTGAAAAATCATAAATGTTTGTAATAATAGTGTCAAAAAATAATAATAAATGAATCCTATGTGCAAGGTACCTGAATAACTCGGTCACACTCGTATCGCTCCACCCATATTTTGCTTGCACACTTAAGAGTGCAAGCAATGTCTTCAACCGAGATGCTCGGCACCCATCATATAATGGTATGGATGCTTCCTCTCTAAGCGGATCAGATGTCTCGACATCCATGGGAATCAATGTATCGATCATTGCCTCCATCTCAGGCTCCAAGATTGTAGGTAGGTCGGGAAGGTTGTCTATCTCCTCTGGCATTGACAGTATAAATTGGCCTTGCGAGTGGTGGATTGGCTCCTGCAATCCATCCATCGCACGTCCACAAACTCTTCTAATTGTCCGCAAAGGGTGCACTCCCCCTTGGGATGAGACATCACCCCCCTGGATAGAAAATTTGCCAACAAGACCCAATCTTATTTTGTATGGTTTTCAATTAGCTTGCGAGTACAATGCATGATTAATATTAACTTCAAATTACCATTTGCTGAAAATTTGCAATCGCCTGATCAATGATCTCAGATTGAAACTTGCCAAATCGTCGTACGTGTTCTATAGACAATCAACGTTTTCGTCTAATTGCCAACTTGCATTGAGAGCAAGGACATGGGACACACTGATTAAGATATGCCTCGCGATCTTGAACAATAAGACCTTCTTTGTTTTCCATCTTATCTACATTACAGCAAACGAGGCTCAAATGGATAGCTTTATGGAGATGTATGTCAAGTTGCAAGTTGACCATAAGCTCTTGCATTGTACATAGTAGTTGAGAGATTTATTGATGTTATATCTCAGCCCTATACCATGCTCAAGGATTTGTTTGTCCCGGTAGATAATTATTCGTTATTGTAAAAAAAAAGAAGCATTGGTTCATAAGGTTCATGAGTCGAAGACTAAATGTTTGGACTTGACTAAAAGATTGGATAATGGCTTAGATGCTAAAAGGAAAAGTGATGAATATGTTACTTCATCATTGCAACAAAAAGATTGGTGACAAGGATGCTATGAAGTTCTTCACGAGGTGAATCTAGAGTTGAAGGGGATGGAACATGATTCTTCTTTGGGATTTAACGGTGATAAGTCAATTATTGAGGTGTCTTCTTGTACAACCATTATACCTTATATACCTAGCTACGGTCTGTAGGTTATGTACTTTGAGTATCTTAGAGGGGCTCTACTAGGATTACTTATACAACTGCACTAGAGAGCTTTGAGTATAAGTAATCCATTTATGAGCATCATTGAGGATCTCTTAGTCTAATAATAAATCAGTCTCAATCTTAGAAATGTGGGTTTTTTGTCCTAGGATTGCGTATTAAAATTAATGCCATCTATGAAATTTATCAACTATAGTAATAAAATTTGTTTCAATAAATTCTACTCATAGTCATAAGACCTGAGAGAAAATATCCTATGCTCAATTTAAGGAATTCTTCTTCTATAACAATACTTTTGGGTTCATTTTGATGAAGTACCGTAATGACCATTAGCTAGGGTATCATTTTCTTTTAGTCCTTCCATTGACTAGTTGGCATGATTTCTAATTTGTTATGCCTATAAAGTTAATACAAAAACAATGAATTATGCATATCACAATTAGATCCCCTACTTGGACATTATGAAGGACATGACCAATTTTAAGCCATCTTAAAGAGTCACCAATGTACGTGGCCCATGGTAAAGCACATTGCATACCATTATCGATAAGTCTATTATTGTGCATCTTAAATCTCCTAATTAGACTTTATAAAGTGTATGACTAATTTTTAGCCCACTTAAGGAGTCGATGTAATGGTACCCAAAAAAAAGCAAAGTGGATACCATTACCATAATCGTGGATATGCTATCGTTCCAATATATGTTATCTTTCTCTTTCTCTCCCTGTCTCTCCCTCTCCCTCCCTCTCCCTCTCTTTCTCTCGCATTTCCTCTCCCTCTCACAATATATCTTAACACTCTCCAAAAGCAAAAGGGAGAGGGAGAGAGAGAATGCACTCTCCCTCCCTCTCCCTCTCCCTCTCTTTCTCTTTCTCTCCCTCTCTCATTTCCTCCCTCTCCCTCTCCCTCTCTTTCTCTCCTTCTCTCTCATTTCCTCTCCTAAACAAGCAAAAAAGAAAGTGATTTAAACCTTTAATAAGCAAAAGGGAGAGGGAGAGAGAGAATGCACACTCTCTCCCTCTCCCTCTCCCTCTCCCTCTCCCTCTCTCTCTTTCTCTCCCTCTCTCATTTCCTCCCCCTCCCCCTCCCTCTCCCTCTCCCTCTCCCTCTCTTTCTCTTTCTCTTTCTCTCCCTCTCTCTCCCTCTCCCTCTCTTTCTCTCTCATTTCCTCTCCTAAACAAGCAAAAAAGAAAGTGATTTAAACATTAAACAAGCAAAAGGGAGAGGGAGAGAGAGAATACACTCTCCCTCCCTCTCCCTCTCCCTCTCTTTCTCTTTATCTCCATCTCCCTCTCTTTCTCTCTTTCTCTCACATTTCCTCTTCTAAACAAGCAAAAAAGAAAGTGATTTAAACCTTAAAGGGAGAGGGAGAGAGAGAATGCACTCTCCCTCCCTCTCCCTCTTCCTCTCCCTCTCCCTCTCCCTATCTTTCTCTTTCTCTCCCTCTCTCTCCCTCTCCCTCTCTTTCTCTCTCATTTCCTCTCCTAAACAAGCAAAAGAGAACGTGATTTAAACCTTAAACAAGCAAAAGAAAGAGAGAAGGAGACTCACCGATGAGATATGGCGAGTGTGGGGCGTCTCCTCTTTGCGATGAAGGCTCCTCCTCTCCTTCGCGAACAACGGCGGCAGCGGCAGCGGAAAGTCTTCTTCCTCTCCTTCTCTCACGACGGTCGCTCTCTCCCTCGCTCTCGCTCTCAAAACACAAAACGTGCAAACACGAAATGAAATTGTGCTCGGTTTCGGCCCGCTTTTTTCCCTGTGGAGCGTCCCTATTTGCGACACAAATAGCGACGCAAATAGCGACACCAATAGCGACGCAAATAGCGACGCCGCCAATCGCCATCGCTACTAGCTCAAATACTATCAATTGTGTAACATTTGGTTTAGTCATTGTCCACTATAAATCTAATTTTCATCTTTCAACCTCCATAGCTGCCATGCTCTAGATCTGTGTTTTCAATATGGTATTAGAGCTCAGCCAAGCATGGCTCAGCTCTCCTCTTATTCCTCTCATGTCTACTCAATCTCAAGTCAGCTTAATTTGAATACATGACTTCAGTTTCTGACTTAAACTCACACTCACAGTTTGATAGCCATAACCAGACTGGACCTGCAACACTTGGAGCTCTTGGATCTCCTCAAACAGAGCCTATCTCAACTAGCTCTCTTCTAGAGATTTGTTCCCTTCTCAGGTGCAACACTATATCACATCAAAGGTCAACATTACACGCTCCATGCTTCAGCATTTCAAAAAAACTCAGCTCGCTGAAATTCTGCACATGTCGCCATTCGTATTGTCGATTTTGCTCCTGCACACCACGGTTCACTCTATAGCTAAAGGGATTTCAAAGGTCCATATCCAACCTCTGTAAAATATTTCCAAGAAATTCTTCTCCTACAAGTTGTACCAAAAGGAAAACCAATAGTTGCTTGCAAACCCTAATAGGGAAGCCATAGCTTCCTCATTTCAAGCTTAAAAATCTATTCAATTTCTCATCCTTAGCCAGCTGGAGTTTTTGTCATTTAGATCTGATCAATTCCAGCAAGTGCAACTTCAAGAAGAAGATTTGGATTAACCCACCTGAATTCAAGAAGACCACTTGAAATCAGGCAACATTAAGCATGAAATCAAGCTAGTATCTCTTGATACTAACCTAGTACCTCTTGGCACTTTTGTTTCTTAACACATCCAAGAACAATTCATTTGCTAGTTTTACTTCAGTTCTTGCAATGACAAACATGAATATTTTTAATGTGGAATGCCCAATTGATTAAACCCCTTGTAAGCTTCAATCTCATTGTAAAAGGATAGACACTGCCTGAGTATACCTATGGTAAGGCCTCCTTCAAAATGTATGAACTTGAGCAAATAGCCAAGTTCAATGGAGAAGGCTTTTATGCTTGGAAGGAGAAGACCATGTACCACCTTATGCGAAAGGACTTGTGGGACCTGTTTGAGGATTATGCAGATAGCAAGAAGGAAGATGATGAAGATGGGTTTATTGAAGAAGACCAGCTCAAGACAAAGAAGAGGAAAAAGATGAACAACAAGGCTCTAGGCATCATTGCTTAGGGACTAAGTGATGATGTGCTACATCATATCTCTGGCATATCAGAGATGCTAGAATTGCTTGGGAAGAACTTGACAGGATGTTTGGTACCCAAGAAAAGAATTCAAAGGTAAAATTACTCATGAATTTTTATAAACTGGATATAAAAGACAGTGCTTCCATGACCATACACATTAACAAGTTAAAGAGCCTAAAAACCCAGCTTGCAACTCTTAAGAAGAATATTGATGAAGATGAAGCAATAGCCATAATGCTTGCAAGTGTAAATAAGGATCCATATGAGAATCTTATGTCCACCCTAAGCAATGTTCCAAGTCTCTCACTTAAAGATATTGAGGACTCTCTTCTTGATGAAGAGAATAAATAGAAGAGCAATAATGCAAAAGATGGTGTCCCATCATCTAGGGAAAATCTCTTATACACCAAAGGAGCTACTGGATCCAAAGGAAGAGGCCAAGGATTCAACTCAGGATTGGATGACATGCCATTATTGTGGTAAGACTGGCCATGTAGCCAGTGAATGTTTCCACCATAAAAGAGCACAACAAATTTAGAATGGTAACCATTAGAATCAGTTCATGAATGAAAGAGAAGAAGAAGATCCTTCCGCTACCATCAACAACTTTGATAGATTGTTCTAAAGAATTTTCATTGTATCTTTCATATGTTTTTTCTATAGTGGATCTCTATTTTTCCCTTAGTGGATTTGCTTTGTAAAAACCCTTGCCAAAGATGTAAAGTTTCAAGCTTTAACTTGACTAGGCTACTTATGAGCTAGTCTCCCAGGCCATGTCACCATGTAGGGGGGGAAAAAACCAGCAAGTGCAGGAAATCATTTGAAGGGGGTGTTGAGAAATGAAAAATGATGTATGCTCCAAGAAGAGATCTCCTGAATCTCATATGCACAGTGAGGAGAATGGAACAACCCAACTACTATAAAGCATTGTACTTGACTATCACTTTCAGTATGAGTAATGCAAAATCATGATGCTTTGTACTTTCAATTAGTATCATTGTCATTATTAGTATCTTACACAAGGTTGTGTCTATGAGCCCAAGCTTCCATCTTGGAACCTAATTCACTTGTCTAACATTTGGTTTAGTCATTGTCCACTATGAATCTAGTTTTCATCTTTCAACCTCCATAGGTGCCATGCTCTAGATCCGTGTTTTCCACACTCTCTCCTTGCCATATCCATGCTCCTCTCATGCATGTGGTGAGACTATAAAGGGTTGAGGGCCGAAGGACACTCACTTGGATCATGGAGTTTTCCATGTGCAACTATCATGCTCGATGGAATACCTAGCAAGTGCACTACAAGCAAATTTTTGTGTTTGTGGAACGTACAAGAGGCTAGGTGAGAGACATCCATCGTACTTCATGGATCAAGCCTCTTGAATGAATAAGATGGTATTGAGCATCCCATCGTTGAGCTCCTGGAGCACAATATTTTTGGTTCCATTGCTGGGACCAAGGATATATTGATCACAAAGTTGCTCGTGCATTGTGAGTTTGCGGAGATGCTCGTGCAATGACTCCAAAAACACACATGTAAATAGTTAGTTTGGGTTGTCATTGATTGATGTTGGATGCTTAGAGTTTGTTTTGATGAGTAGAATGAAAATTATTTTTCTTAAGAATTGTGTTATTCGTGTCAATAATCATGTGGTGGGGAGACTTGCTTGAGTTGCTGCGCTAAACACACACCATACACACACAAGAGGAAGCTCACTCAAGAACACAAGAAGAGGGATAGAGGCCAAAAAATTTTCTTGCATGTTTTTCCTTCTTCTTCCTCTCACAATACAATGTAAACAAAGTATAGATAAGATACTACATAAAGAAAAGTGGCCTATTAAGTCAAACAATGCATAATTGATTATACTAATCGATTGTTGGTACTATAACTATGCCAGTAATAGGTAGGTGCAACAAACTAAATATCATAAGTGATAAGTGAGTGGCCATATGAGGATCATAATGACCACCGATGTGCTAAGTGTAGACATGCAGACCCATCTAACCAAGTAGTCCATCATCAATGTTTGCACGTGTTGAGCTTGCCATCTCAACACTCCCCCTAAAGCTCAATTGTATCTTTGCAACTCTAAGTAATCTTTGAAACTTTTGAAGCTTCTCTACATCCAATACCTTTGTGAAAATGTCAGCTAACTGCTCCTGTGTGCTGACATATACCAAATCAATCTCTCTTGCAAGTACCTTCTCTCTCACAAAGTGGTAATGTATCTCAATGTGTTTGGTCCTAGGATGGAACACTGGGTTCCTAGCTAGTTGTATGCTGCTCATGTTTGTCACAACGAATGACAATTGGACCATCTCCCTACACATCCAAATCACCCAATAACTTTTACAGGCATACCACCTCATATGTTGCCAAAGCAGCACCTCTATACTCAACCTCTATACTCGATAAAGCAATTATAGGTTACTTTTTGATGCTCCATGTAACTGCTATACTACCAAGGGAAAACAAGAATTCACTAGTAGATCTTCTGTTAGAATGTAACTAGCCCAATCTACATCTATATATCCAAACGCATGAATATTCTTGCTTGCCTCATAAAAAAGTCCATAATGCAAAGTGGACTTCACATACCTTAATATTCGTCTAAATCGTGAGAGAGACCAACTTATCAAAATCTAGAAATGGCTTCTGTACACATACAAAAGTGACAAATGATTTCCAAGCCTTCTCTGATAAGGCCACACAAAGTAGATGATATCAAATCATCATCATCATGTATTGCATCTATTGCTACCAAAGTATCTGCAATGCTCCTCACCTTCAAAATATACTCAGTGATAGGCATTTTTCCTTTCTTAAAAGTATTCAACTCTTGCTTGAGTTGAATCTTCCGTACCTTCATATTTACTAAAAATATATTCTCAAAAATTATCCAAGTTTCATGTGAATTTTTTGCATTTCTAACCCCAGCATAGTGTTATCAATGACTGCACATAGCCAATACATCAACTTTTTGTCCTTTGCATTTTATTCTTTCTATGCTTTTAATTCATCTATAGTCGTAGGGTTACTTAGCTCTGGCTCCTTTTCTTCACTTGAAATAAACTCGTACATGCCTTTTTCAATAAGGAAGTTCGTCACATAGAACTTCCATGCGGATGGGTAGTTGTTTTTTTTAAAGCTTCTCAATGATGGGGTTTCCATTGTTCTATGCCATTATCACAAAATTGATACAAAATAGCAAGTAAGTCTTTTGCAACCTTTCACAACAAGCACACGGGGATATACCAAGCATCATTTTTACCGATTGCTCGATAATAAACATAATTTGCAACATGTGTGTAGATAAAACTTATATTTTCTTCTTTGCAAACACCTTAGAACTTATAGACTTGAAATTTGTAACATGTACACCCACTTTTGGTCAATGTAGTCGAAATTGTAGTATGCTCTAAAACTGTTGTCCGCAACCTTACTATCTAAAATGAGGCCCGAAACCACCTCTTAGATGGAAATTTGCAGAGTATATAGTGCTCTACTTGCACATCAAATCTCACAAGAATTTGAGATTTTCACTTTGCCACCCTATTTTTTATGCCTCCACAGGCACTATCCAAGAGAAATGAGTGAAAGAATGGGAGAGATTCTTACTTGTTGCTCGCTTGCTCGAATCCTTGCTTCTTCTCCTTTACTTTGGCATTCAAAACCAGCCTCACTTAGTGGCACTGTTGTGATACCATGTCAAAAATTACGTGGTGGGGGACTTTCTTGAGTTGTTGCACCAAATACAACACACACCATACACACAAGAGGAAGCTTACTAAAGAACACAAGAAGAGGGATAAGGGCCAAAATGTTTTCTTGCTAGTTTTTTCTTCTTCTTTCTCTCACAATACAATGTATGCAAAGTACAGATAAGACACTACATAAAGGAAAGTGGCCTACTAAGTCAAGCAATGCATAGCTGACTATACTTCTCAACTGATGGCACTATAACTATGCTAGCTATAGGTAGGTGTAACAAACTAAATATAATAAGTGATAAGTGAGTGACCATGTGAGAATCATAATGACCATTGATGCGCTGAGTATAGATGTGCGGACCCATTTAAGAAAGCAGTCCATCATTAATGTCTACACATGTTGAACTTGCATCTCAACAATTTGAATCTATAGTAGATAGGGATAAAATAAGCATTTTGACATTTGTTATTTTAAAAAAAAGAAGAGAGATTTATCAAGAGAAGAGAGATTTATCAACTATGTCATATTTGGGACTAAAATAGAAATTTTTGATTATATGTTGCACACTTTAATAGTGCCAAAGGCACCTCTTTGCGTGTAAATGGGTTTACTTTTTTAAGAAAGAGAGGGGATATGAGAAACACCCGTAGGCATATGAAAGGGGTTTTACCCAGTAGATTGGAAAAGAAGAGGATGGGGCTGATGTACTCTCACATGTGAATGACTCCTTAAGAGAAATGAGGAAGAGGACATGAAACTTGTTCTCACACAGAAACAGGGGCTAATGGGCCCGTAAGCTAATTGTTTCCCTTGCTACGTAACCTACATAAAAATATAGGCTTATTATATTATATTATTTGTTTAAATTAAAAAATATTGGGTTTGTCTTTTCTTGATTTATTAATCAGTTATCTTTAAATGTATTTATTTGAAAAAAAAAAGAAAGCTTACCTTCTATGGACTAAGGGAGGGAAACCCTAGTCTAGCTCCTAGCAGCTCTTGTTGAGGACCTATGAGATGGTTGCCTTATTGTTTATGGCTTCCTAATTGTGCGTGAAGGCCTCAGTTCTTCTCACTAGCCTATAGCATTGCCATTGTTGACCTATTTGACCACTAGCATTAGTGTCAGCCGAGACCATTGGGGCTGTGTCCCATGGGTGATACACATACCTATATCCAATCTCAATCTTCCATCCCTCAGCCTTCCATAGCCCAAATTGGCCAAAGGGCATTATGACCAGCTTCTTTTCCACATTTCCATCACCATCGTTCTTTTTGAAGCCCATGTGAAGATATAAGATATGCATGGGAAATTTGTATGCCATACCCTCAAGCAGTGTAGCACACATGGCTCTTCCAAGGCTTTATATTTTTCTATGGCTTGAATTGTGCCTTCAAGACACATATATCCTGCTTATGCTCTAAGGATTATCATAAGGGTAAGCGATGTTTCAAAGAGTTGGTTGTTTTTTCATTATAAGAATTGAACAATTTGGTAGTTGACAAAATTGATGGTTGAAGGATTTTTGTGAGCATGTGGATAGCCATGTGGATATGATGCTAACAATCTAGATGCCCATGTGGATAAAGTAATGACAACCTAACCCTATCCTCATAGTGGTGGGGGCGATACTTTTTAAGCACTCCTCCCTATGCACTGATACCTTGCACGAACACACAAATCCTTGCACACAGGCCTTACTACACACACAGCCTTGTACACGATCCTTGCATGTGCTCCTCGCATATGCATTTTCTCCTCACACTGAACACTTGCACATAGACCTCACACTAGGCTTGAGAGTGTACTTGTGTCCTAGGTTGTGTTTTGCACTACATCCATAATCCTAAGCACCTCTTGCACTTGCAATCTCCACACACCCACACATTCACTAGTGTTTTAGGATTCCCTACAATGCATTACACCTTGCACTAGCATACTGCCACAACCACACTTGCACTCTAAATGCACCCTAGTGTACTAGGGAGGTTTGAGGGGAGTAGGTGACATATGATTTTTGACATCGAGAAGTGTTTAAAAATAGCCAAAAAAATTCAAAATTTAGGGAAAAAATAGACTTCGTTGAAGGGGGCAGCTACAATCACTACAATTTTAAGCGGCAATGCCCCAAAAGCGCTTTAAAGACCCACTAAGCACCATGAATCCAATGCAAGTCTCGATTCGTCCATTTGAGCCCATTCGACCCCCCATTTAATCCCCGCAAGGTTTGGGGTTGCGAAGCGGCTACTAGATCTAGAAGCCAGGAAGAGCGGGATGGGGACCAATTTTGTAGATTTTGACGTCATAAATCCACCTATCTAGATGGATCTCAAATCTGACGTTGTTTGGCCCCTCAAAATTGAAAAAAACACTTGCAGGAGTGTGAAACCAAGAAGCCATGAACTAGATAATTTGGTTAAAAGCTTAAAAGCTCTTAAAAAAGAGATTAATAACCAAAAAACAAAACGCCATTGGGGGAGGGGGTGTTAGTTTTTCGGTGCCTCCAAAATCTCCAATGATTGGCAATTTTTTATCTGACAAAGAGATAGAGAATCCTCTTGGGCCTGCACTACATCCAACCTTCGCTCTCCATCGCCAAAATCTGATCGAGAAATGATGTACTATGCTTAGAGATAAAAAACCAATATTTCTCTCTCCTCTCTTTCTCTCCCCTTAAGAGGCAATTCATCCAACTCTTAGCATTTTGCATCATTGACTGGTTAGATAGGGTTTCTATGCATTTTTTCCTTTTAAAAGAATAATAAATACGCACAAAACATAAAAACAGGGACAAACCGAGGTCAATCTCATACTTTGCCATCGTTATACATTGCAAAAACATAGATACAATTTCCCCTAATTTTCCTCAGCCCATTTCCTATTTTTCCCTAATTTTAAACCCATTTTTCTCCATTTTTGGGCATTTTCTCTATTTTTCTTTAATAAATAATAACTGAAAATGAAAATTGATTGTGGGCTGTGGCCCTTAGGTTCATTGACAGCAAAAACTCAGATTTAGTTGGTGTGACATATCATATTTCTCATTTCTATAACAAAAATCCCAAATTTACCCTTAAAACGAGTGTTTTCATGTATTTTAACACTAATTCTGGCCATGTAGCCTTGTATTTTCTAATTTTCAGGTTGCAAACAGTTGAAACTCATGGCAAATAATATTATAATGAACTTTCATCCCATATGAACAAGATTTCATAAAGCAAATAGCATAAAAAGATCATTTTTCTTTATAAAAATAGCATTACCGCTTATTTTCAGGTCTCGGTTTCTTAGTCTTGGTTATGGGACTGATTTCCAGCATGCATTTAATGCTCAGCATTTTCAAGAACAGCCCTTTTCATGTCTTCATCAATCTGGAAGCAATCCGGTCTCATCCGGACAAGCTTTCCTCCACCATTCTTCATTGTCTTCTTCCACGCAAGAACAACCCCTTAAGGGAGAGAGAGGGAGGAGAGAGAAAGACTAAAATCAGAGATCTTCATCTAGGTCATCATTTGAGGAGTGAGAGGCGGCGATAGAGTCGGCATACAGGAGGGAATCAAGCCCCATGATCACTTGGGGGGGTTGTGTGCAGGCAGGAGATTGATCCATCAAGGACATGAGCACATTTTTCGGCGCCTGATGGCGCCTCCTCTCTCCACGTTTTGATGCATGCCAAGTTCCTTCTTTTTCATGTGACATTTAAAGTTTGGGCTCCCAAAGGTCACTTGCCCATTTTGCCCAAATTTTGTCCACCCCTTCGCATCTTGACCGGTTCCTTGGCCATTTCCCCATCTGGTGTCCAAATCGAGTGCTGTAAATTTTTGCGCGTCTGGCTTGACATCCCACATTGGCCAGAAACTCCTGACAACCCGCATGATAGTCTGAAAAATTATCAAAAATCAAAAAGTGTCGCTCGGGCGCCTTTAAAGCACTTGACGCGTAAAATCATCCTAGGTCGAGCCGCCGCCTTCGACGTTGAATATTTTTCCCTTGATATTCGTAATTTTTAGCTATTTTTAAGAACTTCTCGGCATCAAGACTCCTCTCTCATTGGCGACCATAGGATAGGGTGACTCAGCCCGTCGAATCCCACAGTAGATCTACACAAAACAACCAAAGGTAGCATCAAGCTGATACAAATACATACAGACTAAACACATCACAATCCTCACCCTATCCCCTGACAAAACCAAGGCATGAAATCCACAAGGAGTAGGGCTAGCATAATTTGATAGAAGGTCCGAAGCTAGTCACTAACCAACTGCTCCAACACGGCCAAACTAAAAAGAACTAGCAAATAAGTTGCCCTAAGTGGTGGTCTGAACTACCTACCTAACTAAGGACAACACAACCAGGAGCTCCTACTAGGCGAGGACTCCTATAGCCTGATCAAGAAATATTTTCTTTTAGCACATTTCTTCTTTGAGGTTTTATCCTTCTATACTCGGGCATGTAAAAAGGAGGGAGCTGAGCGTAGTGACCCAAGGAGAATAGTGCATCGGCCTCAGGACCTGTCTCAGTACCCAAGAACCTACCAAGCCCTCGCAAGGCGACACTTAATCCTTTTCTGATGCTCACTTTTATTTTCACTCCAACCTTCCTTAATTTCTTCTTTTCCAGCAAGATGCCACCCCTAGGAAGACAAGGCATCGGCCCCGGGTCTGACTCATCCCCAGGAATCTACCAAGCCTTCGCTAGGCGATGATCAACTGCTCATAAGTTTTCCTTTCTTTTCTTTTCGATTTTTATAGGGGTTAGAACCCCTTTTTACACACCCTTGTATATTTTTATTGTCTTTAAGATATTCAAAGTTTCTTTCCTTTTTATCATTATCATTTTTCTTCTACATGCTTCTCTAACTGCCTTACAACTAACAAGAACTCCTAGAATGGCTGCCTAGCAGGCTAGCAGAACAGGGTCACTAGGACCACCTTCTAAAATAGGTCTTTCAATGCCTGACAATGTCTTTACAGGAGGCAACGACTACTTAGACCTCCCTCAAACATACGGAACCTAAACCTGGGACTTCATGCCTTGGACTCTAGTCCCCAACAAGAAAAGAAAATCCCCTATAAGTACACAGACACATATAGCATAAAACCACGATACTCATAAAGGAAAGATATCACCTGGATAGGGCCACGAGAAGCTTTCGCGCAACAAAAGGCTCCTTCCAAGCTCTTCTTCGAACCTGTCTAGCACAAAACTAAAACAAGAAACCATTAACCACACTTGCACTAAACAGACAACTGGCCCTCTTGGCCTAATGAAATAAATCACTTTGCTACAAAAATTGATCGGCCCTCTTGGCCTAATGAAATAAAACAGTAAAACCTCGCAAAACTGGCCCTCTTGGCCTAATGAAATAAAACAAAATAGCACCTACACATCCCTCCCCGAAATAGTACAGATTTACAATAATAAGCTCCTTTCCAAGGAGGAAAAAACAGGCTCGTAGCCCTAAACTAAATGCATAAGGTTATGACCCATCCCTCCTGCATATATAGCAAGAGGCGTATGCATAATATGTTGTCTAATCAACCTATGGGTCCAAGATAATAACGGTAGATTGGTCTTGGCTACTCTTTGCATCACCCATATCAACCATCGTCTGCCATATATTGCATGCTCTGATAACATTCCCCACAAGCGACTCGGTCCTGTTTCATCATTGATAACAATATCCAAACTAGGACCACAATTGAAGAAGAGGTCTTCTTCATAAGCAAGATTTGCCAAAGAATCCGCAAACTGATTCCAGTAACCTGGAATCAGCTGAAAAGACACACTCTCAAACTCCTCAAGTAGGGTCATAGCAGTTCGATGATACATACAAAGAATGGGATTCCACACTGTGTATGTCCCATCTAGCTGATTCAGGATCAACTGGGAATCCCCTTTTACTAACAACACCATATTGGGGAATATGGAAATTTCCCATAAGTTTGGGATATGTGGTCAAATCTTTAGATTTTTCATAACTTGAACACCATAACTCCAAAAGGAGCGCTCTATAGCTCAATAGATTCCATTTTTCAAGCGCTTTCCAATGATAGGTCACATCATATAGTTTTGAGAAACTTATAGGCATGTTATCCAGGTGCCACCTTTTTAGTATTCAAAAAATGGGAATTGGGAGATTCCCAAACTCACTAATATTGTGTTCAACGGATGAATACCACCTTGTTTGGCAATATGCAGTCCCATAATCAAGGCTTTATACTCCGCCATATTGTTAGTGAATCCTACCCCGAGATAAGCAGCTAACTTCATCGTAACTCTACGTCGGGGATCTTGGATTACTACTCCAACACTCCCTTTTTATTAGGGCCCCTGGACTCTCCGTCAAAATATAATGTATACGTCCACAATGGGTTTACACAGCCGGCCATCGTGAACTCCTCTATTCGTAATTATGGTAATCAAAATTCAACATGTTTAGAGGGTGAACTGACGGCTCCATTCCACCTTCTTCATTGAACTCAACAGGGATACTCGTCAACAGTCGTAAACAGTGATGGCAGAAGACTTTGATCTCCCACACAAAGGTTCTATCTTCTTGCTCAATCACTTTGTATCCTTTGCTCCACCAGATGAGTTTCTCCTGATAGTATCTCTACTCCAGATATGGGTGCTCCAAATAGGGAATTAACCGCCCCATCAATCGGCTTTAAGCTCTTTGCAGGTCTCAAATCATCCCCAGCAAGGACCTGCAATGCATTTCTCTATATTAGCATAATTAGAAATAATAAGGTTTAATCTTATTAAGATTAACCTTATTTTTAAACTCTACTCCCTGTAGATCAGCTAATAGAGCCGTAGACCTATTTTTCCCTAACCTGACAATCTTGTAGGGATCATCCCATTTAGGTTCCAGCTTCCCTGGAAATAGCTCCCTATGTGCATCGTAATAGAGGACTAATTGCCCTTTTTTAAAGGTATATTTCTTTGCTCTAAGGTCATGCAACTAAACATCCGACGTTTGGCTACCTCCTGGTGTAATAAGCTCTGCAATTTCAGCTTATCTAGGTGGGCTATGGTCATGAAATGTTCAAAAAGGGAATCCTTATCTCCCAAAGAATGGTTAATTGCAAACCGTATGGTTGGCAACTCAATTTCGAGGGGTAACACACACTCTTTCCCATAAACTAATTTAAATGGAGTGTGGCCGGTAGCTCGCTTAAATGTTGTATTGTACGCCACACTGTCACATACAGCTTCCTATCCCATTCTCGTTTCTTCTCAAAGACTATTTTAGACAAGATCCCCACAAGCTGCTTATTAGTACTTTCAACCTACCCATTTGCTTGCGGATTATAAGGAGTCGTTTTATTGTGCTTGATTTGCCAAGCTTCAGACAAGCTTTTGATCACCTTATTTAGAAAATGGGTTCCACGGTCCGACACTAATTCTTTTGGTGGATTGAAATGGCAGATAATCTGCTCTAAAAGGAAACTTGCAGTCTCTTTTGCATTGTCCTACCTCGTCGCCCGCGCTTCTAACCATTTTGTAAAATAATCAGTTGCTACTATAATATACCTCTTTTGAGTAGTAGATGATGCGGTAATAGGACCCACAAAGTCAATGCCCCACTTCTCAAATGGAAGGATAGCCATGATAGGCGTAAGTGGGCGTTTCCTATTCTCTCTACTATCATGCCTTTGACAGGTGTCACATCTCTTAACATACTCAAAGGAATCTTGGAAGATGGACGGCCACCAATATCCAGCTCATAAAGCTTTTTGCGTTGTCAACCGTCCCGCAAAGTGCCCTCCACATGCAGAGTCGTGGCACTCTTCTAAGATAAAAGGAACCTCGTCAGGCATCACACATCGGTGGTAAATATCATCAACTCCCTGTCGATATAGTGTTCCTGTGATCAAGGAAAACTTCAAAGCCTGCTGTTTGATTTTTCTCTTTTCTGATTTTGATAAACCAGCTCCAGTCTCTCCTGTTGATAGATAATGCGTAATAGCAGCATACCAAGATGGGATAGAAGCTGTATCAATTTTAAACATTTCTTCAATGTTGCTTCCTTCAGCCAAAGTCTCTTTCAGCTCCCCGAAATCCACAAGGCATTCCACAATACCCTGCAACCTCGGTGGCTTACTCTTAATCTCATAATTGAACTCCTGCAAAGTGATTAACCACTTTGCCAAACGATCAGGCGGTTGTAGCTTGTTCATAAGCAATCTAAGCCCTTCCACCTTCGTATAGAACACTACCTTTTCATAGAGGATGTAGTGCTTGAATTTCTTAGTCCCAAAGACCATCGCAAGACACAACTTCTCCATGTAGGTATAATTGATCTCTGAAATGCCCAATTTCCGACTAGCAAAAGCTATCGGATGATACCACTTTTCCTCCCAAATTTGGGTTAAACAGTAGCTGATACTATGCATGGTGGCTGCTGAAAATATATAGAACACCTCACCTCCTTTAGGTGCTTTTAAAATGGGTGCTTTTACTAGCTCCTGTTTCACATCCTCGAAAGCTACCTTACAAGGGTCGCTCCACTCAAATGAACAGCTAAAGGATAACAAGTTCGTTAATGGCAACGTTCTTTCTGCCAAGGCATTTATATATCTCCGATAGTATCCTATCAATGACAGAAAGCTGTGAACCTCTTTCGGAGTGCGTGGTGGACTCATAGCAACTATGACCTTGATCTTTTCAGGGTCAGTTGCAATCCCTACTGAACTGACCACATGACCTAGCAATATCCCATAAGGTACTCCAAATACACACTTCCGTGGGTTAAGAGCGATACAAAATTGTTTGCAGCGCTCAAAGCACTTTCTTAAAATAATCAACATTCTTTCCCTTACAGTGGCTGCCCCTAGGTCATCAATAAACACTTTCAACTCATCGGGGAAGATGTCACCAAAGGTATTGTCTGCTGTTTGTTGCCATGATCCAGGTGCATTGCACAAACCAAAGGCCATCACATGGTATGCAAAAATACCAAAGACAGTAATAAAAGTTGTTTTCAACTTGTCCTCTTCTGTAATTGCCATCTGGTTATATCCCGCAAAGCAATCCATGAATGAATATATTTTCCTACCCGCTAATTGATCCAAAATCTGGTCAATAAATGGCAACGGGTAGTAATCCTTAACCGTCTACTTATTCAGCTCTCTAAAGTCTACACATAATTGGATCTGGTTATTTTTCTTCTTCCTAATAACAACTGGTGAACACCATTCTGTGTGTTGTACAGGAAAGATTAAACTAGCTTTCCTTAACTTTTGTAACTTCTCAAACAGACCGTCCCTCAATTCAAAAGGCATATGCCTTACTTTTTGACGCACAGAACGATTGCCTTCTTTTATAGGAATAGTATGAACAGCCAGGTTGGGAGGAATACCTCTCAGCTCCAACCAAAGATATCACGGAATTCTTGAATCAAGGACACATAGTTCTCCCTTTCTGCTGAACTGAGCATGGAACCTAATTTAATTGGCCGCGAATCATTCGGCGAGCCAAGGTCCAACTCAGTCACATCCGCGTCTCTTATCCTATCTTGCGGCTCTATCTGCTCATTTAGAGTTATCTGATAAATATCCTCTGTAGTGGACCCCTCTTTAGATTCATCGGACGATGTCTCACTACCAGATGGATCGTCTGCTGTCTCTAATTGAGTAGAAGATAAAGGAGCTCTCTCACTTTGAGGAGACTCAGGATAAGCATCGACTATTACTCGATTAGCACCTCTACCTAGAACCACTCGACCGGCACGTATATCGACTTGACAGTCCGTTCGTAAGATCCAAGGCCTACCTAGCAAAACTCGATAGCTAGGACGTCCTGCAAATCTTATCACCCTAAAGTCCAAGAAGCATTCTACACTTGCAACTGTAACATGGACCTTAGTAACGCAACCTTTTGGTTGTCTTAGACTATCATCAGCCATTCTCAGAAGGGTGGAGCTGTCTTTCTGGATGCCTAGACCCAACCTCTCCATCAATTCTGAACTCATGATATTGACGGAGGATCTAGTGTCTACAATGGCATGTTCCACTAATATTCCATCCACATAAGCTGGAACCCTAGGGCAGTTCTTTTCAGCATGATCAAACCAATCTTCCCCTACTCGTGCTATGCCCATAGGTTCTACAATATACCCAATATGCAAGATCTTCTTAAATTCCTTGCGTACTCCTGGAGATAATTTAATCAATTGCAAGAGGTTCACATTTGGTTTGACTTCACAAAGAGAACTCGCTAAATCAAAGTCATGATAAGTAGCCAAAGCCCTCTTTTCTCGCCAAACCATCCTCTCTTTTGGTCTTTGGACCGGTTTCGGTGCTTCTTTCTTAGCTCTTGCCTTCTTTCTTGGCACTTCTTCATCCTTCTTAGGGTCGCCTTTTCTATCAACTGGCTTTAGCGGTCCCCCTTCTATGCTAGGATTCTGGACCTGCGTCCCCTTATCCCCTTGTTTAGGGTTTGCCTCAACCGGTTTTGTATTATCTTTGTCAACCTCTTTAGCCTTTTGGCCTCTTGTTACGACTCTTAAGTTAGAGGTTTCAACATCATTGACTCGTACAGCCTCAATAAGGCTGACTCCGTTGCCTTGTGGTAACTCTTCTATAGTTGTTTTTCCCATCTGCAATATTTGTCTTGGTGCATCATTCTGCTGCAAGTTATTTCCTTGCACTCTATGATTCATTGGGCCTGGCTGTTTACTCCTTTGTTGGAGAGAACTAATCTTACTCCAACAGGTATCAGCTAAATGGCCCGACTTTTCGCAAATGTCACATTTAACATTTGGACATTTTTCAGGGAAATGCTGTCCACCACACCACTTACAACTGAATCTTGAGGGTCCACCCTCTTCAGGGCATCGACTCCCTATCAAATTTTGTTGCTTCTTCAAGAAATTAACGTCGACGGCTATTTGTCGATATTGTTCGGAAATCATATTGGTATAATGCTTCATCATATCCTTAACTTCGCCAAGGACATTAGATGCACTCGACTCATAGCCTCGATCATCGACCCGTTGTTCCATTGGCCTAACAATCTAATTTGGCAAGAATTGGTTATTGACCCACAGGAACAACATTAGAATTCAAAACTTGGCCTCCAACATTTGGTGGAGCCAACTGACTTGCCATAGGCATAGTCACACTGGGAGGAGCTGGCAGTAAATGTACATTCTGAACCATGCTCCCCCTCCCATTAGGGTTAGTCATAGGCATCCCTTGATTTCCATTCGTCAATGATGGATTGCCGCCAGTAAACCCCCATTAACGTTGATTCGAGAGGAGTAGGCCGTTTGTAATCGTGCTTCTACTCCCTCTGCCCGCGTAATAGCGGTGTCTATATTTGCTAAGGCCACACTGCTCAATTGTACTTGGATATTAAAATCCAACCCATGCAAAAAGTATTGCAATTGGGCAGCTGGTGGAATGGGAATGCAAGTTTGCAACTTACGAAATACTTCCTTCAACTTCTTGGCATATGCTTTCACATTCTCGTGAGGATCTTGGCGTGTTACATTCAAGACCCGCAACCAATATTGGCCACCTCTTTCAGGGGCATATTCCACTCGAAAAGCTGTATAGAATTGATCAATGGTGGTTATGGTTCCAGACTCTATGCTGTGATACCATATCGCAGCCCTTCCTTTTAACGTCATATTGAAGAACATCATGAGATGTCCCTAATCTTGGATGCGATAATTGAACATCAATCTTTGAAATTCACAAATGTGAAATTCTGCATCCTCTTCTGCTAACCCATTAAAAATGGGCAAGGGAGCTCCTAAGGCTGGTAAATCTGGCGTCCCTATAGGAATCGCAATAGGCTGTGCCATGGCGACAATCGGATTGGCAATAGGAGCTTGAATGGGTGAATTCACCCCCCGAGTTGAAGTGGGTAGACTTGGTGGAGGAGAGGAAGAACTTACGCTTCCTCCTGCACCTAACGGAATATGTGGAGCAGTTGGGTGACTAAGACCACTGCTTCTTATACGTACTGGGCTACTCCTTTGAGAAGAATAACGACTTGCTATCTCTAACCGCCGCCTAGCCCTCTCAGCACGTTCTCCTTTTTGGATTTTGGCTTGACAGTCCTTGTTAGAGGACATAAACCAACTTCCTTTTGGTCCCTAGAAACCCTAGATCCGAAAACCACCACTTATAGGTGGCTCCCGGAAGACGCACCATTGATGGGACCTAAAATGTGCCGGCACTGGCTATAGCACTAGCTAGACCTCATGCTTATGACACACAAACACCCTCATGGCCTCGTGGACCAGGAGCGTCAATCTAATGCTAAAGGACAAACTGCCCTAAAGCTTAATTCATGCATTTATAGTTTATAGTCCAACGTTCCCTTAAAACTCCTCAAAGGGAGAAACCAAAGCACATAGGCATAACGCCTCATCACACACACATAGGAGGTACTCCACCGACTAATAGTCGGAGCCCCACTGCAGCTTTCCTACATCGCAGGGATTGGCCCTTTGATGCACTACTAAACATATAACACATACGAGCACAAACTCCTCTCAAGGTACCAATATTTTACGTTCCAGGATGTACCATTCCTCACTACGTTTCTCCCCTTAGGACCCAATAATTAACCTACAGCTTAGGACATCCTCTCACGCTCATCGTTGGTCACAACCTAAGGAAGATAGGTGCCATGCATCTAGGAGGTTTTTCTAATACCTTTTAATTATTATGCTTAATGCAAATTGTGTATGGCTATGTGCTCAGACAAAAGAAAGATCAGCATCGTGCATGGTGCATAAAACATTCTTTCCATGAATTTCACTAGCGTGTGCTGCGTTGAAAGGAGGCACCGAGCCATATGCTCATGCTACCATCCTCTTTATTTAAACCATTTCCTATTTGCCAAGTGCAATGGATAAATCAAATATTTTCTTTATCTTTCAATATGCCATCCCCTCTTCATCCAACTCTTAGCATTTTGCATCATTGACCGATTAGATACGGTTTCTATGCATTTTTTCCTTTTAAAAGAATAATAAATACGCACAAAACATAGAAACGGGGACAAACCAAGGCCAACCTCATACTTTTCCATCGTTATACATTGCACAAACATAGATATAATTTTCCCTAATTTTCCTCAGCCCATTTCCTAATTTTCCCTAATTTTAAACCCAATTTTCTCCATTTTTGGGCATTTTCTCTATTTTTCTTTAATAAATAATAACTGAAAATGAAAATTGATTGTGGGCTGTGGCCCTTAGGTTCATTGATAGCAAAAACCCAGATTTAGTTGGTGTGACATATTATATTTCTCATTTATATAACAAAACCCCCAATTTTACCCTTAAAACAAGTGTTTTTATGTATTTTAACACTAATTCCAGCCATGTAGCCTTATATTTTCTGATTTTTAGGTTGCAAATAGTTGTAACTCATGGAAAAAAATATTATAATGAACTTTCATCCCATATGAACAAGATTTCATAAAGCAAATAGCATAAAAAGATCATTTTTCTTTATAAAAATAGCATTACCGCTTATTTTCAGGTCTCGGTTTCTTGGTCTTGGTTACGGGACTGATTTCCAGCATGAATTTAATGCTTAGCATCTTCAAGAATAGCCCTCTTCATGTCTTCATCCATCCGGAAGCAATCTAGTCTCATCCGGACAAGCTTTCCTCCACCATTCTTCATTGTCTTCTTCCACACAAGAACAACCCCTTAAGGGAGAGAGAGTGGTGCGCAGATCGGACGCAGAATGCTCACGTAGTGAATCCCGGAAGGTCCCCAAGAACAATGAACTCTACCTTTTTGCACAAAAAACCATGTAAAAGCATGCACGTCAAGAAGCAAGAGACAAATTGGGTTCAATCTCCCCCCATGCCTTGTGTGAGCGCTTCACAAAGCATGTATTTTATGTATATTTCCATCTTCATGCTCAATAATAGCCCAATTTACAAAAATATGACAAGCTTTTAGCTTTTGAGTTTGCTTTCTACAAAAATAGGAAATAAAGCTAATGGACGGTGCCCATATAGTCTGGCACGCCCAATCTCAATGTCCAAATAGAAATAACATATCCGTGCGCATAGGCGATGGTAAAGCAAGTAATGAGAAATTACGTACAAACTTCCTATAGAAACTAGCAAGACCAAGGAATGAGCTTAATTCATGTACATTTTTAGGAACAGGCCAATGCAATATTACATCAATTTTCTTAGGATCAACTTTAATTCCTTCTTTTGATACAATATGACCTAAATATTCTATTTTTGTCTTAAAGAATTCACTCTTTTCAGGATTTGCAAACGATTGATTTTCTTTTAGTAATTGAAAAACTAATGAAAAATGCTCATAATGCTCTTTTTCACTTTGACTGAACACCAAAATATCATCAAAGAAAACAATCACATAATACTGATATTTCAGAAAGATACGGTTCATCATTCTACTGAAGGTAGCAGGTACATTAGTTAATCCGAATGGCATGACTAAGAATTCGTAATGGCCAAATTGTGTCCTGAATGCGGTCTTAAATATGTCAGATCTATCTAGCCTCACCTGATGATATCCAGACTTAAGGTCAATTTTACTAAATATAGAAGATCCTTGCAGTTTGTTCATAAGGTCATCAACTCTAGGTATAGGATACCTATTCTTTACAGTGATCTTATTTAATGCTCGGTAGTCAATACACATACGATAGGTATTATTCTTTTTCTTGACTAAGAGTACAGGTGCACCAAATGGAGAACTGCTAGGTCGAATTAAGCCTCTATTTAGTAATTCTTCAACTTGACTCTGGATTTCTTTTTGCTCTATTTGATTGTGCCTATATGGTGCTTTGCAAGGTGGTTGTGTGCCAGGTATCAAATCAATCTTATGGTCTTCTGGATGTGAAGGAGGTAAACCTGGTGGTAGGTCTTCTGCAAAACAGTCCTTAAAATATGCAAGAAATTCCTTATGCCTAGGGTGCATATGATTTTCCTTTGCGTGTAATTCATTCACCCAAATGAGATATGATTTAGTATTCTTGCGTAATGCACGTTTTGCTTGAGTATGCGAAAGCAGTGGAAAAATATTAGATGCATGCATACCATATAATGTAATAGATTTTTCTTGAAAATTAATATTCATTGTGTGCGTGGAATAATCTCTATTTGGATTATGCTGGTGTCTCCAAGGCATTCCTAAAATAATGTCGCTTGACTGTAATGGGACAACTAAGAAATTTCTTCTTTCAATATATGAACCAATTTGAATCTCTAAATTTTGTACTTCTTGTGTGCCATTGTACCTAGTGCCTAAAAATGCAGCTTTTATGTGATAATGCGTAGGTACAGTCTGTAATTTCAATTCCTTTACCAATTTTGCTGAAATAAAGTCATGAGTACTACCGTCATCATGCAAAATAATTCTTTCCTTTCCATGCACCAAACATTTCATAGTCAACAATGAATGTGGAGTAGGCATACCTTGTAAAGTGTCGGAAGTAGTAGTAGGATCATCCTCATCTTCAGTGAAATCGGGCATATCCTCATGCTCGTCTTCGTCCATGGCTCCAAGATAGTTGATATGTGCTGGTGGCTTCTTTGAATGACAATTTACTGCGAGATGCCCTGGCTGGTGACACTTATAGCATACTATTGGCTTGGCTTTGGTTACATTATTTGCAATGGCTGGAAGTCTGGGTACATTTGGATTTGCTTGTGGAATAGGCTTAAGATCTGTATTGACATTGGATGGTAATGAAGGTGGTTTATCCCAATTCTTGCGGAAAGATGGTGATGAGAAACAACCTGGATTAAACCTTCTAAAATTAAAATTGAATTGTTTAGATCCATAATTACCATTGGTTTGGAATTGATGTGGTCGTCTGTCTCTTCCGCGTAACTTATCTTCAGTGTCGTGAGCTAAGGAGATGGCGTCTTCAAGGGTAGCAGGCTTGAACATGTTCACTTCAGCGTAGTAATGTCCAAGAAGTCCAGACATATACTTCCGCTTATGTGTCGTCTCTGGTACGTCTTCAAGCATGCGTAGCTGTAGGAGTGCATTCCAAAAACGCTCTGTATACTGTGGAATAGGCTCACGATCCCGTTGTTGAAGTAAATCCCATTGCTTGATAGCCTTCTCATGAAATTGTGGCGGAAGGAAATTCTGCATGAACTTCTTCTTGAAATCTTCCCAAGTAGCAGGACATTCTATGCTCTTGCGGACTACAGTCCACCAAAGTGATGCTCTGTCTATCAGATGATTAGTAACACACTTGATTTTATCTTTTTCTGGATAAGTTTCCTCATGGAAATAGTCATCAAACTGACTAATGAATGATAAAACAGTCTTTCCTTCTCGTATGCCATTGAAAGTGCGAAATTTGAAACTTCGTTTACTTATCTTGGATTCCTTGCGAATGGTTTATGCTTCAAGAGTGGCGTCGATGGTACATCGAATCAAATCTTCAGCTTGTGGTTCTTCTTTGTCGGTGGATGCTCTTTGTAATTTCGTCAATTGCGCTTGCAATGCTTGCCTAGCCCTTCGCTCTTCTTCCAGTTGTAGCATGATTAGATCCAGCTTTTGTTCCATGGTAGGCTCAGGTAGGTCGTCTTCAGCCATAGGATCATCCATATGTGGGGTCGTCATCCTGTAAAACTCAATAAACCTTTCTCACTCAAAATCAGGTTAGCGGGATGAGCGTAGCTCAAATTCGGGGTTACAAGGCTATGTATTTTTGGGTATTTCTTTGTCTATTTTCAAAAAATTTGCAATATTTCCGTCTCCGTTTGCTGAAAGTACTTCAACGAACTTGTAGATAGGTAGAACACCTTGCCACGAACAACTTTCCAGTTCAGAGTTTTTGCATAGGAACAAGTCTTCTAGGAGTTTTAAGCACTAGTCAGTTCTGACTCCAGTTGACTAGTCTGACTTGCAGAGTTGCAGACTTAGCCGACTTACAGAGTTGCAGACTTGCAGAACTTAGGCCGACTTGATGAACTTGCAGGACTCAATTCCACTTGGCTTGCTGAACTTGACTTCAGAAGTGCAGGACCTGAAGTTTGTGGACTTTCTTGTCCTGTGTGACTTGCAGAGCTTGGCTTAACTTAAGGAAATTAAGCTTAATAGCTTAATGAGAGTCGTCGTCAATTTCGTGAGGGGGGGGCATTTTTTTGTCCGCGCGAAAAAATCGGAAGGGTCTTCTGATATGACGATTGAAATTTGTAGAGCTTCAAGCTTGTTTTAAAGCTTCTAAGCTTAAGATTAAGCCTTGATGAAGTAATTAACTTGAATATGAAGAAAGCTTATCTCTGTTTTTCAACGACTTGATGAAGGAGATGGATGCGTGGTCCTCCGCCTGCAGAGCCTGGTCCTTCGCGATCTGACAGTAGAAACAGGGGTTCTTGATCGCCAGAAGTTTGCCTGTATCGACGGTTCGCGATGAGATTGACTGTAGAGCCCGATCGTTCCTGGAGCTCCGCCTTCGCCCGAGATTGGTAGCGATTGGAAGCTCTTGATCTTAGCTCCGCTCTGATACCACTGGTGCGCAGATCGGACGCAGAATGCTCACGTAGTGAATCCCGGAAGGTCCCCAAGAACAATGAACTCTACCTTTTTGCACAAAAAACCATGTAAAAGCATGCACGTCAAGAAGCAAGAGACAAATTGGGTTCAATCTCCCCCCATGCCTTGTGTGAGCGCTTCACAAAGCATGTATTTTATGTATATTTCCATCTTCATGCTCAATAATAGCCCAATTTACAAAAATATGACAAGCTTTTAGCTTTTGAGTTTGCTTTCTACAAAAATAGGAAATAAAGCTAATGGACGGTGCGCATATAGTCTGGCACGCCCAATCTCAATGTCCAAATAGAAATAACATATCCGTGCGCATAGGCGCATACAAAATAATAATAAATAATCGATGTCTCAATAGACATAACAAAATATAGGCATGGCGCCTATCAAAATATAATCCAAAGGTCGAATACTCGCTAAACTCCAACGCTTTCCTCCGCCATTGCTGCTATCTCTACACATCAACTGAAGCATTCACAATCATTAGTAAAATAATACAATTAAACTAACAAAAGTGAATACCTAGCAGTCTTCAGCTACATAAATAAATCAACTGGTTAGAAATAAATCCTAACCTTAATTTATTACGAGTGCGCACTCTAAACTCATAAACGTTTATTAATTTAATATGCATTTTGCGGAATCACCCGCTATGGAATCACCCACGTACACACTAAATTAATGAAACGCCCGAAAAGGACAAGCGTCCCCATCAACTTCTCGCACAAAGAATCCTCTTTGTGTATGAGCCCCGGTCATCTAAGTTTACGGAATCCACCGTAAAACCTCACGGAATCCACCGTGGAATATGCCTCCTGGCATCAGAGAGGGAGGAGAGAGAAATACTAAAATCAGAGATCTTCATCCATGCCATCATTTGAGGAGTGAGAGGTGATGATAGAGTCGGCATATAGGAGGGAATTAAGCCCCATGATCACTTGGGAGGGTTGTATGTAGGCAGGAGATTGATACATCAAGGACATGAGCGCATTTTTCGGCACCTGATGGCACCTCCTCTCTCCATGTTTTGATGCATGCCAAGTTCCTTCTTTTTCATGTGATATTTAAAGTTTGGGCTCCCAAAGGTCACTTGCCCATTTTGCCCAAATTTCGTCCACCCCTTCGCATCTTGACCAGTTCCTTGGCCATTTCCCCGCCCGGTGTCCAAATCGAGTGCTGTAAATTTCCACGCGTCCAGCTTGACATCCCGCATTGGCTACAACTCCTGAAAATCCGCATGACAGTCTGAAAAATTATAAAAAATCAACAAGTGTCGCTCGGGCGCCTTTAAAGCACTTGATGCTTAAAATCGTCCTAGGTCGAGCCGCCGCCTTCGACGTTGAATATTTTTCCCTTGATATTCATAATTTTTAGCTATTTTTAAGCACTTCTTGGCATCAAAACTCCACTCTCATCAATGTTGGTCACAATAGGCTCATTCAAAGGCTTCAATACATGTCAATAGATCCACCTAGAATGCCGCAATAGACCTTAAGCAAGCCATACTACAAATGCATACCTTTTCTTGTAGATTCACTTCAGTCTTCTCCTCTTCACGATCTGACTTTTGTGACTCCAATGCCGAGCTTGTAGATCCACAAATGCATACTACAAATGGCTTCCTTTTCTTGTAGATCCACTTCAGTCTTCTCCTCTTCACGATCTGACTTTTGTGACTCCAATGCCGAGCTCGTAGGCTCAACATTTCATTGCTTCATGGCTCTGATACCATGTCAAAGTTTGTCAGGACTAAAACAGGATTGACACTGACTCTATGGCACTAGCCGGGCCTCTACTATACACCCAAACCACCCCTTGGCCTTGTAGCCATGCGCGTCTAAGGGGTATACTACCTTAACCTCAATGCACAACTTTGCATTTGTATGGATTGTAATCCAATGGATAACCCTTCCCACACTCCTTAAAGGGAGTCCCTACACATATCGGTGTAATACACCACATAAGCATAGACAAAGGGGGCATCCCTTGGCTAATTTTCGTGACCCCATTACGGCTCTCCTACACCTTGGGGATTGGCCCCAAGATGTGTCGTGAACACATAAAGCATGTACGACACACAATCCACATGCCTTTATTATAAACGAGATTGTTGTGTTGCTTAGGGCCATCACTGAGCATTCTCGTGCTATACTGGACCCTCTTAATTCTTAAACCACACGTATCCTATATGCCATGCATTAAAAAAACATCAGAATTCAGTGTATTATAAGCACTTAACATCCCCTTCTTAAGATTATGCATTTAGTGGTAGGTTTAAAGAGCATTTTTAATGTATGTGTCCTTCATAAAAGCAATAAACACCCACTTTAACATAGTGATAGGGTTGAATTGAGGATAAATCTCATGCCTTAGCCTTATTATACATTCACAAACACAAATACTATTTTTTCTTGTTTTTCAAAAGCAAAAAATTGATTTTTTCATATTTTTTGATGTTTATTTATTGATAATTATTGATATTTTCTTACTTACTGATTTAGATTGGTTGATATTTTTGAAAATTATTTTTTTGTCATATTCCATCCCATACGACCACCATACGCACAACAAAACCCCAAACCGCATGATTTTCCTTTAAATCGCAATGGTGTAGGTTTTGCGTGTTTATAAAGAAATTATAAGATGACTAATTTTTCTTGATTTCTTTAACATTCCTAATGGATCAGAGCATTGACAACCAAATGCAACCATTTCCAACCAAATTTTATCATAAAATAATAAAACCTACCTCTTACTCATAAAAGCACGCCTTATATCATTCATATCTCGTGATGATTGGAGGCCCGCTGACACTTCCTAACAGCTGCTGACAATCCTTCCAACCTCAATCTACACTTTTTTATGCTCCAATAGCATCATCCCATGATCAAAATCTCTCATCTTAGCGCGAAACCCTTCTCTCATAGAATCAAGCATGGGAACACATAACAAGAGGAGAGAGTAGAGAGGAGAGAGAAAGACTGAAAATCAACTTTTTGATTCCTTGTACCATATTTTTCATGTCTATAGTCAAATTGAAGTGCTCTCTGCCTAGATCAGGGATTGGCCATCATGTGTCTCCCATCCTCAACATTGAAGATGTATAAAATTGACAAATTTTGTTTTTTTGAGTTTTTCATATTCTTTAATCAAGCTTAAGCTTTAAAAGTTATAATATCTAGTTCATCTTCTCATGTTCACATTGCAATCGAGGTGGATTTTTACACTTTACAGGGGCAAATGGACTCAGATTCGAGATCAGACTGGACTCAAGCAGCTCCTTGGCATCAAAATCTATAAACCTAGCCTTCATTGTACACTTTTTGGCTCCTACATCACATGGCTACTTTATAACGCGAACAAGTCATCTTAGGTAGTGCCTTGAACTACCTATTTAACTTAGGACAACTAGACTAGGAACTCCTACTAGGTGAGGACTCCTATAGCCTCATCATATATTTTCCTTTAACACATTTTCCTTTCAAGGTTTCCATACTTAGGCATGTAAAAAGGAGGGAGCTGAGCGTAGTGACCCAAGAAGAACAGGGTATTGGCCTTAGGTCTTATCTTGGTACCCAAGAACCTACCAAGCTTTGGCAAGGCGACACTTAATCCTTTTCTTGTGCTCACTTTTATTTTTTCTTCAACCTTCTTCATCAGTATTTCTCTTCTAGCTAGATGCCATCCCTAGGAAGACAAGGCATGGCCCTGGGTCTTACTCGTCCCTAGGAACCTACCAAGCCTTGGCAAGGCGACAATCAACTGATGTTAAGGATTTTCTTTCTTGCTTGTTTCTATTTTAGGGGTAGAACCTCTTTTTACACACCTCTATATTTTTATATTTCAGGTATAATCATGCTTATCTCTTCTTTTTATTTCGACACGTGCTTCTCTAATTGCCTCACTACTAATAGGGACTCCTAGAACAGCTGCCTAGTAGACTGCAGAAACAAAGTCACTAGGACTACCTTCTAAAAACAAGTCTTAGAATGCTTGACAATGTCCTTACATGAGGTAGACAACTACTTGAACCTCCCCCAGTATAGCTAACCTAACCCTGGGACTTCATGCCTTGATTGCTGGTCCCCAACAAAAGAACAATTCTCCCTAAGTACATAAACACATAGAACATAAAAGAAAAGTACTCATAAAGGAAAAACATCACTAGGACTTGGCCACAAGAAGCTTTCGTGCAACAAGAGGCTCCCTCCAGGTCCCAGTAAATCTGTCTAACACATCATTAAAACAAAACCATTAACTGTACCTGTACTAAACAGACACATGGCCCTCTTGGCCTAATGAAATGTGAAATTTCACTATAGAATGACTAGCCCTCTTGGCCTAACAAGATAACCCACGTAACTACCATTTGAGTGCGTATTGTTGAGACAAACCCTTGGTCCTAACATAACTCCACTGAGGCATAATACCAACCATGGTTGAGGGCTCCTCGAGCCCTATACTAAATGCATAAATAGCAAGGACTGTTCAATGAATATGATGATAAACGATCCTATGCGTCCATGACAGAATAGGAAGGTGCTCAATTGCTACCTGACTCATGACCCAAACTAGCCATTGGTGGCTAAAATAGGACATGTCAACAAGAAGACCTCAAAGTAGACCCAGGCTAATGTTAGAAGGTAATTGTAAGAGCTCCCTTGGACCATAGCTGACAAAGACATCTTCAATGAAAGCATAATTGGCCAGTGAATCTGTAAAGTGATTCCATTATCGAGGAACTAGCTAACAAGCCACCGTCTCAAAAATATGCAACATATCCAAGGCTGCATAACAATACATCCATAGTAGGATGGGATCCTGCACACTATAGGTCCCATTCAATTGGTTGATCACTAAAATTGTGAGGAGATTATCTTATCAAATTTGATTTTATATATTTGATATAACCACTCACTTTATGTGAGAAAGGGAGGTGCAGGCTTAGTCATTATTGTCATCTATGTGGATTACTTAATTATTACAATTGATAGTGACAGTTGGATTGCTGAAGTTAAAGACTTTTTGAAGAAGAAGTTTGAGATGAAGAATTTGGGTGAGCTAAGGTATTTTCTTGATATTGAGGTGGTCAGATATGATGATGGTATATGGTTGTTCCAAAGGCAATTTGGCTTGGATATGCTATCCAAGTATAGTGTGACGATAGTATGTAAGCCTCTTTCACTGCCATTGGAGCGAAAATGTGAAGTTGAGTATTAATGTTGGGGATGAGATAGAAGACCCTACTATGTTCATGAGAATAGTAGGGAGTCTAATTTACATTACTATCATAAGGCCACAGACTTGAGTCACGTTGTTGGCCTTGTCAATCAATTTATACAGATGCCTAGAAAGCCTCATTTGGATGTAGTTATATGCATATTGAGGTATGCAAAGTTGGCTTTGCATTATGGAATTTTTTAATTAGGTAGGTAAGGATATAGAAGTTTTTGGATACCCAAATTGTCACTACCTTAGGTATCCTTATGTCTTGTGTATGTCTTGGATACACAAAAGGTAACTTGCAGTTGATTTATCAAGTATAGAGGTGTTAATATGGCAGCATGTGAGATGGTATGGTTGCAAAAGTTATTGGGTGATTTGGAATGTGCAGGGAGATAGTCTAGTTGTCATTCATTGTGACAACATAAGTAGCATACAATTAGCTTGGAATCTAGTGTTCTATACTAGAATGAAACACATTGAGGTGCATTGCCACTTTGTGAGAGAGAAGGTACTTGTAGGAGAGATTGACTTCAGCACACAAGATCGAATAGTTGACATTTTTAAAAAGGCATTGGGTGCAAAGAAGCTTCAAAAATTTCAAAGCTTACTTGGAGTTGTAGAGATATAGTTGAGCTTGGGGGGAAGTATTGAGATGTCAAGCTCAACATGTGTAGACATTGATGTGTGATGGATTGCCTGGTTAGATGGGTCGACATATCTAAACTTAGCACATTAGTGGTGGTCATTATGATCCTCACATGGCCACTAACTTATCACTTATTATATTTAGTTTGTTGCACCTACCTATAGCTAGCATAGTTATAATGCCAATCGATTAGTATAGGCAATTATGCATTGTTTGACTTAGTAGGCCACTTTCCTTTATGTTGTATCTTATCTATGCTTTGTGTACATTGTATTGAGAGAGAAAGAAGAAGAAAAAACCAGCAAGAAAACATTTTGGCTTCCATCTCTCTTCTCGTGTTCGCTTCCATCTCTCCTCTCGTGTTCTTAAGTGAGCTTTCTCTTGTTTGTATGGTGTATATTGTGTGCACCAACTCAACCAAGTCCCCCCACCACGTGATTCTTGATAGGAGTTAGATCAAGTTCCAATTATACTTAGAAAGTTGTCCCATACTTGAGGATCCAGTTGGTAAAAGGTTTGGTGTAGTGCAATAAGGGAAGGAGATAGTAGATGAGACTGACCCAAATCTTTTGCTAAACTTATTTTTCACAGAGCCAAGTAGAAAACCACACAACATGCAATTGCAATAGTTATGCAAACACAGATATTTAAGCTAGACAAGGCCAAACCTATAGTAATAATCACCAATGTAGTGGAAGAAAAAGTAGTAGCAAACCAAGTCCACCAAAGGTATTCAAGATCAACCCAATCAATTACAAGGTATAGTGGGTGGACTTGAAGCCTTGGAACAAATGTGTAAGGAGCTTAATAAGAGTATGTTGAGATATCGAGCTCCACTCGTGATACGCCAGGGGTGACCGTTGTGTATTTATGTCACTAACTTGTCAGTTGCAGACGCGGTTGGTACATCGCCCATGAATAATAGATAGATGACAGCTATCCTTATCTATTCTAGTTCGTGGATTAGTTAGTATGCCACCTTAGTTAGTTGAGTTTGGTTTGAGACCGATATATAGGGTTCTTCTATTTCTATGTACGAGAGTTATTTTGGCTTACACAACTAAGAAGAGGAAAACTGTTTTCAGCCTCCACCTTTGTGTGTATTCCCCCATTGTGCAAGCAAGAAAGCTACAAGTGATACTCCTTCCTTCTCTCCCACAATCTTGACATGGTATCAGAGCCTTGTTCGTGGTAAGGAGCTCAAGGAAAGCAAGCCAAGCTCGCGGTGTTTTTGGTAAGAGGAGCAATGTTGCTTTTATTTTCTGTTTTGGGAGCAGATCTCTGTAGGTAGCACAGCCGAAAATTGCAAGAGTGCATTGTCTCAGGCTGAGACGCCCTTCGCGATGAAGCAAGAGGGCAGTATATGCTGCGGGACTAGGCTTTAGCCCTTGGCGACCCTGTTTTTTTTATTTGAGGCCATTTCGGGGCCTGTTTTGGAGGCGGAAGTTTTCTGCACGCACTCAAGAAAAGACCCTATTTTATGCTGTGCAATCACTGTTCTATAGGTCGGTGAAAAGTTACTGTAGAAATTGCATCGTATGCTTGTGCGCAGAGACATTGGGAGTTTCAGAATCATCCTTGGTTCCTGTTTATGCAAAATCGTCACTAGGAAGTGACTGTGTGGTCAAATACCACTTTCGCCAATTTTGCAGATTTGCCCTTGTGAGGGTGAAGCTGAGTTTTTTGCAGTGAAAGAATTTTTTGCAGTGTTCTGTAATGGCGTCTGATTCTCTTTCACAAATTGTAACTGAAAAGCTTGACAAGAACAACTTCCAGGCATGGAAGTTTCGAATGACGAATTTCCTTATGGGAAAAGGATATTGGGAATTTGTTGCAGGAAATGAAGAATAATTAGTTCTTCCTGATGTTCCCAATCAATTGCAAATGCAGGCATTTAAAGCATGGCATGAGAGAGCCAGGAAAGTTATGTACTGGCTGTCTATCAGCATTTCAGACTCTATGATTGTGCATATTCAAGATGCAAGTACGCCAAAGGAGGCATGGGATACTTTGTCAAAAATGTATAGCACAAATACGCAAGCCAGGAAAATGCAGCTCAAGCAAGAGTTGCACAATGTGCAAAGAGAAAATATGAGCATCAACGACTACCATATGAAGGTGAAGAAGATTGCAGATGCACTTGCTTCCATTGGGTCGCCAGTGGAAGATGATGATTTAGTTTCTGTGACCTTGAATGGTCTAGGAAAGGATTATACACAATTTCGAACATCCATTTCCGTCCGTGAAAGATTTCCTGATTTTGAGGAGTTGATTGCTCTTCTAATTTCTGAGGAGCAAAGAAATGGTGGTGCATCTTCTTCAAGAGGAACTTCAAAGGAAGCTGTCTTCTACTCAAATGCTGGAAGAGGTAGAGGCAGAGGTAGAGAAGGCCGATTTGGAGGCCGTGGTAGAAATTAGAATATGCAGCAAACTCAAGAAAACCAGTCCTATGGAGGAGGACGTGGTAACTCTAGAGGCAAGGGGAGCCAAAGAGGTCGTGGTGGATGGCAAAGAGGCCAAAATGCAAACAACAATGTTGAATGCTACTACTGTGGTAAAATGGGTCATATGGCTAAAGACTGCTATAAAAAGCAGAATGACATCATGAATGAGAAATTGCAACAAGGGAATTATGCATCTTCTGGTAGACAGGGTGATGACAGAAATGAGCACTTGTTTATGGTGCAGCACATGAACAATTCTGTGATAAGTGCAGAAGAAAGCAACAATGTGTGGTATGTTGACTCAGGTGCATCAAACCACATGATAGGTCATGCAGAATGGATGGAGGATGCAAGGAAAATGGAAAGACCAGGATTTGTGGAGACTGGTGATGATACTGCACATCCTATTGTGCAGATTGGAAAAATTCCTTTGTCTATGCAGGATGGGAAAAAGAAATACTTGTCCGATGTATTTCATGTCCCGAATATCACCAAGAATTTGGTTTCTGTTGGTCAAATGGTTGAGCACGGCTTGCAAGTCAGATTTAATCCTCATGGATGCTTTGTTGAGGATATGAAAAATAAAGGTCGCTTGATAGCAAAAGGAAAGAAGAAGGGCAGAATGTTTACGTTGGATGCAGACATGCCTGAATTGAGTGCATCAATGTTTGCACATGGGACCGGTGTAGTTGCAGATATTGATATCTGGCATAAACGCATTGGTCATGTTAATGTACAGCAACTTAAATCAATGCAGGCCCAAAATATTGTTGCAGGATTGCCCAAATTCAAGGTTGCAGAAATGCATAAGGTATGTGAAGCCTGTCAGTTTGGAAAACAGGCAAGGAAACCATTTCCTAGACATGTTCAAGAGAGTGAGAAGCCATTGGAATTAATCCACTCTAATGTGTGGACTACTAAAGCTGCATCTCTTGCAGGCTGTCATTATTTTGTCACTTTTATTGATGACTATAGCAGAAAAGTTTGGGTGTATTTTATGAAAAAGAAAAGTGAAGTTTTTGGGCACTTCAAAACTCTTAAAGCTATGGTTGAAAAAGAAACAGGCATGCATACAAAATGCCTAAGGTCAGATGGAGGGGGAGAGTACCTCTCAAATGAGTTTGCAAGGTTCCTGTAGGAGCATGGCATAAAGCACCAATATTCATGCAGTCATACCCCACAACAAAATGGAATTGCAGAAAGGAAAAACATGCATATTGGAGAGGTATCTCGTGCCATGCTCAATGAAAAAGGCTTGCCAAATTTTTATTGGGCTGAAGTAGTTGCTACAACAGTCTACATAATGAACAGGACTCCCACTGCAGCAATACATGGGATGACTCTAGAGGAGAGGTATACTGGTAGAAAACCAGATATTTCTCATTTGAAAATTTTTGGTTGCATTGCCGATGTACATGTGCCAGATGAGTTGAGATCCAAGTTGGATCCAAAAGCTGAGAAGTGCATCTTTATTGGTTACTCTCTACAGCAAAAAGGGTATAGATGCTATAACCCTTCTACTCGTAAGTTTACAGTGAGCAGAGATGTTGTTTTTGATGAGATGAGTAGCTGGTATAAACCAGTAAATGTGATTGATGATGTAGATGCACAAAATGGTAATGCTGCACAGAATTCACAGCAGCAGTCACAAAATATTAGTGGATCTGGAGCGTCCTCTAGCAGTGGTTCACATTCTTCGCCATGGACAGGCAGATTGAGATCAGGGGAATCTTCTCAAAGCAATGCAGATAGTGGTATGCAGGTATCACGAAAAGGAAAAGAGAAGGTTGATCAGCCCATGTTTGATGTGAATGCAGGTCACTCTTATGTGGATGGTGAATCCAGTGGCTCAGAACAGAGCATTGATAATGAGTTGGGTATTCCTTCTATTGTTACACCTGGAGTAAGGAACACTAGGGATCTTTTGAGAGCACCTGGAAGTGAACCTATTTTGCGCAGGTCTACGAGAGCTAGGTATCCTGTGGATAGGTTGAAATATGATGGATTTACAGCCATTCACTATGCATATATGGTCAAAGTGATACATGAACCTGAACCCACTTCTTTTGAGCAAGCCATGGGAAAAGAAAAATGGGAGAAAGCCATGGATGAAGAAATGGATGCCTTGGAAGCAAATGCTACATGGGAATTGGTACCTTTGCCTAAAGGTAAGAATGCAATTGGCTGTAAGTGGGTTTATAAGGTGAAGCACAATGGAGATGGTTCTGTGAACAGATACAAGGCAAGATTAGTAGTCAAGGGGTATGCACAAACATATGGCATGGACTATGAAGAAACATTCAGTCCGGTTGCAAGGATGGCAACCGTAAGAGCAGTCATTGCTATGGCTACATCAAAGGGATGGTCTTTACATCAGATGGATGTAAAGAATGCCTTCTTGCATGGTGATTTGCAAGAAGAGGTCTATATGGAGCAGCCACCAGGTTATGTGCATGCTGTTCATCCTGAGTTTGTTTGCAGGTTGAAGAAAGCCTTGTATGGCTTGAAGCAGGCACCTAGAGCATGGTCTGACAAGATAGGACAGTATCTTGTCACTATTGGCTTTCAGATTTCCAAGGCAGATTTCTCACTTTATGTGAGAAAAACAGAGAAAGGTATTATGCTACTTGTCATTTATGTTGATGATTTGATTATGACAGGTGACATTGATGAAGATATCCTTCATGTGAAAATGCTATTGAAGCAGAAGTTTGAGATGAAGGATTTGGGAGAGCTGCGTTATTTCTTGGGCATTGAGGTGATTAGATCACCAAGTGGGATACAGCTCTTGTAGAGGCAGTATGGATTGGACATGCTGTCCAAATATGGGATGATAGGCTGTAAGCCTATTTCAGCTCCTTTGGAGCAGAATGTGAAGCTGAGCACAGATGCAGGTGAGCTTTTGGAAGACCCTACTATGTACAGACGCATAGTAGGAAGCTTGATTTATATGACTATTACCAGGCCAGATTTGAGCTATGCTGTTGGATTGGTAAGTCAGTTTATGCAGGCTCCAAGGAAACCGCATTTGGATGCGGCTAGACGCATACTCAGGTATGTGAAGTCCACATTGCAGTATGGACTATTTTATGAGACTGGGGTTCAGATACAGTTGCATGGATACACTGATGCTGATTGGGCTGGTAGGATTTCTGATAGACGATCTACCAGTGGATATGTGTTCTCTTTTGGGAGTGCTGCAGTCACTTGGAGCAGCAAGAAACAGCCTACAGTTGCCTTATCCAGCACAGAGGCTGAGTACAGGGGCGCAACAATGGCTGCATGTGAGGTAGCTTGGTTGCATACGCTACTTTATGATATGCATCAACCTACAGATGGGCCAGTTGTCATTTATTGTGACAACGTGAGTAGTATACACTTGGCAAATAACCCAGTCTATCATGCTAGAACAAAGCACATTGAGGTGCATTATCACTATGTGTGGAAGAGGGTTTTACTAGGTCTTATTGATCTAGTTTATGTCAGCACAGAGATATCGAGCTCCACTCGTGATATGCCAGGGTGACCGTTGTGTATTTATGTCATCGACTTGTCAGTTGCAGACGCGGTTGGTACATCGCCCATGAATAATAGCTAGATGACAGCTATCCTTATCTACTCTAGTTCGTGGCTCAGTTAGTATGCCACCTTAGTTAGTTGAGTTTGGTTTGAGACCGATATATAGGGTTCTTCTATTTCTATGTACGAGAGTTCTTTTGGCTTACACAACTAAGAAGAGGAAAACTGTTTTCAGCCTCCACCTTTGTGTGTATTCCCCCATTGTGCAAGCAAGAAAGCTACAAGTGAGACTCCTTCCTTCTCTCCCACAATCTTGACAGAGTAAAGAAAAGGTAACCAAGGAAGCCAAAGGAAAAGTGGACAAAACTCAAGAAAATTACAAGGCTTTCATCATGCAAGAAAAGTAGTAGAAGCTGGAGTTCCAGGAACAAATACAAGATAAGGAAAATGCCTTGCAAAAAAAGATAGAAGAGCTCAATAATAAGGAAGCATTGCTAAGGGACAGGTTCCAAAAGCAATTGCAAAAAAGGGAGAACATAGTACATGAAAAGGACAAGGAACTCAACAAAAGGGATATGGATTTAAAGGAGGATCTTGAAAAATAATTGTAGGAAAATGAGGCTATCATGCAAGAGCAGGTTGCAGAGATTAAGGAAAACATGATACCACTAAAGAAAAATTTGGTGAAAATGGATACGATGTGCAAAAAAATAGATAAGATGAGTAGACATGAACCACCACTGACAACTCCAAATTGAGCTCTCTCAGGTAAAATTTTGGCATAAGGAAAGAGAGCATAAGCACCACTTTACAAGAGAAAGAACAATGGAAGGTCACCTATGAAGAGTTGCAAAGGACAATGCCACTAGATTGACCCAAAGAGCAGACTTAGTAGAAGGTGAAGCACAAAGACTATGCAAATAAATACTAATGAAGTTGTTGATTGACCTAGGGATTGCTTTATATGGGGAGTTCCAACACAAGGTCAGACTGGACACTTATAAGCTTGTTCACAATAAGCAACATGAGATATATAGAGAGGTGGCACTCGGTGTATACTCCACCACAAGCATGCTGGAGAGTATGGAACAAGTCAAGAGGTCAGCTTAATGAGCATAGAACCAACTAGACATGACCTCATACATCACTTGCATCTAAGAGATTATGGGGACCAAGGGTTACATACAATTGGAATTCTGTAGCCATATTCCTTCCCTCTAGAGTCTCCTATACTAGGATCATGATGCCACCCCCATGGACTTGCTTGATCTACTAGATTTTGACTTTGGGAAAATGAGAGAGCACCCAATAGAGAAACCACAAAACAAACAGAGTCTTATGAAGCCATGATTCTCATCTAAGAAGCCAAAAGCAAAGTAGAGAAGTGGGCATGGAAACTTGACATCCAATCCTTTAAGGAATCTTGCCAAGCCACAAGCAACCAAGAAAAGCACAATGGAGACATCTCATTCTATAGAATGACAAGGTGTCATAGCTGGCAAACCTTTGTTTACTTGAGTAATATACAAAGATAAATCAACTCCATTTCCCTTATCCTTGCTGGTATGGCAAGGAATACAAGGAAGAGAACATGGTACATATAGCTTTCCAAATATCCCAAATGTGAAAGCCACTGAGAAGAAAAGAATCTACCTATTTTAGCACTTTAACCTCACTCCATCTTTTACCCATTTTGTAAGGAAATTCGCTAACTACCCAAATCCTCCCTTTATCACATGTAAGTACATTTGTCTCCTCATCATATTGCTCTTCCAATTCTCATGCCATATCAAGAAATACTATTGCTATTATTCTTTGATATAAATGTAAACATTAAGTGAGTGGTAATGATATGACTACATTTGAGGGCAATAGTTTTATCTCCTTATTGCACAGAGCTATTACAAGATATAGTGGACAACATATTTGCATCGTATACACATTCTTTCTTTCTAGAATCATGCCTACAGCTATGTGGTCCATTCAAAGGGTATATGTCTAGTAAGGTATGCCTCCAGCATGTACTTGAGAATGTCCTAGAGTAGTGTACATGCTTGTTCAAATATGAAAATGCATAATACATGCTCACTGCACCTAGGGGTCCACCCCCTAGCCCATGCCCCCCACATCAAGACCTCAAGGCACATCAAGGGTATGACAACACGAGCATACTTGATAGACATGTCACCTTTTTCACAGTTGGCCTCTCCTCTTTCTATTGGAATCTTGCCTAATTTTTTGGGCAAGGATTCTTCAAAGGAAAGTCTTATAAGTTGATGATACTCTTCCCCTTCCTTCATAATCTTCTCTTTTTTTCTTGTTCCCTCCTATGGTATTCATCCTTGGGCTACTTAAGGGTTTCTTCTAGTAGAGTTTTGTCTTCCTCTCCTCCTTATTATCCTTGTCTTTTTTGTTGCCTTGGTTTGCCCTTCTAATTCTTTTTCTTTTTGTTCATTTTTGTGCTCATGTAAGCTTGGTGGAGGTAGCTCTTGGTCCTCTGAAGATGCCCATATGAGTGGCTATGAGGTGAGATGAGTTAGTGCACTACCATAATTAATAATGGTGTTGTTTGCTTTCATGCAATTCAATTTGCTAATTGTCTCCCTATAGTAGAGCTTGTGGGACTTGGCCAAGGATTGCAGGATGTTTCTAACTGCAATGCATTCAAATCTTGCTTTACCAAATCCCTTGTCATAGGATGTCCTCCATGAGCCACTTGGCTATTTTGGTTTGGCTAATCAAAGGTTTGTTATAGGTGAACAAGTGATGGAAAACTTGTGTGATAATTCTCAACTCCTCATCTTGCACATCGAGTAGTATCACTCAAGAATTTGGTCCTTCCAATGCTATGACACTTCTGCCAACTTTTGAGTCTTGCTGAATTGATTATCTCGCATTGAAATGATAGAACTTACATCTTGTACAGTTGTAGGAGACCTCATCATATGCCTTAGCCAAAGGAAGGGAGTGTTAAGTAAAATTTTGTATAGTATCTCTCTTAGATCCCAAAGGTGAGAGCGAATATGAGGATGAAAACATTATCGTGTCTATTCTTGCATTGTTTGGAAAAATACAATTGGTTTTGTTGGTTGATCAAACAACATCCTAAATGCTTTGATATTCAACTGATTGTTGGAATGCCATTTGGATGATTATTCCAAGTACTTGTGATTGATAGTAAATTCATGGCAAGGGTGTGTGATGAAAAGGTAAATTCATGGCAGGGGTTTGTGATGACAAGTTGACATGGGAATAAAGGAATGTTTTTTGAAAGATGATATTAGGGTTCAATGCCTTGTTTGTGCTTGATTCTTAAATGATTTAACTAAGGAAAGGTTCTTTGCACGTGTGGATCACCTCCATGATTGCACCGCATATCAACTCGAAAAGGGTGCTGCTCGATTCATAGGCAATTGTAGGAATAATATTTCACTCCTAGGCAGCTTGTGGGTCAAGTGCAGCTCTAGACACAGAGATCTGGACACTCGTTGCCAATTTTGGAATGTAGTTGAGGACCTCTGTGGCCCCAACATCTATATGGTGTTGGAAGATCCTATTCTAGATAAAGGATGGGAATTACAGTGCCATGTGATTTGGACTGAGTACTTCTGTAGAGGGTAGACCGGACATATGATTTCTCCTATATGGGCAAGGGGTGAAGATTAACTTGAAGATAAGTTAAGGAACTTGCTCTTAAAAAGGACTGCTTGCTCTATTTTCGTGTTGGTGCTATAAATTACATGAACAAACCCTGTTCCCTAAAAGGTTTAATTAAGGAATGATTTTAAATGTCACACATAAATGTGATAGGACCTAATTAAATAACTAAAGAATGACTATTGAGGGTTGTAGGTGGGCAGAACCTCAATGGGTCCATCCTATGGTAGGGTGGTTTATAATATTTCCGCAATGAAATTGTTAACCCCAACACGAAGAAAGCAAAAGAAAAAAACAAAAGAAAGTGGAAAAGACGCAGGGCAAAGGCGGAAAAAAGGTAGCCCGACTGAAGAAAGAAGAGGAAAAAAGACCAAAAGCGCAAGGGTAACCTTAAAAGTCCAAGGGAAATGCAAAAGGGAAAGGCGCATTTTAAAATAAAAAGGCGTACCTTGAAATCTTGTAAAAGAGCGTTGGGCTCTCACCCGTGCAATTTGTAAATGTAGATAGGCGGTGGAAACGAAGCTAGGAAGATAGAAGGACAATGAGAAAAGGGGCCTAGGCTAATGGCCGGCCATGTAAAAAAGGGGGATGACCCCCCATGGAAATTAGGGCATGTATATAAAGTTGAAAAGTGAATGAGAAGCTCATTCTTTGGTGTGTGGCAAAAGGAGTCTTCTTCTTCCTCTCTTCTTCTCTCCTTCTTGCTTGTGTGTGCTCTTGAGAGAGGGAGTGTGAGAGTGCGAGGGAGTGAGTGTGTGTGAGAGTGAGGGATCAAGAGGGTGAAGCTCTTCACCATCTCCTCTCCTCTTCTTCTCTTCTCTTCTCTTGCACGCGCGGCTATGGAGGATGGAGCTTGGAGATGGAGGAGGCTTGAGGATGCTTGAGCTAGCATCTAGGATCGTGGAGCTATCGGAGTGCAAGAGAGAGGAGGGTACTCGATCGAGCATCAAGGTAAGCTCACTACACTCATAGGATCGACGGCGTGTTGGCTAGGTGAGAGATAGCCATTAGAGCTCCCTTGGAACGCTTGAAAGAATAAGCGGTCCGAGGGTCTTGGTGGTTGAGTGAAAGCTCCCACATTTTGGTTCCGTTGCCGGGACCAATGGATTCAAGCTTGAGCACTTGCGCGCCTCATATGGAGCATCAAAGTAGGGTATTCATCCCCAAAACGGAGCTTGAGATAGGTAGGAAGTTGGGTGTTTTCGATCTTCAGAACAGGTAAGTATTTTGGGATATTCTAGTTGTTTGATGATTGGAAAACATGGAGAAACTAGTTCAGTGTTTTGCTTTCGATTTATGTTGTGTTTAGGGTAGATTAACAGTCGGAAATCACACACGAAGAGACAGAGGGTTGCTGCTATGAAATAGAGAGAAAATCGGAGAAAACAGGGGGGAAAATAGAGGAAATGCGAATGTAACTGCGTAGGAAACACCAGGAGAGGGATTTGTAGTGTTCAGGGAAGGATCAATAGGGTATAAATTCTGGAAGGGCAAGAGAACCCCCATTTGCAACCAACGGAGAGAGACAGAGAGAGAGAGAGAGAGAAAGCGAGATTGGCGACCGTCCGATCGACCAGGGCACGGAGTGACATTGCATTCGGCGATCCCCAAGTACACCGATCTCCCCCTCACCACTCCAACTCCATCGCTGGTGAATTTCATAGTCAATAGTAATAGACATCTGGAGATATTTGGGCGAATCCATGTGCGCAAGCTCGTTGGGCCAGCGGACTCGAAAGTCCGACCCAGTGTTCGATTCCCAGAATCGGACACTCGGACAACCGTCCGATCGGACGCTTTGACTCGGACCCACCCTGTCCGATCGGACGAATTAAGACACGTCACCAATCGGACCACCTGCCCGGTCCGATTCCCAGAATCGGACCCGCTCATAATCGGACCACTAGGATTGGACACTCGGACCAGTCTGCCCGATTCTAGAAATCGAACCACCCTGTCCGATCGGACCATTCGGACGAATCGGATCACCCAAAATCGGACCAGCCCAGAATCGGACCCCCCTTGTCCGATTCATTGAACACTTGCCTGTTTGATTTTTGAGAATCGGACACTCGGACTTTGAGACTGCCACTCAGCCCCGATACACCTGGTCCGATTCCCAGAATCGGACCACTGGTAAATCGGACGTCCGATTCCCAGAGTAAAAAAAAAAAACAAAAACTTGACCCATCCAGGGACACACTGGGGCACTCCCTAGCGACCCACCCTCGTGTGAACAACAGGAAGCAGCACAAGACCCTAGAACCCATTAGAATGGCCAGGACTGGAGTAGCAAAGCCTATTAGGCCCAAAACGAGTGAGAGTGAGTAAGACGCCAGGGAATTGCTTGCAGCACTCATGTTGAATTTCCGCACTTGAAGTACACTTAGGAAAGCTGAAAGCCTAATTGAGCACAAGTGCACGAGGAACAACACACTCACGAGTGACCATAAGTTGAGCACTGCATTCAAAAATTAAAGGAACTCACTCAGATAAATCGCTCAAAAAACCCACCAATAGGAGAAGACCCAAGGTATAGGCAAATGCGCGAAGCGTAGGGTAGAATCAAGCAAGGAGCGTCAACGACAAGGATTTGTCTCCGGTTAACCTAATCGAGAGCACAGCGAGGCACAAGAATTCAACCATGACAGAGGAAGGCTCAGACCATCGGTTTATCGAGGAGCTCAATGTGAGCGCATTCCCAGACGCTATACAGCAGATGGTGAGCAATTACGATGCGCATGCCTGGTATGAGCACCGTGGCAGGACGGCAGATGCAATCATTGCGGACCTAGAGGAGGAGAGAAGGCTAGCCCACAAGGCATTGTAGGGCATAGCCGAATATAATAGGGATCAATAAACCAGGAGCCTAAGGCAAAGCATGGAGCTGCATGACGTGCAGCGAGTGCTGAACTTGGCTGGCGGGAATCGGACATCAGACCAAGAAAGAGCACTAGAGGGAGACCTGACGCTGAGCGAGCTCCTCATGAAACAGCTGCTAGATAACATCGTAGTAGAGCAGAGTGCCACTACACTAGCGACGTCGCTGCTTACAGGATTAGGGGCAAACCAGGTCTCAAAGAACCAGGCCAAAATACCGATTGTTGCCAAGCAACTCGACAAGTACCAGCCACGTGACGATCCGTACAGCTTTGTTGAGCAGTTTGAGCAAGTCTGTGAAGCCAATGGCCTCAACGACCAGACTCAACGTTCGCAAGCATTCGGACTTTGCTTAAGCGATAAGGGTAGGACATGGTATACAAGCTTGGATGCCGTAGAGCGAGCCAACTTCAATAACCTCAAGGATCTCTTCGTCAAGAGGTTTGCCGAGCCTGGATACTCCGACAACCTGCTAGTACGCTTGATGAATGTCAAATAGAAGGAGAAGGAGGACATCCACGACTATGTGACCCACATGAGAAGTCTCTTTAAGAGAATCCCCTTGGGCGAGCGACCGACGGACAAAGCAGTATCAACTATATTCATCAGCAGAATTAGAGATAAGGAGTTGTACAAGACATTGGCAGGCAATTCAAGCTTGCAGCGAGACGTGGTGGCCAGGGTTTTTGAGGAAGCCATCAGAGTCGATGACCAGCTGAAAGAGCGAAGCTCTAGGAGCTCAACTCTGGAAGAGACTAAACCGCGAAGCATAGATCGAACGTCAACCTCTAGCGAGTGATCAAACCCATCATCCCAAGATAAGGGGAAGACCACCGAGATGGGGACCAAGGCTTGGCCGAGGTGAAGATGGAATTGGCCAAAATACAAGACATGTTGAGGCAACCGATGCGTCTGCACATCCAGTGCATGTACTGTGGAGGAAACCACCTGCTAGCAGAGTGTCAAGACCCTAGGTCAAGACCTTGCGCTAACTGCGGTAGGTTTGGCCACGATGCCGCACACTGCAGACTACCACGAAGACTACCATACACACAACCCTACGGCCAGCCTTATCTAGCTAACAGGCCGTAGCCATTCTTCGGACGAGGAGCCCCGCTAGCCCTACCTGCGCCTAACGATATGAAACCAGCTGTCCCTAGGCTGGACATAAATCCTATCGGCATTCCTATACCGCCTAGTCCCTATGTGACCCACCCACCGAGCGACGCTCCCGTACACTACGTGGAGGAGCCCAGTGATGAAGAGACCTACATATACCCTTACGTCTCGCATGATGACGAGGGCAACGCGGTCCTCATGGATTATCGACCCGTGCTAGTGATGGCATTAGGACGAGGATGGGGTAGAGGCCTAGGAGGGTAGCCACCATAGGATCCGGTCACTTGTTGGACTTGTGGACATCCCGGTCATGTCTCATCGCGCTGCCCCGAAAGAGAGCAGCAAAACAGGGACAAAGCTGACCAAAGGTGCGCAGAGTGCGGAATCACCCATCTTTTCATAGACTGCCCAAAACGGAAGTCGCCCTCCGGTTCAGCTAATTTGCCATCTGTCCCATTGGGGCTGTTTGGTGTTGAAAACCCTGATGGGGAGGCCACACCGATTCCCTTGCGAGTTATGACCCGAGCACAAACGAAGCAGGCTGGCATCTCTCTGCTGGGACCTAGCAATCTTGGCACGACCTCAGTAGGAAAGAAAAGCCGCAGGCAGAAAAAGAAGAGATTGGAAGCTAAGGTCACACTAAACACCGACAGTATTACGACCTTACCTAATGGGAAGAAAGTCTCAGACGCAGAGGTAGAGACTTCAGCCCCTAAAACAGCCCAAAAGGGAAGCGCTAAGATAGGGGAATAACCACACCCCAAGCGGCAATTAGAGGCCATAGAAAAGGTGAAGGAATGGGTGAGGGAGGCTCAACAACACCTCAAAGATGTTGAACCCATCACGGAGGACGAGATCGATGATCTCTCTAGCATAAGCATGCCAATATCACCGCCTCAACCTAAGTCAGCCAACCTAAGTCGGCCGAGGCTACTATGCCACAAGCAGTGCCATTGAGGCCAAGCCTAGACGCAACAGAGCCGCAGATCAGCCGCGGCCATTGGCCCGGACAGTCTAGGCTAAAGGAAGACGAGTGTTTAGCAATCTCCTGACCACACTAGTGACCACCCTTGTAATGTTTGGCCTGGGAGATCTGCTTAAGTAGCACCCTGCCCTATGGCAAGACCTCAAGCAGTGGGTCGAGGGATTGCAAGAGCAGGCCATGGCAGATCCTCAAGACCAGGATGTAGAAACACAATTGCCAAGTTTGACACTACACTCCGGGCCTAAATCCTTGCACATCAACGCCTTCTTGGAGGGCTCGGAGATGCACGCAGTCCTGCCGGTCCTAGCCCTGGGGGACGCAACGAGGAAGGGAATTGTAGACACAGGAGCTGGGGTTAGTGTGCTTAGCCACGCAGTGCTGTAGACGTGGGGAAACCTGCCTGTCGAAGCTGCTTGGTTTAATGTCACGCTAGCAAACGGTATGCGAGTGAAGCCATTCGCGGTCTTGAAGAATTGGCCAGTAAAGATTGCAGGAGTCCAGTTCTCTGTCGACTTTATAGTCATGAAGGGAGTGGACTATGATATCCTATTGGGTCGACCCTGGATGCGCAATGCTAGAGTCATCGAAGATTGGGGTAACAGCCTGATATTCCTTGGCAACTGAACTGACGCCATGAGAATAGAGATGGACACTTGGAAGACCTCACCAGTCGACCTAGACACCATCTCTACTATGCTCAAAGGGAACACTCAGGTCAAGGAACCCTATGGGTCCTTAACTAAGTATATCCCATGCCCAGAGGACGAGCGGGATTGGATGCACGTTCTCGCTACACTTGACCTACCGTTCTCAGACCACGAGGCGTACGAGCAGGCTATCAAAACATTTGGCAAGCCAAACGAAACACTCTCTACACCTGTCTACATGATGGCAGCAAGCCTCCATGAAGGGCCTAAGCCTGTCATCTTCCAAGTACCATCCAACAAAAGGGAACTCCAGGGGGTACTGGAATATCTAGCAGGCTAGCTAGCGGGTAACCCGGCTGCCAACTTCAAGCTGCTCCAGGATCTCTTAAAGGATCTTAAGTGGCAATGGACCAGAGTGCACGAGCTAAACCTCATGTATAACTGGGCCCTGATACGAGATCAACGAGATGGAGCACTCCAAGCCCTAGGAGATGATGGGCAGTTGAATGACAAAGATTTTTGCGATGAATACGAAGATTGCCAATCTTTCAGCGGTGAGAGCGAGGGTGAAGTGGACACCATAGAGTACGACACGGATGGACGCAAAATTGAGCAGATACGAGCAGACGCTAAGCCACAGCAAAGCCAGGCCCTTAGACTGGAGCACAGAGTCATGCGCATGGAATGTGATCGTGCGTGGTTGGAATGTATGGGGGCCATAGACTTGGAGTAGGCAGGCCTAGCCCAAGCAAGAACGACGTCAATACTTAGAACCGAATCGCCATTCGAATTGCTTCCACCAGGGGACACCGCCTCTTCCAACGAAGATGGAGGGTTTAACTCCAAATCGGAAGTTACTTCGGATAGCGACCCAGAGATCCCTAGGCCGCCCATGACCAGACGCACCAAGGGGGACTTACCCGTCCACATGAGGCGCAGACGGTCTCACCAGGATAGGGCAAAGCACCCCAAAGATACACGATCAGACGAGTAGCGGAAGCCACAGGACCTCCCTAAGTGATTCACTAAATTCAAAAAAGGGGATAGGATAGTGGTTTTGCTAGGTGCCAAGCGTCAAGGGCAGACAAGAGAACCGATCGAAGGACTAGCCAAGGTCAAGGAGGTTAACCTAGCCCTGGAAGGGGGGACACCCCGACCAGTGTTCATTGCCAGTGACTTAACTGGTAAGGAAGAGTTGAGTCTTGTCACTCTCTTGCAGGAGTACATGGACGTATTTGCCTGGTCCTTAGAAGAGCTACGGGGGGTAGATCCGAGTGTTGTGACTCACAATATACCCATGACATCGGACGCAACGCCGGTCAAGTAGCGACCGTACCCCATGAATCCAAAACACGCCCATGCTGTCAAGGAGGAAATTGACAAGCTAATGATAGCTGGATTCATTTACGAAATTGAGCACATAGACTGGGTGTCACCCATAGTCATTGTGATGAAGAAAAACGGCAAGATCCGAGTGTGCGTCAATTACAAAAAAGTGAACGCCGCTACAAAGAGAGAGAATTATCCCTTGCCGTACACCGAGCACATGCTTGAGAGAGTGGCAGGCAAGGAAGCCTACAGTTTTCTGGATGGCTTCTCAGGGTACAACCAGGTGCAAGTGCATCCTGCAGACAATACCACCTTTTCCACTGAGTGGGGTGTCTTTGCGTATGTAGTCATGCCCTTCGGGTTAACCAATGCCCGCGCCACCTTTCAATGCCTCATGTGCACCATATTCAAGGACATGCTTCGCAAGGAGTCAGAGGTCTTTGTCGATGATCTGTGTGTCCATTCGACCTGGATTGAACACCTAGACAAACTCCACGTGGTCTTTGAACGGTGTCGCTTATACCGTCTCTCCCTGAACCCCTTGAAATGTCAGTTTTGGGTGAAGCACGGATGCATCTTAGGACACGTGGTGTCAAAGAACGACATTGCCACGGACTTCTCGAAGGTCAAAGTTATCGTTGACCTTCCACCCCCAAGTAATTACAAGGGAGTTCAATGCTTCTTAGGTCACAAAGGATACTATCGACGGTTTGTACTGAACTACGCGCTGATCACTAGGCCATTGTACAAGCTGCTAATTGTCTTCGAGTGGACCGAAGCATGCCAACGGGCGTACGAAGAATTGAAAAAGGCTCTAACAACGGCACCTATTCTACGAGCCCCAGACTGGACCATTTCTTTCCACATACACATTGACGCCTCTAAGTTTGCCATGGGGGCAGTGTTGTGCCAACCTGGTGAGCATAACCTAGATTACCCAGTAAGTTTTGCTAACAGGAAACTCACTGAGACGGAGACGAATTATTCGACAACGGAAAGGGATGGATTAGCCATGGTGTTTGCCGTGAAGAAGTTCCGGCATTACCTGCTGGCCACCCCCTTCACCTTCTTCGTAGACCATCAATCCCTCCTCTATTTAGTGAACAAACCTTGTGCTACAAGACGTATAGCTTGATGGCTTCTCCTACTCCTAGAGTTCGATTTCTCCGTGGTGGTGTGGAAGGGAAAACAACATTACATGGCTGATCATTTGTCCTGTATACCCACAGGAGATGCCGCTGGACAAGGCATCATGGACGAGTTACCGGACAGCCACTTATTCCATCTGTCCAACGAAGGAGACCTATTCAGGGCCGATCTGACACCATACTAGGCAGACGACATAGTCCAAGTGCTCGAGCATGGGCTACCCAAACGACCAATAGAACGGGCACGGCTTAGGCGCTTGATCCTGAAAATCTAGCCCTACCAGTTGATTGCAAGCCAACTTTATAGGGCGGGGCAAGACGGATTGCTACGTAGGTGCGTATGTGAGCATGAGATGCATGATGTGCTCTCAGAGGCGCACAACGGTATTGCAGGAGGACACTTTAGCGGAGACACGATAGCACGGAAGGTGCAAGAGTCCCAGCTATGGTGGCTAGAAGAGGAGATCTGATAGGTGTGACCTAGTGCTCCTCTACTCAGTTGTGGATAAGTGCGTGGGTGGCTAGAAGAGGAATCTCTGATAAGGCGTTCCAGCTTTTGCGGAATCTCTGATAAGACATGTTTGTCAAACCAGCTTTTGCGGATAAGTTGCGGATAAGTGCGTGGGTGGCTAGAAGAGGAAACTCAGCTTTTGCACAAACATGTCAAGCAACAGGAGTTTGAGCAGGGTGACCTAGTGCTCCTCTACTCAGTTAAAGGACATAAGCAAAAGATGAAATTCAGAGGTCTCGGACCCTTCAAGGTCCGAGCAATCAGCTGAACTAGTAATGTCGAGCTTGAGACACTGGATGGTGAAGGAATGGGCTTCTTCAATGGCAGCCGTGTCAAGAAGTACTACCCGCCCACTCATCCTTTGCATGAGCCACCAATGGTAGAACCACTCGTCAAAATACGAGTAGCCACAATTACGGAAATCTACGAGAATGAGGAGGAACCTGTAGAATCCGCCTACCTCCGTGTCACGGTCACTGCAAGCAAACATGCTCCTTCAACGCCCTAATTGATGAGGGGGCGGATTTCAATGTTTTAACGCACAAGCATTGGATCTAGCTCGGCAACCCAATACTTCATCCCACAATAGCCAAATTAAGCCCATATGGGGCTCAATCCTACCCGCTTCTCGGCACATGCAGAGTCGCCGTTTCTATCGAGTCTGAAACTATCCCGATGCTGTTTTACGTGTTGCCAAGTACCATGGATGCAAGCACAGAGTCATTACTCAGGCGAACCTTTAAAAAACAGACTCACTGCAATGTTGATTATGAGTCACAGCGCATCCACTTATTGATCGGCAACGTGCGTATTGTCACGACTTTCAGCAAGGGCCTTGTAACCCTATCACCGCTCACAGGGCCACCGATAGAAACAGCCGTAGGTAGGACTAAGGAGGGGGGTCATGCATATCTGCGGCACCTAGATCCCCATAAACCGCAGGCTGCAGCACCCAAAGCAAAACCCCAACAGCCTCACGTGCAATGGGTACCTAAACATCCTCGAGAACTGCCTAGAACTAGACGCGCATGTCTGCATAAGACCTACAAATCTAAATCTAGGAAACCAAGACGCCATCACCACAAGTGCCACGTGATTAAAAAAATATGGGTCCCTAAAATCCTCTTGCGTGCACAAGGCTACTATGAGGGGAATGCCTCGCTGTGGATCCCTAAAATCCCAACTGCCAAAAGCACTAGTCCTACGTCGACCTCAAGTCTGATCAGTCCTTGTCTCCCGACGCCTCAAGACCATGAATCGCAGTGCTCACCCCACTCATCCGACCCCTCTACGCGTCAACCCAAGAGAGTCACACACGCCTATCGGCCCAAACAACGGCCATCACCACAAGTGGCATCATTCAACCAAGTCAACCTGCCGCTCCGCAGCCTAGCTGACTGCAGCAGCATAACTGCTGAGATCAAACCCAACCCATCCATCTTGCCAACATCCAGGTTGCCGACTCAAACGGAGCCCGAGCCGCAACTCTGTATTGTCAAAACCTCTAGTTCCCACAAATCTCAACCACCTGTCGGCCTTAAGCCCTCCTATGAACGAAAGTCATTTCTAACGCTGGCCGCTGACCTTGCAGAGGACATTGGAGATGATGTGGTGGACTACATCAAACAGCTCGATGCCACCTTTCTTGCACTGGCCCTCAGCTATGACCGCCTGGACTTGGGTCTATTAGCAGAACCCTTTGCAACAGATGTGCGCAATATGCCTTGCTCTTGGGAGACTTTTGAATTCGCCTTTGCACAGGCTTCTCGCTCTGCCGCTGAGTTACTCCCTAGCGAGGTCTCCAAAGAGCAAGCCATTAAGCAATGCCTCATCACATCATTTGACCCACCGACAACGTCTGCCATCACTGACCAAGAGAGTGCAAGGTTATCCCACCTGGCGGATACGGGATCACCCTTCTTGAAGCAGTGGTACGCTCTTAGGTTGCAATGGGAAGTCGACGGATGTCGCATAATGACCAACGCCGAACAACGCCGAGCCATCAAAACGGCCGAGTATGATCCCACCTACGTCGCGCCCACCTCGTATAGAGTGTTAACCACTCTTCGGGGTCGGCGCATGGACGATCATATCTCATGGCACCCCTATCTCGATCGCCTCTTAATAGAGGAAGAGCTCCACATCGCAAGTCGGATCGACTCCGGTGATTTGCTCACAGATGTCCTCACGTACATCACACATGTAGGCATTCGACCTTGTGACCTAGACTGCACTGCACAACTGGAATATAACCCCAACTTCTACATTTGGCTCCTACACAAATAAACATGAACGCCTTGGCCCCACAACCTCCAATCTTGGGACGGATTCTTCTTTTCCAAAAGGGGGAAGGGGCAGTAAGGGGATAAACGAAATAAAATCTAAAAAGTAAACCAAGTGTGAAACGCTCAAAATTGAAATGCAATATGAAAGGAGGTGATAGAAGTCTGAAAGGAAAAGTTAAGGCTATGGGCAATAAAATCTGCTATGCTTTTGGTCGTCCAACAAATTAGTTGCCAAAAAATACTAAAGAGGGAAATGGCTAAATGTGTAGGTGGCGACCATGGCAAGCCAAGACAAAGCAGGCAAGCTCCCCTTCTCGGAGGAAGAACAAGTAAAGTACGGCCTCACGGTGGAAACAAGAGCTTTCAACCAGTTAAAGTTCCGCCACGTATTCAACCTGGAAGACGTAGTCATTGAAGAACCGGCGGTACGTCAAATTAAAAAGTAGTGCTATCTACAGAAGTACCTGGATGCAGTGGGCCGGAGGATAAACTACACCCTGTGTGCTGATTTCTTGCGTACCTTCAACAGAAACAGGGGCACCATCACGGTGCGTGACAAGGAAGCTACTAGACAGGTGCAGATCGAGCTAACCCCCGAGTTGATGGAAAGGGCACTAGGGCTGCCAAATAAGGTGGAAAGGAAGCCAAAAATAGACATCTATGTCATGTTGGGGATGGATAAAGTGAAGGTTCACACCAATGACAGAATTAGCCTAGCGGACATTCCCAACCAAGAAATTCAGCTGCAGGCAAAGATGGTGCACGCCCTGTTCTCAAGCCAGAGGTACAGCAGCATTATGACCCGAATCAATGTACCTCTGCTCGACAGCATCGCGGTGCAATCGCTAGACGAGGTGAACCTCAATGTGTTTGTAAGAAAGACAATTGAGGCTTCGGCAAAGGCCCTGGCGACAGGAGGAAGAGCCGTGGCAGGAGAGTCCCCGTCATCCTGATCGACCCGCAAAGCCTCATCCTCCAAGGCCTCCACCATAGGGTTTGGAGGTGTCCTTACGGCAATCATTCAAGAAGTGATAGGGCAGGGACAAGCAGGAGAAGACAAAGAGGGAGGTGATGAGGAAAGTGGCGAATCACTGTCACAGTCCCAACCTCACGCAGAAGAGCAGCAGAGGTCATCTGATGAAACGGAAACGGACACCGATGAGGAGGGAGAACCTAGGCTACACCACAAAGGAAGGCGAAACAACGAACTAAGGCCCTACATGGAAAAAGAGAGGAGGAGTGAAAGAAGAAAGAGAAGGAAGATTTGGAGTGGGCCCAAAGGGAGTCGGTAAGGGATGAGGAGGAAAGAAAAGAGAAGGCTGAGGAGGAGCTGAGAAGGAAGGAAGAGGAAGAATTGGAGCTGGCAACCCGTCGCTCCATCGAGGAACATCAAAGAAGAGACGAGGAAGGAGCAGAGGGTCCGCACCAACCTGAGGCACCCGGTCCCAGTACTGGTGTGTCAAAAATTGCGCCCCTGCTCCCTACAGAAGGAAAAGGAAAGGACCTAATCAGGCCAGCTTTCCCTCTCCTCATACCACCCATGCAAGCCACCCCTATCATGATGACACCCCTTGCCACCGCCACCCGGGGGCACACCCCAAAAGTCAACGAGAGCAATGTGGTTACATGGCTGTATTTTCTGGTGGAAAGGGAGCTGGCAAGGGAAGCGGTTGTGGCCACCCCAGCTTCAGGAGCCAAAAGGGCAGCCACGGCCGAACTGGAGCCAAGGTCGGAATTAAAAAGGCAAAAATTAGAAGAGGTCGCCACCACTACGACCATGCCCCACCCCCCACCTCCAGCAGGCCAGTACGACAAGTACGTGAAGGAGCTGCTCGCACAGTTGCAAAGGGCCAGACAAGAAAGGAGGATAGTCGTGGAGGAGCTGGCAGCGGAACGAGAATCACAAGCCGCAATTTATTGACTAAGACATAAGGATACCTAAGGTAGTGACAATTTGGGTCAACAGGGTATAAACCCTAACCCAAGGAAAAAGGGGTAAATAAGCAACTCAGCTTACGAAGCCCTTGGGATCTTGCCAAGTTGCGATTGATCCCAGATCGAATGTTGGATGTATTCGGAGAGAAGGATTCACACCTTAGAAGTTGGCCGTACAAATGACCACTGGAATGTTCTTGATTGTACACTTAGGTGCACTGTTTGCACTTCTTTGCTCAAAGAACTAATTCAGAAAAAACATCTAATGCTTCAGGTTAAAAGCCTGGAGGGAGAGGCAGTATCAGTTACCTTCGACTGTCTGCCTGAGCCTATCCAAGGAGATTGTTAGCCACGTTGGGCACGTGGACCGAACCCACTGCAAGAGGTCTCTTCGTGGGTGCTACTTGGAGTAGGAGGACGTCTAGGTGCCAGGGGAGGCTCTGGTTGTAAATCCCTTGCCTTTGGATCCTACACAAGAGGCCGACGTGACTCGAGATGAGATCTTGAGGCCCGCATACTAGTCCACGGACGAAACTTGGAATAGTGATCCCTGAGGATTGCTGAAATAGCCTTCAGGCTGTATATTTGATATATTCCAAAGATTGATAAATAAAGATCAAATGTTGAAAAATGAACTTTCTTGACATTGTTTTTTTGTGTCAGTGCCTAAGTTACGTGAAGGAACCAGTGTTTAATTGGTAAATTAAGGAAGCTGTTTTTACTTGTCAAACTAAATGTGGTAGGTAATTAGATAACTAAAGCAACCCAAGGAAAGTGTGGTGGATGTGACCCTAAGTCCATCCTACAGAAGGGTGGTCCCGGTTGGCCTGGAACGTTTCTCAAAGGAATTGAGAGCGAGGTAACAATGACCTAGAATCTATAGAGCTAGAGTCCCGATTTATGTTTTAGGGGAACGAAATGGGACTATGCCTTACGGATAGAGAGGTCGAGCTTTGCATTCCTCTCGTTTCCCATTCTCCTTGAACCAAGTGCAGTATAAATCCGCTTCGACCCTAATGTTTCTTCGCAAAGTAGTTCCCGATGCTAGCTACCTTCTAGGAACTTGACCATTAGGAAAACCCTGATTTAGATCGGTCCTAAGTGGGAATGGTTGGAATGCTTCCACTTCGTGGCAGACTCGGGAAGATCTAGATCGCAAACCTTGTATCATTCTTTGGGAGTGCTGGGTGGCACTTTCTAGACTCTCTTCCCGATGGGCTGCTAAGACGTGTCCTACAAGTGAACAGGGGGACACATTACAGTTGGTATCAGAGCGAACCAATGGAATCTAATATTTACAAGGAAACTTAATGAGGGGAAGTAGAGCATGGTTTCCTTTAAGAACATTTCCTTACTTACTCATGGATGCTGGCTTGCAGAGTCACGAAACATGGAACAAATTTTTGGTGTTCCAGGTTATGTTTATGACTACAATGCGTGCTTCGGATTACCGACGGAGGCTAGGCATGATGAATATTCTAGATCGTATCTACAATCCTTCACCCCTGTACATGGAACAGAGATGGATAGGTGAATCAGAAATATATTACATAGCAGCCCACCGACTTGCGTACCTTCAGACCAACTTGAAGAGAATCAAGTGGATGGAGGACTTAAGGATCGTGAAGCTGTTTATCTTTGTTGAGGCTCACGCAAACGCAACCCTACATGTCGGTGGTCGAAAGGTCAAGTAGAACAAGTATGTGCACGAGGAAATGACTCAAATAATTCATGCCAACAGAATCAAGGTGCTGGGACGTTATGAGAAGAACGGGTATCAAAGGAAGGGATACCCCAAGCTTCCTATGACCTATCATTTCCTGAAAATTCACGACCCCACTCCATATTATTACTCAGTTCCTGTAGCCGAATGTAACACAATCTTATTTTCCCCAAACTAATGTGCCAATCAGCTTGTTCTACCTTCCTAAAATAAATGTACTTGAAAGGGTTATCTCCACATGAATGAAATAGACTTTTTATCAATGACTGTCATGGCTGTAAGTGTTGGTAAAGGAGTTAAGTGATTAGGTCACTTGGAACTGAGCATGTAATGTAATGTGAGAAATGTTTAGCAAGTTTTTAACGTAAAGAATCTTATTGCCCAGGTGCAACCTCAAGTGCAGATTCCTAGTCCAACCCCTACACTAAATACGACTGTAATTCAAGACAAGAAGTTCCCTCTCAAACAAATCAAGCCACCTAAATTCGATGGTAAGGGAAGGACCGTCCAAACTGATATCGAGGTCTGGATCGAATCCATGGAGGATTACTTCGAGGCAGTAGGAACTGCACCCGCCAACCAAGCTATGCTCGCTAAACTAAAGCTTACCGGCGAAGCAAGACTTTGGTGGAAACAATGGTACAGAGACCAAGGGATCTCGGAAGGGTCAGTTACTTGGGAGAAGCTTAAAAGAGCAGTGTGAGGGAGATATCTACCACCTGCCTATAACACATAGAAGATGAACGAATTTTATGAACTGAAGCAGCTTGATCTATCCCTTGATGCATACTATTCAAAGTTCATCTCTCTCTTAAAGTACATGCCAAAAATGGATATGACACAATAGGTGTAAAAGTTTTATGCTGGGTTAAATCCACCCATTAACACCCGCTTGGAATCAATGTGCCTGACGGACCTACAGGACGTGCTCATTTGAGCTGCACCCATAATACAGGAGGTGCAGACCAAGCCAAGGAATAATAGGACTTGGTCTTGCAGGGATTAGAACAAGGGAATGTTTAGATCTCAGGCTAAGAGAGCGCAGGGTCAAAACCAAGGACAAAGGAAGAAGGCTAGGGTGAACGCTGTCAACAACTTCATTCCTACACAATGTAATGGCCACAATCCTCGTTGCTTCCATTGTAATGAGCCTGGTCACTTTAAAAGGTAGTGTCCCAAGCTTAGCAGAGGACAACGTCAAGGGCCATTCCAAGGAGCCGCCCATGGACAAGGAGCCACTGTCAAGGCCAGAGGGAGAACCTCCATTGTTGCCAACAAGGAGCTAGGTGGTGAAGTGTCAAGATTGTGGGAGAGAAGGAAGGAGTCTCACTTGTAGCTTTCTTGCTTGCACAATGGGGGAATACACACAGAGATGGAGGCTGAAAACAATTTTTTTCTTCTTAGTTGTGTAAGCCAAAAAGAAGTCTAGTACAAGGAAATAGAAGAACCCTATATATGGGTCTCAAACCAAACTCAACTAACTAAGGTGGCATACTAACCCCGGGGGGTCCACCTTACAAAATCATGGATATCACGTGCGTGCAAAGGCATATTTTAAAACCCCTCTATAACCTTTTTTGCCCTATTTAATATATACCTCCTGTTATCTTTGTGGTATATTATAATAACCCTCCTGTAATTTTAAAATTTTAAGCTTATGCATTTCTCCCCCCCCCTCCCTGTATAATTTACATTACAAGATCTTTGGTACTACGCAAGAGTGGATTGCCAGACCCGATGAAGAGAAGTCCCTAACTATGAAGAGAAGTGTTCAATGAGTTTCTAGATTGAGAAAGCAAAATGCCCAATGAATATGCAAAAAAATACACGTGTTAGATATGCAATTGAACTCTTGCTTGAAGAATCAACGACGAGTATCAAAATACAACTAGATGGTGGAGTTGGGAAGAATAAAGGGTTAAAAAAGTATTAATAGCCTCAATTGCACCAGCCTTTGTAAGACCTACAAAATTGAGAGATGTCTATGAGGATCCACCACTACCATATGCCCTTTTGAAGTGGGAAACAACTGAAAACAAAAAGAAAAGAGCGTAGTTGTCAAAATTGGAACCACATGCAGAGGTATATTATAGCCATCCCATCTAATAGAATGGGACAAAGAATAGATGGACAATAGTAGCTGCACTTAAGGAGAGAATATTTCCTTGAGAATAGGTCTGCTAGACCCATCCGATCTTTTTATTTCTAGTATATTCTCCAATCCATAAAAGACAAAATTGGCATGACTTTGAGAGGATTACAAAAGAACACCCTAACTGCTTGAACCACCCAATCTTTCATGAACCATTGGGTGAGCCAAGTTTCAACCATAGGTACACCCCTCAGAAGTCACAAATAGGCTTACTTGAAGAGATAAATAAAGAATGACAGTATTGCATGCTTCACCATATTGATTTGGTGTGGTAACCTTGTAAGAGTATCATTTTATGAGTCTATTTCGCACATATTCGCATGGCTCATAGGCTTTCAAACCATGGCAACTATGGCTTATGACCATGTGTGCAACCACTCCTTCCACAATTAAATATTATGCTATTCGGCTACACAAATGTTTCTATCCACAAAACTGTCCATTAGTAGAAAGATGGAAGACGCCAAAAAAAATTTTGATAGCTTAGTAACAGAAAAACAGGTCTACTCTCAACATTTCTGCTACACAACTTCATAATGCCAGAAGGGGAAAAACATGTCTCAAACAATCAAGTTAGTCTGCCCATTCTGGCCAAGTAATAGGATCAATTACAGGCTAAAACAAAAGGAGGAAAACAAGTTCAAAGTTCAAGCAAATATGAGCAATTACAGGCCTAAAAAAGAAGAAAAACATCTTCCAACTGCACTTAAATCAATAAAAGACTGATCCAACCCATCATTGAGTTGCATGTCAAGTGGAAACTGCACAGCCAAAGGCAATGACAAACACAAGGAGTTTAAGACAAATTCACACCAAAATCCCCACATTGTGAATTATAACAAGATCATGAGCTTCTGTGCAAGAGGAACCGCACCCCTAGCCACACCTACTAGGTATGTGGCCCCTTCCAAGAAGAAGCTCGTCATGATGAACACTACAGATAAAGACAAGGGAAAAGAGCCCCCTTTTCCCACATGAAGAAATGTCCAAGTCAGCTTGAGATTCTGGTGGAGCGACAGGATCGATTACAGGCTAAAATAAAAGTAGGAAAAACGCATTCCAAGCTTAAGCAATAGGAGCAGTTACAGGCCTAAAAAAAGAAAGAAAAGCATGTCCCAATTGCACCTAAAGCAATAAAAGATTGATCCGACCCGTGGCTGGGCCGCATGTTTAATGGAAACTGCACATTTAAAAGCAGTAGCAAAGGATATGTTAAGAAGCACGCTTACTCTTCCAGCTGATGCATTCGCTAATTGAGTGGCAGATTGGGAAGGCATGAAACCCGCCCCACCGAACAGGGATCCGCCATCGCCAGGACCTTGATATGACGAGTACATGGTTTCTTTATTTTCGTTTTCCTGTCTGAAAGCCGGGGGATGCAGCAACTTTCAGATCATCCAAAGCCAAGAAATCTAATCACTGTCGGAAACAAAATCCTTTCCCCTGAGCTCGAGCTATAGCGTGAACCCTACTACAACTCTACTCTGTCAAAATGAAAGGACCTTCCCACCAAAACTCGTAGTGAGTTGCAGCAGCGTCGTAGTAGGCCACTTCCACCTCGGACCAAACAAGACTATTAATAAGGCGGGTCACACAACAAATGACTAAACACGCAAACATCCACACGACAAACACACTTAACAAAAGTATGAAATATTTTATTATTGTTGGTGAGGGGGTTGTCGAAGGTGTGGATGGTGTGGTTGCTGAAGTCACAAGACATTAAGTACAGACTCTCTTTCTAAAGGCCCATTATCAACACCTTGTGACCAAAAATCGCCAAATCCAGGTAGCTCTCAAAATGGTTTCCAGTCCAAAATTCCAAATCAATCCTCTTATGAAACAGAAAAAAAGGCAATCAAAGACCTGGAGTAACACCACAGGCTGGGGTTTTCTATAAAAAGGGATTTGTGTATGGTTTATAAAATGAATTTTCTAACTACAATAATGATGAAGATGCCGTGTTTGTTTTTGAATTGATTTTATAGTACTTTTTGTTATATGATGTTGGGAGAGTTTGGTGTATTTTTTAAAAAATGCCTTTGAAATTTAGTAAAAAAACATCCTAGTTCTTGCTTTTATAGGTTTTGTAAGCTCTTGCACATAAGTTTATTTCGAACACTGGTAGAAACCCATCACTCGAGAGAAAAGGAAAAGATTAAGGTTAGGACTTTTTTTTGGCCTTGGTATACGCCTCTGTATAAGTCTCGGTATACACCTCAGTATTTTTGTATACCGACGCACATACCGAGACGTATAGAAAGACTTATACCGAGGCATATGCCGATTTTTGCGTCGATAGGCCGTGTCGGTATATCCATAATACCTTGTAGTGTGTGTGTGTGTGTGTGTGTGTGTGTATACTAACAACCTAGTTCTGAAGATTTATGGATAAAAATACCCCTTATTTTAATTTCTCAGTATACAATATTTAACCCCCTTCTTTCATTTTAAATCTGTAGGTGAAACTGATATTAAACCCCCTCCTGTTGAGTGCACGTGCTACACCTACGGGCCTATAAGGTGGACCCCCCGGGATACTAACTGAGCCACAAACTAGAGTAGATAAGGATGGCTATCATGTAGCTACTATTCATGGGCGGTGTACCAACCGCATCTGCAACTGACAAGTCAGTGACATAAATACACAACGGTCACCCCGGCGTATCACGAGTGGAGCTCGATATCTCAACACTCCCCCTCGAGCTCAATCCCAATTCCTGCACACCAAGCAAGTCTCTGAACTTGCGCAGCTTCTCTGCGCCCAATGCCTTCGTAAATATGTCAGCTACCTGATCCTCTGTGCTCACATAAACTAGATCGATAAGACCTAGTAAAACCCTCTCCCGCACATAGTGATAATGCACCTTAATGTGCTTTGTTCTAGCATGATAGACTGGGTTATTTGCCAAGTGTATACTACTCATGTTGTCACAATAAATGACAACTGGCCCATCTGTAGGCTGATGCATAGCATAAAGTAGCTTATGCAACCAAGCTACCTCACATGCAGCCATTGCTGCACCCCTGTACTCAGCCTCTGTGCTCGACAAGGCAACTGTAGGCTATTTCTTGTTGCTCCAAGTGACTGCAGCACTCCCAAAAGAGAACACATACCCACTGGTAGATCGTCTATCAGAAATACTACCAGCCCAATCAGCATCAGTGTATCCATGCAACTGTATTTGTACCCCAGTCTCATAAAATAGTCCATACTGCAATGTGGACTTCACATACCTGAGTATGCATTTAGCCGCATCCAAATGCGGTTTCCTTGGGGCCTGCATAAACTGACTTACCAATCCAACAACATAGCTCAAATCTGGCCTGGTAATAGTCATATAAATCAAGCTTCCTACTATGCATCTATACATAGTAGGGTCTTCCAGAAGCTCACCTGCATCTGTGCTCAACTTCACATTCTGCTCCAAAGGAACTGAAATAGGCTTACAGCCTGTCATCCCATATTTGGACAGCATGTCCAATCCATACTGCCTCTGCAAGAGCTGTATCCCACTTGGTGATCTAATCACCTCAATGCCCAAGAAATAACGCAGCTCTCCCAAATCCTTCATCTCAAACTTCTGCTTCAATAGCATTTTCACATGAAGGATATCTTCATCACTGTCACCTGTCATAATCAAATCATCAACATAAATGACAAGTAGCATAATACCTTTCTCTGTTTTTCTCACATAAAGTGAGAAATCTGCCTTGGAAATCTGAAAGCCAATAGTGACAAGATACTGTCCTATCTTGTCAGACCATGCTCTAGGTGCTTGCTTCAAGCCATACAATGCTTTCTTCAACCTGCAAACAAACTCACGATGAACAGAATGCACATAACCTGGTGGCTGCTCCATATAGATCTCTTCTTGCAAATCACCATGCAAGAAGGCATTCTTTACATCCCTCTGATGTAAAGACCATCCCTTTGATGCAGCCATAGCAATGACTGCTCTTATAGTTGCCATCCTTGCAACCGGACTAAATGTTTCTTCATAGTCAACGCCATATGTTTGTGCATACCCCTTGACTACTAATCTTGCCTTGTATCTGTTCATAGAACCATCTGCATTGTGCTTCACCTTATAAACCCACTCATAGCCAATTACATTCTTACCTTTAGGCAAAGGTACCAATTCCCATGTAGCATTTGCTTCCAAGGCATCCATTTCTTCATCCATGGCTTTCTCCCATTTTTCTTTTCCCATGGCTTGCTCAAAAGAAGTGGGTTTTGGTTCTTGTATCACTTTGACCATATATGCATAGTGAATGGCTGTAAACCCATCATATTTCAGCCTATCCACAGGATACCTAGCTCTCGTAGACCTGCGCAAAGTAGGTTCACTCCCAGGTGCTCTCAAAACATCCCTGGTCTTCCTTACTCCAGGTGTAACAATAGAAGGAATACCCAACTCATCGTCAATGCTCTGTTCTGAGCCACTGGATTCACCATCCACATAAGAGTGACCTGCATTCACATCAAACATGGGCTGATCAACCTTCTCTTTTCCTTTTCATGATACCTGCATACCACTATCTGCATTGCTTTGAGAAGATTCTCCTGATCTCAATCTGCCTGTCCATGGCGAAGAATGTGAACCACTGCTAGAGGATGCTCCAGGTCCACTAATATTTTGTGACTGCTGCTGTGAATTCTGTGCAGCATTACCATTTTGTACATCTATATCATCAATCACATTTACTGGTTTATACCAGCTACTCATCTCATAAAAAACAACATCTCTGCTCACTGTAAACTTACGAGTAGAAGGGTTATAGCATCTATACCCTTTTTGCTGCAGAGAGTAACCAATAAAGATGCACTTCTTAGCTTTTGGACCCAACTTGGATCTCAACTCATCTGGCACATGTACATAAGCAATGCAACCAAAAATTTTCAAATGAGAAATATCTGGTTTCCTACCAATGTACCTCTCCTCTGGAGTCATCCCATGTATTGCTGCAGTGGGAGTCCTGTTCATTATATAGACTGCTGTAGCAACTGCTTCAGCCCAGTAAAAATCTGGCAAGCCTTTTTCGTTGAGCATGGCACGAGATACCTCTCCAATATGCCTGTTTTTCCTTTCTGCAATTCCATTTTGTTGTGGGGTATGACTGCATAAATATTGCTGCTTTATGCCATGATCCTGCAGGAACCTTGCAAACTCATTTGAGAGGTACTCTCCCCCTCCATCTGACCTTAGGCATTTTATTTGCAGGCCTGCTTCTTTTTCAACCATAGCTTTAAGAGTTTTGAAATGCCCAAAAACTTCACTTTTCTTTTTCATAAAATACACCCAAAATTTTCTGCTATAGTCATCAATAAAAGTTACAAAATAATGACAACCTCCAAGAGATGCAGCTTTAGTAGTCCACACATCAGAGTGGATTAATTCCAATGGCTTCTCACTCTCTTGAACATGTCTAGGAAATGGTTTCCTTGCCTGTTTTCCAAATTGACATGCTTCATATACCTTATGCATTTCTGCAACCTTGAATTTAGGCAATCCTGCAACAATATTTTGGGCTTGCATTGATTTAAGTCGCTGTACATTAACATGACCAATGCGTTTATGCTAGATATCAATATCTGCAACTACACCAGTCCCATGTGCAAACATTGCTGCACTCAATTCAGGCATGTCTGCATCCAATGTAAACATTCTGCCCTTCTTATTTCCTTTTGCTATCAAGCGACCTTTATTTTTCATATCCTCAACAAAGCATCCATGAGGATTAAATCTGACTTGCAAGCCCTGCTCAACCATTTGACCAACAGAAACCAGATTCTTGGTGATATTCGGGACATGAAATACATCGGATAGGTATTTCTTTTTCCCATCCTGCATAGACAAATGAATTTTTCCAATCTACACAATAGGATGTGCAGTATCATCACCAATCTCCACAAATCCTGGTTTTTCCATTTTCCTTGCATCCTCCATCCATTCTGTATGACCTATCATGTGGTTTGATGCACCTGAGTCAACATACCATACATCGTTGCTTTCTTCTGCACTTGTCATAGAATTGTTCATGTGCTGCACCATGAACAAATGCTCATTTCTGTCATCACCCTGTCTACTAGAAGATGCATAATTTCCTTGTTGCAGTTTTCCATTCATCATGTCATTCTGCTTTTTATAGCAGTCTTTAGCCATATGACCCATTTTACCACAGTAGTAGCATTCAACATTACTGTTTGCATTTTGGCCTCTTTGCCATCCACCACGACCTCTTTGGCTCCCCCTGCCTCTAGAGTTACCACGTCCTCCTCCATAGGACTGGTTTTCTTGAGTTTGCTGCATATTCTGATTTCTACCACGGCCTCCAAATCGGCCTCCTCTACCTCTGCCTCTACCTCTTCTAGCATTTGAGTAGAAGACAGCTTCTTTTGAAGTTCCTCCTAAAGAAGATGCACCACCATTTCTCTGGTCCTCGGAAATTAGAAGAGCAATTAACTTCTTAAAATCAGGAAATCTTTCACGAACTGAAATGGATGTCGGAAACTATGCATAATCCTTTCCTAGACCGTTCAAGGTCACAGAAACTAAATCATCATCTTCCACTGAAGACCCAATGGAAGCAAGTGCATCTGCAATCTTCTTCACCTTCATGTGGTAGTCATTGATGCTCATACTTTCTCTTTGCACATTATGCAACTCTTGCTTGAGCTGCATTTTCCTGGCTTGCGTATTTGTGCTATACATTTTTGACAAAGTATCCCATGCCTCCTTTGGCGTACTTGCATCCTGAATATGCACAATCATAGAGTCTGAAATACTGATAGACAGCCAGTACATAACTTTCTTGGCTCTCTCATGCCATGCTTTGAATGCCTGCATTTGCTGTTGATTGGGAACATCAGGAAGAACTGGTTCTTCTTCATTTCCTGCAACAAATTCTCAATATCCTTTTCCCATAAGGAAATTTGTCATTCTAAACTTCCATGCTTGGAAGTTGTTCTTGTCAAGCTTTTCAGTGACAATCTGTGAAAGAGAATCAGACGCCATTACAGAACACTGCAAAAAATTCTGTCACTACAAAAAACACAGCTTCACCCTCACAAGGGCAAATCTGCAAAACTGGCAAAAGTGGTATTTGACCACACAGTCACTTCCTAGTGACGATTTTGCACAAACACGAACCAAGGATGATTCTGAAACTCCTAATGTCTCTGCACACAAGCATACGATGCAATTTCTACAGTAACTTTTCACCGACCTGTAGAGCAGTGGTCGCACAGCATAAAACTGGGCCTTTTCCTGAGTGCGTGCAGAAAACTTCCGCCTCCAAAACAGGCCCCGAAATGGCCTCAAATAAAAAAAACAGGGTCGCCAGGGGCTAAAGCCCTCCCCCGTAGCATATACTGCCCTCTTGCTTCACCGCGAAGGGCGTCTCAACCTGAGACAATGCACTCTTGCAATTTCAGACGACTGTGCTACCTGCAGAGATCTGCTCCCAAAATAGAAAATGAAAGCAACACTACTCCTCTTACCAAAACACCGCGAGCTTGGCTTGCTTTGTTGAGCTCCTTACCAGGAACAAGGCTTTGATACCATGTCAAGATTGTGGGAGAGAAGGAAGAAGTCTCACTTGTAGCTTTCTTGCTTGCACAATGGGGGAATACACACAGAGATGGAGGCTGAAAATAGTTTTTCTCTTCTTAGTTATGTAAGCCAAAAAGAAGTCTAGTACAAGGAAATAGAAGAAACCTATATATGGGTCTCAAACCAAACTCAACTAACTAAGGTGGCATACTAACTGAGCCACGAACTAGAGTAGATAATGATGGCTATCATGTAGCTATTATTCATGGGCGGTGTACCAACCGCATCTGCAACTGACAAGTCGATGACATAAATACACAACGGTCACCCCGGCGTATCACGAGTGGAGCTCGATATCTCAACATGAAGAAGATCCATCCATGGAAGCTGACATTGAGAGGGAAATGGTTCATGCCACTCTTCACAAGAAAGGCCCGAATTGCCAATTCTCGGTGATTCAAACCCCTTTGGATTACCAAGGTAAAAGCTTCAAAACCTTGATTGATTGTGGCAGTACACATTCCTTCATTTCACCAGTCTGTGCAAGAAGATTAGGAATAGCCACAAACAATGCACCTACCTTACTTGTGGAATTAGCAAATGGTCGTGAAGTCTCTTGTACCAGGCAAATTGCTGAGGTGAATTTCCTACTGGGTGGAAAGTCGACTTTAGTCAGATTCAGGGTAATGAACCTAGGTGTTTACGAATGTTTGCTTGGTATGGATTGGCTAATACCCGATGATGCCCACATTCATTATGGAAAGGGCCAAGTTTCCTTTTGAAATTTTGAAGGGGAACTAGTCACAACTCAAGGAGAGGCTGGGAAGCCAAAAATTCAATTGGCCAAAGCAACACGGATAATAAAAGGAGTTAGGAAGGGCCTACCTGTCTATTTGATTAAGCTAAATAAGCTAGATCAGGATCAGGAATCTAGGAAGAACATTCGTGGTTAAAGGAATATGCAGATGTATTTCCTGAAGAGTTGACTGAACTTTCTCCTCAAAGGAAAGTCGATCACGAAATTAAGCTAACTCTAGGAGATGCACCAATCGCAAAGAGACCGTATAGGATGTCCATCCCAGAAGCAATTGAGCTAAAGGAGCAACTCAAGCAACTATTAGACCAAGGCTACATCTGTCCTAGCAGTTCACCTTGGGGAGCTCCAGTGCTGTTCCAGAAGAAGAAAGATGGAACGCTTCGGCTATGCATTGACTATAGAGGGTTGAATCAATCGACCATTAAAAACAAATACCCCATTTTGAACTTCGTGACATGAGAAGATCTTCTCTAAGATTGATCTCAGGTCTGGATATTATCAGATAAGGATCAAGGAAGAAGATATCCTAAAGACGGCATTCAGCACAAGGTATGGACACTTTGAATTCCTGGTCATGTCATTCGGGCTGACAAATGCTCTTGCTACCTTCAAAAAGTTAATGCATGATATCTTTAGGCCCTATCTTGATGACTTCGTACTCGACTTCTTTGACGATACCCTAGTCTACTCCAAGCAGGAAAAAGATCATGAACCCCAGCTTCGCATTGTTCTCGAAACAATGAGGGCACACAAGCTTTATGCCAAGAAAAAGAAGTGTGCATTTTTCAAGTGACAGATTGAATATCTGGGATTCATTATATCAGCGAAAGGAATTTCAGTAGATATGGCCAAGGTCAGAGACGTTCTAGAATGGCCAATACCAAATTTTATCAAAGAAATACGTAGTTTGCTTGGATTGACAGGATGGTACAAGGTCTTTATAAAAAAATATTCTTTGATTGTAGCACCTCTGACTGATCTACTAAGGAAGCAAGTATCAATTGCATGGTCACCTATTGAACAGACCAGCTTTGACAAACTAAAGCAAAGCTTGGTACCAGCACCTATCCTGAAACTTCCTGATCTTAGCAAGAAGTTTAAAGTGATAACTGATGCTAGCGCACTTGCCTTAGGATGTGTGCTCATGCAAGAAGGTCATCCCGTAGCATACTCTTCAAGGAAATTGAAGATCCATGAAAGGAACTATGCTACCCACGATCTGGAACTGTTGGCTGTCATCCATGCTCTCAAACTTTGGAGACACTACTTACTAGGTAACAAATTTACCCTAGTGATGGACCATAAACGTCTTAAATGGGTTTTTACCCAGAATGAGCTCAATATGAGGCAATGCCGATGGATTGAAGTGCTGGAAGAATATGACTTTGAAATCAAATACCAGCCTGGAAAGGAGAATGTAGTTGCTGATGCACTCAGTCTCACAAGGCATTTCTGAATTCTCTGATTTTGCAAGATCCATCAACAACAAGATCTCTAGCCATAAAGGTATCCATGCCAAACAAGCCAATTCTTGAGCTAGCTAGAGAAGAGGCATGACATGACCCAACCCATCAGAAATTGCTAAGTGAGATCCCCATCAAAGATTAAGACCCAAAGCTACAAACAAAGTGTCAAGAATTCTCTATCAATAGTGGACTTGTCTACTATAGAATGATATTATGTATTCTGGCAAGCCAGTCACTCAAGTAGAAGATACTTTGGGAAGCCCATGATTCCCCTTTCTCAGGACATCCTGCCTATGCCAAGACCCTTCATGCGATTAGTAAGAGCTATCATTGGGATAGGCTCAAAGGTGATGTTCTCAAATATGTCATGGAATGTTTGTCTTGTCAACACATTAAGGCCGAACATGTCAAAATGCCAGGGAAATTGCAACCACTTGACATTCCCCAAATGAAATGGAAATTCATTAGTATGGACTTTGTTGTTGGCCTGCCCCAAGTTCAGGGAGGATACAACTCCATTATGGTCATGGTAGATATGCTCACCAAGGTTGCACATCTTATCCTTGTTAAGACAAACTATAAAGCCTTAGACATCACAAGGTTATTCATCAAGGAGATTTTCAAACTACATGGGTTACCCAGAAGAATCATTAGTGATCATGACTCTCTCTTCACCTCACACTTCTGGAGGGCTATCTTCGAGACCATTGGGACTCAACTCTATTTCAGTATAGATTACCATCCCCAAAATGATGGTCAAACAGAACGAGTCAACCAAGTCGAGGCCATTGGGACTCAACTCTATTTCAGTATAGCTTACCATCACCAAACCGATGGTCAAACACAACGAGTCAACCAAGTCATTGAGGATATGCTTAGGGCACACTACTATCGCGAATCCAAAAAGTTGATTCAATATTTGCCACTGGTTGAGTTTTCCTACAATGCTTCTTACCAACAAAGCATTCAGATGACCCATTTTCAAGCATTGTATGGGCACGATTGTCGAAGTCCTTTGAGTTTTTTGGATCCAACCTTGAGGGTTGAAGCTTCAAAGCAAATGCTAGAAGACATGGATGACCAAATCAAGTGAATAAGACAGGACATCCAAGCTGCCAAGGACAGACAGAAGGCTTACGCAGACATGAAACATTAAGACAGATCCTTCATTTAAAGGTCCTGCCCATATTTATGAAATGTTAGGATTATTTAAACACTATACAAGAACGATCTAGGGTTCTCACCCTAAGGATCAATTGATTAAATACTAGACCTCCGTATGAATATAGGAACCCTAGGGCCAAAGCGTTATCGGCCTAGTAGGGTTAGGGTTGGATTGGGTCAAGAGGACTCCCAAGATCTTATCTTGATCAAAGGTATTCTTGATCAAGAAAGACCGTATAAAGGGAGATATAATTCCAAAGTCAGATACTGACACCTATCTCGTACTACGAGCTGCAACGTCATATGGTCTTATGTCTAAATCACAAAATAGTATTGCCACTCCTTAGACCAAGTTTGGTGAGTCCTAAGTACAATTCTAATTTTTTAGAGAATGAGTAGCCATCGTGCTACATCACTCTTCCTTGGGAACTAATTTGCCAAGCTAGGGCAGTTACGAATTGCCAAGAAAGCAATTGACCAACCAAGCCAGGACAACATGGTTGTCCAGGATTTATTGACTAAGACATAAGGATACCTAAGGTAGTGACAATTTGGGTCAATAGGGTATAAACCCTAACCTAAGGAAAAAGGGGTAAACAAGCACCTCAGCTTATGAAACCCTTGGGATCTTGCCAAGTCGTGATTGATCCCAGATTGAATGCTGGATGTATTCGAAGAGAAGGATTCACACCTTAGTAGTTGGCCGTACAAACGACCACTGGATTGTTCTTGATTGTACACTTAGGTGCATTGTTTGTACTTCTTTGCTCAAAGAACTAATTCAGAAAAAACATCTAATGCTTCAGGTTAAAATCCTGGAGGGAGAGGCAGTATCAGTTACGTCCGACTATCTGCTTGAGCCTATCCAAGGGGATTGTTAGCCGCGCCGGGCAAGTGGACTGAACCCATTGCGAGAGGTCTCTTCGTGGGTGCTACTTGGAGTAGGAGGACGCCTGGGTGCCAGGGGAGGCTCTGGATGTAAATCCCTTGCCTTTGGATCCTACACAAGAGGCCTACGTGACTCAAGATGGGATCTCGAGGCTTGCATACTAGTCAACGGGCGGAACTTGGAATAGCGATCCCTAAGGATTGCTGGAATAGCCTTCGAGCTGGATATTTGATGTATTCCAAAGATTGATAAATAAAGATCAAATGTTGAAAAAGAAACTTTCTTGACATTGTTTTTATGTGTCAGTGCCTAAGTTACGTGAAGGATCCAGTGTTTAATTGGTTAATTAAAGAAGCTGTTTTTGCTTGTCAAACTAAATGTGGTAGGTCATTAGATAACTAAAGCAACTCGAGGAAAGTGGGGATGTGACCCTGGGTTCGTCCTATGGAAGGGTGGTCCCGGTTGGCCAGGAACTTTTCTCAAAGGAATTGACAACGAGGTAACAATGACCTAGAATCTATAGAGCTAGAGTCCCAATTTATGTTGTTTTAGGGGAATGGAATGGGACTATGCCTTATGAGCAGAGAGGTCGAGCTTCGCATCCCTTTCATTTCCCATTCTCCTTGAACCAAGTGCAGTATAAATTCGCTTCGACCTTGATGTTTCTGCGCAAAGTAGTTTGTCTAGGGCTCGATGCTAGCTACCTTCTAGGAACTTGACCATTAGGAAAACCTTGATTTAGGTTGGTCCTAAGTGGGAACGGCCGGAATGCTTCCGCTTCGTGGCAGACTCGGGAAGACCTAGATTGCAAACCCCGTGTCATTCTTTGGGAGTGCCAAGTGGCGCTTTCTAGACTCTCTTCCCGATGGGCTGCTAAGACGTATCCTACAAGTGGACAGGGGGACACGTTACATGGTCTCAGAGAACTGGGAGGCTTCTTAGAAGGTTTTACTAGCATCTGTGACCCTTAGAAGTTGTTAGGTTAGAACCCCGATTCATGCAGTTTTAAGGGACTGGAATGGGACTATGCCCTATAGGTAGAGAGTTTAAATGGCGCATCCCTCTCGTTTCCCATTCTCTTTGAACTGAGTGCAACATGGATATGCTACTTGGGTACCTTTGTGTAAAGTAGGATATCCGAGACCCGAATCTAGAATATTGTTAGGAGACCTTGTCCACTAGGAACCCAAATTTTAGGTCGATCCTAGTGGGTTCGGCCACGAACATTCTATTGTGAGGCGGACTCAAGAAATCCTAGGCGACAAACCCCGTAACTTTCCATGGGAGCGCCGCACAACATCACTTAGATTCATCTCTCAATAGACTGCTAAAAACATGCATGGACAACCAATAGGCATGCATGTTACACCAACAAGGTCTAGAAAAGAAACATTCTCAATTGATCAAGTGTAAAGGATGTTTGCATAGTTTATGAAAGATGGATGCATAGGGATGTGTCCCCACACTTATGACCTTACCAGATTAGGTGAAGATGACCAACAGGACCTATGCAATGATAGACAGTTGGACCGTGACATCCCCACACTTAAGACATAATATAGATACATATGTGCAAGAGTCGTGTTAGAAACAGTTTTCGTTTTCACTAGTTGTAAAAAATGATTGTTGGAACACATCAAGTGGTCAAAGTCAACTCCAAGAGATACAACGGCTCAACATAGTATGCTTCAATCAAGGCAAGGACCATGTAGCATCATGAAAGGAGGTAGAATTGTCGATGAAGACCATAAGTTTGTTGTTGATGAAGAATATAGCACTCAGCTCAACAATCACTCATGTTAGAATGATAGATCAATCACTTACCCTATGGCTCATGTCACTCAAAGAGGAGTTGAAAAAATCATATATTACACGTGGTTTAGAAACAAACAAGATTGAGGTGCTTAGAGAGAGTATACCAACATGCACAATTCATGGTGCATCATTGTATACTACCCTGTGGCATAACTGCAAGAAGGAAGGCGAGAGAGCCTTATAGTGCAGTGCATAGAATAGAGTGATGTGTCCTATTGGCCCATTCCATGTGTGCAAAGGGAATTGAGAATGGACTTGATCCCTGATTATCATAATATCCCTCAAACCTCACCTATCTATTGGTGGAAACAAAAGTTTAGTCACTCGCTCTGCATCCCCTTTTCCACATGCTCTATTGATAGATGCAAGAGAGCAAGCTAATTCCTAACACAAATTAATGTAATCCTCACTATCACTTGTGTGAAGGTTGTATACCTTGTGTGCAGTTGATGGTATAGTAGTGCATCCATACCACTATACCATACAAGAAGGAAGACCAAGGAGCCTTAAAGTGCCATGCATAGAACAAATTGTGCTTTGTGCATTGAGAGGTCCCCAACCCGTTCATGCAGCACTCCATTCACATTACTTACCTTTCATGAAATGAAGGGAAAGGTCACTCGGGTCCCACCTTTGTCTCATGCTTTATGGATGAATACAAAGGGCAGTCCATATTCACAACCCCATCCTATTAGGATGAAAGCTCACATCACTCTCAATGGTTTTCGATGAAGATAAGCTTCATCTTATCAAAAATATCAAACATTTGCTGAAGAAGAGGTGTATCTAGGGAGGTAGCTGATAAAGTAGGAACTTGGGTTGGATGAAGATCTTCAATTTGCTATAGGAGTCAGATGTCCACTAAAGTAAGAGAAATAGAACACACCACAAGGGAGGTGGATTCAAAACTATATCCAAAAAAGATCATGTAGAGAAGTAATGTAATTGGACCTGCAATGTGTCACTATCTTTTCCATAGCCAGCTTCCCACCCAAGGGTTTTTAGTACCTTTGCTTGGAGTAAGGCCTATTATGATAGGAAAATTTCTCCTTTTTTTCCATAACATTTGATTTATTTATATTCTTTTTTTATTTTTATCCTTACTCCGAGGGTTTTTTCTATTGGAAGAGAGGGAGAGAGATAGAATGGAGCAGAAGATGAGTCTCAGCTCATTATTGTTCGTCTTCCATTATTCTTCCATCATACTAACTAAAAGAAACTTACACACATATGTATGACTAACCAAGACTAATTGTGGTTAAGTTACTAACTACATCAACTTATTGAATGGCACACACGTGTATAGCTGTGTCCAGCTAATTTTGGTCACACACATAAAGATAGACTGGTTGAAGAGTAACATGAGCTTGATATTCTAACACTCCCCCTCAAGCTCAAGCCATCTGATAAACTCCAAGTAGCTGTCTGAAGTATATGAACTTTTCTTTATCAAGTGACTTGGTAAATATGTCTGCTACACCTGGTCTTCAGCCTTCACATGAATCAAGTCAATTTTCCCTACAAGAACCATTTCTCTGATGAAATGGTAGTGAATCTCAATATGTTTAGACCTAGCATGGTAGACAAGATTGCTAGCCAACATAACACTGCTGAGGTTATCACAATGCAATCTCACTCTGCTTTCTAGTTGTATTCCCAAGTCTTTCAGTAGTTTCATTAATCAAATTACTTCATAAGCCTCTAAGGCAGCTCCTCTGTACTCAGCTTCTGTACTAGACAATGCAACAATAGGCTATTTCTTACTCTACCAACAACTAATCATATTGTTGCCCAATCCAAATGCATAACCACCGATTGACCTCCTGTCATAGGCACAACTAGCCCAATCAGCATCAGTAAACCCTGTCAAGTCATGAGATTTTCCATATACATAAAACAGCCCATAACCCGTAGTACCCTTTACATATCTCATGATCCTCCTGATTGCATCTAAATGTGATTTGCGAAGCTTCTTCATGAACTAGCTAATCAGCCCCACTACATAACATAAGTCAGGGCAAGTAATAGTCAAGTATATCAAACTGCCCACCATTTGTTGATACATGGTCACATTCTCTATGTCATTCCCAACATCAATCTGTAGCTTGACATTTTGATCAAGAGGTGTCTCCATAGGCTTGCATTCAGCCATACCATACTTCTGTAACATGTCATGAGCATACTACTTCTGTAGTAGCCATATACCTTGAGGTGTAGAGACTACCTCAATCCCAACTTTAGTTCACCAAGGTCTTTGACTTTGAATTTAGCCTGTAAACATGATTTAATTTTAGCAATGCCCTCTTTATCATCTCTAGTGATGATAAGGTCATCTACATAAACCACTAGAAACACATATCCATGATCTGTCTTCTCCGTGAGCAGACCGTGATCTGCATCACCCAATCTAAATCCATGTTGATGTAAATAACTGTTGATCTGAGAATTCCATGCTCTAGGTTCCTGTTTTAGTCCATATAAAGCCTTTTTCATCTTACATATATGTGTAGGAAAGTCCGGGTGAACATAGCCTTCAGGCTACTCCATATATACGTACTCAACCAAATCACCGTTCAAGAAAGCATTCTTGATGTCCATTTGCCATAATTTCCAGCCTTTGCATGCTACAAAGCAATGACAGTTCTGACTGTTGCCATTTTAGCCCCCATTGGATTGAAAGTCTCCTCATAGTCAAGGCCATACTATTGTGCATACCCTTTTGCAACTAGCGTGGCCTTATAGCATTCTAACAAACCATCTGACTTGCACTTAACCTTGTACACCCATTTGTAGCCAATGGAGACTTTGCCTTCAGGAAACTCAACCAATTCCCATGTCTCATTTTCAGCCAGGGTTGCATACTCCTCATCCATAGCAGCACACCAGCTATCATCTGTAACTGCATCATCAAACTTTGTAGATTCTTTGTAACCTATCACACTAGCCATATATGCATAATGGCAGGATGAATAACCAGTATATGTAAACGTATCAACTGGTTTTTTGACTCTCTCAGATCTCCGTAACTATGGCTCACTCTGAGCTTGCCTCTCATGAGGCGGTATATAACGAATTTGCCTTGCTCCAGGTGTCATAATAGATGGTATGCCCAACTCACTATCCAAACTGTCACTATTAGATGACTCATAACTTGCTGTAAGTGGACCTTCTCATATCCTCAAGCATCTTTTCTTTTCCCTTATCCAATCTCCCCCTCACTGATATATCCGTGTTAATGGATGTAGGAGTACAACTTCGCAAGCGTCCTGACCAAGGACTTACTGTAGGTGACCCATCACTTGTAGGACCACTCATAGATGTACTCACTGTAGGTGGATTTTCAGCATTACTAGTGCTAGCTAATCCATCAGTAGCCACTGCAATAGGGTTACCATACCATGATGCTAGCTAATTAAAAACAACATCTCTGCTAATCAATGTCTCATGTGTAGACGATACATAATACTTGTAAGCTTTCCGGTCTTAGGAACACACTCTTGATAGCTTAAGGATCCAATTTCTTCCTCTTTTCATCAGGAACATGCACATATGCAATGCTGCCAAATACTTTCAAGTGTGAAATGTCAGGTTTATGACCATACAACCTCTCATATGGAGTTACATCATGAATCCCTGCTGTAGGTGCTCTATTCAGCACATAGACAATAGTCACTACTACTTTAGCTCAATAACCATTTGGCAAACTCTTCTCATTCATCATAGCTCTTGTTGATTCCATCAATACCCTATTTTTCCTTTCTCCTACACCATTTTGTGTGTGGTGTATAGCTGCAAGTTAATTGTCTTCTGATCCCATGTTTAGCAAGGTACCTGTCAAAGTAATTAGAGACATATTCTCCACCTCCATCAGATCTAAGACATGAAATTTTATAGCTAAACTCATTTTCAGCATGCTTCTTGAAGTCCTTGAATGCATTAAACACATCATCCTTATTTTTCAATATGTAAAGCCAAGTATACTTGCTGAAATCATCAATGAAGGATACATAGTAACAAGCACCACCAAACGAAGCATTATGAGACGGATCCCATACATTTGAATATACCAACTACAAGGGTTGTGAGCTATTCCATACATGTCTCATAAATGGAAACCATGCTTGCTTTCCAAACTAACATGCATCGCATACATGTCCACAGTCATGATACTTGAACTTAGTGATCAAACCATTCTCCATGGGGGTGTCATATGATTTGAAGCCCCTAAATCAATGTACCATCTCTCATATTTGTTCTTCCTAGATGCATTCTTAGACACATGCTACATGACAAACAATCTATCAACCTACCCATCATGAGCACCGCTAGAAGATGCATAATGCCCATGTTGTTTGCCCTTTGCCTTTATATCTCCCTGCTTCTTGTAAAAATCCTTTGCAATGTGTCCATATCTTCCGAAGTAATGATAGACCTTATCTTTGTTTGAGTGATCATTTGACTGCCATGAACCAAATCCACCATCTCTACCATGGGGTGATCTCCCCTACCTCTAAAGCTGCCAGCGCTGGCCCTATGTGTTTGTGCCATGCCAGCATTTTTTTTATGCTATCCATAAGCATTTCGAGTGTCTCCTCGACCTCAAAAAAATCCACAGCCTCAGCTGCCTCTACCATGCTAGCTAGAGCAAAGAATAGTGTCTCTGCTTTGAGACTTATTAGAACATGTATTCAGCCCAAGCTTAACTTCATCATGTAGCAGCAAAGCAATCAACTCATCCCAATCAGGGGATTCAGCTCTCACAGAAATAGATGTATCAAATGCTTTATACTCTTTGCCAAGTCCGTTCAATGTCATTGTAATCATATCATCCTCAGATACTAAAGATCCAATGGTGGCAAGCTGATCTGCTATGTTCTTGATCTTTGTAGTGTAGGCCTGAATGCTTCTGCCATTCCTAGACATGTTATTAAACTATTGCTTTAGCTGAATCTTTCTTGCATGTGTTATATTTCCATAATTCTTCATGATTATGCGCCATGCATCCTTTAGGGAACTACATTCAGTGATCTGTATAACCATAGCATTTGATATACATAAGGAGAACCAATGTAACACCTTTTATGCTCTCTCAATCCATAGCTTATGAGCCCTTTTCTGATCATTTGTCGGATTCCTTTCATGTATTTCAAGTTTATCCTCATCACCTGTACATAAGTCCCAATAACCTTCACCAACCAAAAAGTTCTTCATACGGAACTTCCATAAAGAAAATTTTTTGTTGTCCAGCTTTTCTCCCACAATTTGAGTGATATTGTCAGTGCCTTGAGCATTTGCTATAGTTGTAGCTTAGGTATTCAGTGATGTATACAACCTGTAAGTTTTTGACTCCTTTTCCTACAGTTCAGGACTGGTTTTCTACTATTCAAGACAGCTTCCTGCAATTTAAGACAGTTTTCTTGACAACCTCCTTGCTATAAATTGTATTTCAATAATGAAAAAACACAATCAATTGAGCATAAACCAAGCTCAAATCAGTTCAAAACATTCTATCGTAGTGGCAAAACCTCCCAGCAACAAACTATATCCATATAAGTATCAATGTTTGTACTGTATGCAAGTAGCGGCACCAAATACAGCCATCCCACTGCTATAAGAAATAGTATTTTCTCTGATAAAACAAGAGTATTCAGACCTCAAAACAGCCCCAAAACATCTCATTCAATTGCCACTCTATGAAGGAGTTGATACATGTCCAACCGGTTAGAATATATTGCATGTATGTCAAGTGAAGATAATAGGTATCCTTTCTGCAGACAATAACCAGTCAATACCCTGGTATAACCAGCAACAAATCAATCCAAACTTTGGACTTTCAGCACTCACAGTATCCCAAAAAGCATCTACCACTCAAGTGGTATGATCCAAACATTTGTCAGTAGCAAATAAGCATAATAGATACTTCAACCCTGTAGGTATATTGTTTCCAAATTTAGGACAGCAACCAATTCATTGTTTTCACCCTACAAATAAGCTCCAAAACTGGTCATTTAACACTCCAATATCATGCTCAAATGCATGATAATAAGGGCATACACATTATTAGGGTGAAAGCCACTAGTGCCCTAGAATCACCTGTTGTTTATTGCAGTAAATAACCAGTCTGCATAGGTTTGTGCTGAATATCTCAAAATTTGTGAGGAATTTGAAAAAACTTTCTTTTGCAAAGTTGTAGACCACGTCAAAACCATTTCTCTAGCAAGATATAGCTTCCACAAAAAAACGAGGCTCAGGCACAGTCTCCTTTGATGACGTTTTTTTCAAATCTGATGTCTTGATGTCAAATGGCCACTGCCAAGCCTTCAGGCTTTAGGCATTCAAGATCTTATACCAAGTTGGAAGAGAGGGAGAGAGATAGAGTGGAGTGGAAGATGAGTCTTAGCTCATTATTGTTCTTTTTCCATTATTCTTCCATCATACTAACTGAAAGAGACTTACATACATAGGTATGACTAACCAAGACTAACTATGGTTATTTCACTGACTACACCAACTTATTGAATGTCATACATGTGTATAGTTGTATCCAGCTAATCTTGGTCACACACATAAAGATAGACTGACTGAAAAGTAACGGGAGCTTGATATTCTAACATTTCCATCTTTTCTCGAAGAGTAAGTCAGCATGGTAGGGACCAAATTCCTTTCGTTCAAAGGTAAGAATGCCAATGTTTAAAACCATCCATGCCACATGAGTTGGATTGGAAGTAAGGAGAATAGAACATGAGCAAGAGCTAGAACAAAGGGTGCATAAGAAATCATCCACTTCATCAATAGAATCCACATGATGATGACTATCAAAAGCAATATAGGAAGAATTAAGAAGCGATGCCAAAGGGAAATAGGAGCTATGTGTTGTGATTATCAAGATCCCCATGGAGAGAAATATTTATTCATGTGATAGCCATTGATCAAGAAGGGATCATCAAAGGCAACTATGGCTTGTATCTATATGGAGCCATTAGGGTTGACTGTAAGTACATCTACCATTGTTGAAGCTTTCCAATGAAACTGGCCAAAGCATAAATCATATACCAGGATGATTTCACCTTCTTTGAATTCTTTCTATTTGATGAAGTTGTCATGGTAAGCTTTGCATCGAGCCTGTGTGGCTTCCATGTATTGTAAGGCCATTCTTTGAGTCTCATCCATACATTCTAAATATAGGAGATAGTGTTGCAAGGACTCTGTACCTCCTAATCATTTTGTGATATCCACTCACAAAGAGAGCAACTCTAGCTCAATAGAAATGTAACGTGTCCACTAGCATCCTCTAGGACACGTCTTAGCAGTCCATCGGAAAGGTTGTCTAGAAGACTCCACCCGGCACTCCCATGGAATGTTGCGGGTTTTTGTAATCTAGGACTTTCCGCGTCTGCCCCGTAACGGAAGTGTCCTGGGCGCTCTCCACTTAGGATCGAACGGAATTGTTTGGTTGTTTGCTAACAGCGTCTAGCGTCAGACCTGATCGAACTACTTTACGCAGAATGCCCGGTCTGAAGCGGATTCATGCTGCACTTGGTTCAAGGAGAATGGGAAACGAGAGGGATGCAAGGCTCGACCTCTCTGCCAAAAGGCATAGTCCCATTCCGTTCCCCTAAAACAGCCTGAATCGGTTAATTGGTATTTCTAAATCATCGTTCTCCTTTCTTACTTCGGTGATGACAATCATCCTCTGTCTGTTGAAGACCTTGAGAAAAGTTCCCGGCTAACCGGGACCACCCATCCGTAGGATGGACCCATGGTCCATCCTCCGCACTTTCCTCGGTTTGTTTTAGTTATGTAATTACCTACCACATTAGTTTGACACATACAAACAGCTTCTTTGATTAACCCTGTTATGCACTGGTTCCTTCACGTAATCTTATCACAGGACATAAAGAAAACAATGTCAAACAACTTCTTTGTTATCATTTTATCCTTTTATCTTTGAAATACAAGGAGTTCCCGCCCGTAGGCGCTTTCATAATCCGCCCGAAGGCTATCCAGTAATCCTTCCTGTGATTACTATCCCAAGTTTCCGCCCGTAGACTAGTATGCGGGCCTCGAGATCCAATCCCGAGTCACGTTAGTCTCTTGTGCAGGACCCGGAAGGCGAGGGATTTACAGCCAGAGCCCCCCCTGGCACCCAAGCGTCCTCCTGCTCCAAGCAGAACTCAACGGAGAGACCTCTCACGGCGGGTTCGGTCCACGTTCCCGGCGCGGTTCACAACCCCCTTGGTTAGGGTTAGGCAGGCAGTCGGGGGTAACTGAAGCTGCCTCTCCCTTCAGGCCTTCAACCTGAAGCATTTAGATATGTTTTCCTCCTTTAGTTCATTGAGCAAACAATGCAAACAGTGCTTTTCTAACTGTTACAAGCACAATCAAATTCCAATGGTCGTTTGGCTGGCAAACTGTTAAGGATTGACTCCTTATCTCCGAATGCAACCCGCATTCGATCCGGAATCAATTGCAACTTAGCAAGATTCCTATTATTCTTGGATTAGGGTCATACCCTTCCAATACATTAGGTTTGCTGTGGCAGGATCCAGCGACCATGTCGCTTTAGTTTATTGTCGGTCATTTGCTTCAAGGCAAATACTTAACTTTCCTTTTCCTTGGCAAACTTTTCCCAAGAAAAGTGAATAACAGGATGATTACTCATCCTCAATAAATTAACTTCCTTCAATAACTTGTGAAATGATCTCAAGTGAAATGATGGCAATAGCATGGATCTGTTCTTGTATGAGAACATTATCACCCACTTTGGTAGTCCCTTGGAGTTGATTATGATAGAAGCACTCACTTTCTAAAAAATATCATGGAAGAGCTAATAGAGATCTACAAGATCATTCATCGTAAGTCTACACCCTATTACCCTAGAACCAACGACCAAGTGGAAGTCGCCAATCGCATCCTTTGTGCAATCCTAACAAAGACGATTGCCATATGTTGTCATGATTATAGAAGTTGTCTAGATGTATAGAACCTCCCATAACTCCACAAGAGGATAGACATCTTCCTAGTTGGTCTATGGTATGGAAGCCATTTTTCTTGTAATATTTCCGCGTGATCGTATCGTAAATATTACTTCCCACACACCGTGCAAACCCTGTGCAAAGGGTATCTCTCGCATTTAAATTATTGGCCACGTAATGTGTGAGCCGCACGAGGGAAATAGGGTCCTCTGCGAATGGTAAATCGAACCGGGTGTTCAAAACCGCAAGCCGCACGAAAACACCCTCTTGGGAGGGGCAATTTAATTAAATAAGTGTAAATTTTTTTATATTTATCCCTTCCCCCAGCCGATGCATGGCTGGAGGAAAGGGAGTGTGTGGGGGGGGGGGATGGCAAAGTGGGGGTTTGCATGGGAAGTTTCCCACGTGGGTGGAGACCCCTTCCCCACCCCCCAAGGCTATAAAAACACCCCCATTAAGGAGGGTGCTTAGAGAAGGAGGAGGGAAGACTCTGAAGGAAGAGGCCGGAGGCAGATCGTGAGTCGCTGCCAACGTGAAGGAAGAAGGCCGTCGGGACGTGCTTAGGAAGAGGAGGAGAGAAGACTCTGTGAGGAGGAGAGGCCATCGTGGGAGGGCGTAGGTCGCCGCCAGTCCGCCGCTGCTGCCGCCAGGCCGCCAGGCCGCCAGTCGTTGCCGCCAACCCCCCCTGCCACAGCGCTAGACTGATCCACCGCCGCCACGCTGTCACGACCCCCCCCTGCCCACGTGGATCTGTGAAGAAGCAGAAGCTTCTTTAAAGAAGCTTCTTTAGAAGCTTCCAAAGGGGGCCTCTATAACCCCCTTTCCCACCACCTGGCCAAAAGGCACTTTTCCACCACTTGTCCCAAAGGACCTTTCCCACGGCATCTTCCCGAGGATCCATTAAATACCCCGGGACTTCTAAAGAAGGAGACGGTGAGGCCATAAAGACCTCACAAGAACCTTCGACAAGACTTCGGACAAAGACATTAAATCCGCAAGCCGTCCAAATACCATGCCGATTCGAGTTCGTGGGGACTCCTAAGCTTTTGTCGCAAGCTTTATCCCAAAGAGGAACCCAACCGCATACAAGCACAAAGGCAGATCGGAAGTCGAATTTACGACTACGATGGCTCCAAAAAGATCCCAAGATGCGACCGCGGGAGGCTCGACTCCGAATGTGCAAGTGGACATCACTCCGACTCCACAAGTCCAGGTTCTTCGTGTTAATTCCGCATAAGGAAATGATTAGGCGCGCTTAGAAAGGGAATTTCATGTTTACGTTTAAATTAAAAGCATATGGAAATTGAAAGAAATGCATCTTTTGAACATTATGAAAGATTGAACGATTAGAGGGTTAGATGCATGTAGTTGGTACCTTATCAAGGTAAGGAATCTAATCCTAAGCAAGGAAACGGAATTTATATGTGCATTATTTGTCATCCTAGATATGGTAGATTAAGCGTATACTGCACATTAGGTAACATACCTCTCGTAATGATTTCATAGGAAAAGGCTAGCACCATAAGGTTTCATTCGGAAAGAATTAATAGGGTACTAAAGTGAACGTATGACTTGCAAATTAGTTATAAGATGGAATAGAATAACACTAGTTTCGCTTGAGTATCATCAACGACTTCGTGGCTAGGAGAATGTTAGGAATTGCGTAGTCGTCATGAGAAAAAGGTCAATCATTAAGAGCCGTAATTAGGTGTAAGAGCATAGAATGAAAAAGGGTAAACAACAAGGTTGTGGGTACGACTATTGATGTAAGACCTAGTAGGAGGTCCTAGGAAAAGTTAGTAACCAAATTATCGTGCACCAAGGAAAGATTGTATGATTTGTCAAGGCATAAGTTTCGAGAGCATAGACTACAAAGTAGTAGGCTTGATTAATTAGGAAAGTTAGCGTACATATTAGTAAGTAATTTTACCTCACCAAGGAAACGGCAATCAATCGCATGTTTACGCAGATTCGATTCCGTTAGATTTGGTTTATCACCCTAGAAGGATCATCCTTGTCGCAAACAGGCATAATTGAATTGGCTAAGTAATATAAACCACAAGGAATCGTATAAACATAGGAGTCCTAAGAGATAACTAGGATTTAGTGCAAGGATAATTCGACCTCGCTTAAGACAAAAACTGTGAACCTAAGGATCATGATGGAACTCCGACGGAGTTGCATATTCTAGAACCATGAGCCAAACCTAATTAGAAATGACTTGAAGGATACCCCAAAATCCTGTTACTCGGCTAGGGTTAAAACCCGTGGTCGGAACACTAAGAAATGGGTAGGAGGATTCCGTAGAATAGATGCAATACTTGCGCAGAAGCCGCAACATTGTATAGTCTTGGAATTTGTCCGCAAAGAGTCTTGTCATCTCTCGAAATGAGGTTGACAAGTTATTGAAGGAAGTTAATTTATTGAGGATGAGTAATCATCCTGTTATTCACTTTTCTTGGGAAAAGTTTGCCAAGGAAAAGGAAAGTTAAGTATTTGCCTTGAAGCAAATGACCGACAATAAACTAAAGCGACATGGTCGCTGGATCCTGCCACAGCAAACCTAATGTATTGGAAGGGTATGACCCTAATCCAAGAATAATAGGAATCTTGCTAAGTTGCAATTGATTCCGGATCGAATGCGGGTTGCATTCGGAGATAAGGAGTCAATCCTTAACAGTTTGCCAGCCAAACGACCATTGGAATTTGATTGTGCTTGTAACAGTTAGAAAAGCACTGTTTGCATTGTTTGCTCAATGAACTAAAGGAGGAAAACATATCTAAATGCTTCAGGTTGAAGGCCTGAAGGGAGAGGCAGCTTCAGTTACCCCCGACTGCCTGCCTAACCCTAACCAAGGGGGTTGTGAACCGCGCCGGGAACGTGGAACGAACCCGCCGTGAGAGGTCTCTCCGTTGAGTTCTGCTTGGAGCAGGAGGACGATTGGGTGCCAGGGGGGGCTCTGGCTGTAAATCCCTCGCCTTCCGGGTCCTGCACAAGAGACTAACGTGACTCGGGATTGGATCTCGAGGCCCGCATACTAGTCTACGGGCGGAAACTTGGGATAGTAATCACAGGAAGGATTACTGGATAGCCTTCGGGCGGATTATGAAAGCGCCTACAGGCGGGAACTCCTTGTATTTCAAAGATAAAAGGATAAAATGATAACAAAGAAGTTGTTTGACATTGTTTTCTTTATGTCCTGTGATAAGATTACGTGAAGGAACCAGTGCATAACAGGGTTAATCAAAGAAGCTGTTTGTATGTGTCAAACTAATGTGGTAGGTAATTACATAACTAAAACAAACCGAGGAAAGTGCGGAGGATGGACCATGGGTCCGTCCTACAGATGGGTGGTCCCGGTTAGCCGGGAACTTTTCTCAAGGTCTTCAACAGACAGAGGATGATTGTCATCACCAAAGTAAGAAAGGAGAACGATGATTTAGAAATACCAATTAACCGATTCAGGCTGTTTTAGGGGAACGGAATGGGACTATGCCTTTTGGCAGAGAGGTCGAGCCTTGCATCCCTCTCGTTTCCCATTCTCCTTGAACCAAGTGCAGCATGAATCCGCTTCAGACTGGGCATTCTGCGTAAAGTAGTTCGATCAGGTCTGACGCTAGACGGTGTTAGCAAACAACCAAACAATTCCGTTCGATCCTAAGTGGAGAGCGCCCAGGGCACTTCCGTTACGGGGCAGACGCGGAAAGTCCTAGATTACAAAAACCCGCAACATTCCATGGGAGTGCCGGGTGGAGTCTTCTAGACAACCTTTCCGATGGACTGCTAAGACGTGTCCTAGAGGATGCTAGTGGACACGTTACAATTTTAACTTTTCTTAATTAAATAAAATTATTTTAATAAATATTTTTTAATTAGATTTATTTTAACTTATTTTTATTATTAATATTTATCTCAATTTTTTACATTATTATTCATTTTCTTGATTAATCACAATTATTTATCAATTTACAAATTTGTTATTAATGTTTTATTTTTTATGATTAATTACTGATTTTCTTGACTCATTCTAAATTATTATTAATTTTCTTGATTTATCAAAATTTAAAAGATTACTTTTGATTTAATATTATTTTAATTTTTAATTAAATTATTTTAATGAAAAAAATCACTTTTTTAAAACCCTTAAAAGTTTCAATGTTTGTCGTAAAGTTGAATCCAAAATTTAAAGAAGTTATTAAACTCGCTTTTTGAGAATTTTAATTAAGCATACATACACACATATGCAAAGGAGAAGAAAAGAACATTAATCATTTTAAAAAGGAAAGGGAAAAAAAAGCCTTAATAAGGTATATTAAGGAGGACTAAAGTTTAACAAACCTTCATGGGACTTCAAGTCATAACTTTTCATGAGGCACAAAATGACACATCAAAAATGCGCACAAGATATATCAATAAGGAATCCTTTATATTCATGATATAGAAAGATACAATATTAAGGCACATCTCAAGACTACACCCGCATGACATCGCACATGTGAGGGTTTACCACTAAGTATAGGGAATCACATCTAGAGTGGAAACCAAGCAGAGCTTAAAGTCACTACTACTCCCTATATAGGTATTTCTGGCTCCAATGCCATAGTATAGCTACAAAGCCCATACCCTTACACTCACCTTTGCTTAATGGATTATTGTCCTTAGCAATCTAAGGGTAGTTTTCTTGACTCATTTTGAGGTCTTAACACAACTCATGCTATCAAGTTGGTCAGTGTCTGTTGATCTATGACTTAACTCATTAGCGGGGTCTTAACACAACCTTTTCTATCAAGAGGATATTATTGTTCACCGCAAGAGAGGAAGATAATTAGCACTGAGAGTAGGATGGGTAGAGTCGTTCCGATTCTGCAGTTTCCATCTCTTTTCTTCTCTTTTCTTGTTTCATCTTTTTCTAGATCTTCTTTATGGCTCCATCTAATAAGTCTTTTTCTTCTTCTTTCCTATCATCATCTTCTATCTCATCCCATATTTTCATGATTCTCTCCTTTAACTCTCATCCTAACCTATCACCATTGAGCTTTGTGGATTTGGTTGATTGTTGGGGTTGGGGTTGTTGGGGTCAAGGTGTTCCAAGCTCTTAGTGTTGGTTAACACTAATCTTATTGTACACATTCAAAGACCAACTCTCTTACTGATTAAATCTCACATTTGAAGCTGATTCTTGGTCATGCCAATGACAAACAAAAATATCTTAATGTGGAAGCTCTTCAACTTGAAGAAGAATAATAATATGTCTAAATGCTCATTTGCACTACATGGAAGACTTGTGTGCTCTAGTTACAAGGAAGGATGGAGTTACTTGTCTTCAAGTGCCATCAATGTTTCCATCCAAATACTTTGAAGATGTTTCAGTCACTTTGCTCAGTATGCCAACTCCTAAGTCTATGACTTCTTTGCTTGAGGGGGACCATGAATAAGTAGAGGACCAAAATATCAACGCAATTAAAGTGGTGGAGAAGAAGAACAATGCAAAAAAGATCAACCATAAGACCAAAGCAGTCAAAGAAGAAGAAGACCATGAAGAATAAAAGAGCAAAGTCAAAGAAGAGCCGAGCAAAGTGGACTACATCAATGAAGAGGACCTTCCATTTGCACATGTGTCTGTTGACCTTCCATGTGCACCTCCACTAGTTGGCTAGGGAATATTCTCAACTTTTTACTAGAATTTTTTATTGTATGTACTTGCCATTAGTTCTTCTATCATAAGCTTGTAAAACTTCTAATGTAACCTATGCATAACAACCTCTACACACTTAGTGAGGCCTTGTTATAGCCCCTAGATGTTTGTCATGTTTGGGTATACCCACACTTAGTAGGATGTTTTGTTTTCCCTACAAGAGCCTCTGATGCTTCACCTATTTGTGGTATGTCCACACTTAGCAAGGTTTTACTCATGACAACCTTTGTACACTTAGTGCTTTTTTATGGTTGTGATTAAGGAGGGGTGTTGAGAATTAGGCAATCACACCAAATGTAGCCTCTTTGTATGAAGCTATGAGCAAGGGAAATGTAAGAAATATAGGAGAAGAGATTGAATCCCATAAGCACAATGGTGGAAAGCGTTACCTACCCAAAAGACTAAAGCATTACACTTGCCTATCATTTGAATGCAATATATCATTGTCCTTTTTCCTTTAACTCAATGTCATCGTCCATACACAAAAGATTGTGTTTATGAGTCCAAGCTTCTATCTTGGAACCTAATTCACTTGTGTGACAGTCATTGTCTCTAAGTCTATGTCATCATGAGATTAGTCTTTGTGTTTCATCCTCCATAGCCATGCTCTAGATCCATGCTTTTCAACAAAATTGTGCCTAGCCCTTTGATTGATGGATCAATGTACACATAAAATTACTTTATCTAATCAGTAGGTTGCAAGATAGATGCTCTAATCACACATTACTTCGATGTATTTAAAGCTTCTTCATAATCATATGTCCAAATAGACTATGAATATTTTCTCGAGATTTGGTATATGGAGGCTCTCTTGGTTGCAAAATGTGCTATGAACCTCCTACAATAGTCCACATGGCCAATAAATCCCCTTAATTGTTTGAGGTAAGTTGGTGAAGTCAAAGTAGCAATCTTCTCACTCTTGGTATCAGAGCTGAGTTTCATTCATTTACTTGACTGAAGTGAGGTAGTAAGTGACATTACGAGGCATAGCTCATTGTGAGGCATTGAAGCTTTGTGTTGCCATGTGTCAAGAATCGCGTGGTGGGGGGACTTGCTCAAGATGCTGCACAAATCATGTCAAGATTGTGGGAGAGAAGGAAGGAGTCTCACTTGTAGCTTTCTTGCTTGCACAATGGGGGAATACACACAGAGGTGGAGGCTGAAAACAATTTTCCTCTTCTTAGTTGTGTAAGCCAAAAAGAACTCAAGCACAAGGAAAATAGAAGAACCCTATATATGGGTCTCAAACCAAACTCAACTAACTAAGGTGGCATACTAACTGAGCCACGAACTAGAGTAGATAAGGATAGCTATCATGTAGCTATTATTCATGGGCGGTGTACCAACCGCATCTGCAACTGACAAGTCAGTGACATAAATGCACAACGGTCACCCTGGCATATCACGAGTGGAGCTCGATATCTCAACACTCCCCCTCGAGCTCAATCCCAATTCCTGCACACCAAGCAGGTCTCTGAACTTGCGCAGTTTCTCTGCGCCCAATGCCTTCGTAAATATGTCAGCTACCTGATCCTCTATGCTGACATAAACTAGATCAATAAGACCTAGTAAAACCCTCTCCTGCACATAGTGGTAATGCACCTCAATGTGCTTTGTTCTAGCATGATAGATTGGGTTATTTGCCAAGTGTATACTACTCATGTTGTCACAATAAATGACAACTGGCCCATCTGTAGGCTGATGCATATCATAAAGTAGCTTATGCAACCAAGCTACCTCACATGCAACCATTGCTGCACCCCTGTACTCAGCCTCTGTGCTGGATAAGGCAACTGTAGGCTGTTTCTTGCTGCTCCAAGTGACTGCAGCACTCCCAAAAGATAACACATATCCACTGGTAGATCGTCTATCAGAAATGCTACCAGCCCAATCAGCATCAGTGTATCCATGCAACTATATCTGAACCCCAGTCTCATAAAATAGTCTATACTGCAATGTGGACTTCACATACCTGAGTATGCATCTAGCCGCATCCAAATGCGGTTTCCTTGGAGCCTCCATAAACTAACTTACCAATCCAACAACATAGCTCAAATCTGGCGTGGTAATAGTCATATAAATCAAGCTTTCTACTATGCGTCTGTACATAGTAGGGTCTTCCAGAAGCTCACCTGCATCTGCGCTCAACTTTACATTCTGCTCCAAAGGAACTGAAATAGGCTTACAGCCTGTCATCCCATATTTGGACAGCATGTCCAATCCATACTGCCTCTGCAAGAGCTGTATCCCACTTGGTGATCTAATCACCTCAATGCCCAAGAAATAACGCAGCTCTCCCAAATCCTTCATCTTAAACTTCTGCTTCAATAGCATTTTCACATGAAGGATATCTTTATCATTGTCACCTGTCATAATCAAATCATCAACATAAATGACAAGTAGCATGATACCTTTCTCTGTTTTTCTCACATAAAGTGAGAAATCTGCCTTGGAAATTTGAAAGCCAATACTGACAAGATACTATCCTATCTTGTCAGACCATGCTCTAGGTGCTTGCTTCAAGCCATACAAGGCTTTCTTCAACCTGCAAACAAACTCATAATGAACAGCATGCACATAACATGGTGGCTGCTCCATATAGACCTCTTCTTGCAAATCACCATGCAAGAAGGCATTCTTTACATCCATCTGATGTAAAGACCATTCCTTTGATGCAGCCATAGCAATGACTGCTCTTATAGTTGCCATCCTTGCAACCGGACTGAATGTTTCTTCATAATGAATGCCATATGTTTGTGCATACCCCTTGACTACTAATCTTGCCTTGTATCTGTTCACAGAACCATCTGCATTGTGCTTCACCTTATAAACCCACTCACAGCCAATTGCATTCTTACCTTTAGGCAAAGGTACCGATTCCCATGTAGCATTTGCTTCCAAGGCATCCATTTCTTCATCCATGGCTTTCTTCCATTTTTCTTTTCCCATGACTTGCTCAAAAGAAATGGGTTCTGGTTCCTGTATCACTTTGACTATATATGCATAGTGAATGGCTGTAAATCCATCATATTTCAGCCTATCCACAGGATACCTAGTTCTCGTAGACCTGCACAAAGTAGGCTCACTCCCAGGTGCTCTCAAAACATCCCTGGTCTTCCTTACTCTAGGTGTAACAATAGAGGGGATACCCAACTCATCATCAATGCTCTGTTCTGAGCCGCTGGATTCACCATCCACATAAGAGTGACCTGCATTCACATCAAACATGGGCTGATCTACCTTCTCTTTTCCTTTTCGTGAAACCTGCATACCACTATCTACATTGCTTTGAGAAGATTCTCCTGATCTCAATCTGCCTGTCGATGGCGAAGAATGTGAACCACTGCTAGAGGACGCTCCAGGTCCACTAATATCTTGTGACTGCTGTTGAGAATTCTGTGCAACATTACCATTTTGTGCATCTACATTATCAATCACATTTACTGGTTTATACCAGCTACTCATCTCATCAAAAACAACATCTCTGCTCACTGTAAACTTACGAGTAGAAGGGTTATAGCATCTATACCCTTTTTTCTGCAGAGAATAACCAATAAAGATGCACTTCTTAGCTTTTGGATCCAACTTGGATCTCAACTCATCTGGAACATGAACATAGGCAATGCAACCAAAGATTTTCAAATGAGAAATATCTAGTTTCCTACCAGTATACCTCTCCTCTGGAGTCATTCCATGTATTGCTGCAGTGGGAGTCCTGTTCATTATGTAGACTGTTGTAGCAATTGCTTCAGCCCAATAAAAATCTGGTAGGTCTTTTTCATTGAGCATGGCACGAGATACCTCTCCAATATGTCTATTTTTCCTTTCTGCAATTCCATTTTGTTGTGGGGTATGACTACATGAATATTGCTGCTTTATGCCATGCTCCTGCAAGAACCTTGCAAACTCATTTGAGAGGTACTCTCCCCCTCCATCTGACCTTAGGCATTTTATTTGCAGGCCTGTTTCTTTTTCAACCATAGCTTTAAGAGTTTTGAAATGCCCAAAAACTTCACTTTTCTTTTTCATAAAATACACCCAAACTTTTCTGCTATAGTCATCAATAAAAGTGACAAAATAATGATAGCCTCCAAGAGATGTAATTTTAGTAGTCCACACATCAGAGTGGATTAATTCCAATGGCTTCTCACTCTCTTGAACATGTCTAGGAAATGGTTTCCTTGCCAGTTTTCCAAATTGGCAGGCTTCACATACCTTATGCATTTTTGCAACCTTGAATTTAGGCAATCCTGCAACAATATTTTGGGCCTGCATTGATTTAAGTCACTGTACATTAACATGACCAATGCGTTTATGCCAGATATCAATATCTACAACTACACCGGTCCCATGTGCAAACATTGCTGCACTCAATTCATACATGTCTGCATCCAACGTAAACATTTTGCCCTTCTTCTTTCCTTTTGCTATCAAGCGACCTTTATTTTTCATATCCTCAACAAAGCATCCATGAGGATTAAATCTGACCTGCAAGCCCTGCTCAACCATTTGACCAACAGAAACCAGATTCTTGGTGATATTCGGGACATGAAATACATCGGACAGGTATTTCTTTTTCCCATCCTGCATAGACAAAGGAATTTTTCCAATCTGCACAATAGGATGTGTAGTATCATCACCAGTCTCCACAAATCCTGGTTTTTCCATTTTCGTTGCATCCTCCATCCATTCTGCATGACCTGCCATGTGGTTTGATGCACCTGAGTCAATATACCATACATCGTTGCTTTCTTCTGCACTTGTTATAGAATTATTCATGTGCTGCACCATAAACAAATGCTCATTTCTGTCATCACCCTGTCTACTAGAAGATGCATAATGCCCTTGTTGCAGTTTTCCATTCATGATGTTATTCTACTTTTTATAGCAGTCTTTAGCCATATGACCCATTTTACCACAATAGTAGCATTCAATATTACTGTTTGCATTTTGACCTCTTTGCCATCCACCACGACCTCTTTGGCTCCCCCTGCCTCTAGAGTTACCACGTCCTCCTCCATAGGACTGGTTTTCTTGAGTTTGTTGCATATTCGGATTTCTACCATGGCCTTCAAATCGGCCTTCTCTACCTCTGCCTCTACCTCTTCCAGCATTTGAGTAGAAGACAGCTTCTTTTGAAGTTCCTCCTGAAGAAGATGCACCACCATTTCTCTGCTCCTCAGAAATTAGAAGAGCAATCAACTCCTCAAAATTAGGAAATCTTTCACGAACTGAAATGGATGTCCGAAACTGTGCATAATCCTTTCCTAGACCATTCAAGGTCACAGAAACTAAATCATCATCTTCCACTGGCGACCCAATGGAAGCAAGTGCATCTGCAATCTTCTTCACCTTCATGTGGTAGTCATTGATGCTCATACTTTCTCTTTGCACATTATGCAACTCTTGCTTGAGCTGCATTTTCCTGGCTTGCGTATTTGTGCTATACATTTTTGACAAAGTATCCCATGCCTCCTTTGGCGTACTTGCATCCTGAATATGCACAATCATAGAGTCTGAAATACTGATAGACAGCCAGTACATAACTTTCCTGGCTCTCTCATGCCATGCTTTGAATGCCTGCATTTGCTGTTGATTGGGAACATCAGGAAGAACTGGTTCTTCATTTCCTGCAACAAATTCCCAATATCCTTTTTCCATAAGGAAATTCATCATTCTAAACTTCCATGCTTGGAAGTTGTTCTTGTCAAGCTTTTCAGTTACAATCTGTGAAAGAGAATCAGACGCCATTACAGAACACTGCAAAAAATTCTGTCACTGCAAAAAAAAACAGTTTCACCCTCACAAGGGCAAATCTGTAAAATTGCCGAAAGTGGTATTTGACCACACAGTCACTTCCTAGTGACGAATTTGCATAAACAGGAACCAAGGATGATTCTGTAACTCCCAATGTCTCTGCATATAAGCATACAATGCAATTTCTATGGTAACTTTTCACCGACCTGCCGAATATTGGTCGCACAGCATAAAATTGGGCCTTTTCCTGAGTGCATGCAGAAAACTTCCGCCTCCAAAACAGGCCCCGAAATGGCCTCAAATCAAAAAAATAGGGTCGCCCTCTTGCTTCACCGCGAAGGGCATCTCAACCTGAGACAATGCACTCCTGCAATTTTCGGCTGTGCTACCTGTAGAGATCTGCTCCCAAAACAGAAAATGAAAGCAACACTGCTCCTCTTACTAGAACACCGCGAGCTTGGCTTGCTTTCTTGAGCTCCTTACCACGAACAAGGCTTTGATACCATGTCAAGATTGTGGGAGAGAAGGAAGGAGTCTCACTTGTAGCTTTCTTGCTTGCACAATGGGGGAATATACACAGAGGTGGAGGCTGAAAACAATTTTCCTCTTCTTAGTTGTGTAAGCCAAAAAGAACTCAAGTACAAGGAAAATAGAAGAACCCTATATATGGGTCTCAAACCAAACTCAACTAACGAAGGTGGCATACTAACTGAGCCACGAACTAGAGTAGATAAGGATAGCTATCATGTAGCTATTATTCATGGGCGGTGTACCAACCAACCGCATTTGCAACTGACAAGTCAGTGACATAAATGCACAACGGTCACCCTGGCATATCACGAGTGGAGCTCGATATCTCAACAAATCACACACAGAATGTACAAGGAAAAGCTCACTCAAGAGACAAGAAGAGAGATGGAGGCCAAAACGTTTTCTTGCTGATTTCTTCTTCTTCTTCCACACTCTTTACAATGTACACAAAGTATAGATAAGATACAACATAAAAGAAAGTGACCTACTAATTCAAACAATGCATAACCGACTACACTAGTCGACTAGCGCTATAACTATGCCAGCTGTAAATAGGTGTAACAACCTGAATATAATAAGTAATGAGTCAGTGGCCATGTGTGAGTCATAATGAACACTGACGTGCTAAGTGTAGATGTGTGGACCCATCTAACTAGGCGGTCCATCATCAATGTCCACATGTGTTGATCTTGTCATCTCAACACTCCCCCTCAAGCTCAACTGCATCTCTGTAACTCCAAGTAAGCTTCGAAAATTTTGAAGCTTCTCTGTACCCAATGCCTTCGTGAAGATGTCAGCTATCTGATCCTGTGTGCTGACATACACCAAGTCAATCTCACCTGCTAGTACCTTCTCTCTCACAAAGTGGTAGTGTAGCTCAATATGTTTTGTCCTTGCATGGAACACATGGTTCCTAGCCAACTGTATACTGCTCATGTTGTCACAATAAATGACAACTGGACCTTCCACCTGCACATCCAAATCAGCCATTAACTTTTATAACCATACTACCTCACATGCTGCAATAGCAGCACCTCTATACTCAGCCTTTGTACTCGACAAAGCAACTGTAGATTGCTTTTTGCTACTCCAAGCAATTGTTGCACTACCAAGAGAGAACATGTATCCGCTGGTAGATCTTCTATCAGACATACTACCAGCCCAATCTGCATCTGTGTATCCAAACACCTGTACATCTGTACCTGTCTCATAGAGAAGTCCATGATGTAATGTGGACTTCACATATCTCAATATGCGTCTAACTGCATCCAAATGTGGCTTTCTAGGTACTTGCATAAACTGACTCACAAGACCAACAGCGTAGCTCAGGTCTGGCCTTGTAATGGTCATGTAGATCAAACTCCCCACTATCCTCCTGAACATAGTAGGGTCTTCTATCTCATCCCCAACATCAGCACTCAACTTTACATTCTGCTCCAATGGAACTAAAAGTGGTTTGCATGCTGTCATACCATACTTGGACAACATATCCAAGCCATACTGTCTTTGGGACAGCCATATACCATCATCACATCTGATCACCTCAATGCCAAGGAAGTATCTTAGCTCACCTAAATCCTTCATCTCAAACTTCTTCTTCAAAGAATCCTTGACTTCAGCAATCCCACTATCACTATCACCTGTAATAATCAAGTCATCCACATAGATGACTATGATGACCAAACCTGCATCTCCCTTTCTCACATAAAGTGAGTGATTAGCATCAGAAACATAAAAGCCAATATTGACAAGATACTCTCTGATCTTGTCAGACCATGCTCTAGGTGCTTGCTTGAGCCCATAGAGCGCCTTCTTCAACCTGCACACATATGTGGGATGCTCTAAATCTTCATAACCTGCTGGCTGATCCATATACACTTCTTCCTGCAAATCACCATCATGCAAGAAGGCATTCTTCACATCCATTTGCTGCAACCTCCAACCTTTGGCTGCTGCCAAAGCAATCACACATCTGACAGTTGCCATCCTAGCAACTGGACTGAAGGTTTCATCATAATCTATGCCATATGTCTGGGCATAGCCTTTTGCAACCAGCCTAGCTTTGTACCTACTAATAGAACCATCTGCATTGTGCTTAATCTTATAAACCCACTTACATCCAATAGCTTTCTTGCCCTTTGGCAATGATACTAGATCCCAAGTCTTATTGGCCTCTAATGCAGCCATCTCCTCATCCATTGTTGCATCCCAATGAGTATGACCAACAGCCTCCTCAAAACATGTGGGCTCAACATCCTCAACTAGTTTCACCATATAAGCATAATGGTGAGCTGCATAACCTTCAAAACCAAATCTTTTAACAGGGTATCTCACCCTGCTAGACCTGCGTACCACTAGATCACTCAATGGAGTCTTTGCATTAATGCATGCTCTCTGCACACCTGGAGTCCTCACTGAAGGAATGCCAAGCTCATCATCCAAGCTCTCTGAGCCACTGGAGTCTCCATCAAGAACTGCATCAATGCCTTCTGACACTTTATTCTTTCCTTTGTCTTTACCTGTAGTGCTACTAGATGCACCTGAAGATGTAGAGGTACTCCTTAGTCTCCTAGACCAAGGACTACCAGATGATGTCTCTGGTCCACTAAGAGTTTGTGATTCTTGCTTTTCAGCCTACACATGAGTGTCATGATCATCGTCATCATCCAATGCATCACCACTAGATGCATACCAATTGCTCATTTCATCAAAGATGACATCCCTGCTCACTCTGAACTTACATGTGACAGGGTTATAACAGCAATACCCTTTTTGCTCTAAAGAGTATCCAATAAAGACACACTTTTCAGCCTTTGGATCCAGTTTCTTCCACAACTCATCTGGCACATGAACATACGCAATGCAGCCAAATACTTTCAAGTATGATATATTAGGCTTCTTGCCAATAAAGCATTCTTCAGGAGTCATACCATGAACTGTAGCTGTGGGTGTTCTGTTCATAATATAAACAGCAGTATGAACAGCCTCAGACCAGAAATGCTTAGGTATATTCTTTTCAGCCAAGGCACGTGCAACTTCTACAATATGCCTGTTTTTCCTTTCTACAACTCCATTTTGCTATGGAGTATACCTGCATGTGAATTGTCTCTTTATCCCATGAGACCTCAGAAAATCACTGAACTCATTTGAGAGGTACTCTTCCCCTCCATTTGACCTCAAGCACTTTACTTTCAAGCCTGTTTCTCTTTCAACTGCAGCCTTGAAAGTTCCAAAGTGCTCAAAAGCTTCACTCTTTTCCTTCATAAAATATACCCACAACTTTCTAGAATAATCATCAATGAATGTGACAAAGTATGAACTGCCTCCAAGAGATACATTTTGTGTAGGCCCCCAAATGTCTGTATGCACAACATCAAGGATATTTCTGCTTACATCTCTATCATGTGAAAAGGGTTGTCTTGCTTGCTTACCAAACTGACATGCTTCGCATACCTTATGAAATTCTGCAACTCTAAATGTAGGCAACCCTGTAACCAACCCTTTGGACTGCATTAATTTCAGCCTTTGTACATTTGCATGTCCAATGCCTTTGTGCCAAATTTCAATATCTGCAACAACACCTTTTCCTTTAGCATACATAGCAGCATTCACAGAAAGAATTCCAGCATCCAGAGTAAACATACATCCAACTCTACTTCCCTTTGCTACCAACCTGCACTTGTCATTGAAGTCTTCTACAAAGCAGCCCTTTGCATTAAATCTGACTTGCAGTCCTTGCTCTACCATTTGACCGACTGACACCAAGTTCTTTGTAATAGATGGCACATGTAATACATCTGAAAGACTTTGTCTTACCATCATGCAAGGACAAGGGAACTTTTCCAATATGTGAAATTGGGTGGCATGAATCATCACCCGTCTACACATAACCTGCATTATGCAAATCCTGCATCTCTCCAAACCATTCTGCATGGCTGGTCATATGATTGGATGCACCTGAATCAACATACCAAACATCTTCATGTGTTCCCTTTCGTGTAATAGCATTCAGCATATGCTGCATAACAAACAAACGTTCATTTTTTTCTTCATTCTGTCGTCAAGATGATGCATAGTTTCCTTGCTGCAACTTACCACTCCGAATATCATCTTTCTTAGCATAACATTGGGCTGCAATATGACCTGTTTTGCCACAGTAGTGACACACAATACCAGAGTTGTTAGAACCTCTGTTCTGCCATCCACCTCTTCCTCTAAATCTCCCCCTGCCTCTAAAGTTACCATGACCTCCTGAAACCTGCATATCGCCAAATTGCTGATTCAATCTATTTTGCTGATTGTCACTACCACGTCCTGTACCACGGCCTCTTGAAGAGAACCTGCCACGTCCCCTTCCTAAACTAGAGTAGAAAGCTTGGACCTATTCACCACTTCTTTCAGATGTCTCACTCTGCATGTTGATCTCTTCAGTGATCATAAGGGAGACCAACTCATCGAAATCTGGAAATGGCTTTCTGACATATACGGAAGTTACAAAAAACTTCCAAGCCTTTTCATTGTTAAGTCCACCCAAGGTAGACGACACCAAATCATCATCATCGGGCATTGCATCAATCGCTGCCAATGCATTTACAATGCTTCTTACCTTTAGTGCATACTCATTGATAGACATCTTCCCTTTCTTTAATGTATTCAACTCTTGCTTGAGTTGAATCTTTTGTGCCTTTGTATTTACAAAAAACATACTTTCAAGTATGGTCCAAGCTACATATGAATTCTCTGCATTTCTAATATGTCCCAGCATATTATTGTCAATTACTGTAGACAACCAATACATGACCTTTTTATCTTTTGCATTCCATTCTTTCCGTGCCTTTGTCTCTTCTGCAGTTGGAGGATCACTCACCTCCGGCTCCTTTTCTTCACCTGAAACAAACTTGGTCTTTTCCAATAAGGAAGTTTGTGACACGGAACTTCCATGAAGGGTAGTTATTCTTGTCGAGATTCTCAATGATGGGGCTTCCACTGTTCTCTGCCATTATCACAAAATTAATACCAAACAGTAAGCAAATCTTCTACAACCTTCGACTTGTAGTGCACAGCAATACACCAGATAGCCTTTTTCACTATCTGCTCAATAATACATGCAATCTGCAACTTGTATGCAGATAAATCTTGTGTTTACTCACTAGTAAACACCTTTGAACTTACAGATCTGAAATCTGCAACCTACGCACCCACTTTTGGTCAATACAGTCGAAGTCATAGCGTACCCTGAAACTATTGTCTACAACCTTGCGGCTCTAAAACGGGCCCTGAAACGGCCTCAGATGCCCAAAATAACTGCGGGAAAGCCCTAAAGGGCCTATCTACAGAATATACAGCGCTCTTCGCGCACACCAAATCTCATTGCAATCTGAGATTTTTGCTTTGCCCTGCTTCCGGTGCCTCCATAGGCACTATCCAAGAGAAAGAGTGGAAGGATGGGAGAGCTTCTTACCCATGGCTTGCTTGCTCGAACCTTGCTTCTTCTCCTTTACTTCAACCTTCAAAATCAGCCTCTCTCAGTGGCACGACTCTAATACCATGTCAAGAATCGCGTGGTGGGGGGACTTGCTCAAGATGCTGCGCAAATCACACACAGAATGTACAAGGAGAAGCTCACTCAAGAGACAAGAAGAGAGATGGAGGCCAAAATGTTTTCTTGCTGATTTCTTCTTCTTCTTCCACACTCTTTACAATGTACACAAAGTATAGATAAGATACAACATAAAAGAAAGTGGCCTACTAAGTCAAACAATGCATAACTGACTACACTAGTCGACTAGTGCTATAACTATGCCAGCTGTAAATAGGTGTAATAACCTGAATATAATAAGTAATGAGTCAGTGGCCATGTGTGAGTCATAATGAACACCGATGTGCTAAGTGTAGACATGTGGACCCATCTAACCAGGCTGTCCATCATCAAAGTCCACATGTGTTGAGCTTGTCATCTCAACACCATGTTGCCATTTGGAGCACTTCCGTCCTCTTACATCCAGTAAACCCTTTCAATGGCTTCCAAGGAAGTTGGGGATGCATTCTCCTATGCATTCAAGCACCTCTCAGAGTGGTACAAGTCGATGGGTAACTCTACCATCATTGTTGATGAAGCCCAAGTTCAAAGTGGATCTTGCTAGAGATTGGTGCATCTCAAATCCATGGAGAAAATAGAATCTTCAAGTTCAAGGCATCTACCATGTGTATAGAAGAGCAAGGTATTTTAACTGTTGGGGACTCTCTCTCAGAAGACATCATGTTAATCTCTTGTCTTTAGTTTATCCCAAAATCCAAAAGCAACAAAATAAAAAAGAATACCCCTACCTACACCTAGGCTATATTGCTATATGCATTATCCCTCTATTTCGGAAAGGATTAAATGCATCTTGCATGGCAGCAGTCTTAGACACTCGCCACTTAGAATTACAATATATGATTGTAGGAGCTGCAGTCTCACCTCTATCAAATGGACCAATATTTTTTGAGCTCAGACCTAATTATGTTATAGCTGTCAATGATCCTCACCTCTCAGACCTTCCTATGCTACATATTCAACCCTAGGATTGCAAATGAAAACATCCTCGGCACATCTAGCTATCCAGTATAGAATGGTATTTCGTTGTATGTCTCTAGCTATACCAAGGGTAATTGAAGGAGTTAAATTCTTCAATAGATAAAGGCGAGACCATCATTATGAAATCTGATGAGGTCACACAAAGGTTCTTACCTGACCGTGTAAACTGGTAAGAAATAGAGCTACCTACAGAATGGCAGTTTGATATTAGGTACATTAGGAAAAAGGAATTACTTCCTCCTAAGATTATCAAAGTTCAGAATATAAAGGGAAAAAAACTATTGCTCCCAAAAAAACAATCGCTACCAAATCCTCTAGAACATTCAAAGGCCGCCGTAGAACAACAACTGAAGGTTTCTCCCTCACAAAGAACAAACCTTCTCAAATTCCATACACAGCCTTCCTCTCATGATCAAGTGGTACATAGAGTGTGTCAGCATTGCAAGAACCTTATTGAACAAGCTTCATCCTCAGTTCTTAATGTCATTCAGACTTTTGAATATGAAGAAAATAACTATAAAGCCACCCCTTAGCTACGTCCTCAAAATGGTCACCCTTGGACACTAGAATTACAGGCAGCCAATTGGACACATTTGGATCTTTCAGGACTCATAGACAAGATGGATTCTCTTCAGCAAATTGTAGACCAATTACTTGTCTTATGCTAGCAGATATAGAAAAGTACTATTGTAAAGCCAGCTACTAATGTTTCTTCAGCAGTAGTACACACACCAAGTATGGCAAGAGACTGGTCTACATTTTCTAACAAGAGGCTCCACAAAGGGTGGACATCACACTTTTCCTCTCCAGCAACTGGTGCATTGAATATGCATATCTCCAGCAAAGGCAAAGATAAAGAAATTATACCTACAGGAGGCGAAGGTACCTCTACTGCTACTGAAAGTCCTAGAACACCTATACTTGATGAAAGTGATTTGCTATGTTATGAAAATCTACAATATACAGATTATCCTGAAGACATCTACTGTCAGCCTACAGTATCGCGGTCACAAACCCCAAAAGAACCCTCACTAATCCAAAAGACAATATAGCCAAGCTCAACAACATTAGAACTGTCAGAATATTTGGAATTCATGTTCCGTGATTGGTCAGAGTCTGACTAAAAATTAGCTTTGATGATTGATCTTGACGTGGAAAAAATCAGAAGAGTAAGAGAAGAAAATCTAGTTCTTGAAAATATGCCCCTGTGCATAGACCTTGAATAGCAGGATAACGAAGACCTTACCAGACATGTCCATAACAGGCTGAACTCTAGATATATGGGTGAGAGTATACAACAGACTCCACCAGATCTACCCTTTGTAGAAATACCTGCATGGTATGCTCGGGATCAGGCTTATTTTGAGGAAAGAATAGCCTACACACTCACATCTTCGGATGAAGATGGTGATAGTGTGATTGAGGAAGAATTCACACCCATTAATCCTCACAAGTCCAAATCTCCCACTAGCATTCTTCGAGCACAGATGAATGCACATCACTCTGTTATTCCAACAACCTCATTGAATGCAACTACTTTTGGTTCTACATCTAAAACATCCCATAACAACTTCTACAAGAAGATTGGCATCCCAGAGAAAGTTCACTCATTTCCTATCTGGTCCATTGATGGGAAGACACCAGAAGAGATAAAACTGCTAATCTACATGATGTATGCATATGCAGGACAAAAGATAGTCGACAAACCACAAACCAATAGAATTGATATACTAAATGCTATCACACATGGATTTGTAGGTGGAATCAAGCATTGGTGGACATCCATCCATCCACAGGTAAAAGCCGCCATTGCACAACAGGATCCAGACCCTGTACATATATTTTTTGAATTAGTACTAGGAGAGTTAGTAGGCAATAATCTTGATGATGTTTTAGAAGCTCGTGAAGCATTCTTTAAGTCAAAGCTTTGCGACCCCCGCATGTACAAATACTATCTAATCTATATGCAAGATCTTTTGTACGAAGGCTTAGGAGCTCATGAAAACATCATGAAGGAATACCTTGTTTGCTCCTTCCCAGAGCCCATTCCATTTTATTGCAAACAGAAAATGAAGACATAAAACAGAGACTTTACAGATAGCGTGGGATAGATCATTCAAACCATAGAACAAACACTAAAAGTAGTTTTTCACCACCAGAAGATGACTCAGTTGAATGAAAGGTTTCCCCAATCTATCTACAAGCAAGCATATAAGTTTGATATGGATTTCAGTTGTGACAAATGCAGCTATGACAATGTATCAAGGTACAGACATCGGCATCAGAGACATCGCCATCCTTCCAGGTATCATAGAACTTATTCTCATGCTAAATCCTTTTTCAATAAACAAGATGATACAATGTCTAGATACTCAAGGCATTTTAGGCATTCAAGAAAGTCATACAAACACTCAAAAGGAAAGGCACTAATAAATGCCCAAAGAAGAAAGAACAAGCAGATGCCACCAAATTCAATATGATGCAACATCACATTGATTATAATATCTGTTATTCATATGGCAGTTATTCAAACACTGAATACTCTTATGACAGTGAGTATGACAATGATTCTATTACTGAGATAGAATCCTTTGATTTAGAAGCTTCTGCTACAACAAACTCCTCCAATTCTTGGCATACAGCTGAGGAAGAAGAGCCAGAACAAGAAGAAGACCCATCAGAAGACTGTTTCTGATGCAACCGAAGTTTCAGATGAGGATACAATCATGCCATCTAGATTTCATCCAGTAAATGCTCACAAGTCTTATTTACTAGGAAATAGGAAACAAAAATTCATGGCTTCAGCCTTTAGTTCCTACCCCAAATCTGGTTTTCCAAAAGACTTAAAAGGAAAACAAAAGAAGTATGATTCCTCTGATCATCAAACACTTCAGACACTGACACATCCTCTTCCAAAACCAAAAAGAATAAGGATAAAATAAGAAAAGAGTTTTTCTCTAACCCCTTTGATTTTCCTAAACTAGGTACTTTGGCCCCATAAACGAAGAATCAAGCAAACATGTTCATCCCACACAAGCTGGAAAGCATGCATCAACCAAGAATTGCATCCCAGTTGTTATAGTCCTTGACACCAACAACTGCTGCTACTCACCATACCGATGAAGAAATGATCAAAGCATTTATTCAAATGCAACAAGAAGTCCGGTCATTATGCAAGGTTTACAAGATAATTCTTTCTAGTCAGAAAAAACTAGCAGAAGGTCAACTGATATCTTAAAGGAATTACAAGACTTACCTTCTACTTCTCAAGAAAAGCCTACTCCTACAATTCCAGTGAACCAAATCAGATTACATAAGGAACGCACATTCAAAGTTAATGCCCTAAATACTGGCAGACCCACTCCTATGGTATGTGTTCAACTCAAGAACATGCCGTAGTTCTCTTTGAATGTTGATGCTATACTTGACACGGGATCAAGTCTTACCATTGCCCCCTTTGATCTCTTCCCCAAAAAGTGTATAAAAGCTACTACACTTATTATAGTAGAGCTCTCCAATAATAAGAAGATTACTTTTATCCATGTTACACAGGCATATCTTTAGTTTAACAAAATCAAAGTGCCCATCGAAATCCAGCTCATGCGGCAAATGAGGTATGACCTTTTGATTGGCACCGATATCCTACAACGTCTTGTTCCATACACCTTCTGGTCAACTAATTTTGGCATCACCTATAAGATTAGAAAGGCAGAACTTCCTCTACACCCTCGGATTGGTAGAACAATCTACTCAATCACCGAGACCACTAGACAAGATAAAATAGTTGCCAGAGAATTTTGGATAAAGCAAGAGATAAAGAAGCATGAAGATCAAATCACAAACATGAAGAACAGACTTTAGTAGTTCATGCATGAGGACCCCATGATGTATAAAGAAAAAAGACAAAAATATGCTATTTCTCTACCCATTCACCCGAATGCTATACCCACAAAAGCTGTTCACCAAGGCATGAAAGAAGAAGACCTAATGCTCTGCAAAGAAGAGATACAATCCTTACTTCCCCTTGGGCTTCTCAAGCATTTTATGTCAACAAGCATTCGGAGCAGAAACGTGGCAAGAAGAGAATGGTCATCAAGTACAAACCTCTAAAAAAATATCTCATAGGTCATGGTCACCCTATCTGTCTGAAGGATCTACTGCTAAAAAGAATAAAAAATGCTAATGTTTTTAGCAAGTTTGACCTTAAATCTGGCTTTTGGCAATTGCCATTAAAAAAGAAAGACATGTAAAAAATAGCTTTCTGTGTCCCCCATGGACACTACCAATGGACAATTCTTTCCTTCGGCATCAAGGTTGCACCCACTAAATTTCAAAAGTGGACAAATGCAACTTTTGGCAAATTTTCTTTTTGTTTAACATACATAGATGATATTTTTGTGTTTTCAGAAACTATTCAAGATCATCTACATCATTTATCCCAGGTTGCCAATGCAGTTGAAGCCGCCGAAATGGTTCTATCACCAACCAAGTCCCTCATGTTCCAAACTTCAATTGATCTTATTGGTATTGAAATCTCTCAGGGACAAATTAGACTTCAAGATCATGACTTGAAAAAACTTGTGGATATGCCAGATAGCTTAACCTCAGTAAAACAATTGTAGCAATTTCTCAGTTGCCTCAATTGGGTAAATTCATCTGCACCCAACATTGCCACATATACAAAGGACCTATATGCCCTATTGAGGAAATATAAGTTTCAGTGGGAATGTCAAGATTGTGGGAGAGAAGGAAGGAGTCTCACTTGTAGCTTTCTTGCTTGCACAATAGGGGAATACACACAAGGGTGGAGGCTGAAAACAGTTTTTCTCTTCTTAGTTGTGTAAGCCAAAAAGAACTCTAGTACATAGAAATAAAAGAACCCTATATATGGGTCTCAAACCAAACTCAACTAACTAAGGTGGCATACTAACTGAGCCACAAACTAGAGTAGATAAGGATAGCTTTCATCTAGCTATTATTCATGGGCGGTGTACCAACCGCATCTGCAACTGACAAGTCGGTGACATAAATGCACAACGGTCACCCTGGCATATCACGAGTGGAGCTCGATATCTCAACACTCCCCCTCGAGCTCAATCCCAATTCCTGCACACCAAGCAGGTCTTTGAACTTGCAAAGTTTCTTTGCGCCCAATGCTTTCGTGAATATGTTAGCTACCTGATCCTCTATGCTGACATAAACTAGATCAATAAGACCTAGTAAAACCCTCTCCCGCACATAGTGATAATGCACCTCAATGTGCTTTGTTCTAGCATGATAGACTGGGTCATTTGCCAAGTTTATACTACTCATGTTGTCACAATAAATGACAACTGTCCCATCTGTAGGCTGATGCATATCATAAAGTAGCTTATGCAACCAAGCTACCTCACATGCAGCCATTGCTGCACCCCTGTACTCAGCCTCTGTGCTTGAGAAGGCAACTATAGGCTGTTTCTTGCTGCTCCAAGTGACTGCAACACTCCCAAAAGAGAACACATATCCACTGGTAGATCGTCTATCAGAAATGCTACCAACCCAATCAGCATCAGTGTATCCATGCAACTGTATCTGAACCCCAGTCTCATAAAATAGTCCATACTGCAATGTGGACTTCACATATCTGAGTATGCGTCTAGCCACATCCAAATGGGGTTTCCTTGGAGCCTGCATAAACTGACTTACCAATCCAACAGCATAGCTCAAATCTGGCGTGGTAATAGTCATATAAATCAAACTTCCTACTATGCGTCTGTACATAGCAGGGTCTTTGAGAAGCTTACCTGCATCTGCGCTCAACTTCACATTCTGCTCCAAAGGAACTGAAATAGGCTTACAGCCTCTCATCCCATATTTGGACAGCATGTCCAATCCATACTGCCTCTGCAAGAGCCATATCCCACTTGATGATCTAATCACCTCAATGCCCAATAAATAAGGCAGCTCTCCCAAATCCTTCATCTCAAACTTTTTCTTCAAAAGCATTTTCACATGAAGGATATCTTCATCACTATCACCTGTGATAATCAAATCATCAACATAAATGACAAGCAGCATAATACCTTTCGCTGTTTTTCTCACATAAAGTGTGAAATCTACATTGGAAATATGAAAGCCAATAGTAACAAGATACTGTCCTATCTTGTCAGACCATGCTCTAGGTGCTTGCTTTAAGCCATACAAGGCTTTCTTCAACCTACAAACAAACTTAGAATTAACAGCATGCACATAACCTAGTGGTTGCTCTATATAGACCTCTTCTTGCAAATCACCATGCAAGAAGGCATTCTTTACATCCATCTGATGTAAAGACCATCCCTTTGATGCAGCCATAGTAATGACTGCTCTTACGATTGCCATCCTTGCAACCGGATTGAATGTTTCTTCATAGTCAATGCCATATGTTTGTGCATATCCCTTGATTACTAATCTTGCCTTGTATCTATTCACAGAACCATCTGCATTGTGCTTCACCTTATAAACCCACTTACAGCCAATTGCATTCTTACCTTTAGGCAAAGGTACCAACTCCCATGTAGCATTTGCTTCCAAGGCATCCATTTCTTCATCCATGACTTTCTCCCATTTTTCTTTTCCCATGGCTTGCTCAAAAGAAGTGGGTTCTGGTTCCTATATCACTTTAACTATACATGCATAGTGAATGGCTGTAAATCCATCATATTTTAGCCTATCCACAAGATACCTAGCTCTGGTAGACCTACGGACAGTAGGCTCACTCCCAGGTGCTCTCATAACATCCCTGGTCTTCCTTACTCCAGGTGTAACAATAGAAGGAATACCCAACTCATCATCACTGCTCTGTTCTGAGCCACTGGATTCACCATCCACATAAGAGTGACCTGCATTCACATCAAACATGGGCTGATCTACCTTCTCTTTTCCTTTTCATGATACCTGCATACCACTATCTGCATTGCTTTGAGAAGATTCTCCTAATCTCGATCTGCCTGTCCATGGCGAAGAATGTGAACCACTGCTAGAGGATGCTCCAGGTCCACTAATATCTTGTGACTGCTGCTGTGAATTCTGTGCAGCATTACCATTTTGTGCATCTACATTATCAATCACATTTATTGGTTTATACCAGCTACTCATCTCATAAAAAATAACATCTCTGCTCACTGTAAACTTACAAGTAGAAGGGTTATAGCATCTATACCCTTTCTGCTACAAAGAGTAACCAATAAAGATGCACTTCTCAGCTTTTGGATCCAACTTGGATCTCAACTCATCTGGAACATGAACATAGGCAATACAACCAAAAATTTTCAAATGAGAAATATCTGGTTTCCTACCAGTATACCTCTCCTCTGGAGTCATCCCATGTATTGCTGCAGTGGGAGTCTTGTTCATTATGTAGACTGCTATAGCAACTGCTCAGCCTAATAAAAATATGGCAGGTCTTTTTCATTGAGCATGGCACAAGATACCTCTCCAATATGCCTGTTTTTCATTTTTGCAATTCCATTTTGTTGTGGGATATGACTGCATGAATATTGCTACTTTATGCCATGCTCCTGCAGGAACCTTGCAAACTCATTTGAGAGGTACTCTCCCCCTCCATCTGACCTTAGGTATTTTATTTGCAGGCCTGTTTCTTTTTCAACCATAGCTTTAAGAGTTTTGAAATGCCCAAAAACTCCACTTTTCTTTTTGATAAAATACACCCAAACTTTTTTGCTATAGTCATCAATAAAAGTGACAAAATAATGATAGCCTCCAAGAGATGCAGCTTTAGTAGTCCACACATCAAAGTGGATTAATTCCAATGGCTTCTTACTCTCTTGAACATGTCTAGGAAATGGTTTCCTTACTGTTTTTCAAACTGACAGGCTTCACATACCTTATGCATTTCTGCAACCTTGAATTTAGGCAATCCTGCAACAATATTTTGGGCCTACATTGATTTAAGTCGTTGTACATTAACATGACCAATGTGTTTATGCCAGATATCAATATCTACAACTACACCGGTCCCATGTGCAAACATTGCCGCACTCAATTCAAGTATGTCTGCATCCAATGTAAACATTCTGCCCTTCTTCTTTCCTTTTTCTATTAAGCGACCTTTATTTTTCATATCCTCAACAAAGCATCCATGAGGATTAAATCTGACCTGCAAGCCCTGCTCAACCATTTGACCAACAGAAACTAGATTCTTGGTGATATTCGGGACATGAAATACATCGGACAGGTATTTCTTTTTCCCATCCTGCATAGACAAATGAATTTTTCCAATCTGCACAATAGGATGTGCAGTATCATCACCAGTCTCCACAAATCCTGGTTTTTCCATTTTTCTTGCATCCTGCATCCATTCTGCATGACCTGTCATGTGGTTTGATGCACCTGAGTCAACATACCACACTTCGTTGCTTTCTTCTGCACTTGTCACATAATTATTCATGTGCTGCACCATAAACAAATACTCATTTCTGTCATCATCTTGTCTACTAGAAGATGCATAATTTTCTTAGAGCAATTTTCCATTCATGATGTCATTCTGCTTTTTATAGCAGTCTTTAGCCATATGACCCATTTTACCACAGTAGTAGCATTCAACATTGTTGTTTGCATTTTGGCCTCTTTGCCATCCACCATGACCTCTTTGGCTCCCCCTGCCTCTAGAGTTACCATGTCCTCCTCCATAGGACTGGTTTTCTTGAGTCTGCTGCATATTCTGATTTCTACCACGGCCTCGAGATCAGCCTCCCCTACCTCTACCTCTACCTCTTCCAGCATTTGAGTAGAAGACAGTTTCTTTTGAAGTTCCTCCTGAAGAAGATGCACCACCATTTCTCTGCTCCTAAAAAATTAGAAGAGCAATCAACTCCTCAAAATTAGGAAATCTTTCACGAACTAAAATGGATGTCCGAAACTGTGTATAATTCTTTCCTAGACCATTCAAGGTCATAGAAACTAAATCATCATCTTTAACTGGCAACCCAATGGAAGCAAGTGCATGTGCAATCTTCTTCACCTTCATGTGGTAGTGATTGATGCTCATACTTTCTCTTTGCACATTATGCAACTCTTACTTGAGCTGCATTTTTCTGGCTTGCCTATTTGTGCTATACATTTTTGACAAAGTATCCCATGTCTCCTTTGGCGTACTTGCATCCTGAATATGCACAATCATAGAGTCTGAAATACTGATAGACAACCAGTACATAACTTTCCTGGCTCTCTCATGCCATGCTTTAAATGCCTGCATTTTCTGTTGATTGGGAACATCAGGAAGAACTGGTTCTTCTTCATTTCCTACAACAAATTCCCAATATCCTTTTTCCATAATGAAATTCGTCATTCTAAACTTCCATGCTTGGAAGTTATTCTTGTCAAGCTTTTCAGTTACAATCTGTGAAAGAGAATCAGACGCCATTACAGAACACTGCAAAAAATTCTGTCACTGCAAAAAACACAGCTTCACCCTCACAATGGAAAATTTGCAAAACTGGCGAAAGTGGTATTTGACCACACAATCACTTCCTAGTGACGATTTTGCATAAACAAGAAACAAGGATGATTCTGTAACTCCCAATGTCTCTGCACACAATCATACGATGCAATTTTTGTGGTAACTTTTCACCGACCTGTAGAACAGTGGTCGCACAGCATAAAACATGGCCTTTTCCTAAGTGTGCACAGAAAACTTCCGCCTCCAAAACAGGCCCCGAAATGGCCTCAAATCAAAAAAACAGAGCAACCCAGGGCTAAAGCCCTATCCCACAGCATATACTGCCCTCTTGCTACACCGCGAAGGGCGTCTCAATCTGAGACAATGCACTCTTGCACTTTCCGGCTGTGCTACTTGTAGAGACTTGCTCCCAAAATAGAAAAATGAAAGCAACAATGGTCCTCTTACCAAAACACCACAAACTTGGCTTGCTTTCTTGAGCTCCTTACCACGAACAAGGCTCTGATACCATGTCAAGATTGTGGGAGAGAAGAAAGGATTCCACTTGTAGCTTTCTTGCTTGCACAATGGGGGAATACACACAAGGTTGGAGGTTGAAAACAGTTTTTCTCTTCTTAGTTGTGTAAGCCAAAAAGAACTCTAGTACATAGAAATAGAAGAACCCTATATATGGGTCTCAAACCAAACTCAACTAACTAAGGTGGCATACTAACTGAGCCACGAACTAGAGTAGATAAGGATAGCTGTCATCTAGCTATTATTCATGGGCGGTGTACTAACCGCATCTGCAACTGACAAGTCGGTGACATAAATGCACAACGGTCACCCTGGCATATCAGGAGTGGAGCTCGATATCTCAACAGGGAACACATCCAAACTTTGGTTGTAAAGCATATTAAACAGCTAATTAGCAATCTTCCCCCTTTAGGATTGCCCTTTGGTCATCCGCTTATGCTATATATGGATGCATCTGACTCAGGGTGGGGAGCTTGTCTTTGTGAATAAGAACAAGAATCTACTCAGGGTGGGGAGGGTTCTTGTTCTTCTTCACAAAGACAAGCTACCCACTCTGAGTCAGATGCATCCATATATAGGATAAGCGGATGACCAGAGGGTAATCTTAAAGGGGGAAGATTGCTAATTAGCTGTTTATTATGCTGTACAGCCAAGTGGGGATGTGTTCCCACTGAAACTTATCTTTCCTCAATAGGGGATATAGGTCCTTTGTATATGTGGCAATGTTGGGTGCATATGAATTTACCCAATTTAGGCAACCGAGAAATTGCTGCAATTGTTTTACTAAGGTTAAGTTATCTGGAATATCCACAAGTTTTTTCAAGACATGATCTTGAAGTCTGATTTGTCCCTAAGAGATTTCAATACCAAGAAAATCAATAACTTTGGAACATGAGGGACTTGGTTGGTGATAGAACCATTCCGGTGGCTTCAACTGCAGTGGAAACCTGGGATAAATGATGTAGATGATCTTAAATAGTTTTTGAAAACACTAGAATATCATCTATGTATATTAAACAAAAAGGAAAATTGCCAAAAACCAAATCTGTCTACTCTTGAAATTTAGTGGGTGCAACCTTGATGCCGAAGGAAAGAATTGTCCATTGGTAGTGTCCATGAGGGACACAGAAAGCTGTTTTATACATGTCTTCGTTTTTTAATGGCAATTTCCAAAAGCCGGATTTAAGATTAAACTTGCTAAAAACATTAGCCTTTTTGATTCTTTTTAGTAGTAGATCCTTCAGACGGATAGGGTGATAATGACCTATGAGATATTTGTTTAGAGGTTTGTAATTAATGACCATTCTCTTCTTGCCACGTTTCTGCTCCGAATGCTTGTTGACATAAAATGCCTGACAAGCCCAAGGGAAAGTTTTAGGTTCAATCAACCCTTTTTCCAATAAGGATTGTATATCTTCTTTGCAAAGCATTAGGTCTTCTTCTTTCATGCCTTGGTGAACAACTTTTGTGGGTATAGCATTTGGGTGAATGGGTAGAGAAATAGCATATTTTTATCTTTTTTCTTTATACATCATGGGGTCCTCATGCATGAACTATTGAAGTCTTTTCTTCATGTTTGTGATTTGATCTTCATGCTTCTTTATCTCTTGCTTCATCCAAAATTCTCTAGCAACTCTTTTATCTTGTCCAGTGGTCTCGATGATTGAGTAGATTGTTCTACCAATCCGAGGGAGTAGAGGAAGTTCTGCCTTTCTAATCTTATAGGTGGTGCCAAATTTAGTTGACCAGAAGGTGTATGGAACAAGATGCTGTAGGATATCAGTACCAATCAAAAGGTCATACCTCATTTGCTGCATGAGCCGGATTTCGATGAGCATTTTGATTTTGTCAAACTCAAGATATGCCTATGTAGCATGGATAAGAGTAATCTTCTTATTATTGGAGATCTCTACTATAGTAGGTATAGTGGCTTTTATACACTTTTTGGGGAAGAGCTCAAAAGGGCCAATGGTAAGACTTGATCCTGTGTCAAGTAAAGCATCAACATTCAAAGAGAACTGTGGCATGTTCTTGAGTTGAACACATATCATAGGAATGGGTCCGCCAGTATCTAGGGCATTGTCTTTGAATGTGCATTCCTTATGTAATCTGATTTGATTCACTGGAGTTGTAGGAGTAGGCTTTCCTTAAGAAGTAGAAGGTAAGTCTTGTAATTCCTTTAAGATATTAGTTGTACCTTCTGCTAGTCTAATTAGAAAGAATTCTCCTGTAAACCTTGCATACTGACTGGACTTCTTGTTGCATTTGAGTAAATGCTTTGAGCATTTCTTCGCCAGTATGTTGAGTAGTAGTGGTTGTCGATGTCAAGGACTGTAACAACTGGGATGCGGTTCTCAGTTGATGCATGCTTTCCAGCCTATGTGGGATGAACATGTTTGCCTGATTTTTCATTTCTCGGGCCAAAGTACCTAGTTTAGGCAAATCATAGGGGTTAGAGAAAAACTTTTTTCTTATTTTATCCTTATTCTTTTTGGTTTTGGAAGAGGATGTGCCAGTGTCTGAAGTGTCTGATGATTCATAGGAATCATACTTATTTTGTTTTCCTTTTAAGTCTTTTGAAAAACTAGATTTGGGGTAGGAACTAAAGACTGAAGCCATGAATTTTTGTTTCCTATCTCTTGGTAAATAAGACTTGTGAGCATTGACTGGATGAAATCTGGATGGCATGATTGTATCCTCATCAGAAACTTCTGTTGCATAAAAAACAATCTCTTCCGATGGGTCTTCTTCTTGTTCTGGCTCTTCTTCCTTGGCTGTATGCCAAGAATTGGAGGAGTTTGTTGTAGCAAAAGCTTTTGAGTCGGAGGATTCTATCTCAGTAATAGAATCAGTGTCATACTCACTGTCATAAGAGTATTCAGTGTCTAAATAACTGCCATATGAATAACAGCTATCATAATCAATGTGATATTGCATCATATTGACTTTGGCGGCATTTACTTGTTCTTTCTTCTTTGGGCATTTGTTAGTTGGATGAGAAGGACTTCCACAAATTAAACATTTTAATTCCTTTTTCTTTGATTCATTCATATGCTCTTGTTTGTATTGTGCCTTTCCTTTTGAGTGTTTGTATGACTTTCTTGAATGCCTTGAATGCATTGAGTATCTAGGCATTGTAATCATCTTGTTTATTGAAAAAGGATTTAGCATGAGAATAAGTTCTATGATACCTGGAAGGATGGCGATGTCTGTGATGCCGATGTCTCTACCTTGATACATTGTCACGGGTGCATTTGTCACAACCAAAATCCATATCAAACTTATATGCTTGCTTGTAGATAGATTGGGGAAACCTTTGAGTCAACTGAGTCATCTTCTGGTGTGGTGACAAACTTCTTTTATTGTTTGTTCTATGGTTTGAATGATCCGTCCCACGCTATCTGTAAAGTCTCTATTTTTTGTCTTCATTTTCTATTTGCAATAAAATGGAATGGGCTCTGGGAAGGAGAAAACAAGGTGTTCCTTCATGGTGTTGTCATGAGCTCCTAAGCCTTCGTACAAAAGATCTCACATATAGATTATATACTCTTTGTACATGCGGAGGTCACAAAGCTTTGACTTAAAGAATGCTTAACAAGCTTCTAAAACATCATCAAGATTATTGCCTACTAACTCTCCTAGTCGTAATTCAAAAAATATATGTACAGGGTTTGCATCCTGTTGTGCAATGGTGGCTTTTACATGTGGATGGATGGATGTCCACCAATGCTTGATTCCACCTACAAATCCATGTATGATAGCATTTAGTATATCAATTTTGTTGGTTTGTGGTTTGTTGACTATCTTTTGTCCTACATATGCATACATAATATAGATTAGCACTTTAATATCTTCTGGTGTCTTCTCATCAATGGACCACATAGGAAATGAGCAAACTTTCTCTAGGATGCCAATCTTCTTGTAGAAGTTGTTATAGATGTTTTAGATGTAGAACCAGAAGTAGTTGCATTCAATGAGGCAGTTGGAATAACAGAGTGATGTGCATTCATCTATGCTCAAAGATTGCTAGTGGGGGATTTGGACCTGTGAGGATTAATGGGTGTGAATTCTTCCTCAATCACACTATCACCATCTTCATCCAAATATGTGAGGGTGTAGGCTATTCTTTCCTCAAAATAAGCCTGATCCTGAGCATACCATGCAGGTGTTTCTACAGAGGGTAGATCTGATGGAGTCTGTTGTATACTCTCACCCAGATACCTAGAGTTCAACCTGTTATGGACATGTCTAGTAAGGTCTTTGTCATCCTGTTGTTCAGGGTCTATGCACAGGGGCATATTTTCAAGAACTAGATTTTCTTCCCTTACTCTTCTGATTTTTTCCAGGTCAATATCAATATCATCAAAAGTTAATTTATAGTTAGAGACTCTAACCAATCAGGGAACATGAATTCCAAATATTCTGACAAGTCTAATGTTGTTGAGCCTAGGGGTATTGTCTTTTGGATTAGTGAGGGTTCTTTTGGGGTCTGTGACCATGATCCTGTAGGCTGACAGTAGATGTCTTGGATTTGCTGCAAGATGTCTTCAAGATAATCTGTATCTTGTATATTTTCATAACATAGTAAATCACTTTCATCAAGTATAGGTGTTCTAGGACTTTCAGTAGCAGTAGAGGTACCTTTGCTTGTAGGTATAATTTCTTTTTCTTTGCTTTTGCTAGAGATATGCATATTCAATGCACCAATTGTTGGAGGGAAAAAGTGTGATGTCCACCGTTTGTGGAGCCTCTTGTTAGAAAATGTAGACCAGTCTGTTGCCATACTTGGTGTGTGTACTACTGCCAAAGAAACATTAGTAGATGGCTTTACAATAGTACTTTGCTTTATCTGCTAGCATAAGACAAGTAATTGCTCTACAATCTGTTGAAGATAATCCATCTTGTCTATGAGTCTTGAAAGAGCCAAATGTGTCTAGTTGGCTGCATGTAATTCTGGTGTCCAAGAGTGACCATTTTGAGGACATAGATAAGGGGTGGCTTTATAGTTATTTTCTTCATATTCAAAAGTATGAATGACATTAAGAATAGAGGATGAAGCTTGTTCAATAAGCTTCTTGCAATGCTGACACACTCCATGTACCACTTGATCATGAGAGCAAGGCTGTGTATGGAATTTGAGAAGATTTGTTCTTTGTGAGGGAGAAACCTTCAATTGTGGTTGCACGATGGCCTTTGAATGTTCTGGAGGATTTGGTAGTGATTATTTTTGTGGGAGAAATAGTGTTTTTCCCTTTATATTCTGGACTTTGATAATCTTAGGAGGAAGTAATTCCTTTTTCCTAATGGAACTAATATCAAGCTGCCATTCTGTAGGTAGCTCTATTTCTGACCAATTTACACAATCAGGTAAGAACCTTTGTGTGACCTCATAAGATTTCATATTGATGGTCTCACCTTTATTTGTTGAAGAATTAACTCCTTAAATTACCCTTGGTATAGCTAGAGACATAAAGTGAAATACCATTCTATACTAGATAGTTAGATGTGCCGAGGATGTTATCATTTGCAATCCTAGGGTTCGAATATGTAGCATAAGAAGGTCTGAGAGGTAAGGATCATCGACAGCTATAATATAATTAGGTCTGAGCTAAAAAAATATTGGGCCATTTGACAGAGGTGAGACCGTAGCTCCTACAATCATATCTTGCAATTATAAGTGGCAAGTGTCTAAGACTTCTCCCATGCAAGTTGCATTTAATCCTTTCTGAAACAGAGGGATAATGCCTATAGCAATATAGCCTAGGTGTAGGTAGGGGTATTCTTTTCTACTTTGTTGCTTTTGGATTTTGGCATAAACTAAAGACAATAGATTAACATGCTGATCTTCTGAGAGAGAGTCCCCAACAGTTAAAATACCTTGGTCTTCTATAAACATGGTAGATGCCTTGAACTTGAAGATTACATTTTCTCCATAGATTTGAGATGCACCAATCTCTGGCAAGATCCACTTTGAACTTGGTTGAGCTTCATCAACAATGATGGTAGAGTTACCCAACGACTTGTACCCCTCAGAGAGATACTTGAATGTAGAGGAGAACACATTCCCAACTTTCTTGGAAACCATTGAAAGGGTTTAGTGGACGTAAGAGGACGGAAGTGCTCCAAACGGCAACACGGCAACACGGCAACACAAAGCCTCAATGCCTCACAATGAGCTATGCCTCGTAATGTCACTTACTACCTCACTTCACTCAAGTAAAGGAATAAAACTAAGCTCTGATACCAAATCACCAATGGACAAAGTGGAAGTAGCACAAACAGATGAAAACACATTATAGACGAGTGATGAGTATAGACAAGCGATGCTGGGTAAAACCAGTATGCAGTAATGGAGATAAAGAGTCAAGGAAAAAACTAAGAAGACTTGGTATTGCTTGAAACTTGCTCTCTGGATATGTATTCCTTGTTGTGTTATGTTACAAATAACTCTCTTGTAAACCTTACATAATGACCAGACTTCTTGTTGCATTTGAATAAATGCTATGAGCATTTCTTTGTCGGTATGCTAAGTAGCAGTGGTTGTGGGTGTCAAGGACTGTAACAACTGGGATGCAGTTCTCAGTTGATGCATGCTTTCCAGTCTGTGTGGGATGAACATGTTTGCCTGATTCTTCGTTTCTCAGGCCAAAGTACCTAGATTAGGCAAATCATAGGGGTTAGAGAAAAACTCTTTTCTTATTTTATCCTTATTCTTTTTGGTTTTGGAAGAGGATATGTCTGTGTTTGAAGTTTCTGATGATTCAGAGGAATCATACTTCTTTTGTTTTTCTTTTAAGTCTTTCAGGAAACCAGATTTGGGGTAGAAACTAAAGGATGAAGCCATGAATTTTTGTTTCCTATCTCCTGGTAAATAAGACTTGTGAGCATTTACTGGGTGAAATCTGGAGTTCATGATTGTATCCTCATCCGAAACTTTTGTTGCATCAGAAACATTTTCTTCTGATGGGTCTTCTTCTTGTTTTGGCTCTTCTTCATTAGCTGTATGCCAAGAATTGAAGGAGTTTGTTGTAGCAGAAGCTTCTGAGTCAGACGATTTTGTCTCAGTAATAGAATCAATGTCATACTCACTGTCATAAGAGTATTCAGTGTCCGAATAACTGTCATATGAATAACAACTGTCATAATCAATGTGATGTTGCATCGTATTATTGACTTTGGCGGCATTTGCTTGTTCTTTCTTCTTTAGGAATTTGTTAGCCAGATGAGAAGGACTTCCACAAATTAAACATTTCAATTTCTTTTTCTTTGATTCATTCATATGCTATTGCTTGTATTGTGCCTTTCCTTTTGAGTGTTTGTATGACTTTCTTGAATGCCTTGAATGCCTTGAGTATCTAGGCATTGTATCATCTTGTTTATTGAAAAAGGATTTAGCATGAGAATAAGTTCTATGATACTTGGAAGGTTGGCGATGTTTGTGATGCCAATGTCTGTACCTTGATACATTGTCACGGGTGCATTTGTCACAACCCAAATCCATATCAAACTTATATGCTTGCTTGTAGATAGATTGGGGAAACCTTTGATTCAACTGAGTCATCTTCTGGTGGTGACAAACTTCTTTTACTATTTGTTCAATGGTTTGAATTATCTATCCCATGCTATCTGTAAAGTCTCTATTTTCTGTCTTCATTTTTTGTTTGCAATAAAATGGAATGGACTCTGGGAAGGAGAAAACAAGGTGTGCCTTCATGGTGTTGTCATGAGCTTCTAAGCCTTCATACAAATCATCTCGCATATAGATTAGATACTCTTTGTACATGCGGGGCCACAAAGCTTTGACTTAAAGAATGCTTCACAAGCTTCTAAAACATCGTCAAGCTTATTGCCTACTAACTCTCCTAGTAGTAATTCAAAAAATATATGTATAGGGTCTGGATCCTGTTGTGCAATGGCGGTTTTTACCTGTGGATGGATCGATGTCCACCAATGCTTGATTCCACCTACAAATCCATGTGTGATAGCATTTAGTATATCAATTCTATTGGTTTGTGGTTTGTCGACTATCTTTTTTCCTCCATATGCATACATCATGTAGATTGGAACTTTTATCACTTATGGTGTCTTCCCATCAATGGACCACATAGGAAATGAGCCAACTTTCTCTGGGATGCCAATCTTCTTGTAGAAGTTGTTATGGGATGTTTTAGATGTAGAACCAGAAGTAGTTGGATTCAATGAGGCTGTTGGAATAACAGAGTGATGTGCATTCATCTGTGCTCAGAGAATGCTAGTGGGAGATTTGGACCGGTGAGGATTAATGGGTGTGAATTCTTCCTCAATCACACTATCACCATATTCATCCAAAGATGTGAGGGTGTAGGCTATTCTTTCCTCAAAATAAGCCTGATCTCGAGCATACCATGCAGGTGTTTCTAGAGAGGGTAGATTTGGTGGAGTCTGTTGTATACTCTCACTCATATACCTAGAGTTCAGCCTATTATGGACATGTCTGGTAAGGTCTTAGTCATCGTGTTGTTCAAGGTCTATGCATAGGGACACATTTTCAAGAACTAGATTTTCTTCTCTTACTCTTCTGATTTTTTCTAGGTCAAGATCAATATCATCAAAAGCTACTTTATAGTCAAACTCTGACCAATCAGGGAACATGAATTCCAAATATTCTGACAGTTCTAATGCTAGTGAGACTGGTTGTATTGTCTTTTGGATTAGTGAGGGTTCTTTTGGGGTCTGTGATCACGATCTTGTGGGCTGACATTAGATGTCTTGGATTTGCTGCAAGATGTCTTCAGAATAATCTGTATCTTGTATATTTTCACAACATAGTAAATCACTTTCATCAATTATAGGTGTTCTAGGACTTTCAGTAGTAGCAGTAGAGGTACCTTCGCTTGTAGGTATACTTTATTTTTCTTTGCCTTTGCTGGAGATATGCATATTCAACGCACCAATTGCTGGAGGGGAAAAGTGTGACATCCACCCTTTGTGGAGCCTCTTGTTAGAAAATGTAGACTAGTCTATTGCCATAGTTGGTGTGTGTACTATTGCCGAAGAAACATTAGTAGCTCGCTTTACAATAGTACTTTTCTGTATCTGCAGGCATAAGACAAGTAATTGGTCTACAATCTGTTGAAGATAATCCATCTTGTATATGAGTCCTGAAAGAGCCAAATGTGTCCAGTTGGTTGCATGTAATTCTGGTGTCTAAGAGTGATGATTTTGAGGACGTAGATAAGGGGCGACTTTATAGTTATTTTCTTCATATTCAAAAGTCTGAATGACATTAAGAACATAGGATGAAGCTTGTTCAATAAGCTTCTTGCAATGCTGACACACTCCATGTACCACTTGATCATGAGAGCAAGGCTGTGTATGGAATTTGAGAAGGTTTGTTCTTTGTGAGGGAGAAACCTTCAGTTGTGGTTGCACGACGGCCTTTGAATGTTTTGGAGGATTTAGTAGCAACTGTTTTTGTGGGAGCAATAGTGTTTTTCCCTTTATATTCTAGACTTTGATAATCTTAGGAGGAAGTAATTCATTTTTCTAATGGAACTAATATCAAGCTACCATTCTGTAGGTAGCTCTATTTCTGACTAGTTTACACAGTCAGGTAAGAACCTTTGTGTGACCTCATAAGATTTCATATTGATGGTCTCGCCTTTATCTGTTGAAAAATTAACTCCTTCAATTACCCATGGTATAGCTAGAGACATACAGCGAATTAGCATTTTGTACTGGATAGCTAGATGTGCCGAGGATGCTTTCATTTGCAATCCTAGGGTTCGAATATGTAGCATAAGAAGGTCTGAGATGTAAGGATCATCGACAGCTATAACTTTTTTAGGTCTAAGCTCAAAAAATATTGGGCCATTTGACAGACATGAGACCACAACTCCTACAATTATATCTTGTAATTCTAAGTGGTGAGTGTCTAAGACTGTTGCCATGCAGGATGCATTTAATCCTTTTCGAAACAGAGGGATAATGCTAATAGCAATATAGCCTAGGTGTAGGTCCCTAGGGGTATTATTTTATATTTTGTTGCTTTTGGATTTTGGGATAAACTAAAGACAACATATTAACATGTTGATCTTCTGAGAGAGAGTCCCCAACAGTTAAAATACCTTGGTCTTCTATAAACATGGTAGATGCCTTGAACTTGAAGATTCTGTTTTCTCCATAGATTTGAGATGCACCAATCTCTGGCAAGATCCACTTTGAACTTGGTTGAGCTTCATCAACAATGATGGTAGAGTTACCCAACGAATTGTACCGCTCTGAGAGATGCTTGAATGTAGAGGAAACCGCATTCCCAACTTGCTTGGAAGCCATTGAAAGGGTTTACTTGATGTAAGAGGACGGAAATGCTCCAAACGGCAACACGACAACACAAATCCTCAATGCCTCACAATGAGCTATGCCTCGTAATGTCACTTACTACCTCACTTCACTCAAGTAAAGGAATAAAACTCAGCTTTAATACTAACTCACCAGAGTACACAACAGAAATAGCACAAACAGATGGAAACACAGTATAGACGAGCCATGCAGGGTAAAATCAATATGCAATCATGGAGATAAAGAGTCAAGGTAAAAACTGAGAAGACTTGGTATTGCTTGAAACTTGCTCTCTGGATATGTATTCCTTATTGTGTTATGTTACAATGAGTTACAATGAGAGCCTTATATAGGCAAACTGAGAGAGGTAAAAACCCTTTTCCCACGAAGGGGTGGAGTAGGGAGAACCTTATAAAGTTACATTGATGCCTTTAGGCGGGAACAAATAAATAGGCTTTGCAAAAAGGAAAAGGAATATTGTACAACATGTTTAAATAGACTTGTCAAGGTGGTTTTCGGGAAAGTAAATCCGCCATGGTATTTTGGATTCTCGACACATGCTCGAACGTGACATCTAGAGCATCAAAGAATAATGACCACTGAAGTAACCTTTTATTCCCTATTTCATTTGGTTGCCTTTTTAGTTAAGTAGCCTGGTACAGGCTTTAAATCAGTCCTGATGGTAAAAGGAACAAATTCCACAAAGAACCTAAAAGCTTTAATGGCTTTAATCATAGCAAGGATTTCTCATTGGTAGGAGGGATAATTCTTTTGGGTAGGTGAGAAAATCCTGGAAGCATATCTGCATGGGTGCATTGTAATAGGTTCTTGTTCTTCTTCACAAAGAAAAGCTCCCCACCCTGAGTCGGATGCATCTGTATATAGGATAAGCGGATGACCAGAGGGCAATCTTAAAGGGGGAAGGTTGCTAATTAGCTATTTAATATGGTGTAGAGCCAAAGTGTGGATGTATTCCCACTCAAACTTATGTTTCCTAAATAGGGGATATAGGTCCTTTGTATATGTGGCAACGCTGGGTGCAGATGAATTGGCCCAATTTAGGCAACCGAGAAATTGTTGCAATTGTTTTACTGAGGTTAAGCTATCTAGCATATCCACAAGTTTTTTCAAGACATGGTCTTGAAGTCTGATTTTTCACTGAGAGATTTCAATACCAAGAAAATCAATTGAAGTTTGGAACATGAGGGACTTGGTTGGTGATAGAACCATTCCGGTGGCTTCAACTGCAATGGCAACCTGGGATAAATGATGTAAATGATCTTGAATAGTTTTTGAAGACACTAGAATATCATCTATGTATGTTAAACAAAAAGGAAAATTGCCAAAAATCAAATTTGTTCACTCTTGAAATTTAGTGGGTGCAACCTTGATGCCGAAGGAAATAACAGTCCATTGGTAGTGTCCATGGGGGACATAGAAAGCTGTTTTATACATGTATTCCTTTTTTAATGGCAATTGCAAGAGCCGGATTTAAGGTCAAACTTGCGAAAAAAATTAGCCTTTTTGATTCTTTTTAGCAGTAGATCCTTCAGAGGGATAGGGTGAGCATGACCTATGAGATATTTGTTTAGAGGTTTGTAATTGATAACCATTCTCTTCTTGCCACATTTCTGCTCCGAATGCTTGTTGACATAAAATGCCTGACAAGCCCAAGGGGAAGTTGTAGGTTCAATCAACCCTTTTCTAGTAAGGATTGTATCTCTTCTTTGCAGAGCATTAGGTCTTCTTCTTTCATGCCTTGGTGAATAGCTTTTGTGGGTATAGCATTTGGGTGAATGGGTAGAGAAATAGCATATTTTTATCTTTTTTCTTTATACATCATGGGGTCCTCATGCATGAACTGTTGAAGTCTGCTCTTCATGTTTGTGATTTGATCTTCATGCTTATTTATCACTTGCTTTATCCAAAATTCTCTAGCGACTGTTTTATCTTGTCCAGTGGTCTTGGTGAATGAGTATATTGTTCTACCAATCCAAGGAAGTAGAGGAAATTTTGCATTTCTGTTCTTATAGGTGATGCCAAATTTATTTGACTAGAAGGTGTATGGAACAAGATGTTGTAGGATATCGGTGCCAATCAAAAGGTCATACCTCATTTGCCGCATGAGCTGGATTTCGATAGGCACTTTGATTTTGTCTTCTTATTATTGGAGAGCTCTACTATAATAGGTGTAGTGGCTTTTATACACTTTTTGGGGAAGTGCTAGAAGGGGGCAATGGTAAGACTTCATCATGTGTGAAGTAAAGCATCAACATTCAAAGAGAACTGTAGCATGTTCTTGAGTTGAACACATATCATAGGAATGGGTCCGCCAGTATCTAGGGAAAGCTTAACACTCAAAAGGAAATGCATAATACAAACAAGAGCATATGAATGAATCAATGAAAAGAGAATTGGAATGTTTCATTTGTGGAAGTCCTTATCTGGCTAACAAATTCCCAAAGAAGAAAGAACAAGAAAATGCCGCGAAAGTCAATATGATGCAACATCACATTGATTATGACAGCTGTTATTCATATGACACTTATTCGGACACTGAATACTCTTATGACATTGAATATGACATTGATTCTATTACTGAGACAGAATCCTCTGACGTAGAAGCTTCTGCTACAACAAACTCCTCCAATTCATGGCATATAGCTGAGGAAGAAGATCCAAAACAAGAAGAAGACCCATCAGAAGACACTGTTTCTGATGCAACAGAAGTTTTGGATGAGGATACAATCATGCCATCCAAATTTCATCTAGTAAATGCTCACAAGTCTTATTTCCCAGGAAATAGGAAACAAAAATTCATGGCTTCAGCCTTTAGTTCCTACCCCAAATCTAGTTTTCCAAAAGACTTAAAAGGAAAACAAAAGAAGTATGATTCCTCTGAATCATCAGATACTTCAGACAACACTGACACATCCTCTTCCCAAACCAAAAAGAGTAAGGATAAAATAAGAAAAGAGTTTTTCTCTAACCCCTATGATTTGCCTAATCCAGGTACTTTGTCCCCAGAAACAAAGAATTAAGCAAACATGTTCATCCCACATAGGCTGGAAAGCATGCATCAACCAAGATTTGCATCCCAGTTGTTACAGTCCTTGACACTGACAACCACTACTACTCAACATACCAGCGAAGAAATGCTCAAATCATTTAATCAAATGCAACAAGAAGTCCGGTCATTATGCAAGGTTTACATGAGAATTATTTCTAGTAAAAAAGAACTAGCAGAAGGTACAATTGATATCTTAAAGGAATTACAAGACTTACCTTCTACTTCTCAAGGAAAGCCTACTCCTACAACTCCAGTGAACCAAATCAAATCACATAAGGAACGCACATTCAAAGTCAATGCCCTAGATATTGGCGAACCCATTCCACTCAAGAACATGCCATAGTTCTCTTTGAATTTTGATGCTTTACTTGACACAGGATCAAGTCTTACCATTTCCCCCTTCGAGCTCTTCCCCAAAAAGTGTATAAAAGCCACTACACCTATTATAGTAGAGCTCTCCAATGACAAGAAGATTACTCTTATCCATGTTACACAGGCATATTTGCAGTCTGACAAAATCAAAGTGCCCTTCAAAATCCAGCTCATGTGGAAAATGAGGTATGACCTTTTGATTGGCACCGATATCCTATAGCATCTTGTTCCATACACCTTCTGGTCAACTAAATTGGGCATCACCTATAAGAACAAAAAGGCAGAACATCCTCTACTCACTCGGATTGGGAGAAAAATCTACTCAATCACTGAGACCACTAGACAAGATAAAACAGTTGCTAGAGAATTTTGGATAAAGCAAGAGATAAAGAAGTATGAAGATCAAATCACAAACATGAAGAACAGACTTCAGCAGTTCATGCATGAGGACCCCATGATGTATAAAGAAAAAAGATAAAAATATGCTATTTCTCTACCCATTCACCGAAATGCTATACCCACAAAAGCTATTCACCAAGGCATGAAAGAAGAAGACCTAATGCTCTGCAAAGAAGAGATACAATCCTTATTGGAAAAAGGGTTGATTGTACCTACAACTTCCCCTTGGGCTTGTCAGGCATTTTATGTCAACAAGCATTCGAAGCAAAAATGTGGCAAGAAGAGAATGGTCCTCAATTACAAATCTCTAAACAAATATCTCATAGGTCATGGTCACCCTATCTCTCTGAAGGATCTACTGCTAAAAAGAATAAAAAAAGCTAGTATTTTTAGCAAGTTTGACCTTAAATCTGGCTTTTGGCAATTGCCATTAAAAAAGGAAGACATGTATAAAACAACTGTCTGTGTCCCCCATGGACACTACCAATGGACAGTTCTTTCCTTCGGCATCAAGGTTGCACCCACTAAATTTCAAGAGTGGACATATGCAATTTTTGGCAATTTTTCTTTTTGTTTAACATACATAGATGATATTTGGTGTTTTTAGAAACTATTCAAGATCATCTACATCATTTATCCCAGGTTGCCATTGCAGTTGAAGTTGCGGGAATGGTTCTATCACCAACCAAGTCCCTCATGTTCCAAACTTCAATTGATTTTCTTGGTATTGAAATCTCTCAGGGACAAATCAAACTTCAAGACCATGACTTGAAAAAAATTGTGGATATGCCAGATAGCTTAACCTCAGTAAAACAATTGGAGCAATTTCTCGGTTGCCTAGAGTGGGTAATTCATATGCACCCAACATTGCCACATATACAAAGGACCTATATCCCCTATTGAGGAAAGATAAGTTTAAGTGGGAACACATCCACACTTGGCTGTACAGCATATTAAACAACTAATTAGCAATCTTTCCCCTTTAATTGCCCTCTAGTATTTTGCTTATCCTATATGCAGATGCATCCGACTCAGGGTGGGAAGCTTGTCTTTGTGAAGAAGAACAAGAACCTACTACACTGCACCCATGCAGATATGCTTCCGGGATTTTCTCACCTACCCAAAAGAATTATCCTTCCTAACAATGAGAATTCCTTGCTATGATTAAAGCCATTAAAGCTTTTAGGTTATTTATGGAATTTGTTCCTTTTACCATCAGGACTGATTTAAAGCTTGTACCATGCTACTTAACTAAAAAGGCACCAAATGAAATAGGGAATAAAAGGTTACTTCGGTGGTCATTATTGTTTGATGCTCTGGATGTCACATTTGAGCATGTGCCAGGAATCCAAAATACTGTGGTGGATTTACTTTTCTGAAAACCACCCTAACAAGGATATTCAAACATGTTGTACAATATTCATTTTCCTTTTTGCAAAGCCTATTTCTTTGTTCCCACCTAAAGGCATCAATGTAACTTTATAAGGTTCTCCCCGCTCCACCCCTTCATGGGAAAAGGGTTTTTACCTCTCTCAGTTTGCCTATATAAGGCTCTCATTGTAACTCATTGTAACATAACACAATAAGGAATACATATCCAAAGAGCAAGTTTCAAGCAATACCAAGTCTTCTCAGTTTTTGCCTTTACTCTTTATCTCCATCACTGCATACTGGTTTTACCTTGCATGGCTCGTCTATACTCATCACTCGTCTATACTGTGTTTCCATCTGTTTATGCTACTTTTGATGTGTACTCTGGTGAGTTGGTATCAGAGTTGAGTTTTATTCCTTTACTTGAGTGAAGTAAGGTAGTAATTGACATTACGAGACATAGCTCATTGTGAGGCATTGAGGCTTTATGTTGCTGTGTTGTTGTTGGAGCACTTCCGTCCTCTTACGTCCAATAAACCCTTTCAATGGCTTCCAAGCAAGTTGGGAATGTGTTCTCCTCTGCATTTGAAGGGGAGCTACGGAGCTCGACCTCGAGACCTACGGACCGCTTATTGATCAAGTGTTTCAAGCTGAGCAGCCATGCTTATCTCTCATATAGCCGATGCACAATGCCTACCTTACGGGTGCAGTGAGCTTACCTTGATGCTCGATTGAGTTCCCTCCTCTCTCTTGCACTCCGGTTGCTCCACGATCCTTGTGGCAAGCTCAAGAAACCTCAAGCCCTCTCTGTCAAGCTCCATCCTCCATAGCCGCGTGAGAAAAGAGAAGAGAAGAGAAGAAGATAAGATGAAGAGAGAAGATGGGGAGCTTCTTCTCCACGATCCCTCACTCTCACACACTCACTCCCTCACTCCCTCACACTCCCTCAATCCCTCACTCAAGCACAAGCAAGAAGGCAAGAAACAGGAGAAGAAGAAGAAGAAGCTTTGGCCACACACAAGAATGAGCTTCTCATTCACTTTTCAACTTTATATACAAAACCCTAAATCCCTTTTGGGCGGTCATCCCCTTATCCCCTTTTTTACATGCCCGGCCGTGGCTTAGGCCCTTTTTCCCATTGTCCTCCTATCTTCCTTTACAAATTGCATGGGTGAGGCGCTTCTTAAATTAAATCATGATGCGCTTGCACTCTTTTACAAAAGTATTGACTTGTGCTTTTCCTTGTGCGCCTTTCTCCCTTATTTAGGACTTTTCTACGCTTCTTGTGTTTCTAGATTTTCCTTATATGCCTTTGTCTTCCGTTTCACTTTTCCTTGGCCATTTTCTTCTGCTTTAGCTTTTCCAAAATTTCCACCTTGTTTGTCTGATGGTTAACATTACCCCTCTCCTAGATGAGTGCCAGTCCCATGGCACTCACCGTTGTAGGTAGTAGGCTTTGGCCTGCACTAAAGATGTGGGTGGAAGGGACATCGATGGTTGTCGTGGAGGAGTGTTGGTAGTGCTTCTTTTCTACGCCTCTGAATTTAGCTTTCAAACCACTATAGAGAGGAAGGTATTCCATTCTAAAGGTATCAAAACTCATTCTTCTAAGGATGGTTATTGTGCCATCATCATAATAATGTGAGCTTCTGATGGTTTCAATAGTGTATGTTGTAAAGAATACTCTATCCACCAACTTCCAGTGGGTTTCTAATTGGAAAAACAAGAGATTGTCAGTACACCATGCGTTCCATGTGTCTTGCTGTTGAGCATCCATGAACAAATGCCAACTCCTTTCTTTTTTGTTTTCGTGAGCCTCCACTAACCACGACTCGTGAAGCTTCTTCACGATGTCCCACTTGATGATGTCTAGAAACTTATCAATGAATGCCAAATCTTCCATGGATGGTCATTCTCCCTGTTTCTGCATGTCAGTTTGTTCCCAAACAATTCGCCACCAAGATGCACATCTCTATTGCTTCAACAGAAAGAGGAAATAGTCCACCACATAGAGCCTGCATCATGATGGTAATATGTTTCTGCCATTGTGGGATGAACTTCTTGTGGAAAGTGACTTTAGCAATAATAAGTAACAATTCTTCAGTGGTAGAAGAAACTTTGCAAACATCCATTGAATTCTTCTTTTCTTGGCAATGCCATTTCCTTCATTTTCAATCTCTTATTGTGCTTGTTTATGGCAGCCTTCCCCGACTGCACACCAAAAACATGGAGCTCAAAAAGGAACACCAAGGAAAAGGGGTCTCTACTACAAGAAAATCTATCTTGTATCATCAACAAGCTTTTGTTTCATTCTTTAGAGAACCACAATAAGGAAAAGAACATCACTAGCAAGAAATTTTCATGCAACTTCATAGAAACAATCTCCCATAACTTTAACTTCAACAAAGTCCATCATTCTCTACATATTCTTCATAACATTTATCAACAAAATAAGAAAACACAAGAGGAACACCACTTTGAATGGAAATAATATCACATAGTATTCATCTTCATTGTCTTCATAGTTTTCTCTCACAATCTCTCATATGTAGATACATTGTTTTACATAGAATTGCCTATCTCTGGCTCTCTTTCTCTCTCTCTCTCAATAAATAGTACATCATCTCCTCACTACAATACTCAATAATCAATCATAATAATCCTTCTTTGGTCACAGAACCACTACATTGACTCCTCACAGCTCATCATTATCACTTCACTCCTGACTTCTCTTGAGTCCTCAACAGCTTCCTTGAGCTCTTTGGAACTTACATTTACCTCTTTTCAAGGTTAAAAAACACTTACAAAGGTATACAGAACGCTTACATTCCATAGAACACCTACAAAGGTATACATAACAAAATAGAACATGAACAAAGGCTCTATAGAAGCTCAACAGAGGGTTACAGAAGGTCAACAAAAAACATCAAAACCTCATAACTCATATTAAAACCATTCTGAACTATCAAAAACCATTAAATGATCTTTCAAACAATCTCAACCTTCATCAGTCATTACTCCATGCTTTATACAGAAGAAGAATAGAAACTAAAGAGAACCAACAAGAAAGCATCAGGACCTATCAGAACATCACTGAGCCTCATATCTCTACTGTAAATCTTCATGAGCTTCCAAAACATAGGCAACTCATCCAACACACTCTCAAGCACTTCCAAAATAATCAATCATCTTTCAAAATTAATCAAAAATCAACCATTTAGACCTTAAAAATAACAAAATCAAATAAAAAAACCTAGTCACTTCAGCATTCAACGTAAACCCTTACAATGCTTCACTTGCATTAAAAATAGCAAATAATGGATTTTTAGAGCATTATGCATATAGAAGTGGTTTCATGCTTAAAAACTTGATATAGAATGTCCCTCTAGATATTTGTAGAAAATTTTGGAAAATACTTGATGATGTTTCACTCCACCTCATGAGTATTATGGAGGCAAGGCCTTCATAAATAATATAGAGACACTGCATTATGGCGAGAAACTAGGTTTTAGATATGTTTTCTTCTTTATCTTCATGCATTTCTTGTAGGATAAGGGGGCTTAAAAGATACACCCCTATAATGAATGATGTCTCCCCATTCATCAAAATTGATCATTTCTAAGGCATGTCTATATCATTAATTTGCATCGATCAAAAAGTATTGTGTAAGTTTGTCTTGTATAGGCAAGCCTAGTGTTATTTCACACAACAATTAAGCATTCATGGAATGGAAAATCAAAGGGGAAATTGATAGATCTCACTAAGCTGGCCCCCCTTACCCTAATGGTTATTTCTTGGAGTTCTCATTTTATCCTTGACTTAATTAAATGCCAAAAGATAAGGTGTATATAATCCTTAGTTTTGTGATTGAAACTCATATTTTCTAGTAGTTGGATGACACATAACATGAGCAAAAGAAAAATTCAATCTAAATAATCAATGTCAATAAAGTTGAAAATTATATGTGTGTGTCAAGCATGGAAAAAAGTACATGAGAACTAGCTCGAAGAATGTGTTTATATATAAACAAAAGTGGAATTTGACAACCCCACAAGGAGCCTAATCTATTTTTTCTATTGGATGAGTTAGAGATTGTAGAAGGATATAATATAAGTCTCACACACACACACACACACTCTCTCTCTCTCTCTCTAGTCTCTCTCTCTCTCCTTCTCTCTCTCTCTCTCATGGAAGGAAGGAAAGTGGGTGAAATATTGTAGAAGTATGACTCTTATCAGGGAGTTTTAGAAATCCCCTAATATGAGGATTTCTTTTGTAGGGGTTTGAATATTTTGAATGTAATGTATTTTTAAGGCTGTAAGGTTAGGTCTATGCTATTTTTGACCCCAAAGTGGATTGTAACATGATAGATGGTGATATATTGTGTTGGTTCTAAAAGCCTTTGAGACATCTTAAAGGATAATAAGAAATCTCTCTCTCTCTCTCTCTCTCTCTCTCTCTCTCTCACACACACACACACACACACACACACACATCCATGTCTTTATAACTCTCTCATTATGTTATGTTTTTGGGGATTATTTGGGAGATCAAAAGAAAGTTTGAGAAAAAACATGATTGTAGTATAGTAATCCAATGAGTGAGGTAAAAATGTGTCTTGCTAGAAGGCCAACAGTAGAGTTGTGAAAACTCTTACTTTGTAAGTATCTCTCCCAAACCTTCATGACCTTCCATCCACCATGTTTAACTACTTAATCCCTTAGTAGTGGTGACATAGAAATCAAGTCTAAGAATATAGTAAGGAACCTCCTCATAAAAGCAAGCAATCCTTTGTATTATAGAGCTCGTGTATAGTGGATTATGAGATGGAACTATTTGGCTGATATTGATAAGCCACAAAATTTGGGTAATTTCCTTAAGCACAAGAGTGTGAATTGGTGGACACTTGGGGGGTGGGTGTTAGGTTGGAAATGCTATTGGGCTTAGGATAAACACATTGCTAAGTTTTATTTTTAAGCAACACGTATAGATGTCACTAATGTGTTTTTTTAAAATGGAAAGAAAGTAGTCAAGATTGTGGATTTTTATACCCCCTCCCCCCTTTTCTCTCTCTCTCTCTCTCTCTCTCTCTCTCTCTCTGTGAGAGCTGGATTTTATGACCCGATTTGGACCCGTTCTTGAAGCGTTGAAGGTTATTTTGGAGCTGAAAAGTGCCCGAGAGATGTTAAAGAACCAATTTTCATGAAAAATCAAATGGTGGCGGATGGTCAAGCTAGAGTTTTCCTAGATGCATTTCGACATCAAGAATCCAACACAAGTCTTTGATTCAAACTCGTTTGGAGAGAGAGAGGGAGATTCTTGATCAGGGTAGAGAGAGGAACAAGATGGTTGCAAGCTTGCCCTTTTTAATTGAGGATTTAAAAATCTCATTTTTTAGTATTTCTCTCTCCTCCCTCTCTCTCATGCAAGGGGCACGGTTGGTGAATGCTTGTCCGGTGTGGTATCGGATTGCTTCTAAACCGAAGGTAGGCTGAAGATTGCAGTGTGGAGGTGGGCTGAGCATCAAACAAGCCCTGATTTGCAGACCCGCAACAAGTTTCAAAACCTGACATAATGAAAAATACACGGTAATGATATTTTAACAAAGAAAATGGCTCTTTTTTCACATTTGATGAGGTTGGCAATGTTCATATGGGCTGAAGATTGATGGACATGCTATTTACTGTCGATTTTAGTATTTTATAATAAAAAAATCAAAAAATATACACTTAAAGTGTGGGAAATAAATGGAAAAAACCCGAAAAGCATGGTTTTTAGAGTAAAAATGGGGTTTTTGGGCTTAAAATTGGATAAGCATGAAACAAAACACCAATAAAATCTACATTTTTTCTATTTAAGGACTAAAGAGCCACAACTCTGAAATAATGCTAATTTTCTTCCATTTTTATTGATAATAATTAAGAAAAAATAAGAAAAATGAGGAAAAATGCTATTTAAAAGGGGAAAAAATAGGAAATGGACGAGGAAAATTATGAAAATTTATGGATGTGTCTATGAGTGTATAATGAGGATAGAGCATGAGGGTTTACCTCATGTTATCCCCATTTTTATGTTTTTGTGAGTATTTACTACTTATTTTGTGTGAAATACACATGAAATCACCCTTTTACCTATCACTGGAAGCAAAACCCTAAACGGTAGGGAGAGAGGGGAGTTTGAGTGCTGAAATATGTTATAAAATCTAATGTATTTATTGCATTATTCATATAGGATGGTGTTAAGTTAAATAAAGGGAGGTACAGCATGAGTGTAAGGCTTGGTGTCTTCTCTCATTACAGCAATTATGCGTTTGTGTTGAAACATGAAAAGAATGGATTTTCACAATGCATGATGTTGTTTTCTGATTGTTTGAGCACTTAATCATATACACATTTGCATCAAGCATCATTAAATGGTGTCAATTACAAACTCCTAGATGCATAGCACTTGGTTTCTCTAGGACTTAACCCACGTAGAGAGAGTGACCAACCTAGCTGTAGGTCTAGATGGTGGGTCAAAAGGGGACGGATAAGTGGGAATAAATGCATTCATGGAACGTTAAATATATTGGCACTAAGAGGGGAGTTTTTTTTAAATGTGTTTATGTGTGGAAGCAGCGCATCGAGGGGCCAATCCCCAAGATGTAGAAGAGTTGCGGTAGGGCCATGACAATCAACTGGTGGGGTGCCCTTGTGTGTGTAATACGAGGCATTTATTGCTGATATATGTATAATCTCCCTCTGAGGAGATGAGAAAGGGACCATTAGTTGGACTACAGACTATAAACGCGCAATGATTAGTGTTTAGGATAGTGTATCCCTCGAGAGACGCTCCTGGCTCGTGAGACCGTGTGGTGTGGTGGGGTTGTTTGTTGAGAGCATGAGGTTCGACTAGTGCCTTAGCCAATGCCGGCCCATTTTAGGTCCCATCACTCTCTCTCTCTCTCTCTCTCTCTCTCTCTCTCTCTCTCTCTCTCTCTCTCTCTCTCTCTCTCTCTCTCTCTCTCTCTCTCTCTCTCTCTCTCTCTCTTGTCACTTGCTCATGAACCTTACATCGGAACAAATTGGCTCATATCCATACAACTTTGAGAAAGCATGTAAAGTAAGTAAATTAATTTTCTTGCAAGAATACATAGGCTAGATTTAAACAAGCTAAATTGATATATAGTATGAAAATGTCATGTCAATGATACCAAGTCCTTGAGGGTAAAAAATGGCATGAAGATCTCATCCTCATTCTCTCAACCTCAAGACTCTTTCCCTCCTTCCCCCCCTCCTTATGAATCTAAACCAGCTTGTTTATTCAAGCAAGAAACCAAAAGAGTCAAGAGGTGTAGTTGGCTGAGTTACTTACCTTCATTATGATGTTATCCAAATGCATCTCTAGATTCATTGGTGTCCTCATGATCCATGTGTGGCACTCCTAAGCACCTCCTCTACTCCTTTGTATTTTCTCAATGAAGCTCCCACAATGGAGAGGAAAGATAGAGATACAAAAGGAGAAGGAACAAGTGGAGAGGAGTTTCATTCATTTTTCTTAAATTGCAAAAATTGGTTTAGGTAATCGAGTCTTATTCTTCACACACACACACACTCACACTCACTCACTCACTCTCTCTCTCTCTCTCTCTCTCTCTCTCTCTCACACATGATGCTTGCATTTCAAAAAATTGTATGGCATCCATACAACTCCATCAAAGCATATAAGACAAGTAAATTAAATTTCTTGCAAGAATATATAGGCTAGATTTAAATACACTAGATTATGTATAGTACAAAAATGTTAAATCAATTATATCGTGTTGTTGGGACTAAAATGTGGCATGAACATGTCATTCTCTTTCTCTCACCCTCAGGAGTCTTTTCTTTCCTTTCTCCATCCCTCCAACTTCAACCTTGATTTTCGTAAAAGGAGCACATTTTAAATAATAATTTAAATTTCATTAACAATCAAACTAGCTTCTAAATTTTATGGAGGGAGCATCTTTGTATAATAAGAAGTTTAAATTTGATTGAGAATAGTACCAAATATTAAATTAAATAAGAATATATAAAGATATTTGGAGAATAGAGACTTTGATTTTTATGTCTATGCAAAATAAGCATTACAATATTGGGTTAGGACTAAATTATGGCATCAACTAGTCCCAAACTCTTTATATAGTTGAGTAATGATGGACATTTTGGCCACCACGAGAGGGTCACTCATGAATATATATGTGTATCATGTGGGTTCAAAATAACAAAATTTTAGAGTGTCATTTTTATATATTCTTTACATATAGAAGAGTCTCATATAAATGGATTATTTATAGATTGAATGACAATTGTGTTTTATTCAAGGAAAAATTACAGATAAGGATATTTATAAATAGACCTTGAACTCACATGATATAGAGGATATACATATAGTGAATCCCTCGAGCTAGCCATATTATCCTAATCTCTATACTTCTATGAAAAGAACAGCACCCTACTTAGCTTATAAATAAATGTATATTTTCCCCCTTACAACACTTAAACTCTTTATGTATGCTACATCATATGTGTTCCATTCTCAAAATCGTACTCATATATTGGTTGCATATTTCTGGTAATTCACCATCCCTACTTATTATTAACGTCCAAAACTATTGATATTAACCATTTTAGTTTATTTTCAATAATCTATCCATCATTTTCGATATTTCATTAATCCATAATTGGCAATTTCTCTTCTTAAATTGATGATATTTACATTAAAAATTTGTATACATATTACAATGTGTCACCCTCTCTCTTTATCTTTTACCCAAAAAATTATAGTGAATTGATTATTTATATGAGTTAATAAATTATGGTGTAATGTTACTCGTCATTGCCTAGGAATAAGCCCTTTATAGAAGTTAAGATCATATTGAAATGTACTATAAGAATTAATGAGACGTGGAGTTTTTTCAAAGAAAAATATACATAAAGCGAAGTTGAGTATCATTCCTAGCAATGTATCATTCCTCCACTATGACATGTTGGAAGTTAAAGGCTACATGTGCCTAGCTACCTACATTTACTTCTACTTATTACTACCCACACACTTATACACTACAGGTGGTAGCGACTCATCAGTATCACTTTACTCTTTATTTTTTATGTGTCAATATAATAAGGAAAGGCAAGTCACACATTGTGAACTATTGGAGTTCTCACACACCAGTCTATCTCTTCTTTGCTTTCAACCTCCATAGCTATTTCTTCTTTCTCGCTTTTGCTTGTGCTTCCACTCTTGTTCCACCTTTCAAACTAGTATCAAGTTGAGCATTCGAGGAGCTTTATGGATATTGCATTCTGCTTGGGAAGAGAGCTCAACTTATAACTTTTAAGGCACCCTCATTTTAGTCCATTTGAGGTATATATTAGCTTCCCTACCTTTAACACTTTTTCTACGCTAGTTGAGTAGCTTTTTAGGGATTAGTTGAGACTTATTGAGTTGACATGTAGCAATTCTATCCATCTTGAGTGGATACATAGCATACTACAAAAGTTATGGATAGCTATGGTAGCTTAATAGAACTTTCATATTTTGGCCATAACTTTTGCATATGATATAGGATTGAGGTGTTGTATAATAGCTCAAAGTAAAGAGCATGAAGAAAATTATAATGTAAGCAATCATATAATTTATTCTATTAGTTCTTTATTTTACCTATGCAAATTTTTTTTGGTTTCGATAGCAAGCATTAACAATTAATATCCATGTAGTATTGAATATCTACATACTATTCGAGTATGTTACATGGTTATGTTAATGCTTGCCATTATTTTCTATGCTTGAATATGCTTATGTTGAGCTATAAAACTTGTATTCGAGCTAGATTCATTGCAATTTAATAGTGGTTATTTGCTCCAGTGGTTTTTACTTATGTGCTTGAAGACTTAATGATGTACTTTGGGCACTTGGATGCCATAAGCTCTATACATTGGGATTTCTTTGCTACTTTGGATACTCTTAGTTTTCTCTTCTGGGAGTATTTGGTAGTTTTATGGAGAGCTTAGTACATTTGAGTAAGTGGGAGACTCTCGTGTGCTCTCTTGGTTTATGCATATACTGTCATTGCAGAGTTTATGCATGTGGGCTGATTTATCTTTGACTTGGATACCTTCTATCACTTATTGTCACTGGGTTTTTAATAGTGGTGACATGCATAGTGGTATGTATCTACATACGTAATACCTAAGATTCTTTGATAGTCTTCGGTGGTTTATGCTACATTGCTATTTGCATTGTTCATCCCGATTACTACCCTGATTATTTTGGTAGTTGGAGCTCATTATTTTGCATGTTTGCCTATAGCTACATGCTAATTTTCTACAATTTTATGGATAGCCATACCAAAAATAAATTTTGAGTAGTTTCTTTGAGAGGAATCACTTGTATTCTACACTCTAGTGCTTCTTGCTTAAAACAATGTATTTGCTTAGTCTTCCTCCTACTACATTCTTTTTGGCTTGGATTTGGGATTGATTTGTTGCTATTACAGTATCCCAAACATTCTTTTCTTTCAATGAAATTACTACCTTCAACATAGAGAAGTTGGATGGCAATGACTTCTAGTATTGAAATTTTCAATTTTAGCTGGGCATTGGTGTAGAAGAAGCAAGTCAAGCCATTGAAATTAGAGAGCATAAAGCTAGGACTTTACGATGCAAAGGATTGGGAACAACTTGATGAGTTAGGTAAGTCTTACTATTATTTTTCCATTGCTAAAGGAGGTGTACTTCAATGTCACTAAGACTGAGGGTGGTGCTCATACATTATGGAAAAGGATTTGTGATTTTGATGATAAATAGAGTCCTATAACTCTATTGTATTGACTTAAGAAAATTAGGGACCTTTGCATGAAGGAAGGGGCATCTATGTCTTCTCATTTACATTAGTTTCATTCCATTTTTAGTGAGCTTACTTTGTAGGGTCTTAAGTTTGAGGAGATTATCAAGGTTCTTTTATCGTTTGTCACATTGCCTGAGTCTTGGGATAGATTTGGTACTAATATAAGTGAAAAATCTCCTAAAGATGGCTTTTAACTCAAAGATGTAGAGGGTGCTTTGCTTATAGAGGAAGTACATAGGAAGAGTATTGATGATGAAACCTGTATTTCTCATGCACTTATAGCTAGAGGCAGACAAGATGTTAATGGGAATAATAATTTTGATAGGGACTCAAATTCCAATATAGAGGCAAGTCTAAGTCTTGTGTATAATCACATAGTAAGTCCCATGGTTGTAAGTCCTCTCTTACTTACCACTATTATAGACATTACAGTCACATAAGGCTGTAGGGCCATAAGATGCACAATGATAGACATTAAAAAGGAAAAGGTAAAGCCAAGGATAATAGCAAAACTTTTGATGATCTCACCATTATTCTTTTTGTCAAACATTTTATTAGACTAATTGGAGATAATACTACATTGGATATTATCAGCATAAGTGATATGAGATTGTAGTTTCCTACCAGTGCTCCATTTTTGCTTAATGATGTATGTCATGTCCTCTCCATCTTTGGAAAAGACTGGTTGGATGATGACAAGTATCATGTCTCCTTTGATGGTTCTACATGGAAGCATACTTGTAATAGCCTTGTTTTTGCTCAAGGTGACAAGGTTGGTAGCCATTTGGTGTGGATGTTGTATGCGCGCGTAGTGAGCATCAGAAGGTCCCCAAGAACAAAAGAACTCTACTTTTTGCACACAAATCAATGTAGAAAGCTTGCACGACATGAACAAGAGACCAATTGGGTGCAATCTCCCCCATGTCTTGTGTGAGCACTCCACAAAGCATGTTTTCCATATATTAATCATCTTCAAGCTCAAATAATAGCCCAAATTAAAAAATAACACGCTTTAGCTTTTGAGTTTGCTTTTGTGCCAAATAGAATTAAAGCTAATGGGCACCCAAGAAGTCAAGCGTACCCAAATACAATGTCCAAATACAAATATCTAAATCATGTGCCCATGCACATACAAAAATAATAAATAAATATCAAGCGCTTTGATAAATAAGCGTGACAAAATATAGGCGCCATGCCTAAGGTATGCGCCCATCAAAATATTGACAATAACTTGAATACACGCTATCCTCCAATGCTTTCCACTACCATCGCTGCTATCTCTACACATCAACTGAAGCATTCACAATTGTTAGAAAAATAATACAATTAAACCGACAAAAGTGAATACCTAGCAGTCTTCAGCTACATAAATAAATTGGTTAGAAATCAATCCATACCTTAATTTATCACAAGTGCACACTCTAAACTCATAAACGTTTATTAATTAAATATGTATTTTGCGGAATCACCCGCTATGGAATCACCCATGTACACATAAAATTAACAAAACGCCCGAAAAGGATAGGCGTCCGCATCGACTTCTTGCACAAAGAATGCACTTTGTGTATGAGCCCCGGTAATAAAATCTTACGGAATCCATCGTAAAACCTCACGGAATCCACCGTGGCACGAAATCCATCGTGGAATATGCCTCCTGGCATCATACCCCCGGGGTGGGATAGCAATTGTCGTCAATTGCTATTAGCTCAATGTGGAGCTAACAGAGTGGGGAAAGCATTTAAGTTTCTAGTGTGCATCCATTGGGCCTCTTCAATAGTATGGTTTTTAAACTTGACCAAATATCCAGAATATCTACGGCCAATTCTAGTGGTCATAAAGTCAGTATCTATAATAGTTTTAGGCTCAAGAATTTCAGTCTCATCATCTAACAAAGGAGGGTTTTCATAGACAGGGTGTACAGGTAATTGGCCTCTAAAAGGTCATAATAAATTGATATGGAAGGTATTGTGGATTTTCCAATGTGGTGGTAATTCTAGTTTAAATGCATTGTCATTGGTTTTGTGTATAATCTTGAATGGTACATAGAATCTAGGTGCTAATTTCACAACTGGGTGTTTATCTACACTTTTTAATCTACATTTTTCCATGCGTAACCAAACATAATCATCAACTTTAAAATTCATAGCCTGCCTTTTCTTACTGGCTTGTTTTGTATATGATTGCTGGGCTTTGGCAATCATATCTTTAACTTCATCAAAAATAGTAGCATGCATGTTAGCAATATCATCAACAGTCTGAATTTTGTTTGATAATGATGCAATAGGTGTAGGCAATCTATATAACTTCAAATGGTGCTTTCTTTGTCGTTGTGTGTGGTGTATTATTATATGCAAACTGAAGTAAATGTAGATGTGTATCCCATGTGTGTTGGTTTAAAATGGTGTAAGCACGTAAAAGATCTAAAATAGTACTGTTAGTAGCTTTTGTTTGACCGTTTGTTTCAGGATAAAATGCAGATGAAAAATCAATCTTTGTTCCTAAGTTAGCAAACAAAGTAATCCAAGAATTATTACAGAATCTAGAATCACGATCAGAAATAATAACTTTTGGTAAACCTTGATTAGTAAACACAGTTTTCAAAAACAATTGAGCAGCTTGAGATGCAGTTAAAGTTTTCTTGCATGGAATGAAATATGCTTGTTTGCTAAACCTGTCTACAACAGTCCAAATCATATCATGGTTAGCTTTAGCATTAGGTAAACCAGTAATAAAACCCATTGAAATTTGTTCCCATGGTCGTGATGGAATAGATAATGGCATTAGTAAACCATATTGTTTACCATGGTATCTTTTAACTCGTTGACAAACTAAACATTCAGATACAAAGTTAGATGCATTAGTGTCCATATGTGGCCAATAAAAATCTTCAGTCAATGTACGCAAAGTAGATATAATACCTCTATGACCTTGACATGGAGGACAATGAATCTCATTCAAAACAAATGATCTAAATGGAATTGTCACACATAATCTCTTTTCATAAAACATGAATCCATTATTGTAAGACAGTGAATCAATAGGAATCCAATTATTTGCAACTAATTTATTTCAATCAGCTTCTTCTTGAAATTCTCCCAGGTAGTGGGACAATCTATACTCTTGCGTACAACATTCCACCAAAGAGATGCTCTATCCACTAAATGATTAGTGACACACTTGATTTTATCTTTTTCTGCATAGGTTTCCTCATGGAAATAGTCGTCAAACTGACTAATGAATGCAAGAACAGTTTTTCCTTCTCGTATGCCATTGAAAGTACGGAATTTGAAACTTCTTTTACTTATCTTTGATTCCTTGCGGATGGTTTGAGCTTCGAGAGTTGCGTCAATGGTACGTCGAATAAGATCTTCAGATTGAGGTTCTTCTTTGTCGGTAGACGATCTTTGTAAATTTTCCAGTTGAACTTGCAATGCTTTCCTAGCCCTTCGTTCTTCATCTAATTGCATCATGATTAAGTCCAGCGTTTGCTCCATCGTAGGTTCAGGTAGGTCGCCTTCAGCCATTAAATCATCCAAATGTGGTTCCGTCATCCTGCAAAACTCAAAAGACCTTTCTCACTCAAAATCAAGTTAGCGGGATGAGCGTAGCTCAAGTTTGAGAATACAAGGCTTATGTGTTTTTGGGTGTGGCTATCACAATCTTCGAAAAATCTGTGTTTTATCCTTCTTTGTATGCTAAAAATGCTTTAGCAAACCTGCGTATGGGTAGAGTACCTTCCAATGAACAACTTTGCAGTTCAGAGTTTCTGTGCAGAAACAGCTCTTCTATGAGTTTTAGACAGAAGTCAGTTTTGACTCCAGTTGACCTGTCTGACTTGCAGAGTACCAGACTAATGTGACTTGCAGAGTTTGTTGACTTGCTGAACTTTGTCGATTTATCAAACTTGCAGAACTTGACTTGAAGGAACTTTGAAGACTTGAATGATTGATTGGCTTTAGAGGACTTATGGGAGTAAGAGGCTTAATGCTTCTGAGCAATCGTAAATTTTAAGGATAAGAGTATGTACTCAGCGCAATTTTCGGCGCTCAGTTCAGCCCGCTGTCCTTCTTCACAAATTATTTTGAAGCTTAAGTAAAGCTTCCAATTAACTAAGCTTTGAAACTTTGAAGATTTAAGCTTTTATGCTTGGTAAGAAATATGGCTTATCTCTGTGTAACCACCACTTGATGAAGAAGATGTAGGAGTGGTCCTCCGCCTCTGCAGACTGGTCCTTCGCGATCCGATGATGGAAACAAGGGTTTTTGATCACCAAAAATCTGCCTGTATCAACCGTTCGCACGAGATTGACCGTAGAGCCCGATCTTTCCAGGAGCTCCGCCTTCGCACAAGATGGGTAGCGATTGGAAGCTCTTGATCTCAGCTTCACTCTGATACCACTGGTGCGCAGATCTGATGTTGTACGCTCGCATAGTGAATACCGAAAGGTCCCCAAGAACAATGGAACTCTACTTTTTGCACAATTTACAAGGTAAAAAGCATGAACGACAAGAGCAAGAGACCAATTGGGTACAATCTCCCCCCATGCCTTGTGTGAGCGCTCCACAAAGCATGTATTTTATGTATTATTCATCTTCAAGCTCAAATAATAGCCCAAATTACAAAATAGCAAGCTTTTAGCTTTTGAGTTTTCTTTAACACAAAAATAGGAATAAAGTTAATGGACGGTGCCCAAAGAGTCTGGCACGCCCAATACAATGTCCAAATAGAAATAACATAATCATGCGCCCATGCGCATACAAAATAATAATAAATATCTGATGCCTTAATAAATAGGCGTGACAAAATATAGGCGCCATTAGAACCTCAGAGACCAATCGAACTTAGAGGAGAATAGAAAATGCAGCACAGACCTTCAGAAAGACCATAGAATAGCTGGGAACCGAGCTTAGAACTCAAATCAGGCTAAGAATGTGGAGAGAAACAGAGTGGAGTTCGCATTAAGCACTTTCTGCATCAGCACTTCACTCTTGTGTTCTACTAAGTTTGCACTGCAAGAAAAGAGAAAAGCCTATTTTCGCACCAAGCACCACGAAAGCACTAAGCATAACGTGTGAATAAGGATTGCAGCTGCTTTCAAATAACAAGGAACACATCAAGATATCTAATAACATTAAGGAACCCACTAGTAGGAGAAGACCCCAAGACTTAGACAGGTGCCTGAGTGCCCTACTAGTAGGACCTGGAGAAGACACGAAGACACGGAAAGCAACAATATAGAGGATTGGACGCTGCCGGCACAGCTACTTGGATTTATTGACAACCTCGTGGAGTTGGAAGTAGAAACAATGTCGGGATCAAGAGGTGAACGAGGAGAGGACCAATTAGACTTAGGAGAATTTCCAACCTCAGTCCAGGAACTGGTCCACAACTACGATCTACTCACTAGGACTGTGATCCAGGGTAGACCTGTAGAGGAAGTGGTAGCAAACCTAGAAGAAGAGAGAAGAGCAATCAAGAGAGCGCTAGAAGGCATAATTGCCTACAACCATTAGCAAAGGGCTAGAAGGCTACAGCAAGATGTAGATATGTACGAGGCTAGACGAGTGCTAGACCTAGCTGGACCGGCCAAATCTAGACCGAATGTAGAGAGGGAACGGGTAGCAGAGGCTAACATGACATTGAGCGAACTGGTAGCAAAGCGACTCTTGGACAATATGTCCATTGAATAGAGCACTACTGCCCTAGCCACCACACTACTATCGGGATTGGGAGTCACGCAAGGGGCTAAAGGGCAGGCTAGAATCCCCATCGTAGCAAAACAACTAGCTAGATACAAACCTAGCAGTGACCCATACAGCTTCATGGAGCAGTTCGAGCAAGTATGTGAGGCAAACGGTCTTACTGACCCTGCGCAGCGAGCTCAATCTTTCAGCCTGTGCTTAGGCAATAAGGGTAGGACCTGGTATTCTAGTCTAGATGACGTAGAACGTACGAACTTTGTTCGCCTTAAGGGCCTCTTCATCAAGAGGTTTTTGGAGGTAGGGTATTCGGATAACCTCATCGTTAAGTTGATGAATATCAGTCAAAGGGAGAAGCAAGACGTTAGGGATTACGTCACTCAGGTGCTAGCCTCTATAAGAGAATCCCTTCTAATGAACGACCTACCGAGAGGGCAGTGTCTACAGTGTTCATGAACGGGATTCGGAGTGAGGAGCTCTACAAGGCTTTGGCCAGTAACTCCACCTTGCAACGAGTCGTGCTAGCTAGAGTTTTCGAGGAGGCAATACGCGTAGATGATCAACTCAGGGAATGCAACATGAGGACTACCAATTGAGAGAGTGCAAGCCAGAGGGACCCTGAGAGATCAACTACTTCGGGGAAAAAAGAAACTGCTAGTGTGCAGGATAAGGGAAAGAGTGTAGACCATGACTAGGGGATGGCAGAAATGAGAATGGAGAGTGTATGGTTGCAAGAGCTGGTAAGGAAGCCTGTGAGATCGCATGTACAATGTATATATTGCGGCAGCAATCACCTCCCAGTTGAGTGCCAAGATCCTAGATCTCAGACGTGCTCCAATTGCGGTAGATTCGGGCATGATACAGTGCATTGTAGAATGCCGAGGAGATTCCCATACGCGCATCAGTAAAACTCTCCATACTTAGGTAATAGGCCACCCAATTTCTTTGGGAGGGCAGCCCAGTTAGCTCTCCCAGCACCGACTAACTCAAGACCTGCCGTACCTAGGCTGGAGATGAACCCAACTGGTATACCCAGACCACCAAGGCCTTTTGTAACCCACACATCTAGCGATGCTCCTGTTCACTTTGTGGAGGAGCCTAATGAGGAAGAAATATATGTCAACCCATACATATCCTATGACGAGGAGTGAAACCCAATCTTGATGGACTATCGGCCAGTGTCGGTGATGGATTTACGAAGAGGAAGAGGCAGAGGCTTTGGAGGGCCAAGCCAGGATCCAGTCACATGCTAGACTTGCGGCCACCCAGGCCACATTTCATCATGCTGCCCAGAACGAGAACAAGCTAACAAGGACAAAGCGATCTCCAATGCACAGAGTGTGGAATCACACATCTGTTTCCTGACTGTCCTAGGCGGAAGCCATCAACCAGCTCTGCCAAAATGCCATCGATGCCTTTGGGGCTTTTGGAGTGGAAACCTTTGACAGTGAGGATACACCCATCCCACTACATGTTATGATGCGAGCTCAAACAAAAGAGGCAGGCATCTCTTTGCCACGGCCAAGTAACCTTGACGCAACCTCAATAGGAAAGAAAAGCCGGAGGATACAGAAAAAGAGAACCGATGCAAAGATAACTCTTAAAACCGAGGAAGCGACTACGTTTAATGGGAAAGAGGGTCACAGAGGTAGAGGCGGAGACCTCAGCTCCTAAGACAACCGAGCTAGGGAGTGCCAAGGTAGGGGAATATCCGCATCCCAAACAACAACTTGAGGCTATAGCTAAGGTCAAGGAGTGGGTCAAGGATGCCCAAAAGCACCTCAAGGATGCTGAACCCATATTAGAAGATCCTATTGATGATTTCTCCAGCGTGAGCACACCAGTCTCATTTTCAAAACCACAAGATGTAAGCATACCTGCACCACTGGGGGCAACTCAACAGAGCAAGGCCAAGGGGAAACTTGCCAGGGCAGACAGAATGCATGGCCTAGAAATGCTAGCCTAAGGGGAAGACAAGAGCCCAGTAGCCTCCTCACAACCTTGTTGTCTACTCCAGTAACTCTAAGCTTGGAAGACCTGCTTAGGCAAAATCATTCCTTATGGCAAGAGTTAAAAGACTTGATGGAGGGACACACAGGACTTGCGGGTGGTGCTAATCTGCAAGATCATGATGCAGTTACACAGATCCCAAGTCTAACTCTACACTCAACTCCTAAGTCTTTGCACATCAATGCTTTTTGGGAAGGCACTGAAATGCATGCAATTTTACCCATCCTAGCCTTAGGAGATATGACGCGAAAAGGAATTGTAGACACAGGTGCAGGTGTTAGTGTACTAAGCCATGAAGTCTTAGAGGCACTGGGAAACCCTCCTATAGAGGCTGCCAGGTTTAACGTCACGTTAGCAAATCGAATGAAGGTAAGACCATTCGGGGTCTTAAAGAATTGGCCAGTAAAGATTGCCAGTGTGTAGTTTTCCGTAAGCTTCATTGTCATGAAGGGAGTGGATTACGACATACTATTAGGCCGACCTTGGATGAGGAATGAGCGTGTCATTGAGGACTGGGGCAATGGTTTGATTTTCCTAGGGAACAGAACTAGTGTAGTAAGGGTAGAGATGGACACTTGGAAGACGACCCCTATTGACCTAGATGCCATCTTAGCTATGCTGAAAGGCGATACTCAAACAACCAAACCTTATGGATCACTCACTAAACATATTCCTTGCCTTGAGGATGAGAGGGATTGGATGCACGTTTTGGCAACCATTGACCTACCATTCTTGGATGAGGAAGAACTATATCGGCAGGCTGCTAAAGCCACAACCATGCCAATTGAGGAGCCAATTGTGCCACTCTGCATGATGGTAGGAAGCTCACTCAACCCAGGAAAACCAGCCTCGTTCCATATCCCCAACAACAAACTAGAACTTCAGGAAACTGTAGAGTATCTGACCAATAAAATGGAAGGCAACTTGGCTGCTAACTTAAAACCTCTACGTGATCTATTAGCTAAGCCAGAATGGAAGTCCACAACCTGAAATTGTTATATAACTGGGCTTTAGTTACTGATGACAAGGAGACTAGAGAGGAAAGCTTAGGTGATAATGATCAGTCAGAAGGACAAGACTCTGATGACGAGGAGTATGAGGATTGTCACTCTACGGGATAGGAGAATGAAGAAGAGATAGATACAATAGAGTACGACACAGAAGGAAAAGCGATAGAACAAATCAGGGCAGACTCGAGGCCTAGGAGAGGAAGGACTAGTTAGAATGAAAAAGGAGTCGTGCGAATGGAGTGTGACAGATCATGGCTAGAACACATAGGAGCCGTGGATTACGAGCAAGCCGGAGTGGCACGACCATGGGTAATCCTAGTGCTCAAGACGGATGCACCTACTGAACTACGACCCCCTGGGGAAACACCTTCCTCAAGTGAGGGATGCGAGTTTAACTCAGAGTCAGAAGTCAGCACTGAGAGTGATCTCGAGATACCACAACCTTCTAAAGTCAAATGCACCAAGGGAGACTTGCCAGTCCATCTAAGGCGCAGGAGGCTAAAGGAGGAGGCCAGGAAGCAAGCAAAGGACTCAGAAGCAGAAAGGCAAAAGAAACCACAGGATCTACCCAAACAGTTTACAAAATTTAAAAAGGGTGACAAAGTGGTGATTCTGCTAGGTGTGAAAAGACAAGGCCAAACTAGTGAACCAATCGAGGGACCCGCCAAAGTCAAGGAAGTTAACTTGGCTGAGGAAGGTGAAAAGCCAAGGCATGTATTCATTGCAGATGACTTGACGGAGGATGAGGAGACCAAACTTGTTGCACTCTTGCAAGAGTACATTGACGTATTTGCCTGGACATTGGATTTGAACTTAAGGGAGTTGACCCTAGGGTTGTGACTCATAATATCCCAATGGTCCCTGATGCAGTGCCAACGAAACAACGACCTTACCCCATGAATCCCAAACACGCCCATGCAGTAAAAGAGGAGATTGATAAACTCATGAGGGCAGGATTCATATATGAGATCGAGCATACGGACTGGGTATCACCTATCGTGATTGTCATGAAGAAAAATGGAAAAATTCGAGTGTGCATGAACTACAAGAAAGTGAATGCCGCTACAAAGAGGGATAACTATCCTTTACCTTACACCGAGCACATGCTTGAGAGGGTAGCAGGTAAAGAAGCCTACAATTTTCTGGATGGTTTCTCGGGCTATAATCAAGTGCAAGTGCACCCCGACGACAGGCACAAGACTGCATTTGCCACGGAATGGGGTGTATTCGCCTACATTGTCATGCCTTTTGGGCTGATGAACGCACTTGCAACTTTTCAACGCCTAATGTGCACTATCTTTAAGGACATGCTTAGGCGTGAACTGGAAGTGTTTGTAGACGACTTATGCGTACACTCTAGTTGGGCCGAACACTTAGAGAAATTGAGAGCTGTCTTTGGAAGGTGTAGGTTGTACCACCTCTCATTGAACCCCTTAAAGTGCCATTTCTGGGTGAAACACTGATGCATCTTAGGGCACGTAGTGTCAAGGAACGGAATTGCCACTGACTTTTCTAAAGTTAGAGTCATTTATTGACTTACCGCCACCCGATAACTACAAGGGAGTTCAATGCTTCTTAGGACACACTAGATATTATCGACGCTTTGTACTAAATTACGCACTAATTGCTAGACCATTGTACAAGCTATTGATAGTGTTCGAGTGGACTAAGGAATGCCAGCGCGCATATGAGGAGTTGAAAAAGGCTCTTACTACTGCACCAATCTTACGAGCCCCAGATTGGAACATAACGTTTCATGTACACATAGACGCCTCTAAGTTCGCTATTGGAGCCGTGCTATGCCAGCCTGGTGAACATAACTTAGATTACCCTGTGAGTTTTGCCAGCAGGCAGCTCACAGAGACCGAGATGAACTATTCCACGACAGAAAGGGAGGGATTGGCCATGGCATTTGCAGTAAAGAAATTTAGGCATTACCTGTTGGCCACTCCCTTTGTCTTCTTTGTTGACCATCAAGCCTTGCTATAACTTGTGAACAAGCCTTGCGCTACGGGACGCATAGCTAGATGGTTACTCCTTCTACTGGAGTTTGACTTCTCTATGGTTGTACGCAAAGGAAAGCACCATCACATGGCTGACCACATGTCCCGCATACCCATAGGAGAAGCCGTTGGACAAGGCATATCTGACGATTTACTGGATGCTCATCTCTTTAACCTGTCTAGCGAGAGAGAATTGTTTAAAGCTCATCTGATGCCGTACTGGGCCGATGACATAGTGCAAGTGCTAGAGAGCGGACTACCTGAGAGACCCATTGAGAAGGCTAGGCTGAGAAGACTTATCCTGAAAATTCAGCCATACCAACTGATAGCAAGCCAACTCTACAGGTTGGGACAAGATGGTTTATTGTACGGATGCGTATGTGAGCACGAGATGCATGATGCATTGAAAGAAGCACATGGCGGAATCGCTAGAGGACACTTTAGCGGGGACACAACAGCCCGAAAGGTGCTACAATCCCAACTATGGTGGCCCACCCTTTTCTGCAATGCAGCTAAATTCGTAAAGGACTGCGATGAGTGCCAAAGGACCAAAGTGCCTGTGTGGAAAGACAAGATGGAGTTGACCCCTATCATAGCTCGACAACCCTTTGAAAAATGGGGCATCGATTTTATTGGACCTATCAGTCCTGCGGCACAATATTCCCAAGCTCACTACATCATAGTGGCAATCGATTATCTAACGAAGTGGGCAGAGGCACAAGCCACGAGAAAGAATGATGCTAGAACCACTGCAAAGTTCTTGTGGGAGCAGGTCATTTCACGGTTTGGCTGTCCAATCAAACTTGTAAGCGACCAAGGCACGCACTTCATTAATGAGGTGATTTCTCACCTGCTCTCTACCTTCCTAATAATTCATCGAAAGTCCTCTCCCTATTACCCTCAGGCTAATGGCCAAGCCAAATCCACGAATAAAATCTTAGTCAACGTGTTTACAAAGGTAGTATCTACTTCAAGAAGTGACTGGGACAACAAGCTAATGGCAGCCTTGTGGGCCTATCACACAGCTTATAAAATGGCTGTAGGACAGACGCCTTTTAGGCGACATACGGAACTGAAGCCATTTTACCCTTAGAATTCTTCATCCCTAGCTTAAGGATAGCAGTCCAGGAGTGTTGGGAGGGAAGAGAGGCTTGGACCAATCGCTTAGTGGAGTTAGAGCGCCTAACGGAGACCCGAATTCTCGCCACTCACTCTCTGATTTGTGAGAAGGCTCGACGAAAGATGTGGTTTGACAAGCATGTCAAACAGAGAGACTTTGAACAAAGGGACCTTGTTCTTCTATACTCTATAAAAGGACATAAACAAAAGATGAAGTTTCGGGGGCTAGGGCCTTTCAGAGTATGCATGATTGGTAGAACAGGAAATGTTGAGTTAGAGACACTTGAAGGCGAAGGAATAGGCTTTTTTAATGGCAGCCGCATAAAGAAGTACTATCCTCCTTCCCATCCATTACATGAGCCACCCATGCTAGAACCCCCAATGAACGTCTGCATGGCTACTATAACTGACCTTACAGATCAGGACGAAGAAGCAGTGGCACCGGCGTATCTACGAATCACAATCACAGTAGGAGCAACGTATTCTTTCGATGGCTTGATTGATGAAGGTGCCGACTACAACATCTTGACGCATGACCATTGGACACGCATTGGTCAACCGAAACTACAGCCCACTAATGCCAAACTCACCCCGTTTGGGGGTAATGCTTATTCACTCCTAGGGAAGTGCAAGGTAGTCATTTCTATCGAGTCTGAAAGTTTACCAGCTTTCTTTCATGTGTTGCCTGACACTAAAGGAGCCGGTAATATGTCACTATTAGGTCGTACTTTCAAGAAGCAAATGAACTGTAATGTGGATTACAACCTAAACCGCATTCATCTTTCTATAGGCAATGTGCGTATAGTGACGACTTTCAGCAAGGGCTATCTTGACTCCTCCACCATTACGAAGCCACCGGTAGAAACCCTTACGACCACGCTTCAGCCTAAGTCTAAATAGAAGAAAACTAAGGCCTCATGCCAGGCTCTCGACCCTAGGCCCAAATCCACCAAGAGTGCTCACAAGGCCAAGGAGTCCAAGCTTATATGGGTGCCAAAACGGCAAAGACCACATCCGGGTAGACTACCCAAACGTGATTCTAAATGCCAAAATAATCAGCCACATCACGGCCTAAGAGGCAGTCTAGACGCTATCAACGTAGACACACAACCATGCCGCGATGGATTCCCAAAGATCTCTTGCGAGCACAAGGATACTACAAGGGAAACCCCTGGATTTGGGTGCCTAAAAATGGCAAGTTTAAAAGCTCATCTACAAGCAATCTCACCCCAGTGAGGGAGGCTTGCACACATGGTGCCCAGGGCATAGTCAGCAAACCATTGCCCGCTGTGGCTAGTAAGCCCCAGCTCATCTATCGACCAAAGCAAACACCACAAGCCTTAGACTTACCTAATCCAGAGAACTTAAATACCCCCATGACTACTCACTCGGAACCCAGCACAACTCCCATGCCCCCAGAGCTTCCTACAACACCTCAAAGTGCTTCGGAGTGCAAAGCCACACCTGTGACACCAATGATGGAGTCACCACTATCCAGTCCATTTGCACCATTCCTACCAGCAGGTCTTAAACCTTCCTACGCGGTACGACCTTTCCTTTCCTTGCCTAAAGACATCGCCGTGACTTCTAGGGATGACTTAGTAACCTGCATCAAGATGTTGGACAAAACTTTCACTACATTTGCTAGAAGTTATGAGAGGCTAGACTTAGGTCTTCTTGACAAAGCACTTTCTTCAGATGTTCGTGCATTACCATGCACTTGGGAAGAATACGAACTTATGACCGGTAAATCCCCCAAAATTACTGCTGAACTGATAGCAAACAATGAAATCTCAAAGGAGCAAGCTACCCTCAGAAGACTAATCACTTCATATCGTAAGCCTCCTCGTTCTGTTCCTGAGCAAGAGTTGCAAGAGCTCATACAGATGGCAAGCTCGCCTTCCACGTTCTTGCAGTAGTGGTTTGCTTGGACAATCCAATGGGAGAAAAAAGGTTGCCAGATAATGACCAATGCTGAGCAACACAGGGTAGTTAAAACCATCGAATATGACCCTACTTATAAGGCACCTATCTCGTTTAGGGTTCTGGCCATCACCCACATCCAGCATTTAGACGATCATGTGCTTGCTCACCCTTACATTGACCAATTCCTTACGGAAGAGGAATTACATGTTGCAAGCTGCCTTAATACTGGAGATCTCTTTCACGATGTCTTGACCTACATCTCCCAAGTCTCCATCCAACCATTTGCTCTTGATTGTCATGCCCAACTCGAATACAATCCAAGCTTCTATGATTGGTTATTGGCTAAGTAAGTCAATCCACGAAAAACAGCTTTTGCCTCATACTTCCTGTGCTAATCCTAGGAAGGATTCCTTGAAAGATCCAAGACGGGAGGGGGAGCAATGTGAGCAAGAGCAGAGCAAAATGAGAGTCAGCAAAATGAGAGTCATGCTATCTAGTAGAATGTTTTGATTAATTGAGTTTCAATGGAAGATACTGCAAAGGGAAAACAATAGCAATTGTTGCTGTGAGCTCGTCTCTAAAATTCAAGCCTCTAAGAAATTATACCAATTTTTGACACATACATTTTTCTCTCAAAATTGAGTTTTGTTAGAAATAAGCTGATTTTTAAGCATTAATGTTGGCATGGTGTGTTGATAGGTAACCACCATGGCAGGACAAGACAAAGGGGGCAAACTCCCATTTTTTGAAGAAGAGATGACCAAGTTCGGCATCAGCGTCGAGACACGAGGATTTAGTCAATTCACCTTCAGGCACACGTTGAACCTGGATGAGGCCATCTTGGAGGAACCTGCAGCCAAAGAATTGGTGGACAAATGCCACCTCCACAAGTATGTGGAAAAGGTGGGGTAGGCCATGGATTACGGCATGTGTGCTGAATTTCTAAGGAACTTTGACAAGGGCAGGAACTGTGGCACTGTCACAATGAGGATAGGGGAGCTAGAAAGAAGAGTTGAAGTGCCCCTCAATGCGGTAATCGTAGAGAAGGCCTTGGGGCTCGTACCCAAGAAAGAGAGGCGGTTGAGAAGGGATGTTTACGCCATGCTGAAGGTAAAGAAAGAAGAGGTGCACACAGTGGATGGAATTAGCTTGGCTGACATCCCGGATCCAGCAGTGAAGGTGCAAGCGAAGATGATCCACACACTCTTCTCGGGCCAAAGGTACAACGCATTGATGAACAGGATCGGGGTCCCGTTGTTAGAAACCATCGCAACAGGAGTCCCTGAGGAGGTAGACTAGAATGGGTTCGTGCAAAAAACCATTCAAAGCTCAGCTGCCCTTCTCACTCCAAGGGAAGCACCAGCAGGAGGAGAATCCCCTACCTCAACAGCACGCTCCACAAGGAAGAAACCTACCTCAAAGGCAGCCACAATTAGATATGGTCGTTTTTTGACAGCCATCATAAATGAAGCAATGAAGGATGCTGGAGTCATGGAAGAGCAATCTGCACATCAAAGCCCACCTTACCATGAAGGAGAAGAATCAAGTGAAAGAACGATAAGTGACAAGGGAGAACAGGAGGTGTCGCCTACACAGGCAAGCAAACCAAAAGGACAAAAGAAAGGGGACACGAGACAGAAGGAAAGGAAAGAGGAATTAAGCAAAGAAGAATGAGCTGAAATCAAGAGGGCTCAAAGAGAGTCTAGGAGGGCTAAGGAAGAAAGAAGGAGGAAAAAGGAGGAAGAGCTTGCAAAGATAAGAGAAGAATCAAAGAAGGAAGAAGAGGACAGGAAAAGAAGGGCGGAAGAAGAAGCTGAAGAGCAGAGACTGAAGGAGCTGGCCGAGTTGGCAGAGGCTACAGAAGATCTATGGAAGAGACCCACGAGGGTGGAGAGCTCGAACCTGTGAGCCCCCGTCATAAAGTCAAAGCTAGTTCAAGTATGGAAGTAGCTCCAGTGGCTGTAGGCAAGGGCAAGTCCCTACTACATCCACTTCCTTCCTCTTTTGTGCCTGCAACGACAGAAACCACAACTACAACCACCACACCACGCACACCTCCCCTCGACACGGCACAGCTAATGAACATGATGCAAATGCTAGTGAGCAAAGTGGTCGAGATTGTGCCAGAAACTAGATTGAAAAGGCCCACTTCTCGCAGATGCAGAGTCACGGTAAGACCCTAAAAGACAAAGGCTGGAGGCATCAACCACCACACCCCATACTCCCATGCCTGCCGACACTAACTATGACGCATATGTGGCTGAGCTACTAGCACAACTAGACAAGGTGAAGGAAGAGAAGAAAGTGGCCTTGATGGAGCTAGAAAAAGAAAAAGAAATGCCAGCTGCTCTTAGGCTAGAAGTCTCAAGGCAGGGAGCCGACCGACAAAGAGAAATGAAGGCCCTGCAGGACCAGCTAGTAGTAAAAGCAAAGAAAGCCTAGAACAATGAAAGCCGCCTTAGACAAAGGTTGGAAGACAAAGAGCAGAACCTGGTGGCAGAGCAAAGGAGTCTAAAGCTACTAGTGCAACAATATAATGATCTATAGCAAAAGGTCACTCAAGTGGAAACGCTAAGACTGGAGGTTCAGGAAGGCGAAGCTAGTACACCACAAGAACATACCATGGAGCTCCGTTTGTGGCAGGAGCTAGAAGAACAAAACAAATTAATAAGTGAAATCGAGATTCTGAAGAGTGAAGGACCAGGAGTCTCAGCAGAGTAGAAGCAAAATGGCTACAAGATGAAGCACAAAGATTACAAGATGCATTGGAGACCTCCCAGGAAGATGTAGATGCCCTCATGGCCATGGCTTTCAATCAAAAAAGGCTATTCCTTGCTGAGATCCAAAGCTAAGAGCACTTGGTGCAGGAAAAGTCAGAAGTACTGGCCGAGATGCAACAAAGGCTCAGCATTGTAGATCAAGCCAAAGGGATTGCTGAAGAGCAGTTGGCTCAGAAGTCAAGAGAAAGGAACTAGTGGTGGTTTTTAACAAATGAGCAGCAACAGGTAGTGACCACCTTGGCAAGCCAACTAGAGGAAGAGAGAAAAAGGATGGAAGAAAGACTTATGGATTGGGAAAGTAATAATTTTGACAGGGTGAGAGACTTGACCGAATGCTTGGCAGTGGCAGAATGCAAAAGGGTGCTTGCAGAAGCCAGGGTTGAAGCTACCGAAATAACTACTAAAACACAGTGGTAGGCCTTCCTCAACACGGTACTCCATGTCACACAAGCTGAGGGCGATGATCCAGTGGAAAAGGTGAAAAGAAAGTTGGAGATAACCACCCGAGCTCTAAGATATGGTCTTCAAGAGCGGGCGCTCCCAACGAGTACAGGGATCACTAAGGAGCAACAATTCCACTACTTACGCTATACGGGCCTTTCCACTATTGAGCTCAAGGAGCTAGGTTTTAAGGAGCATGAACAGCCACCACCACCACCACCAGTCATCCCATCTATGGTTGAGCAACATGTCGAAGAGGGTCCGAATTTCGAGTAAGGTGATGAAGAAGAGCAACAAAGAATGCTGAGTCCGCCTCAACCTGATCTCCCACAGGAAGAACCTACAGATGCCTATCTGCCTGAGCATATAGTTGCAGCAAGGAGGAGAAGACAAGAATTAGCTAAGGAGGCCCAATGCCGAGCACGCACAATTCCAAGACAACTTCCTGAAGAGCCCATGCCACTAAGAGGTGATGCACATCCTATAGACTGGCCCCAGGAGTTGGTCATCTGGCGTCAGCAAGAGTTCCAGAAAAGGCCGTTTGAGCTCTCATTTGCTTTCCCATGCTCTCTGGACTGGGCCCTGCCTCTAGGAGTCTTAGTCAAGATCAAGGATCTGGCTAATGGACTTGCAAACAGGTGGATTGAAGAGAGGAGCCTGATGATAACTAGGTGGCGACAAGAACCACAAGATTACTGGGAAGATAAGGTCAATTTGATTCCCAAAACCGTCCAAGGCTACGAGGCACAACCGAAATGGCGGAGGAGGATTTGGGACACCAATTTTGATGCATGGACCGCCTTTTGTAGTTCACTCCCCGAAGAGCGCAATGATCCTATCTACATGCCCTACCCCCGTAGGCATGGAGTGGACTATGATAGAGACTTGCATGGGGATTACGACTTCCCAAAAATATATAATGTAAATGCTAGGAGCCCTGAGGAATGCTTAGTGTTTAGGTTAGAAGATATACTTCCTTCTATAAATCGTTTCCTTGTAGACTTCTCTTCCTGCCCAGATCTAGCGTTTTTGACCACTTGTAATTACCTCTGACTTATCAAATTCCTGCTACTCCAAAAACCCACAGCAGAGGAAGCCCGTCTCCCCCCACTCTTCTTTAATATCAACCTAGGAATAGATAGTAGAGCTATGACTAGGTTAATGATGCGGGCTACTCTCCTTCCTTCCTTCTATCTAGAGCTCTTAGAAAATATGAGTGACACCCGCTTCACAAGGTGTAATCACCCTTTCTTGTCAACCACTCCTCTGAGAGCTAAGGCCGATATTAAAGAATACCTACAAAGTCGTGCATTCTTATCTCAATGCCTGCGACCGCCCCGTGATTAAATGGGTATGATATGCCTTGACAATTGTACTCCCTCTCTCATTCTCAAAAGAAAAGAAAAGAAAAGAAAAGAAAGCAAAGAGAGAAAAAGCCACAAGGAAACAAAGACAAGGTGACTGGACAGAAAGACAAGAGCAAAACATAGCAAAGCTGAAAGATGAATCTACTACTAAGCAAGTTAACAAGGAGAACACTTCACATGTGCTTGCAGTCTCCCTTCATTGTTATTGTGTACCACACTCACTGCATCTAGGGTTCTCCCTAGCCCCTTCCCCACTTCACACTTAGGGCACATCAAGGGCAGGACTTTTAGACCTGTCACCCTAAGTTTTGCACCACACCTCCAACGACGCACGAACTAGGTCCTCAAGTGTGGGACATTACCAAGGGCTTTCCCAAGGTTAGACCCATCTCCCAAATCCACTGGCACGGGCACCATGCACTACATAGTGAGACAGACACACCCCCTAGGAATGCACAACTTTTCTTGTAGGTTATGTTCGTGTTTCAAGAACTGGCTGCTTGGCTGAACAAGATCATCCACTACATCCTCCAATGACAATAAATTTTTCCATGAGTCGGACATGACTCCATTACTGCAACTTCAAGAGCTTCGTTGCGAAGGTTTAAATGGCTCAACAGATTTCATGTTGCCAATCATCCGCCTACTGATGGCTGCCATGACTGAATCAAATCAAGCAGAAGGAAAACCCAGTGATGGATCTGCCATTGGCTTAGATTTTGGAACCTCATCTTCCAAAGATGCATGCCTACCGCCTCAAGATCTACGGATCACTTATTGATTCCACAAGCCTGAGGATTTTCAATGCAAGGTTCAAGATCTTCAGCACAGCACTGAAGACCTTGAAATCAAACCTGAAGATCTTGAAATCAAAGCTGAAAATCTTGAGATCAAAGCTGAAGATCTTCAAATTGAAGACAAGGATCCTTAGGATAACAAGATCTTCAAAACAAAGACAAAGATCTTCCATGCGAAGACAAAGCAAACCTTTATCAAGACAGAGTTCAGGGGGGTTTCTCCAGGATAAATCCCTCCAACACCATTCTCCTAAGGGATTGCTTATTGATCAAGCATTTTTGTTGACCAAAGGATAACCGGCTACCTATTTTCCACCAGCCAATTGGAACCTCTATCAGCCCCGCCGTCGCAAAATGGGAGCCACAACTGTGTGTGAAATCCCGAGCATTTTCATAAAGTCTAAAGCACGCCGGAATCTCTCTTGGTCATCGTCATCAAACTCCATCACCTCTCATTCACAAGCATCAGTGTCATCTACCCACCAGTTCCACCTAGCAATAGCATCATCTATCCCACTACTTACCACAGTGCCATGGGACTAGCACTTGGCTAGGAGGGGGGTAATGTTTACCTAATGTTTACCGTAGCACAGAGGAGTGGGAAATGGAAAAAAGGAAATAGCAAAAGGTGCAGGACAAAAGGAAGAAAAAGGCGCCTTAACCGGTAACCAGACCCTGAAAAAATTAAAAGCACGGGCACGACCCTCAGGAAGTCTTAGAGTCGCCCAAGGAAAGTAAAAGAGTAAAAAGCGCACCGTTAAGTGTGAAAGCGCTCCCGAATCCTTGAAAAAGAACGCCAGGCTCACTCCTGTGCAAATTGTATGCATTAGTTGGGAATAGGATAGATTAGAATGGTGGAAAATGAGAAATGCACCTAGGCTAATGGCCGGCCATGTAAAAAAGGGGATGACCACCCATGAAAAGTAGGGCATGTATATAAAGTTCAAAAAGTGAATGAGAAGATCATTCTTGTGTGTGGCCAAAGCTTCTTCTTCTTCTTCTCTTGTTTCTTGCCTTCTTGCTTGTGCTTGAGAGAGGGATTGAGAGAGTGAGAGGGAGTGAGGAAGTGATTGTGTGAGAGTGAGGGATCTTGGAGAAGAAGCTCTCCATCTTCTCTCTTCATCTTCCCCTCCTCTCTTCTCTTCTCTTGTCTCGCGCATGGCTATGGAGGATGAAGCTCATGGAAGAGGGATTGAGGTTGCTTGAGCTTGCCTCAAGGATCGTGGAGCTACCGGGGTGCAAGAAAGAGGAGGGTACTCGATCGAGCATCAAGGTAAGCTCACTATACCCGTAAGGTAGGCATTGCGCGTCGGCTATGTGAGAGGTAGCCATGGCCACTCGGTTCGAAACACTTGAGCAATAAGTGGTCCGTAGGTCTCGGAGTAGAGCTTGTAGCTCCCCTTCAATCATCTAGAAGCTTTCAAGATGCAATTTGATGCTTACGATTTGATCTTCGAGGCCCAGAGAGGTTGCCAGAGATGCCATGGCTAATTTGCTTGGCTCTCAAATGATCTTGCTTCAATCGAAGCCTCTTGTCGAATTGAGAAGAGGGGGAGATTGTTGGAGTTAATTGCTGAATCACTGAAGGAGAATTCATTTCTTTTGATTCAAAATCAAGAATGCCAAAATTGGGGGGTTTATGGCACCATTTTTTTAAATTTAAAAAAAGGGGGGGGGGGGACGCTGGCCTGTTTGCGACGTCTTCTTGTCCTTCTTCTTTATTTTCAATATTTTTAAAGCTTCAAAGCTTAAAGCTTTGTGATTTATTTTACTTTCCAAGTTTAAAATGTGTTTGGTCAAATTTGACTTATGGTATTACAACTCTCATTCACGTGGTAACTTCCATGAGACGGATGGCTACAATCCTTGTCAATCCAGAAAAATGTCAAGTTACAATCCTCGAGCCATTTTGCTCAAGATATTCTATCTTTAATGATTTAGAGTTCTCCAAGTCCATTTTGCGAGAAGTTGAGAAGATTGAAATTAAAGTCATGATATCACAATAGACATGACCTAGTACATTGGGGATTCAATACATGACCAAACAAGCATCAATGTTTGTACTGTATGCAAGTAGCACTGCCAAATACTCTTCCCACATGCTATTTACAGCCAGTCCACTACTATACCTAATAGTATTTCAGCCCAAATCAAAGCATTTAATGCTTTTTTATATCCACAAAACATCTTATATTCATGGACCAACATTCAAGCGTTTATGGTACTAAATAGGTATCAAGATGCTCTAAGACTTCATGTGTAAGATATCATCTAGAACAAATTTCAGCTCGCATTCTAGGCAGATATCAACCTACTATGACCATTTAAATATGAGTGTTGAACTCCTCAAAGCCATGCCAAAATGTAAGAGAGGAAAGGCATAGACATTGCCAAGCATCATTAGACATGAGTAGAGGTCAATATAGCTGCCAATGAGCTACAACCAAGTAAATGTATACTATCCCTATATAATTAACAGTAGACCTGCTCTACTTTCCAATAAATGCTTGATTCAAATGTGCCACAAATGAGCTAAGAACCAAGATACCAATGCTTTGAAGCTTTCTTCAATCCCAAAAAAGTTGTTTATCAATAGTAGAGTATGTTAATTGCTATCAATATCTGAGTTGGAGTAAGAGGAGATGACCTAGTAAACTAGCGCAATCTATGCAAGTCATATTTTTTACATTGATGTAGTTTTTTTTCCTCAATGCTCATGCAATAAATCTCATTCAAGTGGTAGAGAACCCCTCTAGCATCCTCAATAGTTTGGAACTCATAAACCACAAGAAACATACCTTCCAAGTGATCCAATGGCTACCAACACATGAACTTTTGTAGGTCATAGTGTAGCTCTTGAATTCAGGCTTGAGCTCTTGCAATGCTGATGCCAATGCCACAGTTACATGGAGCTTTATTTGCCAAACCTAATGCCTTCTCCACTATTTCAAGGCTAAGTACAACTTCTATCCTTTTGGATGAGCCTCCTTGCTTCATGGTAACTGCATCACTATTCTTTCTTGCACCAAAAGATCTTAGGAACTCAATGCATCTACTATGGTTGATTTTTTGGCCAACTCCTCAATGTATTTGTGGAGATTGCATTGATCAACTATTTGCTTCACCACCTCTTCCTTGGTCACCAACACTTCCAAATTGTTGATGTTGTGGTATTTTGGTTGGTTGTAGACTTGTGTCTCAATGGTCAATTGGTACCTATTTTGCTCTTCCTCAGAGAAGTTCTCTTGTCCTACCATCCCAAGTTTCTCTTATGGCAGAACCACTTATAATTGGCTTACTTGAGAGTACATTTTGCATAAAGAGAAGAAGATTACAAACAAACACTATGGAATGGTGTGATGTTTCAATATGGAATGGAAAAAGGTTTTACTTCAAGTAGTCCACACATTCCAAGCACAAATTCCATAAAAGATTTTCCTCAAGTACAAGTTCACTTTATCCATCCTATTTTTCTTTTGAAGTTTGGTTTGAAGTTTTGAAGTTAAATTCATGTTTTCAAGCCATGTTTTCTTTTCCAATCTTATCCCCTTCCCCACGAAAATGATGAAGATTCTTTCTAGGATTGGAGGATAAAGGGTTAAGGGATTTTAGCATGTGCTTGTTGTGCTTTATTTCTTCAGGAGTCAAGTATAGAACTGGGGGTTATACTTGACAAGATTGTGGGAGAGAAGGAAGGAGCCTCACTTGTAGCTTTCTTGCTTGCACAATGGGGGAATACACACAAAGGTGGAGGCTGAAAACAGTTTTTCCTCTTCTTAGTTGTGTAAGCCAAAAGAACTCTAGTACATAGAAATAGAAGAACCCTATATATGGGTCTCAAACCAAACTCAACTAACTAAGGTGGCATACTAACTGAGCCACGAACTAGAGTAGATAAGGATAGCTGTCATCTAGCTATTATTCATGGGTGGTGTACCAACCGCATCTGCAACAACTGACAAGTCGGTGACATAAATACACAACGGTCACCCTGGCATATTACAAGTGGAGCTCGATATCTCAACACTCCCCCTCGAGCTCAATCCCAATTCCTGCACACCAAGCAGGTCTTTGAACTTGCGCAGCCTCTCTGTGCCCAATGCCTTCGTAAATATGTCAGCTACCTGATCCTCTATGCTGACATAAACTAGATCAATAAGACCTAGTAAAACCCTCTCCCGCACATAGTGATAATGCACCTGAATGTGCTTTGTTCTAGCATGATATACTGGGTTATTTGCCAAGTGTATACTGCTCATGTTGTCACAATAAATGACAACTGGCCCATCTGTAGGCTGATGCATATCATAAAGTAGCTTATGCAACCAAGCTACCTCACATGTAGCCATTGTTGCTGCGCCCCTGTACTCAGCCTTTGTGCTCAACAAGGCAACTGTAGGCTATTTCTTGCTACTCCAAGTGACTGCAGCACTCCCAAAAGAGAACACATATCCACTGGTAGATCATCTATCAGAAATACTACCAGCCCAATCAGCATCAGTGTATCCATGCAACTGTATCTGAACCCCAGTCTCATAAAATAGTCCATACTGCAATGTGGACTTTACATACCTGAGTATGCGTCTAGCCGCATCTAAATGTGGTTTCCTTGGAGCCTGCATAAATTGACTTACCAATCCAACAGCATAGCTTAAATCTGGCCTGGTAATAGTCATATAAATCAAACTTCCTACTATGCGTCTGTACATAGTAGGGTCTTCTAGAAGCTCACCTACATCTGCGGTCAGCTTCACATTCTACTCCAAAGGAACTGAAATAGGCTTACAGCCTATCATCCCATATTTGGACAGCATGTCCAATCCATACTGCCTCTGTAAGAGCCATATCCCACTTGGTGATCTAATCACCTCAATGCCCAAGAAATAACGCAGCTCTCCCAAATTCTTCATCTCAAACTTTTGCTTCAATAGTATTTTCACATGAAGGATATCTTCATCACTGTCACCTGTGATAATCAAATCATCAACATAAATGACAAGTAGCATAATACCTTTTACTGTTTTTCTCACATAAAGTGAGAAATCTGCCTTGGAAATCTGAAAGCCAATAGTGACAAGATACTGTCCTATCTTGTCAGACCATGCTCTAGGTGCTTGCTTCAAGCCATACAAGGCTTTCTTCAACCTGCAAACAAACTCAGGATGAACAACATGCACATAACTTGGTGGCTGCTCCATATAGACATCTTCTTGCAAATCACCATGCAAGAAGGCATTCTTTATATCCATCTGATTTAAAGACCATCCCTTTGATGCAGCCCTAGCAATGACTGCTCTTACGGTTGCCATCCTTGCAACCGGATTGAATGTTTCTTCATAGTCAATGCCATATGTTTGTGCATATCCCTTGATTACTAATCTTGCCTTGTATCTATTCACAGAACCATCTGCATTGTGCTTCACCTTATAAACCCACTTACAGCCAATTGCATTCTTATCTTTAGGCAAAGGTACCAACTCCCATGTAGCATTTGCTTCCAAGGCATCCATTTCTTCATCCATGGCTTTCTCCCATTTTTCTTTTCCCATGGCTTGCTCAAAAGAAGTGGGTTCTGGTTCATGTATCACTTTGACTATATATGCATAGTGAATGGCTGTAAATCCATCATATTTCAGCCTATTCATAGGATACCTAGCTCTGGTAGACCTACGCAAAGTAGGCTCACTTCCACGTGCTCTCAAAACATCCCTGGTCTTCCTTACTCCAGGTGTAACAACAGAAGGAATACCCAACTCATCATCAATGCTCTTTTCTGAGCCACTGGATTCACCATCCACATAAGAGTGACCTGCATTCACATCAAACATGGGCTGATCTACCTTCTCTTTTCCTTTTCGTGATACCTGCATACCACTATTTGCATTGCTTTGAGAAGATTCTCCCGATCTCAATCTGCCTGTCCATGGCGAAGAATGTGAACCACTGCTAGAGGATGCTCCAGGTCCACTAATATCTTGTGACTGCTGCTGTGAATTCTGTGCAGCATTACCATTTTGTGTATCTACATTATCAATCACATTTATTGGTTTATACCAGCTACTCATCTCATCAAAAACAACATCTCTGCTCACTGTAAACTTACGAGTAGAAGGGTTATAGCATCTATACCCTTTCTGCTGCAAAGAGTGACCAATAAAGATACACTTCTCAGCTTTTGGATCCAACTTGGATCTCAACTCATCTGGCACATGAACATAGGTAATGCAACAAAAAATTTTCAAATGAGAAATATCTGGTTTCCTACTAGTATGCCTCTCCTCTGGAGTCATCCCATGTATTGATGCAGTGGGAGTCCTGTTCATTATGTAGACTGCTGTAGCAACTACCTCAGCCCAATAAAAATCTGGCAAGTCTTTTTCATTGAGCATGGCACGAGATACCTCTCCAATATGCCTATTTTTCCTTTCTGCAATTCCATTTTGTTGTGGGGTATGACTCCATGAATATTGCTGCTTTATGCCATGCTCCTGCAAGAACCTTGCAAACTCATTTGAGAGGTACTCTCCCCCTCCATCTAACCTTAGGCATTTTATTTGCAGGCCTGTTTCTTTTTCAACCATAGCTTTAAGAGTTTTGAAATGGCCAAAAACTTCACTTTTCTTTTTCATAAAATACACCCAAACTTTTCTGCTATAGTCATTAATAAAAGTGACAAAATAATGACAGCCTCCAAGAGATGCAGCTTTAGTAGTCCACACATCAGAGTGGATTAATTCCAATGGCTTCTTACTCTCTTGAACATGTCTAGGAAATGGTTTCCTTGCCTGTTTTCCAAATTGAGAGGCTTAACATACCTTATGCATTTCTGCAACCTTGAATTTAGGCAATCCTGCAACAATATTTTGGGCTTGCATTGATTTAAGTCGCTATACATTAACATGACCAATGTGTTTATGCCAGATATCAATATCTGCAACCACACCGGTCCCATGTGCAAACATTGCTGCACTCAATTCAGGCATGTCTGTGTCCAACATAAACATCCTGCCCTTCTTCTTTCCTTTTGTTATCAAGCGACCTTTATTTTTCATATCCTCAACAAAGCATCCATGAGGATTAAATCTGACCTGCAAGCCCTGCTCAACCATTTGACCAACAGAAACCAGATTCTTGGTGATATTCAAGACATGAAATACATCGGACAGGTATTTCTTTCTCCCATCCTGCATAAACAAAGGAATTTTTCCAATCTGCATAATAGGATGTGCAGTATCATCACCAGTCTCCACAAATCCTAGTTTTTCCATTTTCCTTGCATCCTCCATCCATTCTACATGACCTGTCATGTGGTTTGATGCACCTGAGTCAACATACCATACATCGTTGCTTTCTTCTGCACTTGTCACAGAATTGTTCATGTGCTGCACCATAAACAAATGCTCATTTCTGTCATCACCCTATCTACTAGAAGATGCATAATTCCCTTGTTTCAATTTTCCATTCATGATGTCATTCTGCTTTTTATAACAGTCTTTAGCCATATGACCCATTTTACCATAGTAATAGCATTCAACATTACTGTTTGCATTTTGGCCTCTTTGCCATCCACCACGACCTCTTTGGCTCCCCCTGCCTCTAGAGTTACCACTTCCTCCTCCATAGGACTGGGTTTCTTGAGTTTGCTACATATTCTGATTTCTACCATGGCCTCCAGATCGGCCTCCTCTACCTCTGCCTCTACCTCTTCCAGCATTTGAGTAGAAGACAGCTTCTTTTGAAGTTCCTCTTGAAGAAGATGCACCACCATTTCTCTGCTCCTCAGAAATTAGAAGAGCAATCAACTCCTCAAAATCAGGAAATCTTTCACGAACTAAAATGGATGTCCAAAACTGTGCATAATCCTTTCCTAGACCATTCAAGGTCACAGAAACTAAATCATCATCTTCCACTGGCGACCCAATGGAGGCAAGTGCATCTCCAATCTTCTTCACCTTCATGTGGTAGTCATTGATGCTCATACTTTCTCTTTGCACATTATGCAACTCTTGCTTGAGCTGCATTTTCTTGGCTTGCGTATTTGTGCTATACATTTTTGACAAAGTATCCCATGCCTCCTTTGGCGTACTTGCATCCTGAATATGCACAATCATAGAGACTGAAATACTGATAGACAGCCAGTACAAAACTTTCCTAGCTCTCTCATGCCATGCTTTAAATGCCTGCATTTGCTGTTGATTGGGAACATTAGGAAGAATTGGTTCTTCTTCATTTCCTGCAACGAATTCCCAATATCCTTTTCCCATAAGGAAATTTGTCATTCTAAACTTCCATGCTTGGAAGTTGTTCTTGTCAAGCTTTTCAGTGACAATATGTGAAAGAGAATCAGATGCCATTACAGAACACTGCAAAAAATTTTGTCACTGCAAAGAACACAGCTTCAGCCTCACAAGGGCAAATCTGCAAAACTGGCGAAAGTGGTATTTGACCACACAGTCACTTCCTAGTGACGATTTTGCATCAACATGCAACAAGGATGATTCTGTAACTCGCAATGTCTCCGTGCACAGGCATACGATGCAATTTCTACAATAATCTCACCGACCTGTAGAACAATGGTCGCACAGCATAAAACTGGGCCTTTTCCTGAGTGCGTGCAGAAAACTTCCACCTTCAAAACAGGCCCCGAAATGGCCTCAAATCAAAAAAACAGGGTCACTAAGGGCTATAGCCCTTTCCCACAGCATATACTGCCCTCTTGCTTCACCGCGAAGGGCGTCTCAACCTGAGACAATGCACTCTTGCACTTTCCAACTGTGCTACCTGCAGAGACTTGCTCCCAAAATAGAAGAATGAAAGCAACACTGGTCCTCTTACCAGAACACCGCAAACTTGGTTTGCTTTCTTGAGCTCCTTACCACGAACAAGGCTCTGATACCATGTCAAGATTGTGGGAGAGAAGGAAGGAGCCTCACTTGTAGCTTTCTTGCTTGCACAATGAGGGAATACACACAAAGGTGGAGGCTAAAAACAGTTTTTCCTCTTCTTAGTTGTGTAAGCCAAAAGAACTCTAGTACATAGAAATAGAAGAACCCTATATATGGGTCTCAAACCAAACTCAACTAACTAAGGTGACATACTAACTGAGCCACGAACTAGAGTAGATAAGGATAGCTGTCATCTAGCTATTATTCATGGGCGGTGTACCAACCGCATCTGCAACTAACAAGTCAGTGACATAAATACACAACGGTCACCCTGGCATATCATGAGTGGAGATCGATATCTCAACAATACTTTAAGTGGATGTGATGGTCGATGTATTGAGGCCTAATGCATATGTATGTAATGTAGGTTAGAATATCTAGAAAGTAACCAGAGTTCATCATGTTAGTAATGTGCAGTTCTTCCTCTCAGTGAGGAGTCAATCCAAATAGGAATGGGCCATAACATGCTCTTCTAAAGGTCAATTATGCGTGATGGCCAATACTTTGAATGAGGTAGGAGCCATATAGGTTGAATTGTACTAAAGTTTTTTTATTACACATCTCTACTCGGTATTGGTCACAATTTGGCAACCTTTGTAACCCATTCAAGATGGAGAGCACACCGTTAGAGTTGGCTAACTATTTTAGCTCTTCTAGTTTCTAGATTGTTGTAAAAACTTTTCTTTTCCTATAGGAGGTGAGCAACCGCTATTTGAGAGCTTGCTCTCGAGAAATCTAATTGGAAATCAAGTTCTCAACCACCTCAAAAATCTTGATGAACATGAATTCATATTCCTGCCAAGTGCATGGCAAGGAGCATACTTTCGTTGCTAATGGCTCATCAAGGAGGCCTAAATTTAATGGTTTTTTGCTTTTAGCAAATGTGGTGAAGGTAGCGTCCAAGCATCTGATGCAAGTGACTAGGTCATCCCCTATATTTACCGCGAAGTCTAAGGCCAATAGATCTCCGCTTATAGGAGGGTCTAGGGCCTACGAGAGATTGTGGACTAGATAACCTAGCTAGTGATGTTTGCTTTATGGGCTAGTTAGTGGGATGTCTACTGGATGCTATGTTTGAGGGGTGGTCTTGCGGCTCAGTTGATATGCTCCTTTCTACTTATGGAGCAGTTGGAATAGTAGAAATATCAGATTGAGTTGGTTTAGATATAGGGGAATGCCGTTTTGGTTAATAGACCTATTGAGGCTCGATGGGTTTGGTCCCTTTTGAGTCAGTCCAATTCTCATATCTAGCTAGGTTACATTCTCGTGGACATAGGCTAGAAGGAAATAGCTAAGGGACACTCGTGGCACTCATGGTCTTGGGCAACCAAATCTAATTGTTGCCTTTGTAGTAGCCTTGAGCATGCAATAGGGCTTTGGGCATCTATCGTAGCTTAAGACAATTGTGATTATCATTTGGTTACCCATTTGAGCTGCTGCTTAGTGGCTTTGGGCGCGTTTACTGGGGTTATGGGCGGTTTGTTATGGTGGGCTAGGATAAATCACAACCCCACTCCTTAGGCTTGGCACTAAGTTACTCTACTGGTGGCACTGTGGGCTTGGATGGACCCACACTGCCCTTGCTCAAAGCTGTCACACTATTTGAACATTACTAATGGCAAGGTGAATACACTATGAGTAATAGTCAACATTGTAGTATGCATGCTTCTTGAATGCAAGTCCTAGTAGTAGCAATTCCTTACCAGCGACCTTAGTGTTAGGCAGCACGTAGAAGATCATCGGTAGGCTTTCAATCTTGATAGAGACTACTACCTTGCACTTTCCCAAGTGAATAAGACTACCCCCCAAACGAGATAAGTTTAGCATTAGTAGGTTGTAACTCAGGTTGACCAATGAGGGTCCAACGATCATGTGTAAGCATACTAAAGTCGGCTCCCTCATCAATGAGTGCATCAAAGGCAATTGTCCTCTTGGCAGTGACCGATATGCACAGGTATGCAAGTAACTCCATATTTGGGAATTTGGGAATTTCACATCAGTATGGGAATTCCAAATCAAAATGGATTTTATAAATTTTGGGAATTTCATTAATTTGAAACTTGGTGCAATGGAACATATTATTGCTTATAGTTGTTTCCAAGAGATTGAAAAAAACTCAATAAGATGGTGTTAATAAATACCTTAGTTTTAATATCCTTCAAAATTTTCAAGGAAAACATTTAGTCAATGGATTCTTGTAGACTTTGTTTGGCCTTCAATACAACCTTTGGGGGAACTTTACAATTTTTGGGAGATTTTGTACATTTCTTCATCCAAGGGAAGACAATGCTATCTATTGTTTCCCATCATGAAAGATCTTTTTTGTTGCACATCTAATATTTATCCCAACAATTAAGATACACCACTACATCTGTAGCATTTTAATGACTTCAAACTAGTGCCCAATATTGTATACGCATCTTTTTAAAGTTTTTAAAATTTATATTTTGTATCCATCTCACTTTGTGCAACACCAAGCCATATTGGATAGACTAGATCTGAAGTTCTAACAAGCACAAAGTCATCTTTCTTAACATCAAGCATTGGTTCAAATGCATGTTTGGGTCATTCTGCTGAGAGGACCACAATAGTGATCATTCAACTCTTCCAATCCAATAAAGTCATCTGCATTATCTACATCTATATTGGTTACATTGCTTTGTGTTCTTGGCCAAAAGTCTATGAAAAATACTCAGGGGGGTCACTCATGAATATATGTTTATATAATGTGAGTTCAAAATAAGGGGTTTTAAAAACACCATTTTTATCCATTTTTTACATACAGAAGGGTGTCATATAAAGGGGTTACTTACAGATTGAATAGAAAAGGGTTGTATTTTATTCAAGAAAAATTAACAGATTAGGATATTTATAAATAGACATGAACACATGTTATATAGAGAATATATATATGGTGAACCCCCCAAGGAAAAATATATCTTCTTGGACATTTGGAGTTTGAAGAGCATAGATCATATGTTTCCAATAATCAATCACTGGTGCTATAAACTTTACAAACTTTGATTCAGGTCCTTGTACATTTAACCATCTTTCCCAATACTTCAAATAATCTTTAACTCCACTTACTACATCTTGATTATCCTTAACATACTCAAATATGGGCAGCAACATCATTGGAACACCCTTTAGAAGAGTATGCTTTCCTGCAAAGTATCTCTTCCATAATTCAATGCCACCTTCTCTTGGTAACTAGTTTGGGGAATTAGGATGCATCTTGTATTGCATGATAGGTGTATCTCCTTGCATATAAAACAAAAATTGAAGAGGTTATGGTTTATTTTGGTAAAGGTAAGTGAACTAATGTGGCTAATTCGCTTCATTATAAGCCATCCCTTCCCAAAGATGGTTTTGTCCTAAAAAATGAAGATAATGGGGGTGATAGACAAGTCATTAATGAAGCAAATCATGTCGATGAAGATCCAAAAGAATATGGAAGCACTTTCCATGAGAAATCTCATAATGAACGTGAAAGAGTGAAATGACTGCATGTTGTCCAAATAGGGCTGAATTCATAAAACTGCCACCATAACTTTTGACTGGAGTGTCCAAATTGATTGTTTGAGATATAAAAACCAAGTACACAACCTAAGGCATCAGCCCATACCATCAAAATAAAGTTTTTGATGTTGTTAAGGTAATTTAATTCATCATAGAAAATTCAAACAGCAAGCTATCCTGAGTTGCGGTTTTTATGAAAATAATGGAATTTGGAATTTTTCTTGAGTGTTTTGGGGTCATATGGGATAAAAATGAATATGAAAATAGTGATGAGTATCCTTGATCCGTGAGAACTCATAATTCTGAAATATCACATTTTTATGAAGAAATAAATGAAGATAAATAGAGAAATTTAGGTTTTTGCGCTAGAAAATTAGAGAAAAATAAGGTTTATGTCCATGAATGTATGGCATGGCTATAGCATGAGGGATAAGCCTTAGTTCAGCTGTGTCATGTTAACATTTTTTTAAATTTCTTTTTATAAGAAAAACACACAAAAAACCTGCTCTTCTTTACACCTATCAACAATGCAAAACCTAAACAGTAGGGGGAAAGAGGGGTTTTCATGTTGATTAGTGGCTGAATATATATGAAATCTTGGTCGATTTTTTTATGCATACCATATAGGATGTTTATAAATTAAGTTAAAAGGGGGTTAAGCCACACGAGAAGGCTCATGGATAACCCTTAGTGTAACGTGTCCACTAACATCCTCTAGGACACGTCTTAGGAGTCCATCGGAAAGGTTGTCTAGAAGACTCCACCCGGCACTCCCATGGAATGATGCGGGTTTTGTAATCTAGGACTTTCCGCGTCTGCCCCGTAACGGAAGTGTCCTGGGCGCTTTTCCACTTAGGATCGAACGGAATTGTTTGGTCGTTTGCTAACAGCGACTAGCGTCAGACCTGATCGAACTACTCTACGCAGAACGCCCGGTCTGAAGCGAATTCATACTGCACTTGGTTCAAGGAGAATGGGAAACGAGAGGGATGCAAGGCTCGACCTCTCTGCCAAAAGGCATAGTCCCATTCCGTTCCCCTAAAATAGCTTGAATCGGGTAATCGGTACTTCCAAGTCATTGTTCTCCTTGCTTGTTTTGGTGATGACGATCATCCTTCTGTTCGTCGAAGACCTTGAGAAAAGTTCCCGGCTAACCGGGACCACCCATCCATAGGACGGACCCATGGTCCATCCTCCGCACTTTCCTCGGTTTGTTTTAGTTATGTAATTATCTACCACATTAGTTTGACATATACAAACAACTTCCTTGATTAGCCCTGTTAAGCACTGGTTCCTTCACATAATCTTATCACATGACATAAAGAAAACAATGTCAAACAACTCCTTTATTATCATTATATCCTTTTATCTTTGAAATACAAGGAGTTCCCGCCCGTAGGCGAGGGATTTACAGCCAGAGCCCCCCCTGGCACCCAAGCGTCCTCCTGCTCCAAGCAGAACTCAACGGAGAGACCTCTCACGGCGGGTTCGGTCCACGTTCCCGGCGCGGTTCACAACCCCCTTGGTTAGGGTCAGGCAGGCAGTCGGGGGTAACTGAAGCTGCCTCTCATGCACCAACCTGAAGCTTTAGATATATTTTCATCCTTTAGTTCATTGAGCAAACAATGCAAACAGTCCTTTCTAACTTTTACAAACACAATCAAATTCCAATGGCCGTTTGGCTGGCAAACTGTCAAGGAGTAAGTCCTTTTCCTCCGAATGCAACCCGCATTCGATCCAGAATCAATTGCAACTTGGCAAGATTCCTATCATTCTTAGGGTCAGGGTCATACCCTTCCAATACATTAGGTTTGTTGTGGCAGGATCCAGCGACCATGTCGCCTTAGTTTATTGTCGGTCATTTGCTTCAAGGCAACGCCTAATCTTCCTTTCCCTTGGCAATTACTTTTCCAAGGAAAGTGAGTTAACAGGATGATTACTCATCCTCTTGTAAGTTATTCTTTCAATAACTTGCTAATCTCATTTCGAGAGATGACAAGACTCTTTGCGGACAAATCCCAAATCTATACAATACTGCAGCTTTGTGCACAAGTATTGCATCTATTTCACGGAAGCCTTCTATCCATTTCTTAGCGTTCCGATCACGGATTTTAACCCCAGCTGAGTAACAGGATTTTGGGGTATCCTCCAAGTCATTTCTAATTAGGTTTGGCTCATGATTCTAGAATATGCAACTCTGTCGGAGTTCCATCATGATCCTTAGGTTCACAGTTTTTGTCTAAGCGAGGTCAAATTATCCTTGCACTAAATCCTAGTTATCTCTTAGGATTCCTGTGTTTATATGATTCCTTGTGGTTCATATTACTTAGCCAATCCGATTATGCCTGTTTGCGACAAGGATGATCCTTCTAGGGTGATAAACCAAATCTACGGAATCGAATTCGCGTAAACAAGCGATTGATTGCCGTTTCCTTGGTGAGGTAAAATTACTTACTAATATGTACGCTAACTTTCCTAATTAATCAAGCCTACTACTTTGTAGTCTATGCTCTCGAACTTATGCATTGGCGAGTCATACAATCTTTCCTTGGTGCATGCTAATTTGGTTACTAACTTTCCCTAGGGCCTACTAGGTCTTGCATCAACAATCGTACCTACTACCTTGTAGTTTATCCTTTGGCATCCCATGCATTTACACCTAGTTACGACTCTTTAATGATTGATCCTTTTCTCATGAAGACTACGCAATTTCATAACATTCTCCTAGTCACTAAGTCGTGATGATACTCAAGCGAAAACTAGTGTTGCTCTATTCCATCGTATAACTATGTTGCAAGTCATACGTTCGTTTTTAGTGCCCTATTAGTTCTTTCCGAATGAAATCTTATGGTGCTAGACTTTCCCTATGAAATCATAATGTGCATATACGCTTAATTCATCATATCTAGGATGGCAACTAATGCACATATAAACTTCGTCTTCTTGCTTAGGATTAGATTCTTACCTTTAAAAATACCATCTACATGCATCTAATTCTCTAACCGTTCAATCTTTCATAATGCTCAAAAAGATGCATTTCTTTCAATGCTTTTAATTTAAACGTAACTTGAATTTCCCTTCCTAAGCGCGCCTAATCATTTCTTATGCGGAATTTAACACGGAAGAACCTGGACTTGTGGTGTCGGGGTGATGTCCACTTGCACGTTTGGAGTCGAACCTCCCGCGGTTGCCTCCTGGGATCTTTTAGGAGCCATCGTAGTCGTAAATTCGACTTACGAGTTGCTTTTGTGTTCGTATGCGGATGGTTTCCTCTTCGGAATAGACCTTGCAACAAAGCTTCGGAATTCCCACGAACTCGAATCGGCGCGGTAATTGGACGGCTTGCGGGTTTAACGTCTTTGGCCGAAGTCTTGTCGAAGGTTCCTGTGAGGTGTTTATGGCCTCACCGTCTCCTTCTTTCGAAGTCCTGGGGTATTTAAGGGATCTTCGGGGAATATGCCATGGGAAAGGCCTTTTTGGGCCAAGGGGTGGAAAAATGCCCTTGAAATGGGTGGCAGAGGATGGGAAATTGGGGTCGTGGGAAAGGGTTTTAGGGAGGCCCCCCCTATGGAAGCTTCCAAAGAAGCTTCCAAAAGAGCTTCTGGTGGGCACGTGGACAGGCCGTGGAGACGTGGCGACGGCTGGCGGCCTGGTGAGGCCCAGCAGCAGCGAGGTGGCGGTGTGGTAGCTGGTGGCGACGCTGGCGGGGTAGTAGCACGGCAGACTGGCGGCGTTCCTCCTTACGTTGGCAGCAGCAAGGCGACTCACGTCCTCTCCTCCACGGCCGACAGGCTTCCCTCCTCTCTCACCAAGCACAGTCTTTCCTCCCTCTCCTTACAGAGTCCTCTCCACTCCCTTCCTTTAGCACACCCCCCATCAAGGGGGTGTTTATATAGGCCGTGGGGGTGGGGAGTGGGTCTCCCCCACGTGGGGGATCTTCCCATGCAAACCCCACTTTCCCATCCCCCCCACATACTCCCTTTCCTCCAGCCATGCATCGGCTGGGGGAAAGGGATAAATACATAAAAAAAATTGCAATTAATTAATTGAATTGCCCCTCCCAAGAGGGTGTTCCCGTGCGGTTAGCGGTTTTTATTCCCCGGGTCATTTTACCACTCGCAGAGGATCCTATTTCTCTTGTGCGGCTCACACATTACGCGGCCTAATAATTCAAATGCGAGAGATACCCTTTGCACAGGGTTTACACGGTATACGCAAGGTCAATATTTACGGTACGGTTACGCGGAAATATTACACTTAGCAACGAAGCATGATGTGTAGACTAAAATCATGGAAAGACATGTTTGTTGTACAACACAATGCTGATTTATAATATGTTTGAGCACTATGGCATTCACAGTTGCATTGCCCATATCACATGGTAACTCCTAGATACATTGCAATTTTTTCTGATATACATGACACGCACTGAGTTGTGAGGAACCTAAGCTATAGGTTTAGGCGTTTGGGTTCCTTGGGAGATTGTGAAGTGATGAAATTTCTATTTCTTGGATCGTTTAAAATAAGAGTGGAGCTTGTTACGTCTATGTTATTTGTGTTAGTAACGCATCGAGGGGCCAATCCTCTTGGTGTAGGAGAGCTGCAATGGGGCCATGGCATTTAGCTGGAGGGGTTGCCTCCTATGTTTGTTTTACGTGGTATATTATACCAAGATGTATGGGATCTCCCTCTGAGGAGTAAGGAAGGGCAATCATTGGACTACATTCCATTATAAATGCAATATCTCTCGTAGCTATTAGGGTAGTGCGCCCCTAGCTGCGAGGCCGTGTCAAGTTGTCTTGTGAGTATTATAAAGGCCTAGCTAGTGCTTATAGCCAGTGTCGGGCCTGTTTTAGGTCCCGACAATGTTGTATTGTAACTCAATGAGTTGAGGTTGAGGAAGATAAAAGTATTTCTGTAATAGATTTCTTCTCAAAATTTTCTATCAAATATTCCCATATAGCTTGTGAGGTTGAAAGATTACATACATCAAGTATAAGAGATTCTTGAAGAGCAAAAAGAATACATTGACGAGCTGCTTTGTTACATCTAGCTCACTCATTATAAAGAGTTATAATGAGTTATAAAGAATATATTGATTTGACTAAGCTAGTGGTTATCTGATTAAGGATCATGGTTAAATGATGTAAATATATCCGGGGTTCTTATAATTGTAAGAAGGGTAAACACTTACTGCGTTTTTTGTCCAACACGAGAAGAAATAGTTAAGCAACTCTTTTGGACACGTAAAAATGTCTCAATTATTTAGAAAGAAATGAAAGATTGGTTTAAGGCAACATGCCTAGACGAACTTGTCCAAATGAGGAGTGCCTTGTTTGGGGACCAAGGCAAACTTGATGAAGAATCACTTAGGCTATGGGATATGTTTCGCACTGCAACACTTGAGCATACTTGGGGCAATAGGAACAAAGTTTCGATGTAAAAAGAGAGGAAATTTCTTGTTGTTGCAAAGGAGAGACTGAGGTGCATTAGGAGAGACCCTCAAGCTATCACAGGAGCTATCAAGAGGCATGCGCATGTGTTCAAAAATGCGTACAAAAGGGTGGCCAAAGAAGGCTTGTAGGTAGTAGTACAAGAGGTTGTGTTGATTTGACCAAACTAGTGGTTGTCGGATTAAGGCTGGTGAAATGATGTAAATATATCAGGTCAATGAATGTGAGTTACCCTCAGAGAAACGAAACTGAGTAGTACAAAGATATTATAGCTAATGCATTAGGAAAATATTGCAGCTAATGCATTAAGTCGTATGCCGCTTGTAAATAATATTTATGTGCTTTTTACACTTTCATTAGATGCTATAAATAATACTTATAGATCTATTTAATAAGCAAGCATATTGTATTGCATGCAAAAAAACTCTACCTGCTTCAGAGAGTGCTAATCTTTTTCTTAAGCATATTTTTTTGCATAATGGTCCATCGAATATTATTATAAGAACGAAAATTATTATAAGGAAGCATATTTCAAGATGGGATTAATGCACGGAGTTGGAAAACAATGAGTTTTCGACCTGGCGTCGCGGGTCAGCGAATGCTAGTTGCCCTCAGACTCAGAGGGACGAATCTGAGTAGTACGAAGATGTAGTACAAGTTTGAGTAGTACGAATCTATATAGAGACCCACAGAGGACTACCTTCCTAATTGCTTGGCTCTGCGGCGCCTGCAGTTCCAAGTAGGTGCCTTCGTCGTTCTTGTGCTGTCCATTCAGTTCTGTGTCTTGCTAATATGGTTGTGATGGACGTTGAATTTGGGGGTTCTCGGGCTGTTACTCGCCTTTGCCAGACGACACCCATGATGCACATGTATTCTAAGACAGTGCACAGTGGACATGGATTATCTATATATATATATGAGAGAGAGAGAGAGAGAGAGAGAGAGAGAGAGAGAGAGAGAGAGGTGAGGATGAGCATGATGGACCTCACATTTGCTGCATGGATCTCGTGTGGCAAAGGCGTGTGACACTGCTGCCCAAATCGGTTCCATCTTTCATTATACGCTTGGCGTGCCATGACTCTTCAGACCACGCCCAAGTCTTGAGACCCAGACCCAGGCCTGCTGGCTCTTACAAACCCTTGCAATGCTTCACCTCCATTAAAAATGAGCAAATAATGGCTTAAAATGAGCATTATGCATATAGAATTGGTTTCATGCTTAAAATTTTGGTATAGAGTGTCCCTCCATTTATTTGCAGAAAATTTTGGCAAATACTTGATGACGTTTCACTCCACCTCATGAGTCTTATGGAGGCAAGGCCTTCATGAATAATATAGAGACAATACATTATGCTGAGAAACTAGGTTTTAGATATGTTTTCCTGTTTATATTCATGGATTGCTTGTAGGATAAGGGGACTTTAAAAATGCCCCCTCTATAATGAAAGTTGTCCCCCAATTCATCAAAATTGATCATTTCTAAGGCTTGACTAAGTCATTAATTTGCATGACTAAGTGTGTGTGTGTGTGTGATGGAAGGAAGGTAAGTGGGTGAAGTATTGCAGAAGTATGACTCTCATTAGGGAGTTTTGGGCAACCCCTAACTAGAGGATCTCTTTTATAAGGGTTTGACTATTTTGAATGCAATGTAGTTTTGAGGTTGTAAGGTTACTTCTATGCGATTTTGACCCCAAAGTGGATACTAACTCGATACATGATGATATATTGTGTTGGTTCTAAAAGCCTCTTAAAGGATAATAAGTAAGTTCTCTCTCTCTCTTTATATCTCTCTCATATTGTTATGTTTTTTGGTTTTAGTTGGGAGCTCAAAAGAAAGTTTGAGAAAAAATATGATCATAATATAGTAATCCAATGAGTGAAGTAAACAGTGTGTCTTGCTAGAAAGCTGGCAATAGAGTTGTTAAAACCCTTACTCTGCAAGCATCTCTCACAAATCCTCATGACCTTCCATCCATCATCTTTCACTCCTTAATCCCATATTAGTGGTGACATAGAAAGCAAGTCTAAGAATATAGTAAGGAAGCTCCTCATAAGAGCACACAATCATTTGTATATAGTGGATTATGACATGGTACTATTTGGTTGATATTGATAAGCCACCAAAGTTGGGCAATTTCCTTACACAAGAGTGTGAATTGGTGGACACTTGGGGGGGGATGTTAGGTTGGCAACACTATTGGGCTAAGCATAAACACATCGCTAAGTTTCATTGCTTATGCAACATGCATAGCAACACATATAGATGTCATTTATGTGATATCAAGTGCCACTTATGTGAAACATTTGCATTATAATTTTTTGTGTTGCATAAATAGCAATGACCACCACTTATTCAACAATCAATTTTTTTAAAAAAAATGGGAAAAAAGTAGTCAAGATTGTGGAGTTTTATCCCCCCTCCCTCCCATGCTCCCTCTCTCTCTCTCTCTCTCCACATTCACACATTCACACATTGTTCTTTTTGTTACACATTTGATTAGACTGGGAGATAATACTACATTGGATATTATTAGCATAGGTGATATGAGATTGTAGTTTCATACCGGTGCTCCATTTGTGCCTCATGATGTATGTTATATCCTCACCATCTTCAACTAAAAGACTTATCTTTGCTAGATAATTGGATGATGACAAGTATCATGTCTCCTTTAATGGCTCTACATTGAAGCATACTTGTAATAGTCTTATTTTTGCTCGAGGTGCCAAGGTTGGGAACCATTATCCTTTGCTTGCATCTAAATTTGTTGGTCATATTTTGGCCATCACCATCTTGGGCATATGATCCTTAAAGGAATAAAGGTACTCACTCATTTTTAATATTTTTTGCCTCTTGATTATTCATGTTGAGACTCTTGTGATCATTATTTATATAGCAAGCACACATGCAACTCTCATAAAAAGCTAGGCTCTATGCATATGGATGAGCTTTAGGCTCTTGTTCATTCAAATATTTGTGTATCTATGCCTTATTAGTCATTAGGTGGAGCTAAGTACTTTGTGATATTCATTATTGATTATTCATATAAAGTTTGGGCCTATTGTATGAAGGAGAAATCAAAAGTGTTAGCCACATTTCAATGCTTTCCTGCTATGGTTGAGAACTAGTATGGGCATAGGCTAAAATGCCTATGGTGTAACAATGGGAATGAATATGTCTCCCATATGTCTATAAGGAATTGGATCAGTTTTGTGATCAAATAGATATTAAGCATCACTTGATTGCCCCATACACCCACCCTAGAATAGCTTTGTAGAACACATGAATAGGACTATTCAATAAAGAGTCTGCATAATGCTTAGTTCGACATACTTACCACGATACTTTTGAGCTAATGTAGTTACTAGTGAACTTCATTTGATTGCAAATTCGCATGCACTACTCTTGGTGGTGCAATTATAGAGGAGGCATAGTTTGGTAAACTTGCCTCTCATACTCGTAGTTGTGTGTCTTTGGAAGAGGATTTTAGCCATATTTCCAAATATAAGTGCAATAAGCTAGATCTAAAGTTCAACAAATGCAACTTTCTTGGATATGGTGATGTAGGTGAGCTTGGCTATTGCCTTTGGGATCCTAGGCCTGGAAGGCTATACATAGCCATGATATCATATTCCATGAGAGAAAGATACATATGAGACTAGGGAGGTAGTTGAGATACATAGGTTAATCTTTCAAGGGTAGCCTTCTGTAAGAGTACAACCAAACCTACTTAGATGCCTTTCTCTCTCTCTTTTCTTCTTCTTCATAGTCATGCGGGAAATATTCACACCAAAAGAAACAAACAATAATGCTCATGTGCCCCCTTTATATAGTGCCATAGTAGCACTACATCTATATGTACTTCTATAATCTAGAGTCTATATTGTCTCTTATTTGGACATTTCATAAGACTATCGCCGAGCCTAACAATACTAACATGTCAATTGTAGAATTGTTTTAGGAGCCTAAAATAATGAAATTCAAAAATTCTTGAGAGCTCAACAACCACTTGGAGAGAGAGAAACCATTGAGTGCTCCAACATACATACATACATACATACATACATACATACATGCACATGTACTTTTCTATTGTTGTTACTACCAGTCTAGTATAGCTCTTTGCTACAACCCTAGGGTTCCCTCCCTCATCCTCCGTGATGACTATTGCTCACAAAGTCATCTGGCTCACCAACAAGGCTAGTGGCCTCCTCTACCTCCTCTCCAAACTACATTCAAATCGTAAGCCAATCCTACATTCTTCAGAGTTTCTTTTTTCATGCTTCTATTTGTTTGATTATCATCCAATCCCACTTCTATTTTGTGCTAAATGTAGCATCCATCGCAAATTAAACTACCCTTTCCATACTTGTTAAGCATGGGTAACCACCAATCCATTTAGATGCCCAAGATGAAGGGTTGAGCTATAGAAGCATCATATTATTGGTAGATGAATGTTCTACCATTGTTTTTTAGCACCTAATTATGCACATTGTATGCATAATCCTTATTGCACTTGAAGGCAAGGATGATTTTAGCTTTGATGCAATGTTCAAAATATCTTGTAGTGTTATAAAAGCATCCCTTCCCAACCTTATATTGGGGTTTTGGATTGTATGGCTCTCCACCAATGTATGTGGTCTATTGGAGTACTTTTGTGGCCTAAACCCATTATGGAGTAGGTCTTTTACCAAAGTCCTCTTCTCTTTAGATAATGAAGGTGCAACAAGTAACCTTAGATATGACACATTATAACCATACATCCCATGATAAATATAATGTAATAAATCCATGTGATTGTGCTCCATATAGTATATTTGAGCTACACTTGTCCATAAATAGAGCATGTATACATAGAAATGACATTTGCAACCCACTAATTGTTTGTGGCCTTTGACATGTGGTCATTTTTCATGATGGGTTACTTGTTGTGCTTTGTTACACAATATCTTGGCCCAAACACATACCAAAAACTAAATGTAAGAAGCAAACAAATGTTATAATAATCATTGTGTGCACATAAACATTTGGGCATCTAGAAGTCAACAAGAAGAGATCATTGTCTAAAAGATAGTATGTACCATATTTGCTATAGCCATGAAAATTTAGTGCATTCTGCTAAGCTTCCTTGATCTTGCTTTCAATAAATTTGTCTCTTGAAGTTTGTAGAGGTATGCGTTCTAGATTAGTATCCCTAGAAATGAAGTCACTCACTCAATCCCAATAAATTTACGTGTATGTTTGAACATGGTATGGCCTCATTGGATCTAATTTGATTGTCCATGTTAGAGTTAGAAGGCCCTAAAGTTGAGCATTTTATTTGAAAAGTACATCCATATTTTGAGGTATTTTGAATGAGACATTGCAATTGAAAGAACAAAATAGCATAACACACATCAAAGTTAATATCACTATTTTTTCATGTTATTCACAAATTGCAAGCTCATTTTAAATCATTGGCCATTCCAAATTACTCATTGATGCAAAGCTTCAAATGCACACATGGTATACCATGATATACTTGTTGATCAATACTTGGAATGTGATGAAATATGTGAGGCTAGAAAACTACAATTGTCCATTTTTGACAATCTACTTGTGAGAAAATGACACAAACATTGGGATAGAAGCCACAATCATTTTTGGGTAGTGTGTTTTACCCTTTTGAGTCTAAAATCCCATTTGAAGAATTGAAGTATGTAGAAAATTTCTACGACTAACTAATATCCATGTGTATAGTCTATACCATATAACTATCCTTGAAACTTTTCTTATGTGTGGAGTCTCTTCAATACACCTCATTTCAATATTCTCTTTTGTATTTATAGCTTATAATTTACAATATTTCTCCTTCAAATGCATTGATATCTCATTTTTATATTTTATTGGTTATTTATAACTTATGATTTAATATTTATCCTCAGACATGGATAAGTCACAATCCATAATACTAGAATAAGTCACATTCCATCATGTTCATTGGTTTGGAGCTTCTTAAGAGCTTCCACCCAATGTTTTGATGGAGACATAATTCAATCATGAAAGGTTAAAAGCTATACTATTGTTATACATACATCTATATACTTATGTTGATTTCTTCACCAAAACTCCCATGTACAACCAACAAGTGATTCTTTTTTAATGGCTAGCCCAAGGCTTGTGATTATGCCTCTCAAAGTAGCCTTCAAATTCTATACCATCCTCAATATTTGCATTATGAGCTCAAAACAGCGAAGATGTGACTAGTATCTTAGTATGTCACAGCCAATGTGTTCATTACTTGAAGAAATGCATAGCTTTGCTGCTATATCACAAGCATTGAGGATCCTTGGCCATGGACGAGTATAATGGAAGGGGATGCCAATGTGTTTAGTCACCTAAAGCAGGACTAGATGCCTTTTTTAATGCATAGAATGAATGGAACTGAGGGGAGAGAGAAGAAGAGCCAAAGAGAGAGAAAGAGAGAAAGAAGAAGAGAAAAGAAGACTAGAAGAGGAGAGAGAAAGATAGAAAAGAGGAGAGTAGGAAGATAGAAGCCATGTAAGCTAAGATGAAGGTGAAGAGTATGTTCTTGATAGTAATGTGTTGCCCTAATATGGGACTCTTACACCTTATATATCCTGATCAGTGTGACTGGGTGTCTAAACCCTAGTCGTTGTGTATCTTGCTTATTACAATCTAACCCCACCCTGAAGGTTTTTTCCCTAAAAAACAAGGAGAAGTAGAGGGAGTGATGGGTGGGCTAAGGGAGGGTTGCAGAGCACTACTTTGAGCCCTTTTACAATGAAAATTGGGTGGGCAAAGAGTAGGGAGATCATGCTATCTAGGATCGACCTGCCGCTGAAGTAAATGGGTCATAACTTTTGATAGGTTGTTCCAAATAGGACGTACCACATGTCAAAATGGAGCTTATGACAAGTAATTTTAGTCTATGTAGGATGCACATGCATGAGATTTGAATAAGTACAAAACTGTTCTAAAACAGTGTGGAGTTTGTAGGTAGAGGGTGGTCAAATGGGGCATGACCGGCTAGTCTTCAAGCCGTGGGACCTCTTGGAGGTAGGGGAATTCATTGACAATGGTTTTTGGGTGCCAAGAGGCTTCTTCTAGAGGTAGGCCTTGCATTTGATGAGGTATTATTTAATGGATTGAGACCATAAGTGCTTATCTTGCTGCCTAATAATTGCCTCAAGGATATACTGAGTGATGCCTTCTTCATCTATGGGGGGAAGTTATTCCACATAGTCCATTGAGGAGTCCATGAAGGGTTTCAATTGGCTAACATGAAACACATTGTGGATTTTGGTGGTAGGGGGAAGCTCTAAGCAGTAGGCCAAGTCACCAACTCTCTTCAGAATACGGTATGGGCCATAAAAGCAGTGGGCCACCTTGTTACTACTGCCCTCTTTGAGAGTCGAGTAGCGAGACTTAGGCACTTTCAAAAGGACCAATTCCCCTTCTTGGAATTCCAAATGCCTTATTTTCTCATTAACATAGAGTTTCATGTGTGTTTGGGCCTTTTGAAGGTTCATTTTACATTGCTGAAGTAAGGCATGCATGCAATCCAACTCAGCCTAACTCTGAGGATTGATCTTAGTATCATTAAATAAGACTATGGGGAGGGGAAACTTATACCCATATAAGGCCTCAAAAGGGGAAACTCCAATGCTAGAGTGTGTGGAGTTATTATATGCAAACTGAGCCAAGTGGAGCCACGTATCCCAATTGTGTTGTACATCATGGCAAAACTGCCTCAAATATGCCTCAAGCCATTTGTTCACTCTTTCAGTCTAGCCATCAGTCTGAGGGTGGTATATAGTGGTGGATGGGGCAAGCTTGATCCCCATGGAGGTGAAACCTGTCTGCGAGAAGTTGCTAATAAACTTTGCATCCTAATCATGTACTATGACTTGTGGTAAGCCATGTAACTTGAAGACATTTTCCCCATAAATTGAGTAGCCACCTGAGAGGCAATGCATTTGGTCTTAGTGGGGATAAAGTGGGTAGCTTTGGTGAGGTGATCAACTACCACATAGATACTATTCAACCCTTTCTTGGTTGTGAGAAGGCATGTGATAAAGTCCATTGCAATGTGATTCAATTTTCCTTCAGGGATAGGGAGAGGCTGCAAGAGGTCACTGGGATTGAGTGTATTGTCCTTGTTCTGTTGGCATGGAACACACTTGGTTACAAAGTCCTTGACATCCCTCCATAATCCTTTCCAAGGAAAGCTCTTGGCAATCCTATCATATGTTTTGAAAACACCCAAGTGACCTGTAGTGGCATCCCAAAAGAATGACTCCTTTTTTAAGTGATTAGTCAAAGGTGCTGCAATGGTGGCATAGTGCTTAATGAAGAGTACATAAAATGAAGAGAGACTAAGGAAGCTACGCAAAGAAGTGGCGGTGGAAGGAGTGGGTTAGTCTCTAACACATTGCACCTTCTTTGGGTCAACTTGTATGCCATTTTTTCTCACAATGTGTCCCAAGTACTCCACAGATGTCTGCATGAAGGTGCATTTTCTCTCCTTAGCAAAGAGTCGAGGCTCTCTCAATATGTCAAACACCCTTCTGACATGTGTCAAGTGCTCCTTGGATGAATTGCTGTAAATGAGGATGTCATCAAAGAAAACAAGCATAAACTTGAACAAAAAGGGTTGTAGGATTTTATTCATGAGGCTTTGAAATGTGGTGGGGGCGTTAGTAAACCCAAAAGGCATCACTAGAAAATGATAAAGTCCACGATTAGTCCTAAAGGTCATTTTGACCTCATCTCCCTCCCTCATATGAATTTGATAGTAGCCAGAGCGTAAGTCAATCTTAGTGAAAAATCATGCCTGTTTTAACTCATCCAACAAATCGTCAATTATTGGAATGGAGTAGCGGTTATTCACCATGATTTTTTTCAAGTCTCTATAGTTAATGCACATGCAAAAGGAGCCATCTTTCTTCTTGACTAACAAGATAAGGGATGTATAGGGGGGAGAGCTCAGTTCAATGAAACCCATCTCCAACAACTCCTTGACTTGCTTTGCACTTTTTGACGCTCACACTTGGAGATTCTATAAGGGGGCTTGTTCATTGGCTTGGAATGGGGCTCTAAATCAAGTGGGTAGTCCACTTGCCTCTTAGGAGGAAGGGCTATGGGCATTTGAAATAGGTGAATGTATTCCTTAAGTAAGGACTGCAAGGGTGAGTCATGATCTTGAACTCCCTCTAGGTGGATGGGTTGTCCATGCATCATAAACTCCATTTAGAGTTGAGAGAAATCCATAGCAATTTTTTTCCCAATTGTTTTAGCCACAACCCAAGACAACATCAATGGGGCCCATATCTAGGGCAATTAGATCAACCAGTGTGACATCATTTTCAGCCAATCATAAGGGAATTGTGGGACATACGTGTGTGCTGATTTCTTCTTCTCCATTTGCTACTTGGACCTTCAAGGGGTGATGTAATACCCTAGGGGTGCATTTCAACCTATCAATGGCTGATTTATTAACAAATCTGTGAGTGTTACCACTGTCCACAAGGATGAAGACATGCTTTCCATGGATACCTCCTTGAATGCAAAGGGTGTTGGGGCTTTGAGAATCCATCCAAGCATCCAAGGAGATAGAGCAAAGGGAAGTGGTAGCTGGGTGGGATGTCAGATCAAGTATCCATGATAGATCACTGCCCGGGTCAAAGGGAAACCCATCCTTCAGGCCATAGAATTGCTCATGATCAACATCCTCCATAGGCTCGGCCTGGTCAGTGGGTAGGCCATCCTCATCATTGTGCCAATCTTCCATGACATACATGCTATGAACCTTGACCTTAGGTGTCTTGTACGGGCATTTGCAGGCATGATAAGCATTGTACTTATCTCCACATTTAAAGCATAGTCTCTTTTCCTTTTGTTCCTTCACAACATCTGGAGAAATGAAGTGTTGGCTACTAGATCCATGGGAAGGTGATGCAATGGGTTATTTATTTTCAGCATACTTATTCTCAGCATTAGAGCCAAATGTTGTCCCAAAAGTTTCCATTTTTCTTTAAGCATAGAAAGCGGGGTAAGTGGGGACTTTGGGGTTGTTATTAGGCATAGAATTGCCTCAAGAACCACCTCCCTATGGGGCTGATTGTGAAGAGATGTGGGCATGTCCTGAACCTTACTAAAAATGTTCGTTCTTACAGTAGTTGCTTGCATATCTCTTAGCCAATTCAATTGCATCAAACAGTGTGGTAGGTTTTTGGGCCATGACATTTTCCGATAGGCTTGGTTCCAACTGATAGATATACTTGTGCAATTTAGCATAATCACTAAAGCTCACCACATACATTGCTAAGTTCATGAACTGATTTGTGTACTCACATACAGTGAGGTTACGTTGGTCAAGAGTGTACCATCGTCTTGCCAAATGCTCTTTTTCCACAGGAGGGGACACAAACAATTGGGCCTTATGCATTTTAAAATCTTCCCAGTCAATGAATTGATGATTCTCTTGATTGATATAGTGCCACCATGTGTGGGCAAATCATTCCAAGAGTGGAGAAAAGCAAAAATTATTTTTTGATCATCCGTGCGAGGGTAGATATCAAAGTAGGACTCCAACTTGGACTTCCATTCCTGTAAGTTGGATGGTGAGGGGGATTTCCCATTGTAATTTGTGAGGATGATCTTGTCATGCAATTCATTAGGGCCATGCTTCCCATGAAACCCTTACTGTCCATACATCCCATGGTGGCCATACATGCCTTGCTGTCCACACATCCCATGTGGTCCCCATTATAGCTAGGTTGTCCATGATTGCAAAGCAGGTCATTGGTACCATATTGTCCATGATGGGGCTCATTCATATAGGGTGCATGGGGGCTTCGAGGGAGAGTGGGGGAATTTTGACCAAGGGTGGGGGAGGGCCTCAGTGGGATGTTGGATACATGATGGACAAGGGAATTCAACAAGGGCTCATCCTGTGCATGAGAGGGTTCACCACTCTCGTAGGTAGAGGGAAAATTCCCTTAGCCCCAAGTATACCATGTGGACCATGCAATGGCTCCTGATGTGGAGGATGTCTAGACTCATGCCTAGAGTCATTGACCTTCTCTTAGGCTGAAGCAGTAACTAATTGAGCAACAAGAGTAGTGAGCTACTCCAAGGTCTGTTGAGTCTTCGAGTTTGAGAGGCCCATGTGCTCAATGGCTTCATCAAACTTGGACATCATTTGGCGGTGCTTGGTTACCATGTCATTATGCCGTTCCATGTGACAAAGCTCATGCTGACTTAGGTGTGATTGAGTAGGGTGTACAGGTCTGTTTCAAGAATTTCCTCCTATACATCACCATGGTAATCTTGCACCGATCTTGGTTCCTTATTCATGGAGGTCTGGGAGTCTTTAATCTCCCTCTAGAGGTCCTCTTGGCCCTTGCTTTTTCCCTTTTAGCCAGCCATCTGGATGCAGTCCACATGACTTACTGTTAGTAAATGGGGCGTAACTTTTTGTAGAAAAATCGGATTGATGAGATTTTTGGTTCAAGTCAGAGGGGACCAAAAATAGAACTTTTTGCAATAGGATCTTCTTGACTATCCTGCAAGACAGTGACCAAAAACACTGCCCGACTCTTATTGCAAAAGCCTTAAATGGATGGAGCATAGTTAGAGAGGCCTGATCAACACCCGATCAACAACATAAATAACATTCTAAGAATATTGAGCATTATCATGAGCATCATTACATACTCATATTCTCTACCATCAATGCATAAGTGGATTCATTGCCATACATCTCTTTTGATTACATGCACTTCAAATGTCATATATGGGTGCCATTAGCATTGAGGGGGCATCCAAGGGGGATCACTACATCAGGGAAAGTGGAGATCATGGGGAAGTATATGCACTTGCATACAAGTATCGAGCTCCGGATCACCAGAAGGTGGGCAAAGTTCCCACCCCCCCTTGAGTTGGGTTGTGCACCCCTTCATGATCTTGAGTGGAGAGTCACCTCTCTTGTCTTACCAGCTCGCCTGGCATTGGCCCTTTTCCTTAGTCTGAGTATACATGGCAGACATTTTTATTAAGAAACCATCATGAGATGCATTGGAAATGAGACATTGGGCCCTTTCATGAGATGCATGCATTATTCACAAAGGCTATTATTCACTTGGAGGCTTATCCCAGGGCACAATAAAAAATGGGGGTTAATATTAGCCAATACAATGAATTTTCAGGATTAGATATGATGCATGCATGCAAATAAATAAATCACAGTTTGCATAAAATAGCTTAGTGTAATAAATCACAACAGTGAGAAAAAGAGAGCAAACAATGAGCTAATAGTGATCCAAAGTCAAGTATGACTACTAGGTTAGATTCTACATGAAGTGGGTATGTAACAAACACTATAGAGCCAAGAACCATGAGGTAAACAAACACCCAAATACTTGACAAAGGTCAGTGTATGCTCAAAGAGAAGATAGATCAAGTCATCCCAAAAGCATCCAATGAAGACAAGTATCTAGCAAGAGCATAGACATGTAAGAGATCCGAGTCTCATCTACTTAAGAAGCTCAACTGTATAAACAACAAGATCTACAATATCCATATATAGCATGAACCTGCCATTGGTAGAAAGATCAATGTCAATCAAGAAACCAAGCTCAAGGATAGCATGTGAATGCATAAGGCATCATGGAGCCAAGACTGTATATCAACGAAGCATCCAGAGCAAGGGATCGGTCAAGCATCACCTATAACATCTAGTACATCATGTAACAGTCAATGTCAAATCTTTGACATCCCAAATAGGCATCCAAGAGCTCCAAAGTATGCAAATGAATGCCCAAATGAATATCCAAGTGACAATCAAACACAAACAATGTATGGAGCATGCATTTCTGACATATATATCACAGCATGTATTGAAGGGTCAAGCATAGACCATAGGCATAATGAGTGTCACAAAGCATGCCACTATAGGCCAATGTCGATCAAATGCCAAATAAGACAAAGCTCGATCAAATCTCAAAAGTAATTCCAAAGAAATATAAGACACGTGTCAACCTCCGTATACATCCGTGTAGTCATATGAGTCACCCGAAAAGCACCTTTGACCAATAGGTAGAGCATACACTAACCAAATAGGCTTCAGTCCTAGTTATTATAGCAATAAATTCACTATCAAAATTGATTAAATTAGTCCTCAAATAAAGATCAAAGTCACCTCAAATCATGGGCATATGATATACCATTGTATTAGCATCAATAGTATACATCATGAGTATATATAGAACACTCAAATCATAGCCAACAACAATAGATACATAAAATCCCTCTTAAAAGAGGTCCTGCTATATATAGTAGTGAACATAGTGTCAAACCAAGTTATTTCAATACCAACATCAGCTCCAAATCCAACCTATAACATGAGCATAGCATTCCTATACATATAGACATCACTTCAGCATAACCTAGCATCATAAGACCAACAAAGCTAACCATAGAAGCATCAAATAGAGTGTTGCCCTATATTTCCACCCAACAAGCCTTAGCTAAAACAAAGTAAATGAAGTGATTAAGTAAGTCCAAAATCAACTCCAAGAAATGACATAGCATCCCTGAATATATAAGCATCAATTGGGCATAACCAAACATCATCCAACCAATGGCAATGAGTGCAGACATCAAAGATAAGTTCTTTATTGTTTTATGATAGTTTTTGGACTATTATAATAGTCCAAAAGTAAAGCTTCACTCAAATGGAATGCCAAGAGTGGAAGGATCAATGCCAAGCATCAAAACCAAATGTATAAGTGTTTGTATAGCCGCCCAATGAAGAAGATACGTTGTAGGAGATGAAAACCTTGAGGTGTTGCTAGAAAAGAGCATGTTCCACACAATGTGATGTTGTACTAGCAAGGTGAGGGCTATGGGGGCTGCTCAAACTTACTCGAGAAGAGTGCCCAAGAAGAATGCAATTCATAGGAAGCTTGAATGGAGTGGCTATGGTTGCCAACAAAGAGATGACTACTGTAGGTATTTGAATGCCAAGTTGAGAGTGTGTTGAACCAAGCTCGATCTTGGTAAGAAGAAGGCTCTGATACCAATTGAAGGGAGGTTAGCTTTGAAGTGAAAGTACAAGCAAGAGCAAGAGCTATGGTGGAAGGAGTAAGAGAAAGAGAGAGAGAGACACAATCTGAGAATTCCAATAGTGACAATGTGTGATCGACCTTCCCTTTATTCAAATTTCACTAAAAGAATAAAGAATAAATTGATAGTGATGGGTGGCCCACCACCTATGGTATGCAGCATGGGTACTATTAGTGTAGTAATGCACGGGCGACTAGGAAGAGATGATTTTACCCCCAACATCAATTCAAATTTTTGACTTGCAAGAGCTTGCTATTCTACAAGATCTAACTGCTCAAATCGACTTTCAAACTCTCTTAATAACTTTGTAGACACAAGACCCTTATTGGGTTGTAGAACCCACTCCTGAAAAGTTTTGCAATAAGTAAACTAGTGTCTTCAATATAAAATTCTTCTTGGTGTGTCTTTAAGAAAGCTACCTAGTCAGCATCATGCATGCACAATTCAATAACTCGGGCTCTCAATTCATGTACAATGACCCATATAAAATACTAGCTCCATGCAAGTTGAGCCACCCCAAAGAACACTATCTTTTGAGCATAGGTATGCAAATATGCAAATACATTCTTGCCATTAAACAACTTCATTTCACACTCTACTACTTGTAGAGCATTCATCACAATAATTTTTGTTTGAGCAGGAGCCTACATCACCTATTGTTGTTATTGTACCTGCATAAGCATGTTCATATTCTACACTAATTGCTGTAAAACATCACTAGAAATTATGTTTGAAGGTTCTCCCATCCAATCTTTCATTTCGATGACCTTTCGCATCGGGTTCATGAATGTCAAAGGGGCTTTATATGAAAGGTCATATCCAATGAGGATCAGAGAGAAAAGGAAGTAGAGAATAGGAAATAGAAGAGAAGAAATGAATAGACAAGAGGTACTCAAGATAAAGACAAAGCTTAATGAATCAAATCACTATGTACTGATAGAATCTCAGATGATAAACCAAATCCTTATCTAGGACTACTCAGAAGCAATCTCCAAGCATTAGATCTCTTAGATATCTAGGTTTTTTCACATTGTGTCCATGTAGCAACACGACAACGTCATGTACTATCTTTGACCAAAAGCCTTCTTTCTACTCGAGATAGTTGGGTGCTGTAAGCTATTAAATATATTTTGGTGATTTTTCATAGAAGATTACCCATGGGAATCCTATCTTTTCTCAAGATGCCAAGGCTGATAGCCTATATCCTTTATTTATATCTAGATCTCTTAACCATGTTTTGGTTGTGGCTCACATATCACATGTATGTTTATGGCATCATCACCTTGGACATAAACCCTTAAAGGGAATAACAATGCTTACTCATTTGCATTATCTTTTGCCTCTTGATTACAAATGTTTTGATTCTAGTAACCATTATCTTTATGGTAGCTAGACCCTACGTTCTCATAAAAAGTTTGGCATTATGTATATGGTAAATCTCTAGCTCTTGTGCATTCTAATGTATGTGGTCCCATCTCCAGTCAGTCATTGGGTGGTGCAAAGTACTTTGTTACGTTCATTGATGATGATTTATATAAGATCTAGGCATATGCTATTAAGAAAAAATTGTATGTCTTATCTACCTTTTAGTATTGGCTTACTCTTATCGAGAAACAACCTACGTATAAGGCTAATTAAGGTATGACAATGGGGGTGACTATATTTCTAAAGTATTTGAGCAGTTTTGTGATGAGAAGGGCATGAAGCATCAAATTTTCACTCCATACAACCCATTCAAACATGCTATTACAAAGCACATGAATAGAACCATTCAAGAGAGATTCCATATAATGCTTAGCCAAATAGGCTTATTGCAGCATTTTTTGATTGAGGCAGTTACGATTGCTGTACATTTGATAAAGAGATCCTCATGTAATGATATTGGTTGTCAGGTTGTAGAGAAGCTATATTATGGAAAATCTTCCTCATATATGCATCTTAGAGTCTTTTGATATGAGGCTTTTTGCCATGTACCCAAGGAAAAATGTAATAAGATGGTGGAACCTCATATATGCATCTTAGAGTCTTTGGATTGAGGTAGTTACTATTTTCGTACATTTGATAAACAGATCCTCATGTACTGCTATTGCTTGTCAGGTTGTAGAGAAGTTAAGTTTTGGAAAACCTTTCTCATATATGCACCTTAGAGTCTTTGGATGTGAGGCTCTTTACCATGTACCTATTGAGAAATGACAAATGATGTATGCTCCATGAACGGATGTCTTGAATCCCATATGCATAGTGGAGAAAAAAGGGAACCATCATGAGCCTATGAAGTGATATACCTTCATATCATTCAATGATGGAATACAATTGTACCTTGTTCTTTCAATCATATCCAGTGTCATACTCAAGATTTTGCTTATGAGTCGAAGCTTCCATCTTGGAACCTGATTTACTTGAGTAATAGTTGGTCTATCTAATCTATATCATCATGAATATTGTCTTTGTGTTCCATCTGCCATAGCCATGCTCTAGATCCATGCATTTCAACAGACATAAAAAACAATACTTCAATGACTATTCATATTAACAAATTCAACATTCTAAAAAATAAACTTACCACTCTGAAGAAAACAATAGATGAAGAAGAAGCCATTGATGTACTCCTTTGCTAGTGTAAACTAGGATCCTTATGAAAATCTTGTCTCTACTCTCAGCAATGTACCTAAATTATCACACAGAAAGATATTGAGAACTCTCTTCTTTGTGAAGAGAATAAACAAAAGAACATGAATGCAAAAGATGATGTTCCATCATCTAGGGAAAATCTCTTATACACCAAAGGAGCTGTTGGAGCTAAAGGCCAAGACCAAGGATTCAACTCCAACAACAAAGATCGGATGACATGTCATTATTATGGTAAGAAGGGTCATATAGCCATTGAATGTTTCCATCCTAAAAGAGCACAACAAGTGCAAAATGGTAACCACCAGAATCACTTCATGAATGAAATAGAAGAAGAAGATGATGCTTCCACCATCAACAACAAGTTTGATAGATTTTTTGAAGGAATTATCTTTCCATAGTGGATTTTATGTTTTTCCATAGTATATATTTTTTCCCTTAGTGGATTTACTTTGTAAAACAAAACCCTTGCCAAAGGTGTAAAGTTTCAAGCTTTAACTTGACTAGGCTACTAGTCTCACAGGCCATGTCATCATGTGGGGGGGCAAAAGCCAACAAGTGTAGAAACTCATCATTTGAGGGGGGTGTTGATAAATGAAAAATGATGTAGGCTCTAGGAAGAGATGTCCTGAATCCCATATGCATGGTGGAGAGAAAAGGGAACCATCATGAGCCTATAAAGTGATGTAACTTCTTATCATTCAATGATGTAATACAACTATACCTTGTCCTTTCAATCATAGTTAGTGTCATACTCAAGATTGTGTTATGAGTCCAAGCTTCCATCTTGGAACCTAATTCACTTGAGTAGCAGTTGGTCTATCTAATCTATTTCATCAATCATGAACATTGTCTTTGTGTTCTATTCGCCATAGCCATGCTCTACATCCATGCATTTCAATAGTACCCAAGGAAATTTGTAATAAGATGGTGGGCCCTAAGTTAGTGAAATGAATCTTTCTTATTTTTGGGAATGTAGGTGAGATGGGCTATTTCCTATGAGATCTATAGGCTCAAAAGGTTATCTACATCCATTGTGTTATCTTCCATGAGAAGAAGATGCATAAGTAGCTTCAATTAGGTAGTTGAGGTACATGGGTTGATCTTTTAGTAGGAGGAGTCTTCTATTATTGTATAGCTAGCTAGACAAGCTGCATTAGCTAATGTTCACAACCTATTTTGAGATGGTCTACTTGAGATATATATTAGCTTGATTGCTTTTTGTGCCCTCCATGCACTATGTTATGGTGATAAATTTTGGTAACCTGAGGCTATGTGCATAGGGGATAGTTACTCTTGGTAGAGGGCCATGTAATCCGAGTTGAATTCACTATAAACAAACCATTTTAGCTCTTTTGCCTAGTGGAAAATATGAATTTCCATGCAAGTGGATATACAAGTTTAAGAGTACTCCGAGATGTCCCAAGCCAATATATAAGGCTAGATTTCTTGCTAAGGGTTTTAAGCAAGAGCTTGGTGTTGACTTGATGAATTTCTTTCCCATGTAGTCATTGTCAAGATGACTACTCTATGATCAGTTTTGGCATTGGTTGCATAGTTAAATCTAGACCTTTATCAAATGGATATAAAATTTAATTTTCTACATGGAAATTACATGAGGATATCTATATGTTTTAGCCTAAGAGACTTATGGAAAAGAGAAGGGAACATGTCCTAGTATATAAGTTGAGAAAGAGTACTTATGCCTATAAGTAGACACTTAAGAAATGATACCATAAGTTTGATACTTTTATGCATTCCACAATGATATGCTCTTCGGGATATGGATCCATGTTTATAAAAAAGAGGGTTCATAATGATAGCCTTATTATTTTCGTACTCTATATTGATGATATGTTGAGTGGTGGGAGAGCTTCTGATGAGTTGGATGCTTTGAAGACTTAGCTCTTCATCTCAAGAAGGGCTTTGAGATGAAGTAGGTGGGGCAAGACTCACATATTCTTGATATGCACATCACATGTGATCACTCTAAGGGGCTTCTTTACCTATCACAATAGGCCTATATATGCAAGATGTCAACCCTATTCATCTAAGGGGCTCCCTTACATATCACAGCAGAGAGTGCTTGAATGATCTCATATGCAAGGTGTTAAGCCTATTGGCTATCCTTTACCTTGCCATATGAAGGTGAATTAGACCAATTTTCCCTAGTCATATGAGTAGAAAGGAAGAGATGGCCAAGATCCCTTATGCATCTGCAGTGGGTATTTTGATATATGTCATGATAGCCACTTGCCCTCACATACCATTTGCAGTGGGAGTTGTAGTACACTATATGCCTACACGTAGTTAGTGACATTGGAATGCCATGAAGGATATCATAAGGTACCTAAAAGGCATTGTAGATATGCATATTTGCTATGGTGGCCAAGGTACTATGATCGTGGGTTACACTAAATCTGACTATGTAGGACATGTAGATAGTGTCAAGCATTTTCGGGAAAACTAAAAAACCCCTAGTAAAACTATAGATAGATTGGATTTCTGTTAGCTTAGATTCTTGTTTTGTCATTTTATAGTTGGATTTTCTATGCCAAGGGTTGGGTTGATGCACGTTTTGCACCACCATTGAGCAGTAGAATGGCATGAGGCCCGCTACAGCTATATGTATTAAATCTTAGTTGCACACACACTCGAGAGAGCACCTTCATTGAGCACACATTGTTTCTTGTACACATGAGAGTTGGGATTCTCATCACCAAATTATGAACCTTTGGTTGAGTGGGTAAGGTTATTGGGTGAGATTTGAGGGTCGTGAAGGACACCACCAGTTGTAAGATGGGTTGTTTTCCTAGTCAACATCTTGAGGACCATTGTTTTTTAAAGTGATTGTGAGATTTTGGTTGGGTCAATATTTTTCTATATGAGTATCGAGAGGTGAGGCTAAGGACTAATTGAATCAAGGAGCTCTATTTGCATTTTGCATGATGCATGAGCACATGTAAATAGGCTAGGCACAATTTTCTAGTGCATCCATTTTTCTTCATGTGAAGCACTGCTTATTAGGGGGCATAGCAAGGATTCAATATCACATATTTTCTCAGATCATGTTTGGTTGAGCACAGCGTACAAATTAAACTACATATTTCTTCTAGGTCACATTTTATGAAACCTAAGTAGGAGAACAAAAGGAGATTATTCTCAAAAGAGCAATTGCAAGTGTTATGGAGATATCAATAACAAGCTTATGAAAGAGATTTTGAAGCATGTTTCTATACACCATACATGTTATTGATGGGGTTACTGAAGTTTTGCTAGATTAGTATAACAACTCTAACTCAAGATGGACTACATTTACATCTTTGGTTGACCTGGTTATCGATCAGGCTTTCAAAATAGGGAGTGAATTTGATGCAATATCTCATAGCTATAATTTAAAAAACAAGTTAATGACCTTGTAAGAGAGCATCAAAAGCCACAAACTTTATTTTGCACTATGTCTTGGTCTAAAATAAGGATTGAAGGTATTAGATGTTGGTCATGGTATTAGTGGACTCTTCAGAGAGATTGTTGCATTGAGAGTCTCAGATGACATGTATGATGCTATTTATATTATTAAAGCTTGCTTCTTGCTATGCTCTTGAATTGGTGGCTTGCTACTACAAGGTAATAAAAAGGATTCTCAAGTTCAGACAATAAAGATTATTTTATGGCATTATTCATGCCTATGTTTAGTTAATGTCGAAGAATCCTACTTTTTTTTAATGAGCACGCTGCCCATGTGAGGCTTCTAGTGGTAGAGAAGTGAAGAGACACGTGCATCAACACTTAATGCTGCCCTTGTGGAGAACTTTTTGTGAGACAAGCATATTAGCTGAGAAATTGGATGTCTAGAGGTGACAGAGGAGGGTCCCATATGCAAGTATGTTTTTTTTGTGAAGAAGTTTGTCCAATCTTGCAAAAGTTTTTTGGATGCATCTGTGTTGATGCATGGTGTATCAAATATTTAAGAGGTATGAAGAGATTATTTGTTTTAAACTCAAGATTTTCATGTTTGAGTGTCGTTGATGCTCTACTTTGAGTTTTTTTTAAGAGAAAGCTTCAAAAGAAGCCATTTAGCTTGGTTGTTTGGTCAAGGATTTTGGGATGCCCACCAAAACACATGTACTTGGATGTGATGGCTAGAGTGCTATATGCTTGGCTAATAATGCCATGTTTCATGCATGTACCAAACATACTGATATGTGATATCACTTTATCAAACAGGTTCTAGATGATGGTCTAGTCACATTGACTAAGATCAAAGCACAGGATAACCCTGCAAATTTTTTCACTAAGAGATTTGCAAAGGCTCAACATGAGCATTGCACTTGACTAGTGGGTGTTGGTTGAAGGTTCTCTTAGGACATTTAAGTGGGAGATTGTCGGGTGTGAAGGCTCTTTTGCTACTCCTGTGTAAATATTTACTTGTACGTGTGAACACGCCCTTGTGGGTGTAAGTGTACCATATCCTAAGTATAAACACATTCTTTTATTCTTGGTGTGTACCACATTGGTACATACACATCTCTCAAGTCTCCACTCTCTTTGCACTCTCCCTACTACTGAATACCTTCTTTGATGTGCATATTGCTTGAGAACTTCTGCTCGACCTTCAATGATGATGCTAGGAGAGGCGAAGACCTTCAACTTGAAAAATGCAAGTGAAGGTGGAGCCTGATGGAGAAGGGTGTTGATGCCAAGTGGATGATGGTGATGCTAGGTGTGGAAAATGCTCCAAAAGCAAGGCCTAATGCTGAAACATGGTGTGTGAAGCAAAAGAGGAAGGGCAAAAGGCAGCCATGAGCCATGAACCACAATGTTCCAAGTGTCTTGTGTGGTGTTTGTGAAATTTAATTTTTTTGTATTTGTGTTATTCATCAACAAAGTCAATTATCCTGACCAGCACTCCTTTACATCTTATTATCAGGCTATGAGTGAGGCTTGCTCTTAATCACAGCTCGCATGTAAAGTCTTCATTTTTACTGGAGGTACTGCTTCTTTGATGTCTAGGATGCAAAAATGCATGACATTATCTACTATTATTGAGGAAGAGTATATTGTAGCCCACCATTGACGCTTGCAAGGAGGCCCTACGGTTAGGCCATCCTTGGTATTACTATTACTCTACACTACATTTGGATTCTATGAGTGCTATTCAATTGGCTAGGAATTCAATCTTCCATACAAAGACAAAGTACATTGAAGTACACTATCACTTCATCAAGGAGGTGGTAGTTGACAAGTTGTGAAGAAGTGAACTGGAGAGAGAGAGAGGAGAGGGAAGATTGCATAAGAGACAGAAGAAGTGCAAATGAGAGAGAAAGAGTGACAAAGAGAGAGAAATACCAGAATAGGTGAGAGAACGACTTGAAAGAGAAGGAAATTATTGAAGCTGAGAGCAAGGTGAAGAGGAGAGGGACAAGAATGTATTAATGTGTTAAAAGATGAGAAAATTTATATGTTCCCTACTTTTATACCAATGTTAGTGTGACGTGGCAACAATACTATTTACACACTAAATCCTTATTCTTCCCAGCTTCTTACAATCCATCCCATCCCAAAGGTTTTTGCCCTAAAAAGAAAACTTATAAAGACTAGAAAATGATGGATAGAACAGAGTACTACTCTATTTTCAGCTTTACAAATGGAAAAATGAATAAGAGATGAAAGCTATATGGACTGAAATGGAAGACTAAGAGTAGGCCATAGCTATATACATAATCAAGAATACTTCAAAGGTTCTTGGAGCCTTAAAGTCGTCAAAACTGATGAGCTCTAAATGAAGTAGACACCTTGCTATACAAATAGACCCTGCTAAACCAAATCTACCATAACGTCTTGTAGAAGTGTCAAAATGAGGTGTGCCACATGTCAAAATGTAGCTCTTGAAGAGTAGTCTTACCCTTTGTAGGTGGCATAAAGTTAGGCATTGAATAAAAATTGTTCTAAAATAATGTATTGTCACGTCCCTATCTATACCATAATTGGCTTCATAGTCAGTAAGCTTCAACCCACCAATGTGTCCCTTAGAAAAGGAAACTCATCTAATATGGAATCAAGCCTCCAAGAAGCTTCTTCAGGTGCTATACCCATCCATTTGATTAGATATTCAATGATGGAATGAGATCGAAGCTTCTCCTCACACTAACCTATGACAACCTTTAAGAAGTACTGAATAAGACATTCTTCATCAATAGGTGGCAGCTCATCAACTGTATCAACAGGATTACCATAGAAAGGCTTGAGATGACTAACATGAAATACATTATTAATCTTAGTAGAAGAGGGTAGCTCCAATCCATATGACAAGTCTCCAATGCACTTCAGATTTGGTAGGGGCCATAAAATCTGTGAGCAATTTTGTTATTGGACCCATCTTTCAAAGTAGAGTACCTAGACTTGGGTAGCTTCAACAAAACCAATTCTCCTTCTTGGAACTCTAAAGGTTGCCTCTTCTCATTTGCATACATCTTCATTTGGTCTTTAGCTTTGCTAAGATTCATCTTGCACTACTGAAGAAGGGTTCACATTCTTTCCAATTCTTTTTTCCTATGAAGATTGATTTTTTCATTAAATATGACAATAGATAAGGGCACCTTATAGCCATACATAACCTCAAAGGGTGAAACTCCAATGCTAGAACGAATGAACTTATTGTAGGCAAACTCAACCAAGTGTAACCAAGAATCCCATGAACTCAAGAGGTCATAATAGAAATGGCAAAGATAAGTCTCCAACCACTTATTTACCCTTTTTGTCTATCCATTAGTCTGCGGATGATAGGCCATAGAGGGAGTCGATTTAGTGCCCATGGATGTGAATATTGCTGCCAGCCAAAAGTTACTCATGAACTTTGAATCTTTGCCATGAACAATCACCTACGTTAATCCATGTAGTCTAAAAATATGCTCCATGAACTGACTAGCCACATGAGAAGCCCTTATTTCAATCTTGGTTGGAATGAAATGGGCTAGAGTTGCCTTGATGAGTCTATCTACCACCACAAATATGGTATTCCATTCCTTTTTGGTACTAGGAAAGTCAATAATGAATTCCATTGTAATGTGCATCCATTTTCCTGTAGGAATGGGTAATGGCTCTATAGCAAACCACTTGGCTTATGGGTGCTATCCTTATTCTACTGACAAGGCATACACTTCATGGCAAAGTTTTTGACATCTTTTCATAGCCCTTTCCAATAGAAGCTTTTGTTGATCCTATCATAGGTTTTGAAAACTCCAAGGTGTCTAGCTAAAGGTGAAGAATGCAACTCCTCCATAAATTTCCGTGTGAAAGAAGAAGTAGAGGGAACAACAATCTTACCATTTAACTACATGAGGCCATTTTAAAGATGATAAAGTGAGTTATCTTCTATGAGACCTAGCTGTGATTTCTGAAAATAATGGCAAAGTTCTTCATCAAAAAGATAAGCCTCTTGTAGTTCTTCAATCTATTTACTATGTAGCTCAGCCATCATTCTTGAAACTTTGCAAGCCCACAAACGAGAAAGAGAATTAGCCACTACATTGTCTTTGCCCCTCATATGAGTGATGCCAAAATCATAATTTTGTAGGATGGCTACCCTCCTACGGTACTTAGGAGTTAGATTGGATTGAGTGAGAAAATACTTAAGGACCTTGTGATTACTTTGAGCTCTGAAGTGGCTGCCATACAAATAATGGTGCCATTTCTTTATTGCATGCAAGATAGCCAATATCTCTTAGTCATAAACATTCATAGCCATTTCCTTATCTGTAAGATATTTACGGCTTTCAAAGACAATCACTCCATGCTCATGCAACAAAATATCCCCAATGCCTCGACCACTAGCATCACATTGTATGGTAAACTCCTTCAAAAAATCTAAGCATACTAGTATACGAGCAGAAGGAGTTTCTTTAACTAGCTGGAGCTACTATTTGGAAGATTATCATGGAAGAAAGCTTCCTTCTTCAACCTATCAGTCAAAGGAGCTGAAATAGCTGCATAATGCTTGATGAATCGGTGATATAATGAAGATAGACCAAGAAATCCTCTAAGTGAAGTAGTAGTAGTAGGTGTTGGCCAATCTTTAATACACCGTACCTTCTTGGGGTTAGCATGGATCCCTTTTTCAATGACAATATATCCCAATTATTCCACTTCACTGTGCATGAAAGAGTATTTCTTCTCCTTAGCAAGGAGTATGTGATGTCTCAATACATCAAAAACCTTTCTCATGTGTAATAGACGGTTTTGAAGGGTCCTATTATAAATCTGAATGTCATCAAAGAAGACCAAGTGAGAGCTAGATTTTAAGAGCCACTTTTGAGATGTGCTTGAAGCATTTGAGGCCATTTTTGGAGCAAGAAGTGCCTGAGAAGTGCCACGGACAAATTTTCATAAAAGATCAAACAATGGTAGTTGGCCAAGCTAGAGTTTTCCTAGGTGCATTTTGACATCAAGAATCCAACACAAGTCTCAGTTTGTCAATCGGAGGTCATTTGACCCCCCATTTAATCCCCGTAAGGTTTGGCATTATAAAGCAACTACTAGATCCAAGAGCTGAAAAGTACATGATAGGTTCTAGGTTTATAAATTTCAACACCATGGAGCCAACTGTCTAGTTGGATCACGATCTTGAGTCCGTTTGGCCCTCCAAATGGGTTGAAACCACTTGGATTACAATGTGAACATGGAGGTTTTGAGCTAGTTGTATCTCGTAGAGAGTAGGCTGTTGATGCTTTTTCTTTGCCGCTAATGTACTCTCTTAGCCTGATCTATGTCCTCCATTACTCTAGAATAATCATTTGGTCCAGATTCTTCATCACAACCCTCCCCTTTCTCTCTTGAATTGATGCGTATGAATAGCCACTAAAAGGAGAGAGGAGAGAGAAGAGAGAAGAGAGAAAGACTAGAAAATCATATTTTGATTCCCTCCATATTCCATAAGATTACAGCCAAAATCTTGCTCTTCTTCCATAGATTAGAGATCTATCATCATCTCTCTTGATTGTGGAGGCATGAAAATGCACAAAACTCTCCAAATTTTGGGGTGCAAATCAAAAAACACCCCCCACCTACTTGACATGAAATTTGCACATTTTCTCAAGGTTTCATTTGAGTTTCATTTCATTTATAAATTAACTTGGAATTGTAGTTTCTATGCATAAGTGAGCAGTTCTTGTGTTCTCTCTGAAATATGAAAGAAAACTAGAAAATTCGATGATATAATAATTTGCTGCAAAACCCATAAGTCACGGTTTTTATGAAAATAATTTGCAGTGTTCTCTCTGAAATATGAAAGAAAACTAGAAAACTCGATGATATAATAATTTGCTGCAAAACCCATTAGTCGCGGTTTTTATGAAAATAATGGAATTTGGGGTTTTTGTTGAGTGTTTTGGGGTCATATGGGATGAAAATGGATATAAAAAATAATGGTGATTGTTCTTGATTAGTGAGAACTCATAATTCTGAAATATCACATTTTTATGAAGAAATAAATGAAGATATATAGCGAAAAAATGAAAAGAATTAGGTTTTTGCACTAGAAAATTAGAGAAAAATAAGTTTTATGTTCTTGAATGTATGGCATGGTTGTAGCATGAGGGATAATCCTCACTTCAGCTGTGTATTCATGTTAAAGTCCATTTTTATTGGTTTTTACAAGAAAAACACACAAAAAACTCGCTCTTTACATCTATCAACGATGCAAAACCTAAAAGGTAGGGGAAAAGAGGGGTTTTGATGCTGATTAGTTGCTGAAAATATATGAAATTTTGGTTTGTTTGTTTGTGCATACCATATAGGATGTTTATAAATTAAGTTAAAAGGTGGTTAAGCTACACGAGAAGACTCGGGGCTGCTGATCCTTAGTAATGAAGCATGACGTAGAGATTGAAATCATGAAAAGACATGTTTGTTGCACCACACAATGCTGATTTATAAAATGTTTAAGAACTATGGCATTCATAGTTGCATTGCCCATATCACATGGTAACTCTTGGATGCATTGCAATTAGTTTCTAATATACATGACCCACGTTGAGTTGTGAGGCACCTAAGTTGTACGTTTAGGTGTTTGGGATCTTTGGGAGATCGTGAAGTGAGGAAATTTCTATCTCTTGGATCGTTTAAAACAAGAGTGGAGCTTGTTACGTCTGTATTATTTGTGTTAGAGCGGTGCATCAGGGGGCGAATCCTGTTGGTGTAGGAGATTTGCAGTGGGGCCACGACATTTAGTAGAGGGGTTGCCTCCTATGTTTGTATTACATAATATATTATACCAAGATGTGTGGGATCTCCCTCTGAGGAGTAAAGAAGGGCAATCATTGGACTAGGTTCTACTACAAACACAATTTCTACAACAATGATGAGGGCAGTGTGTCCTTAGGTGCTCTTGGCCCTCGGCTAGTGCCTATAGCTAGTTTTGGGCTCTTTTTTGGTCTCGAAAGATGGTGCGTTTGTCAGGAGCTACTAATAAGTGGTGGTTTTTAGACTTTGGTCAGAAGGGGACTTAAAATTTATAATCTTGTCCATTAGGAATACACTAATGTATCTATAAAATGGGGTTTTTCCAAGGTTTCAAACACTTGGCTTACCCTATTCATAATCTCCTAAAAGACTTAACGAGTTACATAGAGACTAAATCCTCTACGAGAAATGATTTAGATCAAAGTACACATTTAGCAGCTAGTTCATCCTCTATCATGATGGCATGGGCCAAGGTTTGCCTTGGTGCAGTTTCTATTCAAGAAACCTTGTGCACAACCATTCATCAGCCTAGAGGATATACAATAAGCACATTGGAACCCATGGCAATTCTAGCATTGACCAATGATCATGATAAGGGTGTAACACCATGGGATAGTAAGGATATACAATGGAATTTTCTTGTGGTTCAAATGGCCCATGTGATGGGTCATTACGCTAAAATATTAGACCTTGTAAGCACGTTGGAAGCCTTGGTTATTAAGGGGAAGCCATTGCTCAAAAGGCCCTGACGAACAAGCTTTAAATAATATTGATATATCGGTTTTGATGAAGGGAAAAAGCTCATGCATAAATCCATTCGGGAATGGCTTTTGAATGGGCAAGGCATGGAAGATCCTCTGAGAAAGGATTGATATGATACGCTGAAAGTCATAGGGCTCCCTAGACCACTATGTGAGTTGGTAGAAAGGGAAGTCCATGGAGCGTGTGACCTTCCTACACCAATAAAGGTGAAAAAGGAAGAGATTACGCGCCCTAAGATGCTGGAACTAGGTCATGACAAATATGAAGATTTTAATGACCCAGTGGTGATCCCAAAGGAGAGGACTAAATGCCCTCCTCCTTATAGGGATCTCCCAGTGTTTCATGGGTTGGTAAAGGAGGATTCAATGTTGCATTTACAAGAATATGGCCTAACTTGCCTTGCAAGTGGGTTCAATGATATTCATCGGATGCTTGTATTTTCAAGCACCCTAAAGAGAGAAGCTAGGAAATGGTATTGGATCCTCCCAAGAGGGTCAATTAAATCCTTCAAGGAGCTGTTTGATAAAATCTTAGACGAATATGAAAAAAAGGTGCCCATGACTTAGGTCTTAAGGCAACTTCTATAGATTAGACAAGAGTTTTTCCCTTCGGCTAAAGAAAATGCTAGAGCCTTTGATGATATTCTCATGCTTTGGCCAATAAGAACCACTATGTTACCAGTTGGTGTGCTCTGTGAGCTCTTTATGAGTGGTCTAGTGCTTGATACGCAAATCCAAGTGAGAATACGAGATCCTAAGTCATTAAATGAGTCCAAGATGCACACAATTGACTATGACAACTATATTCAAAGATGTTTGGAAAACTTTTGGAGTTTTCCCCACTCACTACAAGTGCATCCTAGTATCCAACCATTTCTACAAGGAGAGAATTTATTTGTTGATACCCATAAAACTCAAGTAAGTTACTCATGAATATATGTGTGTATCATGTGGATTCAAAATAAGGTATTTTTAAAATACCATTTGTATATATTTTTCACATACAAAAGGGTGTAATATAAAGGGGTTATTTACCAATTGAATAGAAAAGGGTTATGTTTTATTCTGAAAAAATCACAAATAAGGATATTTATAAATAGGCCTTGGACGCACATGATGTAGATGACATACATATAGTAACTTCCTCAAGCCAGAAAACCTTTGTGGGGGATCTTGGTAGCCAAAACCTCCAAGTAAGAAATGGGAATCCCATGACCAGGGATATTGTGCCTCTCGGTAAAAAGACTTCAAGCGAAGTAAGTCCCGTTTTAAAGGGCTTGCAACACTTCCACAAGAGGTAGTTGTGGAAGCACTAGTGATAGAACCATTGGGCCCACAAGTGTGGATAGGCGTGTTATGTGTGGTTCTAGTTGTACTCCTAGTAAGGCTCTTAAAATACCTTTCCAATTTATGGATGAATCATGCTTTCGAGTAGATGTTATTCCTTTTAGTAAGGGCATGGTTCCTATGAATAATCAGTTGTCACAGAGTGGATAAAGGTAAGTAAAGACATCTCATATGAAGAAGATATAGAATACTGAAGGTCCACTTGTGCTCGATAAAAGTCATAAGGATGTGAGCTCAGTTAGCCATAGCAACACGCCCGCATTGAGTCCATTAGAGCAATGTGGCAAATTGAGGCAATATAAAAATATAAAAAGTAACATAAGATATGTTTGGAGACCCAAAATTTCTAAATGTGTGGTTGGTGTGCCAAATGAAAGGCCAACCATTCCATGTGGTTATGCTTTGAATTCCAAGGAGGAGACCAAAGGTCATATTGATTCATCTGAAAATATGCACTGCCCTAAGGTGCATCTAGATGATGGGCCTAGGCTTGAAGCTCCACCTAGTTTGGATCGTATCGTTGAAATAGGTAATGATCCAATTAGGGAAGGGTTGAATGATCATAAATCTATGATTCTAGGCTAAGAGGCCACTTTCATTGGTTTTAGTGTTTGATTATGTGAGGCCAAGATGCCCAATTTTGTTGAGTGCAAAATGTGATATTTTTTTAGGCCAAGAGGGCCATACTTCTATTTGGTGCATGCATGTTTAATGTTTTTTTGTTTTAGTGATTGCATCACATAGGTTGGCGAAGTCACCGGAGGGAGCCTTTGCTGTGGACGAGCTTCTTATGGCCATTGTAGGTGGTTTCTGTAATGAAAGAGAGCTAACTGTCCTAACTAAGGGAGAGAAGAGAGAGAAGGACTACAAGAGAAGAGGGAGAGGAGAGAGAAAGACAGGGAGAAGAGAGAGAAAGAGAGGAAAGGAAGGAAGAAGAAGAAGAAGAAGAAGAAGAAGAAGAAGCCATGAAAGCTTGTGAAGGTGAAAAGAGAGATTCTTGATAATTCTGTGATGCCTCAAAATACCCTCTTACACCTTATATACCGTTAGTGTGACTCGTATGTTCCCATGCCATGTTCTCGTGATCCCCGCTCATTACAAACCATCCCATCTCATAAAGTTTTTGTCCTAAAAAACAAGGGATGTTGTCCTGTCCCGTAAGGGTGTGCTATAGGAAATCAACCATATTTTTGTGTGAGAAACTCCAAATGTGACAATTGAGGTGTTGTTACGGAGCCCACAAGATGTACTTTCAGCCCATGTGGGTGGGGGGCTGAAATTAGGTCACGACCAAAACTGTGCAAAATAGAGGGTTGTCCAGGAGTTACTAGTGTGCTATCCCAGATAGTATGGCTAGAAAAAAATAGCCATAACTTCCTCTAGAAAACTCCGATCAGGGCAAGAGAGGTGTTGGCGTGGAGCCCTCAAGGTGTACTTTCAGCCCATGTATGGGGAATGGGGCTGAAAATGGGTCATGACCAAAACTGGTGCAAAATATTTGGCTGTCCAAACACAGATTATAGCCCAAAATAGGTGTCACGGTTAAGTTCCAACCAATACAGCCTCCTTGAGGTGTGGAAATTCATCCAAGATAGATGCTGGGTGCCAAGAATCTTCCTCTGTTGGTAGGCCTTGCCATTTGATCAGGTATTCATGGATGGAACAAGTGCGGGGTTGCTTTTCACGCTGCCCAATGATCGCTTCAGGAATATACTGGATAAGGCCCTCCTCATCTATGGGGGGTAGCTCCTCTACATGATCTTTGGGAGTGCCAATGAAAGGTTTCAATTGGCTCACATGGAAGACATTATGGATCTTAGTAGTGGGAGGGAGTTGGAGATTGTTAGCCAATTCCTCGACCTTCTTAATAATTGTGTAGGGCCCATAGTAATGGTGCGCCAACTTGTTGCAAGAACCGTCCTTTAGTGTAGCATAACGAAACTTGGGGACCTTGAGGAGTACCAATTCACCCTCTTGAAAGTCAAGGGATTTTTGCATCAGCATGGAGCTTCATGTGCTCTTGAGCCCTTTTGAGGTTTGCCTTGCATTGTTGAAGTAAAGCTTGCATGTGGTCCAACTCTTCTTTTCCAAGGGGGTTGAGCTTTTCATTGAAGATCATGGTAGGAAGGGGCACCCGATAACCATACAATGCTTCGAAGGGAGAGACTCCAATGCTTGTTGAGTGGAATTGTTGTAAGAAAATTCAGCTAAGTGCAGCCATACATCACAAGAATTCTGCACATCATGACAAGAATGTCGCAAATAATTTTCAAGACACTTGTTGACTCGCTCGATCTGCCCATCCGTTTGGGGATGATAGGCTGTAGACATAGCCAATTTGGTCCCCATGGAGCTGAAAATTGTCTGCCAGAACTAACTCATAAATTTGGTGTCCCGATCATGTACTATGAAGTGGGGTAAGCCATGTAACTTAAAAACATGCTCCATAAACTGAGTGGCAACTTGAGATGTTGTAAACTGAGATTTTGTAGCGATGAAATGGGCTGCTTTAGTGAGTCGGTCAACTACCACATAGATGATATCCCAACCCTTCTTGGTTGTAGGTAAACCAATGATGAAATCTACGGTAATGTGGGTCCATTTTCCTTCGGGGATAGGTAAGGGCTGCAACAATCCACCCAGTTTAAGAGTGCTATCTTTATTTTTCTGACAAGGCACACATCTAGACACAAAGTCTTTAACATCCCGCCATAGGCCTTTCCAATGGAAGCTTTTTGAAATGCGGTCATATGTTTTGAAGACCCCTAAGTGGCCAGCAATCCCTGAAGAATGCATCTCTTCAAGCATCCTTTGGGTGAAAGAAGAGGCATGGGGAATCACAATATGTCCATGGATCCAAATGAGGCCATTATGGAGCTGATATTGAGAGTTGTCATCCATGACACCTTGTTGTAATTTTTGAAAAATAGGGCTAAATTCAGCATCAAGCAAGTAGGCCTCTTAGAGCTCTTCAATCCAATCATGGTGGAGTTCAGTGATGGATGAAACCTTACATGCCCACATGCGAGAGAGTGCATCAACCACTACATTGTCCTTGCCACAGATGTGGATAATCTCAAAGTCATAGTTTTGTAGGGTAGCCACCCATCTACGTTGTCTAGGAGTGAGGTTGGGCTGAGTCAATAAGTATTTGAGCACACGGTGGTCACTTTTCACCTTAAATTTACTGCCATACAAGTAGTGGTGTCACTTTTTAATAGCATGAATGACTGCCAACATCTCCTCATCATAGACATGAAACTCTCTCTCTTTATCGTCCAATTTTTGGCTCTCAAATGCTATTACTATGTGTTCTTGCAGCAAGACTCAACCAATACCCCGTCCACTAGCATCACATTGGATGGTAAAATCCTTTGAAAAGTCAAGGCATATGAGGATGGGGGCTGAAGTGAGCAAGTCTTTCAGCTGTTGAAAACTACGATCAGCTTAATCATCCCATAGAAAAGCCTCTTTTTTCAGCGTGTTGGTTAATAGTGCTACAATTGTGGCATAATGGCAAATAAATCTCCGATAAAAAGAGGAGAGGCTAAGAAAACCATGCAAGGAGGTAGTGGTAGTGGGGTTGGGCCAATCCCAGGCACATTGCACTTTCTTAGGATCAGTTTGGATGCCTTTTTCACTAACAATGTGTCCCAAGTACTCAACCTCTATTTGCATGAAGACACACTTGCTTTAATTGGCAAATAACCGGTGCTCTCTTAGTATATCAAAAATTTGTCTGACAAGCTTTAAATGCTCATGCAGTGACTTGTTGCAAATGAGTATATCATCAAAGAATACCAACATAAACTGGAAAAGCCATGGTTGCAATATTTTGTTCATTAAGCTATGAAATGTGGCGGGTGCATTAGTGAGCCCAAATGGCATGACAAGGAAATGGTACAAGCCACAATCAGTCCAAAAAGCTGTTTTAACTTCATCACCCACTCTCATTCAGATTTGGTGGTAGCGGGATCGCAAATCAATCTTGGTGAAGTAGAGTGCTCCCTTGAGCTCATCAAGCAAGTCATCAATTCGAGGGATGGGGTATCTATTTTTGACGGTGATCTTATTGAGATCACGGTAGTCAATGCACAACCGAAAGGATCTGTCCTTTTTCTTAACCAATAGAACCGGGGAGGCATAAGGGGAAGAGATAGGCTCTATGAATCCCATTTCATTGAGCTCCTTGACTTGCTTAGCTACTTCCTCTCTCTCACATTTAGAGAGCCGATATGGGGGTTTATTGATGGGCTTGGCATGGGGCTCCAAGTCAATCGGGTGATCCACCAATCTCTGAGGAGGGAGAGTGGTGGGGGGCTGAAATAGGTCCTCATATTCAGCCAAAAGTGCTTTTAGTGCTGCATTTTTCTTCCCCAAGGTGTGATGGTTATCATTATCCTTATGCAAATGCAAGACAAAGATCTGGGAGCGTTTCTTGATTTCCTATTTGAGTTGTCTTGCTGTTATAAGCTGAAAATCTACAATTTCTTTGATTCCCTCCAAATGTACAAGCTGCCCATGCATTACAAACTCCATATACAGCTGAGAGAAGTCCATAGAGATTTTTTCCAACTGCTAAAGCCAATCACAACCCAAAACAACATCCATAGGGCCCATATCAAGGATAAGTAAGTCCACCTTTGCTGTATAATTTTTGGCCAGCATAAGAGACACTTGTGTGCATACATGGGAGCTTACTTCCTCATTTCCATTGGCCACTTGAACCCTAAGAGGTTGTTGTAATTCAGTAGGAACACATGTCAAATGGCCAAGAGTTGATTTATTCACAAAACTGTGTTTGTTGCCACTATCTATGAGAATGTATACATTCTTGCCATCAATGTTACCATGTACCCGTAGGGTGTTCGAGCTCCTAGAGCCGGTCCATGCATCCATGGAGATCGAGCAAGCTGATATAGTGGTAAATGTGGGGTGCAAAGGGTCATTCCCAAGCATGTCATCCATGGGGCAGCCACTGGGGTCAAAAGGGAACCCATTCGGTGAGTCATAAAATTGATCGGTGTGAAGATCCTCTTCATATTCAACATTTTCAGCAAGTGTCATCATGGGAGAGTTGTGATGCAAGTCCTCTTCCAACTTTTCACTGTCTTCTAGCACATACATGCTATTAAACTTGACAATGGTGTTCTTAAAGGGGCATTTGGATGCATGATCAGTCGTGTACTTATCCCCGCATTTAAAGCACAAGCCTTTAGCCTTGCAATCCTTGACAACTTCAGGAAGAATGAATTTTTGACAGTTAGGATTGAAGCCATTCCATGTCTTATTTTTAGCATACTTTGGGTTACTTTTGGAGGGGGGTGTTGTCCCAAAACTGCCATATTTCCTTTCAATATTAAAAGTGGGGTAAGTGGGGATTTTGGGGTTGCCATTCCCTGCATTGTTGTTGCAATAATTATCGACATATGCAGGTTGCCTAATAGGTTATCTTTGTTGTCCTGCAATGGGCCACATGCCCTCATTGCGACGGTATTTCCGACCATATCGTTCAGCCAATTCTATGGCTGCAAACAAGATGGCTGGCTTTTAAGCCATTACATCAGCTGAAAGATATGCATCTAGTCCATAAATGTGTTTATGCAATTTGACCTCATCACTGACTGCCTCAACATACATGGATAGGTTCATAAACTAGTTGGTATACTCCCTCATGGTGAGATTTTGCTGATCAAACTAATACCATTGCCTAGCCAAGCGTTCTTTTTCTACCGGGGAGACAAAAAATTGGATCATATGCATCTTGAAACCTTCCCAATCATGAAACTGGTGATTTTCTCTTTGAACAAATCTCCACCATGTGTGGACAAAACCTTTCAAATGAAGGGAGGCAAAAATAATCTTTGCCTCATTGACACGGGGGTAAATGAGAAAATAGGCTTCCAATTTAGAGGTCCATTCCTCTAATTCAATTGGGGATGAGGACTGCCCATTAAACTTAGTAAACACAATCTTGTCACGCAGCTCATTTGGGCCTTGCTGTCCATGAATGCCATGTGCTACATGCAGCCCATACATGCCTTGCTCTCCAAAATTTCCATGGGGGCCATGTTGTCCATGCATTACATGAGGACCAAATTGCAAATTAGGACCTTGCTATCCAAAATGGCCATGCTGCCCATTGCTATGTGCATGCTACCCATTTCCATGTGGATGTGGCCCATTGCCATATGCATGCTGCCCATTTCCATATGCATGCTGCCCATTGCCATGTGCATGCTGCCTATGTACCCCTTTCATTCCATGTTGCCCAAGATTTGCATTAGGCCCTTGTTGGCCATTCCCATGAGTGTGCATATAGCTTCCGTTACGGGGGAGTTGTGGTCCCAAGGATGGGCTTGAAGGATTCGTAATGGGGGAGGGAAGGAGGGGTTCATCATGTCGAGTGGAAGGCTCACCTATCTCATAAGTGCTATGGGGAATGCCATGGGTACCACCAAGACCTTGTGGGCTACGCCCGGTCTCCAAGGGGGAAGGGCGGTTAGCCTCATGAGGGGGGACATACTCTTTGGGTCGATCTGAGGGGGTGCAATGGCAGGGATGAGGGCACCCATGTGCTCTATGAGTAAGTCCATCTTGGCTATCATCTCGAAATGACGGTGATCTTGGTGGGTTTCCATCTCCCTATGGCATTGTTCCATCTCTCGATGTCGTTCAGTATGACGGGTCTCATGTTGGCATAGAGTTTGGTTGAGCATAGAGAAGCGGTCCATCTCAAGGGGGGAAATCCTCTTCAAACATGTCTTCACAATCCTCTTGGGCTAAGCTAGGATCGTTCATTGAGGCACCGAAGTCCCTTATTTCACGCTGGAAGTCCTCCTAGGCCTTTGCTTTACCCTTGTGGCCTGCCATCCCAAGTGCAGTCCACCAGTCCCCTTATTACAGAAATGGCAATATCTTGAGCTAGGAAGCCTACTCATGGTCAGCATGCATATGAAGATTGTGCATATTTTGGGCAACAACATTTATCTGATGACTACCCTGTTCTTATGAGCTATATTTTGGCCACATACAAGGACAACCATCTAGACAATCTTATGTACATGGAAAACATCATGCAAATGTATATGAGTATGTACATGGACAAAAACATCACTATCAGCAATGAAGTGCTTGATATCATCAGCCACTTGATCATTACTATGAACAATATGCACATCTTTATGAGCAGCATGATGCTTCTCACGAATGATACCATGATGAGAGCATCTCATAATCACTGCAGCTTCATGAGCAAGTTCCCCATCAACCCAAGGTCCTTAACTTTGAACGCCCAGTAGTAGTAGCCATGCATGTCGGTCTCATGGATGTAAAATTCCTAGGGGTTGATGCATTGAATGCTATAGTGATTGCAACCTCATCTACTCTAGTTCTACCTCCAGCATAGTGGTTCCCAATGAGTTCATGGAAAAGTCAATGCATGCTACCATATGGGTTAGTGAGGATCTTGTGCCACCATCAATGCTTGAAGATGACGCCATGAATTACTTCTATGATACAATGGATGCATTGAATCACAATTATCCTTTTGACCCCGGTGGTAGTATAGTGACCCATGCTTGTCTGGATGACCCTTATTCTCTTGACACTTATTATGTAGGTTATCCATTTGATCCTGGGGAATGCAATGGTTTTGGAAAATTCCTACCTTGATCATCATTTCACCAATGCAATTCTCCCCCTACTTCAAGGGTGCAGCTTTGACTGAGGAATAGCTAAATTTGCCCTAGTTTGCATTGCAGCCAAGTTGCAAATGGCACACTATTTTAGAATAGTCTTTACCCTACATTAATGATAGTCAAGTGTCACCTATATGGGCTAAAAGTATTCTTCATGAGCTTTTTTTTGACATGTAACATGCCTCAATCAGAGCTGCCCATAGGAAGTTATGACCAATTTTCTCTAGTAGGCATGTTCTAGATAGCATGTTGTCCCCTATTTGTCAACCCCTAATTGTCAAGAATTGGTGACCAAGCTCATATGCTATCAACTTGCACATGTTATATACATCATATACACATTTGTATGCCCCAATTCCACATGAGATTATACTTCTTCATACCTATATTCTTATTTCTAATGCTGAATAGAGTGGTACTCTGCAATACCCTTCCCTTGTGAGCCACACCAATAAGTCCTCTTTTTTGTTTTTGAGGGCAAAAACCTTTGGGGTTGGGATGGACTGTAAAAGAGTGAAGATAGATGTGTAGCACATGGGTTAGCATGGGAATACCTAGTTATACCGATGGGGTATCCAAGGTGCTGGGAGATCCAATTAGGGCATTAGTCTTATCAATAATCAACTCTCTTTTACCCTTCCTTCTAGCTTTCATGGATTCCCTTCTCTTTCTCTCTCTTTTGCTAGTCTTTTTCTCTCTTCTTCTCTCATCTTATTCATCTTTCTCTCTCCTCTTTGCAATCTCTCCTTCTTGCTCCTAGGTCCCCTTCATTACATGTTGAGGATACATTTTATTGTTTTGTATAGTTATATTTTTGGATGCATGCTCTACATATCGCAATATCTTTAGAGAATCACAATATCTTACCAAAGTAATGCATAGTATGATCTTGTTATCTAATAATGAAGTAGGACATAAAGTATGATGGAAACCCAATTTGGTAGAAATTTTTTTAAAGGATACTGGGAAATGCAAATAGTGACTCCACACTACTTACACACACACTCTCTCTCACACTCGCTCGACACATGAGTAGGGTTTGGTAGCTTTCTATCTCCCTGCTATTGTTGATGTGGAAGGACACTCCTACACACTTAAAAGTGGAAGCTTAACTGAGTCCTCAATCTGTGCCTAACAAAACATGTTCATGTATTCAATCAGGTAGCTAACATGTAAGCTTCAGAAGAAAACATTGATCTCTTGCCACATCACCTTTTACTCGATTTCTTGCCTATCACAAATCCATTGTTTGTGTGCCCCAATCTCAAAAAAGAGTCTCCAAAGGCCCAACAAAGTTGAGGCATCTACTATGCTTGTAACTCAAATTTCCTCCACCACACAAAGGAGTGTCAGAGCTAGTCAGAAATGAGACATCAGCCCATGTCCCCAAGCTGTCTATCTATGTGTATATGTATGCATGCATGCATGCCAAATGTCACCTATTCTATATATATATAGCCAATTGTGACACTTGTTCACATCCTTGATGTTAACTAGTTGCATGACCTCCTTGTGAGGCTTGTTTTTTTTGCCCACGTGGTGCAATGGAACATATTATTTCTTATGGTTTTTTCCAAGAGATTGAAAAAAACTAAAAAATGTGGTGTTAATAAACACCTTAGTTTTAATATCCTTGAAAATCCTAAAGGGAAATCTTCATTTGGTGGATTCTTATAGACTTTGTTCGGCCTTCAATACAACCTTTGGGGGAATTTTAAAAATTTTGGGAGATTTTGCACCTTTCTTCATCTAAGAGAAGACAATGTTATCTATCGTTTCCCATCATTCAATATCTTTTTTGTTGCACATCCAATATTTATCCCAACAATTAAGATACACCTCTGCATGCGTATCATTTTGATGACAATAAACTAGTGCCCAATATTATATACATACCTTGTTAAAGTTTTTGGAGTTTCTATTTGTATTCACATCACTTTGTGCAACACGAAGCCATATTGGATATACTAGATATGAAGATTTAACAAGCACAAAGTTATATTTCTTGACATCAAGTATTGATTCAAATGCATGTTTGGGTCATTTGCTAAGAGGACCACAATAGTGATCTTTCAACTCTTCAAATCCAATAAAGTCTCTTCATTATCTATATCGATACTAGTGACATCACTTTGTGTTCTTAGCCAAAAATCTATGAAAAACATATCTACTTGTGTTGAGATGACAAGCTCAACACATGAGGATATTAATGATGGACCGCCTGGTTAGATGGGTCCACACGTCTACACTTAGCACATTGGTGGTCATTATGACTCTTACATGGCCATTGACTCATTACTTATTATATTTAGGTTGTTACACCTATTTACAGCTGGCATAGTTATAGCGCCAATCGACTAGTGTAGTCGGTTATGCATTGTTTGACTTAGTAGGCCACTTTCCTTTATGTTGTATCTTATCTATACTTTGTGTACATTATGAAGTGTGTGGAATAAGAAGAAGAAACTAGCAAGAAAACGTTTTGGCCTCCATCTCTCTTCTTGTCTCTTGAGTGGGCTTCTCCTTGTGCATTCTGTGTGTGTTCGGCGGAGCATCTTGAGCAAGTCTTCCCACCACGCGATTCGTGACATGGTATCAAAGCTGTATCACTTATTGAGGCTAGTTTTGAAGGCTAAAGCAAAGGAGAGGAGCCAAGGATTCGAGCAAGCAAGCAACGGGTAAGAACCTCTTCCATTCTCTACTTCTTCTCTTAGACAGTGCCTTGGAGGCACCGAAAGCAAGGCAGAGCAAAAATCTTAGATTGCAATGAGATTTGATGGGCGTAAAGAGCATTGTGTATTCTACAGATGGGCCCTTTTGGGCTTTTCCACTGCTATTTTGGCCATCCAAGGTCATTTCAGGCCCCGTTTTAGACTCGCAAGGTTGCAGACAACAGTTCGAGGTATCCTGCAATTTCAGCTGTGTTTGCCGTATACAGGTGCACAGGTTATAGATTTCAAATTTGTAAGCTCAAAGGTGTTTACTAGCAAATAAACACAAGGTTTATCTGCAAACTGGTTATAGATTGCATGTATTGTTGAGCATATAGTGAAAAAAGTTGTCTGGTGTATTGATGTGCACTACAGGTCGAGGGTGGCATAAGATTTTCTTACTGTTTGGTATTAGTTTTGTGATAATGGCAGAGAAAAGTGGAAACCCCATCATTGAGAATCTCGATAAGAACAACTACCCTTCATGGAAGTTCCGTGTCACGAACTTCCTTATTGGAAAAGGCCTCTACGAGTTTGTTTCAGGTGAAGAAAAGGAGCTGGAGGTGAGTGATCCTGCAACTACAAAAGAGACAAAGGCACGGAAGGAATGGAATGCAAAAGACAAAAAGATCATGTATTGGCTATCTGCAGTAATTGACAATAATATGCTGGGACATATTAGAAATGTAGAGAACTCATATGCAGCTTGGACCATACTTGAAAGTACGTTTTTCATCAATACAAAGGCATGAAAGATTCAACTCAAGCAAGAGTTGAATACATTGAAGAAAGGGAAGATGTCTATCAATGAGTATGCATTGAAGGTAAGGAGAATTGCAGATGCCTCGGCAATGATTGATGCAATGCCTGATGATGATAATTTACTGTCGTCTACCTTGGGTGCACTTAACAATGAAAAGGCTTGGAAGTCTTTTGTAACTTCTGTATATGTTAGAAAGCCATTTCCAGATTTCAATGAGTTGGTCTCTCTTATGATCATTGAAGAGATCAACATGCAGAGTGAGACATCTGAAAAAAGTGGTAAACAGGCCCAAGCTTTCTACTCCAGTTCAGAAAGGGCCTCTTCAAGAGGCCGTGGTACAGGACGTGGTAGTGACAACCAGCAAAACAGATTGAATCAGCAATTTGGCGACATGCAGGTTTTAGGAGGTCGTGGTAACTTTAGAGGTAGAGGGAGCTTTAGAGGAAGAGATGGATGGAAGAACAGAGGTTCTAACAACTCTGGTATTGTGTGTCACTACTATGGAAAAACAGGTCATATTGCAGCCCAATGTTATGCTAAGAAAGATGATATTCGGAGTGGTAAGTTGCAGCAAGGAAACTATGCATCGTCTTCACAATAGAATGAAGACAAAAATGAACGTCCATTTGTTATGCAGCATATGTTGAATGCTGTTAAAGGAAAGGGAACACATGATGATGTTTGGTATGTTGATTTAGGTGCATCCAATCATATGACCAGCCATGGAGAATGGTTTGGAGAGATGCAGGATTTGCAAAATACACATTATGTGCAGACAGGTGATGATTCATGCCACCCAATTTCACACATTGAAAAAGTTCCCTTGTCCTTGCATGATGGTAAGACAAAGACTCTTTCAGATGTATTACATGTGCCATCTATTACAAAGAACTTGGTGTCAGTTGGTCAAATGGTAGAGCAAGGGCTGCAAGTCAGATTTAATGCAAAGGGTTGCTTTGTAGAAGACTTCAATGATAAGTGCAGGTTGGTAGCAAAGGGAAGTAGAGTTTGACGTATGTTTACTTTGGATGCTGGAATTCCTACTATGAATGCTGCTATGTATGCCAAAGGAAAAGGTGTTGTTGCAGACATTGAAATTTGGCACAAAGGCATTGGACATGCAAATGTATAGAGGCTGAAATTAATGCAGTCCAAAGGGTTGGTTACAGGTTTGCCTACATTTAGAGTTGCAGAATTTCAGAAGGTATGTGAAGCATGTCAGTTTGGTAAGCAGGCAAGACAACCCTTTTCACGTGACAGAGATGTAAGAAGAAATATCCTTGATGTTGTGCATACAGATATTTGGGGGCCTACACAAAATGTATCTCTTGGAGGTAGTTCATACTTTGTCACATTCATTGATGATTGTTCTAGAAAACTGTGGGTATATTTTATGAAGGAAAAGAGTGAAGCGTTTGAGCACTTTAGAACTTTCAAGGTTGCAGTTGAAAGAGAAACATGCTTGAAAGTAAAGTGCTTGAGGTCAGATGGAGGGGGAGAGTACCTCTCGAATGAGTTCAATGATTTTGTGAGGTCTCATGGGATAAAGAGATAGTTCACATGCAGGTATACCCCACAGCAAAATGGGGTTGCAAAAGGAAAAACATGCATATTGTAGAAGTTGCACGCGCCTTGATGGCTAAAAAGAATATGCCTAAGCATTTTTGGTCTCAGGCTGTTCATACTGCTATTTATATTATGAACAGAACTCCCACAACTGCAATTCATGGTATAACCCCTGAAGAATATTTTACAGGTAAGAAGCCTGATGTCTCACACTTGAAAGTGTTTGGCTGTATTGCATATGTTCATGTGCCAGATGAGTTTTGAAAGAAACTGGATCCAAAGGCTGAAAAGTGTGTCTTTGTTGAATACTCTTTAGAGCAAAAAGGGTATCATTGTTATAATCCTGTTACATGTAAGTTCAGAGTGAGCAAGGATGTCATCTTTGATGAAATGAGCAGTTGGTATGCATCTAGTGGTGATGCATTGGATGATGATGATGATCATGACACTCATGTGCAGGCCGAAAAGCAAGAATAACGGACTCTTAGTGGAGCAAAGACATCATCTTCAGATGGCATTGATGCAGTTCTTGATTGAGACTCTAGTGGCTCAGAGAGCTTGGCATTCCTTCAGTGAGGACTCCAGGTGTGCAAAGAGCACGCATCAATGCAAAGACTCCATTGAGTGATCCACTGGTACGTAGGTCTAGCAAGGTGAGATACCCTGTTAACATATTTGTTTTTGAAGGTTATGCAGCTCACCATTATGCTTATATGGTGAAAGTGATTGAGGATGTTAAGCCCACATGTTTTGAGGAGGTTGTTGGTCATGCTCATTGGGATGCAGCAATGGATGAGGAGATGGCTGCATTAGAGGCCAATAAGACTTGGGATCTAGTATCATTGCCGAAGGGCAAGAAAGCTATTGGATGTAAGTGGGTTTATAAGATTAAGCACAATGTAGATGGTTCTATTAGTAGGTACAAAGCTAGGCTAGTTGCAAAAGGCTATGCCTAGACATATGGCATAGATTATGAAGAAACCTTCAGTCCAGTTGCTAGGATGGCAACTATCCTTTGTGTGATTGCTTTGGTAGCAGCCAAAGGTTGGAGGTTGCAACAAATGGATGTGAAGAATGCCTTCTTGTATGGTGATTTGTAGGAAGAAGTGTATATGGATCATCCAACAAATTATGAAGATTTAGAGCATCCCACGTATGTGTGCAGGTTGAAGAAGGTGCTCTATAGGCTCAAGCAAGCACCTAGAGCATGGTCTGACAAGATCAGAGAGTATCTTGTCAATATTGACTTTTATGTTTCTGATGCTGATCACTCACTTTATGTGAAAAAGGGAGATGCAGGGTTGGTAATCATAGTCATCTATGTGGATGACTTGATTATTACAGGTGATAGTGATAGTGGGATTGGTAAAGTCAAGGACTTTTTGAAGAAGAAGTTTGAGATGAAGGATTTAGGTGAGCTAAGGTACTTCCTTTGTATTGAGGTGATCAGATGTGATGATGGTACTATGGCTTGGATATGTTGTCCAAGTATGGTATGACATCATGCAAACCACTTTTAGTCTCATTGGAGCAGAATGTAAAGTTGAGTATTGATGTTGGGGATGAGATAGAAAACCCTACTATGTTCAGGAGGATAGTGGGGAGTTTGATCTACATGACCATTACAAGGCCAGACTTGAGCTACGCTGTTGGTCTTGTGAGTCAGTTTATGCAAGTAACTAGAAAGCCACATTTGGATGCAGTCAGACGCATATTGAGATATGTGAAGTCCACATTACATTATGGAATTTTCTATGAGGCAAGTATAGATGTACAGGTGTTTGGATACACAAATGCAGATTGGGCTGGTAGTATGTCTGATAGAAGATCTACCAGCGGATACATGTTCTCTCTTGGTAGTGTAGTAATTACTTGGAGCAGCAAAAAGCAATCTACAATTGCTTTGTTGAGTACAGAGGCTGAGTATAGAGGTGCTGTTGTTGCAGCATGTGACGTAGTATGGCTACAAAAGTTATGAGCTGATTTAGATGTGCAGGTGGAAGGTCCAGTTGTCATTTATTGTGACAATATGAGTAGTATACAGTTGGATAGGAACCCTGTGTTCCATGCCATGACAAAACACATTGAGGTACACTACCACTTTGTGAGAGAGAAGGTACTAGCAGGTGAGATTGACTTGGTGTATGTCAGCACACAAGATCAGATAGCTGACATCTTCATGAAGGCATTGGATATAGAGAAGCTTCAAAAGTTTCAAAGCTTACTTGGAGTTGCAGAGATGTAGTTTAGCTTGAGGGGGAGTGTTGAGATGACAAGCTCAACACATGCGGACATTAATGATGGACCACCTGGTTAGATGGGTCCACACGTCTACACTTAGCACGTCGGTGGTCATTATGACTCTCACATGGCCATTGACTCATTACTTATTATATTCAGGTTGTTACACCTATTTACAGCTGGCATAGTTATAGCACCAGTCAACTAGTGTAGTCGGTTATGCATTGTTTGACTTAGTAGGCCACTTTCCTTTATGTTGTATCTTATCTATACTTTGTGTACATTGTGAAGTGTGTGGAAGAAGAAGAAGAAACCAGCAAGAAAAAGTTTTGGCCTCCATCTCTCTTCTTGTCTCTTGAGTAAGCTTCTCCTTGTGCATTCTGTGTGTGTTCGGCGTAGCATCTTGAGCAAGTCCCCCCATCACCCGATTCGTGATAACTTGGACATTTGGAGTTGGAAGAGCATAGATCATATGTTTCTAATAATCGACCATTGATGCTATAAATAATCTTTAACTCCATTTACTACTTCTTGATGATCCTTAATGTACTTGAATATGGGCAATAACATTGGAACACCCTTTAGAAGAGTAGCCTTTTTAAAGGAAATTTTGCATGAATCAAATGTAATAGGTTCCATAATTTGTGAGAATATATTGAAGGTGCCAGTTGAGCAAAAGATACCCTATCTTTATTTACTTGACAATATTGTAAAAAATATTCGTAGTATTTACATCAATCAATTTGGAGCCAAGCTAACTCAGGTGTTCATTAAATCAGATAGACAAATGGACCCATCTTTGCACCTTGCTATGCAACATCTACTCAAAACATGGTTGTGGTTACACATTGTGGGTCCACAACCCATGCTCATGAAGAATAATAGCATTTCTTTGCTCAGATTGAAATTATCCAAGTCACAACATACCCCTGAGACTGATGTGAACCTTAACAAGTTCACAACCCTACTGTGCAAGATGACTCTTCGACTAATTCAATAGTTCCCATTTGCCTCCCGATTTCTACTTATAGATCATACAGCTAGCTCATTGCAAGCTGACGCTACCACCATTCTCCCTATTATTGCAATTAGTGAAAGGGAAAATTTGAATGCCATAGACATTCCCTTTTGCCTCCACCATGCATGAGATCCTTCATATCCAAGAAGGCAAATGTAGCAACCACATGAGTGCCAACTCCTGGGAGGTCATGTGCACCGAGCACAGCATCGACCCCACGAGCACCTACCCTGGCAACTCTGAGACTCAGCTCAAGCATGTCAATGTCTAGTGCAAAGAGGCCTAGTTGCGCCCACTAAGTCCCTAGTGCTATGTTCATGGACCTAAGTCAGGCACCATGGTCAATGTGAGGAGCAAGCCCTATGGCCAGATCTTTAGCCTTCCATTTGTGATTGAACTATAGATCTTGCTACCTCAGACCTTGGAAAGAAAAGTGGATGGTCCCAAATCATCCCAACATTCCAAACCTACTAGTAGTACCATTGCAAGATCCCTCATCATGCTCAAAAGAGGCAGTTCTAGGGAAAGAAGTAAAACAACCCATTGCGAACAACGTAGCTTGCACTAATCCTTACCCTTGTTTTTTTTTAACCACCACTCTAGATATTCAGGATGAAGTGAAAAATAACCATGGCAATACCCATTTGCAAGGGGGGAGCAAGATCTAAGAGATATGAAGAGAAGTTGACTTGGTACTCCATGGAAACTCCAAAAGGAAGCTTGCAAGGAAGAAAGAAAAGACCTCTTCTCAAAAGTAACTAGGACTAAAGCCCTTACAAACTCTATGAGTCCTTCTTGGTAGGTTTACCTCTAAAATTTGACTAGGGGTTGAAAATGAAATGCCATTTTTATCCCCTAGCCTCCCATTTGTGCAAGCCTCCTACCATAGCTTATGTGGTCTTCAAGAAAGCTACCATTACAACTCTTGTTGTCCTACTATACCTATTTGAACTAGGGCCTTTTTTTGTAAAATGTAACTAGATTCTCGTCATCCTGCAAAATTTTAAAATTTTCTCATCTAAGGTCAATGAGTAGGATGATTCTTTCCAATTTGAAAGTTGAAAGCAAGGAAAGAGTTAAAACGAGAGTTATTGTTACCTGTATTATTTTTTGTGGAAGTTGAAAGTTATCCTCGATCTTTAGTTTGTTTCTTTTCGACATTATGCACCAAAGAGATAGCCTCATCCAATGTGTTGGGTTTAATTATGTTGACTATAGCTTGGAAAAATAGAAGAAGACCAAACATATACTTCCTTTTAGAAGTCTATTTGGCTACAGGATTGACCATTTGAAGTTGCAGCAAAGTGCTCCAAAAGCTTTTGGTGTACTAAGGAATGGTCTCTCACTCTCATTGCATAAAGACATCCCCTTGTTGTTGCATGTGAAACTTGAATTGGGCAAGAATAAAATTAGTGAGAACCTTGTTATCAAATGCCTCCTACGTAAGAGCATGATTAGTGCTCTTGCATGTGACATCCCACCATAAAGGAGCTTTGTCAATAAAATAATATGAAGCACACTTGATTTTATCATTTTTAGCATAACTTTCATTATCAAAATATGAGTCGAATTCACTTAGCCAAGAGAGAGCCTTATAACCATCTTTACTACCATCGTAAGTATTAAATTTAAAGGTGTGTTTGCTTATCTTCGCCTCATTGAGGATGGATTTGGCTTCAAGGGTGGTATTGATGGTGCAAAGCATAGTGTCACTGAGAGAAGAAATTTGGGATGCTTGACGCTTTAGAGATCGTAGCTCTTGCTCCAGTTGTACTTAATGTTGAAACTCTTTTTCCAGTTGCATGGTCAAGAAATTCATGCATTGCTCCAAGGTTGGTCCAAAAAGTGGTGATGTGGAATCAAAATTTTCAGTGATGGGCAATCCTTCATGAGAATGGTGATTTCTTACGGCTTAGTAAAAAGATCTAAATAATAAATATGCCTTATATTTAAAGAGATGCTTTGCACGTGGCAAGAAAGTTTTTCCATATAGGCACCAAAATAAAGAGTAATTTCTTGACAAAATTAAGAGAGAATAAGCAGGAAAGACTAGAATTTTTCATGGTATTTTGATGGTATTTTTAATGGTATTTTGATGAAGTTGTGCAGTCCCAGAGTGATTGCGTAGGAATCCCCTCTTGAAGATTGTAAGTCAATTGTGCTTTAGGAAAATCAGTGAAGGTTGCAGGTGATTTAGCATAGAAGAGGATGAAGTTTATGAGATACATGAGATTCACTAAGGCTTTATGCCTTATTTTTAAAATACCCCTTGTTTCCCCCCACAAAATTGATAAATAAGCTTTTAATATTCTTAAATCTTAAATTAAAATTTAAATAGAAATCTTAATTAAGTGCTTCTTCATTTTATGTGAAGTAGATTTAGTCCAAACTAGTCCCCATGGAAGGGGGAATCCAAAAAGACTATTGGAAGGTATTGCCAACTATGCTAATTTTGCCACTTATGCTAATTTATCTCGATGTTATTCAGGTATTTCCACTTATGCTAATTTTTCCACATATGCTAATTTTTCTCAATGTTATGAGAATGAGGTAGTGTTCTTAATGGTGCTAGACCTCCCTAAGACCAATGTGAATAAAACCTACTCTAAGGGGTTTTTCTCTTTTGTTTCACCTTAGTGAGAATAGACTAATCATGATGCAAAAGGACTTATCATAGGGAACTCTAGTTGGCAGGTGTTGAATGTTGAAATGACTTGATTTTTTTGGTTGATTTTTGTTGTTTGAGGGCTGAATAGTTGGTTTTTTATGGATTTTGAATCATGTTTGGTAGTTTTGGGTTTTTTATAGATTTTGAATCATGTTTGGTAGTTTTGGAAGTGTTTGAGAGTGTTTTGGATGAGGTTGATTATGTTTTGAAAGCTCGTGATGTTTTTCAGTAGAGATATGAGGCTCAGTGATGTTGTAATAGGTTCTATTGAGGTTCTGATAGCTTATGTTTAGCTTCTGTTTTGTTTTGTTTTTCTTCTGTATAAAGCATGGAGTAATGATTGATGAAGGTTGAAGTTTTTTTAAATCTCATTGAATGGTTTTTGATAGTATGGAATGGTCTTAGTATAATTTTTGTGGTTCTGTTATTTTCTGTTGACCTTCTGTAACCCTGTGTTGAGCTTCTATAGAGCCTTTGTTCCTGTCTATGTTTCTATTTTGTATACCTCTGTAAGTGTTCTCTAGAATGTATATGAGACTTTAGGAAAGTTTTATAGCCTTGAAAAGAGGTTAATGTAAGTTCAAAAGAGCTCAAGGAAGTGGAAGAAGCAGCTATTGAAGACTCAAGAGAAGAATGGAGTGAAGTGACTGTGAGGAGCTATGAAGAGTCACTATAGTGGCTTTGGTGACCTTTCATATCAGACACACCTCTTAGAAGACGCATCCACCACCAATAAAGAATTATTATGAGTGATTAGTCAGTATTTTAGGAAGGATATAATGTACTATTGATTGTGTGTGTGTGTGTGTGTGTGTGTGTGTGTGTGTGTGTGTGTGTGTGTGTGTGTGTGATAGTCAATTCTAAGCCAAACAATGTATCTACCTTTGAGAGATTGTGAGAGAAAGTTATGGAAACTTTGAAGATGAATCATATGTTATATTTTTCCATTCAAAGTGGAGTATTATTTTATGTTTTTAATATCTATCAATGAATTCTATGAAGAATATGAAGAGAATGAAGGATTTTGTTAAAGTTAAAGCCGTGGGAGAATTGTTTCTATGAAGCTGCGTGAAGATTTTTTATTTCTAGCATTGTTTTCTTTGTCGAGATAATATAAAAGATGAAAAATATGGTTGTTGATGTTACAAGATAGATTTTCTTGTAGTAGAAATCCTATTTCCTTGGTGTTCCCTTTGGAGCTCCATGATTTTGGTGTGCAACCGGGGAAAATTGCCATCAACAAGCATCAAAAGATGCTGAAAATGAAGGAAATGGCATTGCTAAGAAGAGAATAATTCAATGGATGCTTGCAAAGTTTCTTCACCCACTGAAGAATTAGAGATTTTTATTGCCAAAGCCACTTTCCACAAGAAGTTCATTCCACAATGACGAAAACATATCACCATCTTTATGCATTCTCCATATGGTGGACTATTTCCTCTTCATGTTGATGTAATAGAGACGTGCTTCTTGGTAGCAAACTATTTGGGAGCAAACTAAAGTGCATAAATAGAGAGAGTGATCATCCATGGGAGATTTGGCATTCATTGAGAAGTTTTTAGACATCATTAAGTGGGAGATTGTGAAGAAGCTTCAAGAGTCTAGTCAGTGGAGGTTCATGAAAACAAGAAAGAAAAGAGTTGGAATTTGTTCATGGATGCTTAATAACAGGACACGTGGGACGCATGGTGTACTAAAAATCTCATATTTGTCCAATTAGCAACCCACTGGAAGTTGGTGGATAGAGTGTTCTTCACAACATACACTATTGAAACCATCAGAAGTTGGCATTACTATGATGATGGCACACTAATGATCCTCAAAATAATGAGTTTTGATACCTTCAGAATAGAATACCTTCCTGTAGTGGTTTGAAAGCTGAATTGAGAGACGTAGAAAAGCAAGAAGTAGAAGAGATGTTGGCTAGAGAGTCCTACAGAGACTGAAGCCCCTCTAATTTTGTTCTGTTGAGTACAGACCAACTGGGTGGAACCAACCCCATGATGAATGATGTAATCAAGAGGCAAGCACTAGAATGAGTCCAGAGGACGTAAGAAGAGAGAAGGCAAAAATTAAGGCCGAGAATGAGCTTGCAACAGAAGCCTCCTTTGACACCCTAAAAACGCTCTTTACAGAAGTCCCCATGGTGACTCAAGGTCCCCTTCCTAGTCAAATCCATCCTAGAAATATTGATGAACATGCAAATAAATGTAGTCACATTGCCCATTTTTAAGGGAGAGTACAATGAAGATCCTGATCTTCATGTAGCAGAGTTTATGGTAGCATGTGTAACTAACAATGCAAGAACCCCTAAGCATTGGTTAGCAATATTTTTTGCCACTTTCAAAGGCATGGAATTTTAGTGGTATGAGAGACAAGCAAAAGAAACTTTTGGCACATGGGACAACCTGAAGTTGGCTTTCCTCACTAAATTTAGGCGTGAAGGTTTTGAAGAGCGGATGCGAGAGGAGTTCATGAATCCAAGTCGGTCCTATGGAGAAAGAGTCGAAGCTAATATCTTGCGAATGGAATCCATACTGAAGAAATAGACCAACCATCATTTGGATGAAGGCATCTAGAAGGAAGTTTTCCTCAAAGGCCCCAAACAATGGTTTAACCACAATAATAAATAGTTCCTCCCATGGCGGCTCAACAACAGTGGAATCCTACCCACTGGAATCAACAATCCCAAGTCTCAATAGGAGCTCTAATTAGAACCAAAACAGAGGACCCTTTGAATCAACCCAAGTAGTGTAAAATGCAATGTTCATAGAATCTTCCCAAACCCTACTACAAGTACTCCAGGAGGTGAAAATATGAAGGACTACCTATCTAATTCAGTCGCAAGTATCAAGAAAGAGCTTATGGATGTGATTACAAAACAACTATGGACATTGAAGGTGAATACTATCAATATATCCACTCTTGCGGGAGGTGGAAGAGACGTGATGCATTCTAATACACGGTGTGGAAAGTGCAATCAAGAGGGACATTTAGCCACTGAATGTACTCGAAAACCAACCATTCCTAGAGCTTTCTATTCATACTGTTTGAGGAAGAACCATATAGAGGATATCTACTCTTTGAAAGAGATGCACGAAAGAAGAAAGAAAGATGAAGACACAAGATTCAACTTGCTAGAATCCAAAATGACAACACAGGACATTGGACAATAGTCTAGGGAGTTCAACAATACTACTTTTGGTCTAAGGAGGTTTCACTCTCAGAGTTATAGAGGATAATAGTCTAGCGCTGGCCAAAGATCAGAGGTGGAGTGTTATAGATATGGAGAAAAGTGTCATATCTCACTGAATTGTCTAAACCCTAAAGGTCTATGGACTACAATCCCTTATGTAGTCCATGCAAGGGAGAAGGCCACACTGCAAAAGCTTATCCAAGTCCAGTTCCAGTGAAAGCTACTTCTGATACCCAATAGAAGACCAAAGAACTTGCTTCCAATTTGGAGGAATTGGAAGTGTCCACAACAACGCATGCAAATGAAGGAGAAACCATAGTTCCAAAAGAGAAACTTCCCTCTACCAAGACCAATAATTTCAACCTTTCCAAGAAGAAACAGATTAGTGCAATATAGAACAATGTAGTATATTGGAGCACTATAGAGCCACATAGAGCAACAGAGAGAGTGGTCCGGGAGATAGAGGATGATGAAGTACCTCCTCAAGGAAAAGAAGCATAGAGGTTGCCACTCCTAGAAGAAAAAGAGAAGATAAAAGTGGGAGTGGTCCCATTCCCCAGTCGATTGGAAAATCGTGTGGATCCTATCAAATAATATGATTTGGTCAGAGTCCTAGACACTTTTAAACCAAACTTAACATTCCGACAGTTGCTGATTTTGTCTCTTAGCTGTCGAAAGAAATTCAAAACCATACTGGACAAGAAGAAGAGGCCTAAGGATTGCTCCCTTCATGGCAATCAGGTCTAACATGAGAAAAATTTAAGTGGAGGGAGACTCTGATGGAGTAAGCAGAGGTTAGGAGCTATATGCTCGCCTCTTCTTCATTATTCTCTCATTTTTTTTAAAAAAATTCTTTTATCTTTAATCTCTTTTCTTACAAGTCTCAATACAACTATAGATAAATATTCTGCTATTTCCTTATTTCTCAACACTCCCCCTCAAGCTCAGAATGAGCTTGCAAAGATAATACTCCAAGTGCACTCCTAAAATACTCAAACTTATCTTTACCTAATGCTTTGGTAAAGATATCAGCAACTTGGTCATTTGTTTTCACATGGACCAAGTCAACCTCTCCATCAATGAATTTTTCTTTAATGTAGTGATAGTGCACTTCTATGTGTTTTGTCCTTGCATGGTAGACTGGGTTCTTTGCCAACATAATGCTGCTAATAGTGTCACAATACATAATGAATCCACAATCAATCTCTATCCCCATGTCATATAAGATCAATCTCACCCATGTCTACTCACATGTTGCCAATGCAATGCCTTTATACTCTGCTTCAATGCTTGATAGGGCAACTATAGGTTGCTTCTTATTGCTCCAACTTGCCATTGCTGAACCAAATGAGAATGCATAGCCACTAGTAGATCTTCTATCGATAGAGCTACCTACCCATTTTGAATTTGAGTATCCAAACAATATAGGCTTGATTCCTTTTTCATAAAAAAAGCCATAACCAACTGTCTTCTTCACATACCTAAGAACTCTTCTCACAACATCCAAATGTGATTTGCATGGTTTCTGCATAAACTGAATTATCAATCCAACAGCATAACTCAAGTCTGGTGGTCAAGTAGATAAGACTCCCAACCATCTTTCTGAACATAGTGACATCCTCAACATAAGGTCCATCATCCATCAACTTAACATTTTGATCCAATGGTATATCAACCGATTTGCATCTTGTCATGCCATATTTTTCCAACATCTCCAATGCATATTGCCCTTGTATTAGCCATATACCATGAGGTGTGTCAATAACCTCAATACCCAAGAAGTATCTCAACAAACCAAGGTCCTTTATATCAAACTCTTTATGTAACCCATGCTTGACTTTAGCAATCTCCTTCTCAAGTGTACATGTAATAATGAGATCATCAACATAGATGAAAACAACAACCATACCATCTTTTGTATGCCTCACATAAAGTGAATAATCATCTTTGCTCTACTGAAATCCCATACTGCATAAGAATTTTGTGATTCTATCACACCATGCTCTTGGTGCTTGCTTCAGTCCATATAAAGTCTTCTTCAACCTGCATACATAATGTGGGTATTTTGGATCTACATAGCCCTCCGGTTAATCCATATAAACTTCCTCTTCTAAGTTACCATTTAAAATTTCATTTTTCACATCCATTTGAAAAAGTTTCCAACAATAGATAGAAGCCAATGCAATCAATAATCTCATTGTCATCATTTTAGCTACTAGACTAAATGTTTCTTCATAGTCCAAACCATAAGTTTGTGCATATCCTTTTGCAACCAGTCCTGCTTTATATCCTTTTGCATAGTCCAAACTGTAAGTTTGTGCATATCCTTTTGCAACCAGTCCTGCTTTATATCTCTCAAGGGAACCATCCGACTTACATTTGACCTTATAAACCTATTTACATCCAATGGATTTCTTGCCATGAGGTAATTTCACCAAATCCCAAGTCTTGTTTTTCCTTAGTGCATCCATCTCTTCATCCATTGCTGGTCTCCACTCTTTGCTCTCTACTACTTCAAGGCAAGTAGGCTCCACATGTTGTACATAAGAAACCATGTATGCATAATGCATCTTTATGAACCCATTATAAGTCAATATATCAATTGGATACCTCACCCTTTCTGACCTTCTCGCTTGAGGTGCACTACCATGTGTCTCAACTGATCTAGAGTGTGGTGGAACATACTTTCCTGCACTTCTAGTGCCAGGTGTTTTAACATGCAGAATGCCACAATCATTTTCATCTATAGATTCATCTTCTGAACTTTCATCCATAGGTCTCTTTTCTTTCACAACTTTTGCACTCCTTTGTGCACTTCTCAACCTACCACTCCATGGATTGTAACTGCCACTACTTTCCACATTTTCTTGAGGTCCTGAAGCATCTTCCACATGGTGATTTTCAGCCTTGTTGTTTGCTGAAATTTTCCTTCCATAGCCATCATCATCACTAATTTCATAGGAATCAACATCCACTGCAATTTTGGGCTTGTACCATGATTCATATTCACTAAATATAACATCATTGCTTATGTATACTTCCTTACTCACTAGATCATAGCATTTGTATCCCTTCTTCTCATTAGGATATCCAAGGAAGATGCATTTTACAGCCTTTGGTTCCATCTTCTTTCTCAAATCATAATCTCATCCAAAGACTCTAAAGTATGCAATAGTGGGTGTCCTGCCATACATTTTCTCATATGGTGACATATTATGAGTCAAGGTTGTAGGTGTTCTATTCATAATGTGAACTGCAGTATGCACTGCTTTTGCCCAATATGACAATGGCATGTTCATTTGGTTCATCATTGCCCTTGCAACCTCTGCAATGATCTGATTCTTCCTTTTAGCCACACCATTTTGCTAAGGTGTATACCTGCATGACAATTGCCTTTTGATACCATGATCTCTCAAGAAGTCACAAAAACTCATATGACATGTACTCTCCACCAGTATCTGACCTCAAACATTTTATGTAGCATCCAAACTTCTTTTCAGCCATTAATTTAAATTTCAAAAAAATTTCAAATGCTTCATTTTTATACTGCATAAGGTACACCCAAGTCATTCTGCTAAAATCATCAATGAAAATGATTGAGTCTTGTCTAGTGTCTTTTGTCATTAATGGTGGTTAATATTTCGAGTGTCATGTCAACATGATTAGTTCCTTTGAGATTTTTCTTTTCTTCTTGGTTATATGGATGTGCTCGAGATACGGTATGTCTTGTTATTTTTTCTTTTCTACTTGATACAGGGATTTGGGGTGTTTGATTATATTGCATTGCATGAAGCTTTTGGTCGCACGTTGTCATAGCATGTAGGGTTGAAGGTCACCACAGGGTTTGACAAGAGAAGAATGTATGGGGGTTCAAGAGCTTAGAATTCGAAGATGGTAGAGATAAGAGAAGGGTTGAATGTTTCAAACCAAGTTCTTGAAGATAAGAGATAGCAAGGTGTAGATAGATTCAAGGAGAGGAGTAGATGAAAGAGAAGGGGTTCTAAGAGATTGAAGATGTAGAAGAATACTCCCAAAAATAATTATAAAATATAGAAGAATACTAACATAGATGAAGTCTGTCAGTTTTTTTCAGCATTATGAGAAAATATAACTCTAATAGACAAAAATGTTGAGATGACAAGCTCAACACATGCGGACATTGATGATGGACCGCCTGGTTAGATGGGTCCACATGTCTACACTTAGCACATTGGTGGTCATTATGACTCTCACATGGCCACTGACTCATTACTTATTATATTCAGGTTGTTACACCTATTTACAGCTGGCATAGTTATAGCGCCAGTCGACTAGCGTAGTCGGTTATGCATTGTTTGACTTAGTAGGCCACTTTCCTTTTATGTTGTATCTTATCTATACTTTGTGTACATTGTAAAGAGTGTGGAAGAAGAAGAAGAAATCAGCAAGAAAACGTTTTGGCCTCCATCTCTCTTCTTGTCTCTTGAGTGAGCTTCTCCTTATGCATTCTGTGTGTGTTCGGCGCATCATCTTGAGCAACTCCCCCCACCACACGATTCTTGACATGGTATCAGAGCCACACCACTGAGACAGGCTGATTTTGAAGGTTGAAGAAAAGGAGAAGAAGCAAGGTTCGAGCAAGCAAGCCACAGGTAAGAAGCTCTCCCATCCTTCCACTCTTTCTCTTGGATAGTGCCTATGAAGGCACCAGAAGCAGGGCAGAGCAAAAATCTCAGATTGCAATGAGATTTGGTGTGCGCAAAGAGCGCTGTATATTCTACAGTGTCACGAATTTCCTTATTGGAAAAGGCCTCTACGATTTTGTTTCAGGTGAAGAAAAGGAGCCGGAGGTGAGTGATCCTCCAACTGCAGAAGAGACAAAGGCACGGAAGGAATGGATTGCAAAAGACAAGAAGGTAATGTATTGATTGTCTATAGTAATTGACAATAATATGCTGGGACACATTAGAAATGCAGAGAATTCATATGCAACTTGGACCATACTTGAAAGTATGTTTTCTGTAAATACAAAGGCACAAAAGATTCAACTCAAGCAAGAGTTGAATACATTGAAGAAAGGGAAGATGTCTATCAATGAGTATGCACTGAAGGTAAGAAGCATTGCAGATGTATTGGCAATAATTGATGCAATGCCCGATGATGATGATTTGGTGTCGTCTACCTTGGGTGGAATTAACAATGAAAAGGCTTGGAAGTCTTTTGTAACTTCCGTGTATGTTAGAAAGCCATTTCCAGATTTCGATGAGTTGGTATCCCTTATGATCACTGAAGAGATCAACATGTAGAGTGAGACATCTGAAAGAAGTAGTGAACAGGTCCAGGATTTCTACTCCAGTTCAGGAAGGGGATGTGGCAGGTTCTCTTCAAGAGGCCATAGTACAAGACGTAGTAGTGACAACCAGCAAAACAGATTGAATCAGCAATTTGGCGATATGCAGGTTTCAAGAGGTCTGGTAACTTTAGAGGCAGGGGGAGCTTTAGAGGAAGAGGTGGATGGCAAAATAGAGGCTCTAACAATTTTGGTATTGTGTGTCACTACTGTGGCAAAACAGGTCATATTGCAGCCCAATGTTATGCTAAGAAAGATGATATTCGGAGTGGTAAGTTGCAGCAAGGAAACTATGCATTGTCTTCACGATAGAATGAAGACAAAAATGAACGTTTGTTTGTTATGCAGCATATGTTGAATGCTGTTACACGAAAGGGAACACATGAAGATGTTTGGTATGTTGATTCAGGTGCATCCAATCATATGACCAGCCATGCAGAATGGTTTGGAGAGATGCAGGATTTGCAAAATGCAGGTTATGTGTAGACGGGTGATGATTCATGCCACCCAATTTTACACATTGAAAAAGTTCCCTTGTCCTTGCATGATGGTAAGACAAAGAGTCTTTCAGATGTATTACATGTGCCATCTATTACAAAGAACTTGGTGTCAGTCAGTCAAATGGTAGAGCAAGGGCTGCAAGTCAGATTTAATGCAAAGGGCTGCTTTGTAGAAGACTTCAATGATAAGTGCAGGTTGGTAGCAAAGGGAAGTAGAGTTTGACGTATGTTTACTCTGGATGCTGGAATTCCTACTATGAATGCTGCTATGTATGCCAAAGGAAAAGGTGTTGTTGCAGACATTGAAATTTGGCACAAAGGCATTGGACATGCAAATGTACAGAGGCTGAAATTAATGTAGTCCAAAGGGTTGATTACAGGTTTGCCTACATTTAGAGTTGCAGAATTTCAGAAGGTATGTGAAGCATGTCAGTTTGGTAAGCAGGGCAAGACAACCCTTTTCACACGACAGAGATGTAAGAAGAAATATCCTTGATGTTGTGCATACAGACATTTGGGGGCCTACACAAAATGTATCTCTTGGAGGTAGTTCATACTTTGTCACATTCATTGATGATTGTTCTAGAAAGTTGTGGGTATATTTTATGAAGGAAAAGAGTGAAGCTTTTGAGTACTTTAGAACTTTCAAGGTTGCAGTTGAAAGAGAAACATGCTTGAAAGTAAAGTGCTTGAGGTCAGATGGAGGGGGAGAGTACCTCTCAAATGAGTTCAATGATGGGGTTAAATACCAAGACACCTGGCTAGAATCTTGCCAAATCACTCCTTCTTCATCTCCCACTTTTGGAGTGCTATTCACTGCCTGAAAATAGTGATCACGCGTCGCACGATTTTGCTAATCTCTTTTTTTACATAAAATCCTCTCAAATTGGCTGAAAGCTACATGCTTTCTTTTACATGTCCTCCTAATCTAGAAGTTATCTATAGTTTTATGGATTTTTACAATATATAATATCTAGAATATCAAAAATTGACTAAAAACTTGTCCAAAAAGATCTAATATTTTGAAGCATGGACACTAACACTAATGTCTAAAGTGGCATTAGCTCTCTAAATCTAAAAGGAAGCCACATTTCAGATTTATTTACATGATGTGCACGTAGTGGCATGACATTCACCCCCTCCTAACCTACACATTCTCTAACATGTGCCAAATTCTTACGGATTTGCAGTGTCAGAAGAAGTTTCTGCTGCCATGTCAATGTCTTCATCTTTTGCCTCTTCTTCTTACTCTATGTCTTCATGCTCTTGAATTATATTCAAGTCTTCTAGCTCATATGTTGAACTTTCTCTTCGTTTGAAGAGCTTGATTCTTTTTCTAGCTATGGGTATCTTCATGCTTATTCCATCCAATTCAGCCAATGAATATGTGGCATTGTCATGAACGACCTTTACCACAAATGGGCCAAACCAACGCTTTACCACCTTCCTAGAAGCACTGTATTGATTGTCTAGGTTACTGTCATAGATAAGCACCCAGTCATTTTCTTGAATTCCTCTTGGTCAAAGTCGATGTCGCTTATCAAATCTTGTTTTGTTCTTTAGTCTTGCTATCTCTTTAGCTTCTCAATAGCTGCTTGAACATCTTCAGGCCTTCTTTCTAGCTGCCATATGCGCAAAGTCAACAACTCTTCTCTATTGATGCCTTCCTCCCAAGGTAGAAGACTCCATGTGAGAATAGATTCTTCCATTGGCATAATTGGTTGTTGTCCATGCATAAGTTTAGTTAGCATATAGCCAGTCATTGAACTGTGAGTAGTCCGGTCAGCCCATAATGCAAAAGGTAGCATTTTAGGCCATTCTTTGATCTTTCCTCTACAAGACTTTGCTAGAGCTTTGAGAATAGGTTAATGACCTCTCTCACTCTTTCCATTGCCTTCAAGGTTATAGGATGATGTTAAAGACAACTTAATATCCAATTGAGCAAAGAAGTTACGTGCATCATTAGCATCCAACTCTCCTCTATTTGCAGTTACTTTACCCACACAACCATATCTACAAAACACTTCTTCAATCAAAAAACGACAAACAACTTGAGTGGATTTGGTTGTTAAGGCTTTGCCTTCAACTTGATTGGTTAGATCCTCTCTTACAAGCACTTAATACTGCATATTCCATATTCCTATAGGCATGGTTATAAGATCAATAACCCATCTATAATGTATAGGCAAAGGACAAGTTCATTGTAACCCATCTCGATGCTTGACTATATAATACATTTGACACACATAACAAGTTTCAACAAAATGTGCTATGTCCCGATACATATTTTGCCACCAATATTTTTCTTTGACTTTACTAAAGGTTCCCCATATGCCTCTATGGCCAGCCCATAGGCTTTCATGAAATTCCTTCATTACATGTTGTTGCAATCTTTTGTTACCTAAAACTCGGATAGGCGCTCCTTTCTTCTTCTTTGCATGCTTCCATATATGTCCTTCTTTTAAAAAAATGCCATAAACTTTCCTCTTGATATGTTTGAACTCCTCATCAGTCCAAGTCTCCTTCTTCTTCATTGTGCTCAAATATTGGCCCAATCTTCTTCATAATCTTCTTCAAGGAAATGAACTAGAACTTGAGCAATCCAATGAGCATGCTGGCTTTTAGTTGACCATCCTATTGTTTTTACTTTGGACCAGTATATGCAGTAACTGAAGAGGTATTTTCAGCAAACCATGGAATGAAATTCAGCAAGTATAGATTCTTCAGCTTCATCTTCTTTCATCAGCTCTTCTTCATTGTCATATCTTACACATGATAGCATGTCAGCAACTGAATTCGCCTTTCCTGCAATATGCTTTAATTCGGGGTTGAGAGACTTAATATATGCAATCCATCTTAGCATAGCAATGTCGCGTGTAGAGAAGTTGGCAATCATGCCCAAGAGTGGAAGACAATCAGTTTCTACCACTACTGAAGCACCTATAAAGTATTCACAATCACACTTTAATGCTATTACAACTCCCCACAATTTTCTTTTTACTTGTGCATACCTTCTTTGACGTTCATTGAGAACTTTTGCTCCAAAACAAATTGCATACCTGTTACCTTCAAGATCCTCTTGGCCAATAGTCCATCCTATCCCAATGGGACTTGTACCCAAAGTAAGGATGATGGGTTGACCATTTGCATAGTCAACCCTTTTGAGAGTGGGGGACTAAAATTAATAGCTTCTTTAATTTACGCATAGTGAGAGTATGCTCTTTCTTTCAAGAGAATCTTTGGCCTTTTCTTAATAATTGATAAAGATTTTTGGCTACATGAGAAAAATGTGGTATCCATATGAGATAGAATGCACATGCGCCAAGAAATCTTCTCACCTCTAAAACATTTGTGCATTTTTCTTGCATTCTGGTGATAGCATCTATCTTGATTGGAGAAGGTTTGCATCCATAGGGGCCACATACATGACCGACCACTAGGACTTCTTCTACTCCAAAAATCGTCTTAGCTCTTGAGAGTGGAATTTTGGTGCCGAGAAATGCTTAAAAATAACTAAAAATTACGAATATCAAGGGAAAAATATTCAACATCGAAGGCGACGGATTGATCTAGGATGATTTTAAGCATCAAAGTGCTTTGAAGGCACTCGAGCGACACTTGTTGATTTTTCATAATTTTTCAGACTGTCGTGCGGGTTGACAAGAGTTATCGGCCAATGCGAGATGCCAAGTCGGACGCCCAAGATTTTTCAGAGCTCAATTCAGAGTCCGGACAAGGAAATGGCCACAAAGTGGGCAAGATTTGAAAAGGTGGACATGAGTTTGGCCAAAGGGGGGGTGCCCTTTGGGGAATTTTAACCCCCCAACCAAAAGCCACATGAAAAAATTGTGGAGAGAGAGGAGAAGAAGGCGCCAACAAAGGGCGCCGAAATCCATGCCATGGATGAAGGAGGCCAACCTCCAGCCTGCAAACAACCCACATCACTAATCATTGCCCTTGCTTCCTTACTGGATGGCAATCATATTGTCGCCTCTCACCCAAGAAATGGTGGTCTCTATGAAGAATTCTGATTTCAATCTTTCTCTCTCCTCCCTCTCTCTCTTCTAGGGGCAGATTCATGTGGTGAAGAAGAAGAAGAAGAATGGATGGGGGATGCTTGTCCAATGAAGACCGGATTGCTCCGTGGTTCAAGAGGAAGGAAGATTGCTAATTGTGGACTGCCATGAGTATTAATGGTGGCTGGAAATCAGTCCCGAGATATGGGAAATAAAAACCCACAACCCGCAAAGAACGGTAATCTCATTTTTACAAAGGAAATTGATGTTTTATGCAATTTGCTTCATGAATATTTGTTCTCATAGGATGATTATGCATTATAATGTTGTTTGCAACGTCTTCCAGCTGTTTGAAATCAAAAAATCAGAAAATCATAAGTGTTGTGGATGAAATTAGTAGTGTAAAACCTGTAAAACACGTGAAATATGGGAAAATTAGGTGTTTTTGATATATAAATGGAAAATATAATAAGACACACCAACTAAATTTGTGTTTTTTGTAAAAATGAACCTAAGAGCCACAGTCCATAACTCATTTTGTATTTTCAGTCATTTAATATTGCAAACAATACAAGAAAAATAGGAAAAATATGAAAAAAATAGGGGAAAAATGAATTTTGAGTGTCGAAAATTAAGGAAAAATAAGATCCATGTTTGTGGATATATGGGGGGTTTGAAGTATGAGGTTTAGACTCAGTTCAGCCCTACCTCTATGTTTTAGTGAGTTTCTATTGCTTTTCATACAATAAAAATGTGAAAAATGAACCCTAAACCGATCAACGATGCACAACCTAAATGGCTGAGGGGGTAGAGTGTATAAAAGGTATTTAAATGCTGAATGAAATGATGAAAAGCTTGCTGGTTTTTATGTATACCATTTACATTGGTCGATAATTAAAAAAATTAAGAACCTAGTAGCACGAGGGTTTCTCGGTGCTGGGTTCATGCAACGCCGCATACGACCCAATGAATTGACTATCGCCGCATACGAGCGATAGTCAATTCATTGAAAGAAATATTTTCCACATGTGCACCAATGCTGATTATCTTAATTGTTTGAGCACATGGACATTCACAATTTGCATGAAGCATGAAGTTTAAAAGGTATCAAACAATACCTCCTGGATGCATGACAATTGCTTTTTAGAGGATCATGACCAACGTTGAGTGAGTAAGGTTGTCCAAGCTGTAGGCTAGGTGTTGGGTCTAAGGGGGAAGAAAGGGAGGAAGCATGGTATATCTCCTGGAAATACGTGAATCATAAAGGAGGGAAGTTTGTGTTCATATGTTATATATGTTGAGCGACACATCGAGGGGCCAATCCCCAAGGCGTAGGAGAGTCGCAGTGAGGTAGCGACAGTCAGCTTTGGGAGGACCTCCTATGTTTGTGCTTCGTGCTATTTGGCAGTGTGTTGGGACTCCCTCTGAGGAGTGTTAATTGGGTTAGAGTTGGACTAGGAGACGTGATACAAACGCAAGATGTTTAGGAAGATGGTGTATGTGTCATCCACGCTCCTAGCCACGAGGCCGTGGGGTTGTTGAGCGCATGATAGAGGTCCGGCTAGTGCATGAGCCAGTGCCAGCCCGTTTTAGGTCCCATCAGTGGTGCGTCTGTCAGGAGCCGCTTAGAAGTGGCGGTCCTTGAATCCTGGTTGTTTAGGGACCAGTTAGCAGTATATGCCAAAGGATACTGAGATTGACCCATTATTCATCGATAAGCATCGTCTAGCCGAAATCCAAAAGCAAGAGAGAGACGAAAGAGCTAGGCGACATGCTGAAATTCTTAGGAGGTATTCCCCTAAGCGTAGCGGTGCTGAACCCTTACGAGGGAGTGGATCTAGTGGTCTTGGTGCCACAAGCAGTAAGTTAGGAGAAGGTGGAAGCTCTAGTGCTCCCCTTTCTTCCATAAGCCAGTCTACATCAAGTGCGGGAGGTGTAACCCCACCGTCCCCTATTTCTAGTGCAAATCCAATTTCCGTTATGGCACAGCCTATTGCAATTCCTGCAGGAATGACGGATTTGCTGGCTCTAGGTTACCCGCTACCCATTTTTAATGGGCTACTTGAGGAAGATGCAGAACTCCACATCAGGGAGTTTCAAAAGCTGATGTTTAACTATCGCATCCAAGAAGAAGAACATTTAATGATGTTCTTCAACATGACTCTCAAAGGAAGAGCTGCCATATGGTATCATGGTTTAGAAGCCCGAACCATATTGAATATTGATGCATTTTATGGAGCTTTTCGAAGGGAGTTTACCCCTGAAAGGGGTGGGAAATATTGGTTGCGTGTACTCAACGTTACCCGCCAAGAACCACACGAGGATATTCGTGCTTATGCGAAGAAACTAAAAGAGGTTTTTCGTAAGTTGGACACCTCTATTCCTATCCCCGCAGCTGCTCAATTGCAATATTTTCTGCATGGCTTGGACTTTAATATCCAATTGTATTTGAGTAGTGTCCCTTTGGGGGATATAGATACTGCCATTACACGAGCACAAGAAGTGGAATCGCGACTACAAGCAGCCTATGCTTCTCGAGGCAATTTGAATATGGGTCTAGCATTGGGAAATAATATGGCGACGGCCAATGGCAGTGGTAGCCAAGGGATAGCGATGGCTAATCCTAATGGGAGAGGGAACATGATGCAGAATGTGCCTCTATTACCAGCTCCCCCTAGTATGTCGATGCCTACGGGCAGTCAAATGGCTCCAAATGGTGGAGGCCTGGCAATTAATCCTAATACCATGCATGTGGTTCAGCAACCAATGCCTAATCGAATTGTTAAGCCGATGGAATGACAGGGTAATGATCAAGGCTACGAGTCAAGCACTTCCAATGTTCTTGGCAAGGTTAAGGACATATGAAGCATTATACCGACATGATTATGGAGCATTATCGACAAATAGCCGTTGATGTCAACTTTCTTAAAAAACAACAAAATTTGATAGGAAGTAGATACCCAGATGAGGGTGCACCTTCGAAGTTTAGCTGCAAATGGTGTGGTGGACAACATTATCCACGAAATTGCTCAAATATCAAGTGCAACATTTGTGGGAAATCCGGCCATTTAGCAGCCACTTGCTGGAGTAAGATTAGTTCCCTCCAGCGAGGTAGTCGACAACCAGGGCCTGTTAATCATCGTGCACAAGGAAATGATTCCCAGTGAGAAGATAGGCCTAAACAAATACTCCAATGACCAAAGACTACAGTGGAGGAGCTGCCTAGTGGCGGTGGAGTTAGTCTGATTGAGGCTATGCGTGTTAGTGACACTAAAACCTCTAATCTGCGAGCTATCCTTATAAGAGGTCAAAAGGGTAGAGAGGCCGACAAGGATAAGCCTGTCGACGGAAACCCTAAACAAGGCGACAAAGGAACGCAAGTTCTGGATCCTACCATGGAAGGGGGACCTCTGAAGCCCATGGAGAGTAAAGCTGATGTTAAGAAGGATAAGGAACCACCGAGGAAGAAGGTGAAAGTTAAAAAAGAGGCAATAAAGCCGGTTTAGTGACCTAAAGAGTGGATGGTTTGGTGTAAAAAGCGAACTCTACCGAACTATCATGAATTCGATTTGCGAGCTCCCTTTGCGAAGTCAAGCCGGATGTGAATCTTCTACAGCTTATAAAGCTTTCCCAAGGAGTATGCAAGGAATTTAGAAAGATCCTGCGTACCGGGTATATCGTGGAACCTTTGGGTATTGCGTGAGTTGGTGATGACTGGTTCGAGCATGCTGAGAAGCATTGCCCAAGGGTTGCAGCCTATGTCGATGGGATATTAGTAGATTATGCCATTGTCGACACGGGATCATCTGTTAACATTATGATTTCTGAACTGATGGAAAGGTTGGGTCTTGCGATCCAGAAAGATACCTCCACAATTCTTAGAATGGCGGATGATAGTTTGAGATAGCCGGAAGGCTGCATTTCTAAGGTCCATGTCACTGTTGCAAATGTAGAATGCCTGTTGGACTTTAGGGTAATTCGTTTTGCAGGGCGTCCGAGTTACCAAGTATTACTTGGATGACCTTGGAACTTGCAAGCGGACTACCAAGTGGATATACTTGCTGGTCGGCTGATATTCAACAGAGGTGCCTAGTGCATGGTGATTGATGCCAATCCAGAGTCCCTGCAGAGTGAGAGAGCTCCTCTATCTTCTACAAAATTGGAGACATTAGAGGATTTATCTGCCAGTGAGACATCATCGAGTGATGAGTCCAAAGAGGGATCCACCACGGAAGACATCTATTAGATCACTTTGAACGAGCCGATAGAGGCCCAAGATCGTATAAGAGATGCAGATGTTATCAAGCTAGACCTTGGTACGCCTGATGAGCTGCGACCAATAAAATCAGGTTCTATGCTCAGTTTAGCAGAAAGGGAGGACTATGTGTCCCTAATTCAAGAATTCCGCGATATCTTTGCCTAGAGTTATGATGACCTGAGAGGCATTCCTCCCAGCCCGGCTCTTCATACTATTCCTGTAAAAGAGGGCAGCCGTCTTGTGCGTCAAAAAGTAAGGCGTATGCCTTTCAAACTGAGGGACGGGCTGTTTGAAGAGTTGCAAAAGCTAAGGAAAGCTGGTTTGATCTTCCTTGTTCAACACACGGAATGGTGTTCGCTAGTTGTTATTAGAAAGAAGAAAAATAATCAGATCCGATTATGTGTGGATTTTAGAGAGCAGAATAAGCAAACGGTTAAGGATTACTACCTGTTGCCATTCATTGACCAAATTTTAGATCAATTAGCGGGTAGGGAGATATATTTATTTATGAATTACTTTGTAGAATATAACCAGATGGCAATTGCAGAAGAGGACAAGTTGAAAACAACTTTTATTACTGTCTTTGGTACTTTTGCATACTATGTGATGGCCTTTGGTTTATGTAATGCGCCTAGTTCGTGGCAACGAACAGCAGATAAGACATTCGGTAACATATCCCCTGAAGAGTTGAAGGTGTTTATTGATGACTTAGGGGCCGCTACCGTGAGAGAAAGGCAGTTGATCATTTTAATAAATGCTTTGAGCGCTACAGACAATTTTGTATCTCTCTTAACCCACGGAAGTGTGTTTTTGGCGTACCTTATGGGCTCTTGCTGGGCCATGTGGTCAGTTCGGTAGGTATTGCGACAGATCCCGAGAAGGTCAAAGTCATAGTTGGCATGGGTCCACCACGCACTCCGAAAGAAGTTCATAGCTTTCTGTCGTCGGTTGATTATTACTGTAGATTCATAAACGCCTTGGCAGAAAGAACGTTGCCGCTTACAAATCTATTGTCCTTTAGCTATTTGTTTGTATGGAGTGACCCTTGTAAGGTAGCATTCGAGGATGTGAAACAGGAGCTAGTAAAAGCTCCCATTTTAAAAGCACCTAAAAGAGGTGAGGTGTTCTATATATTTTCAGCAGCCACCATGCATAGTATCAGCTGCTGTTTAGCCCAAATTTGGGAGGAAAAGTGGTATCATCCGATAGCCTTTGCTAGTCAGAAATTGGGCATTTCAGAGATCAATTATACCTACATGGAGAAGTTGTGTCTTGCGATGGTCTTTGGGACCAAGAAATTCAGGCAATATATCCTCTATGAGAAGGTTGTGCTTTATACAAAAGTAGAGGGGCTTCGATTATTGATGAATAAGCTGCAGCCGCCTGATCGTCTAGCAAAGTGGTTAATCACTTTGCCGGAGTTTGATTATGAAATCAGGAGTAAGCCACCAAGGTTGCAAGGCATTGTGGAATGTCTTGTGGACTTTGGGGAGCCGAAAGAATCTGTGGCTGAAGGTAGTGACATGGAGTTGTTATTTAAAATAGATACGGCATTTATTCCCTCCTGGTACGTTGCAATAACGCATTATTTATCGACAGGAGAGGCTGGATTCGAACTATCTAAAGCTGAGAGAAGGAAAATTAAGCAGCAGGCATTAAAGTTTGCCTTGATCGCAGGTACATTATATCGGCAAGGGGTTGATGACATCTATCACCGATGTGTGATGCCTGACGAGGTGCCATTCATTTTGGAAGAGTGCCATGATTCCGCTTACGGAGGTCATTTTGCTGGACGGCTTACAGCACAAAAGCTTTAAGAGTAGGTTACTGGTGGCCTGCCATTTTCCAGGATGCGTTCGGGTATGTTAAGAGATACGATATTTGTCAACGACATGATAGTCGAGAGAATAGGAAAAGACCACTCACCCCTATTATGGTGATACTTCCATTTGAGAAGTGGGGGATAGACTTTGTGGGTCCTATTACTCCGTCATCGACTGCGCAAAAGAGGTATATTATTGTAGCAACTGATTACTTCACAAAGTGGTCAGAAGCACGTGCAACAAGGAAAGATGATGCTAAAGAAACTGCTAGTTTCCTTTTAGAGCAGATAATATGCCGTTTTGGTCCCTTGAAAGAATTAGTGTCGGACTGTGGAACCCATTTCCTGAATAAGGTGATCAAAAGCTTGACTGAGGCTTGGCAAATCAAACGACTCCTTATAATCCGCATGCAAATGGGCAGGTTGAAAGTACCAACAAGCAGCTTGTGGGTATCCTATCGAAAATCGTATCTGAAAAGAAACGCGACTGGGATAAGAAGCTATATGTGGCAGTATGGGCATATAATACCACGTTCAAGCGAGCCATTGGCCACACGCCGTTCAAACTAGTTTATGGTGAAGAGTGCATTTTACCTTTAGAAATTGAGTTACCGACCATTAGATTCGCAATAAACCATTCTTTGGGTAGTGAAGACGCCCTATTAGAGCGATTTACGACCTTAGCACACCTAGATGAAATTAAGTTGCAAAGTTTATTACATCAAGAGGTAGCTAAACGTCGTATGAAACAGTTGCATGACCTAAAATCGAAGAAGTACACCTTTAAGAAAGGACAACTGGTTTTGTATTATGATGCGCGTAGGGAGCTTTTCCTAGGAAAATTGGAGCCTAAATGGGATGGGCCCTACAAGATTGTTAGGTTAGGGAAGAACATGTCTACAGCCCTATTAGCTGATCTATAGGGAGTAGAGTTTAAGAATAAGGTTAATCTTAATAAGATTAAACCTTACTATTTCTAAGTCTGCTAATACAAAGAAATTCATTGCAGGTCCATGCTGGGGATGATCTGAGACCTGCGGAAGAGCTTAAAGCTAGTTGATGGGTCGGTTAATCTCTTATTTAGAGCACCCATATCTAGAGCAGAGATATCATCAGGGGAAACTAATCTAGTGGAGCAAAGGTTATAAAGTGATTGAGCGAGAAGACAGAACCTTTGTGTGGGAGATTAAAGACTTTTGCCATCACTGTTTACAACTGTTGACGAGTATCCCTGTTGAGTTCAATGAAGAAGGTGGGATGGAGCCATCAGTTCATCCTCTCAACATGCTAAAATTTGATTATCATAACTACGAATAGAGGAGTTCGTGATGGCCGGCCATGTAAACCCATTGTGGACGTACACATTATATTTTGACAGAGCGTCCAGGGGCCCTAATAGGAAAGGAAGTGTTGGAGTAGTAATCCGAGATCCCCGACGTAGAGTTACAATGAAGTTAGCTACTTATCTTGGGGTAGGATTCACTAACAATATGGCGGAGTATAAAGCCTTGATTATGGGACTGCATATTGCCAAACAAGGTGGTATTCGTTGATTGTTAGTAAAAGGGGATTCCCAGTTGATCTTGAATCAGCTAGATGGGACATATACAGTGCGGAATCCCATCCTTTGTATGTATCATCGGACTGTTATGACCCTACTTGAAGAGTTTGAGAGAGTGTCTTTTCAGTTGATTCCACGTTACTGGAATTAGTTTGCGGATTCATTAGCAAATCTTGCTTATGAAGAATACATTTTCTTTAATTGTGGTCCTAGTTTAGATATTGTGATCAATGATGAAATAGGACCCGATCGCTTGTGGGGTATGTTATCAGAACATGCAATATATGGCAGACGATGGTTGATATGGGTGATGCAAAGAGTAGCCGAGGCCAATCTACCGTTATTATCTGGGACCCATAGGTTGATTAGACAGCATATTATGCGTACGCCTCTTGCTATTTATGCAGGAGGGATGGGTCATAACCTTATGCATTTAGTTTAGGGCTATGAGCCTATTTTTCCTCCTTGGAAAGGAGCTTATTATTGTATATCTGGATTCCTCCAGGGAAGGATGTGTAGGTGCTATTCTATTTGATCTTGTTAGGCCAAGAGGGCCGATGTTGCGAGGTTTTGAATGCTTTATTTCATTAGGCCAAGAGGGCCGATTCAGTTTTGTAGTGAAGTGTTTTATTTCATTAGGCCAAGAGGGCCAGTTGTCTGTTTAGTGCAGGTATGATTAATGGTTTCTTGTTTGAGTCCTGTGCTTGACAGATTCCGTGGAGCTGGAGGGAGCCTTTGTTGCGGCATCGATGCTTCTTGTAGCCCTATCCAGGTGATATCTTTCCTTTATGAGTACTATGGTTGTTATGTTATATGTGGTTGAGTACTTGTTTGTAACGTGTCCACTAGAATCCTCTAGGACACGTCTTGGCAGTCCATCGGAAGGCTGTCTAGAGAACTCCGCCCGGCACTCCCATGGAATGTTACGGGTTTTGTAATCTAGGTCTTTCCGCGTCTGCCACGTAGCGGAAGTGTCCTGGCCGTTTCCCACTTAGGATCGACCGGAATTAAGGTTTTCTAGTTTGGTCATTAGCTAGCAGCAACTAGCGTCAGACCCGAGCGAACTACTTTACGCAGAAACGCCAGGTCCGAAGCGAATTCACGCTGCACTTGGTTCAAGGAGAATGGGAAACGAGAGGGATGCAAGGCTCGACCTCTTTGCCATAAGGCATAGTCCCATTCCGTTCCCCTAAAACAGCGTGAATTGGGTAATAGTTAATTCTAAGTCATCGTTCTCGTTACTTGTTTTGGAGATGACGATCATCCTCTGTTTGCCGAAGACTTTGAGAAAAGTTCCCGGCTAACCGGGACCACCCATCCATAGGACGGACCCATGGTCCATCCTCCGCACTTTCCTCGGTTTGTTTTAGTTATGTAATTACCTACCACATTAGTTTGACATATAACAAACAGCTTCTTTGATTAACCCTGTTATGCACTGGTTCCTTCACGTAATCTTATCACAGGACATAAAGAAAAACAATGCCAAACAACTTCTTTGTTATCATTTTATCCTTTTATCTTTGAAATACAAGGAGTTCCGCCCGTAGGCGTATTCATAATCCGCCCGAAGGCTATCCAGTAATCCACCAGGGATCACTAATCCAAGTTTCCGCCCGTAGACTAGTATGCGGGCCTCGAGATCCAATCCCGAGTCACGTTAGCCTCTTGTGCAGGGCCCGGAAGGCGAGGGATTTACGGCCAGAGCCCCCTCTGGCACCCAAGCGTCCTCCTGCTCCAAGTAGAACTCAACGGAGAGACCTCTCACGGCGAGTTCGGTCCACGTTCCCGGCGCGGTTAACAACCCCCTTGGTTAGGGTCAGGCAGGCAGTCGGGGGTAACTGAAGCTGCCTCTCCCTTCAGGCCTTCAACCTGAAGTATTTAGATATCTTTTCATCCTTTAGTTCATTGAGCAAACAATGCAAACAGTGCTTTCTAAACTGTTACAAGCACAATCAATTCCAATGGTCGTTTAGCTGGCAAACTGTTAAGGAGTGACTCCTTTTCTCCGAATGCAACCCGCATTCGATCCAGAATCAATTGCAACTTGGCAAGATTCCTATCATTCTTGGGTTAGGGTCATACCCTACCAATACGTTAGGTTTTGTTATGGTAGATTCCAGCGACCATGTCGCTTCAATCTATTGATTGGTCAATTGCTTCCAGGCAAATACCTAACTTTCCTTTTCCTTAGCAACTATTTCCCAGGAAAGGTGATGTAACAGGATGAGTACCTTTTGTAGGTTAACTTAGCGCAATAACTTGCCAACATCATTTCCAAGAAATGACAAAACTCTCTTGTGGACAAATCTCAAGTCTATGCGATGTTGCAACTTTTTGTACATGTGTTGTATCTATTCCACGGGATCATTTCACCCATTGAATGGCGTATTCAGGTTACAGAATTAACTTCAGGCAAGTAGCAGGGTTTAGGGTGTCTTCTTACCCAACCCATTCCTAATTATATTGGTCCACGGTCCTAGGAATTTCCAACCCAGTCGGAGTTTCATCATTTGAACGAATGATCCTTAGGATAAAACCTTAGATCATTTTATGCATGAGCATCCAATTGATTCGACATCTTGTGAATGTGTGTAAGATCTTTGGGTTTGCGGGTTTTGACTTGGCAACCAGTGTAAAACTAGGTCGAATTCTTATTGCACTAAACCCTAGTTAGCACTTGAGATACCTATCATATCGACCCAACCATGTCCATAAGAATCCTTGTGGTTTAGGTGACTTAGCCAACTCAATATACTTGTCTTGCGTCACGGATGAACCTTTCCTAAAGGTAATAAACTAGATCTAGTGGAGATTAATAGTTACAATTACACCAATACGTGTAAACATGCGATTCACTGCTTCTACGCATCACATGGTTCACAATAACCCTATCCTTCCTTGGTAAGGTAAAAATGCTTGATAACCTGGACACTAACTTTCCTAGGTCCTACTAGGACTTACATTAAATAGTCATGCCTACAACCTTATTGTCTATACTTAGAATCTTATGCTTTGACTCCTAAATGCGGCTCCTAATGAATGACATTTTTGGCATGATGACTATGCAATACGCAACGTTCTCCTAGCTAGAATGAAGTTCATACAAAACTACAGCTAGTGATAATTTATTCCATTTTACATGCCACTTGCAAGCCCATAAGATCATTTCCGTACTCTCTTCTATTTCTTTTCGGATAATATCTTATGGGTGTTAACTTTTCCTCATGAAATCATTACGAGGAGGATGTTGCCTAACATGCGGCACATACTTATTCCTACCATGTCTAAGAAGAAAAAATGCACTTATAAATTCCATTTCTTTGCCTAAGTAATATATGTTTAGACTCATTACTTTGATAATGTACCAAAATAGCATCATGCAGCTAGTCTCCTAAGGCGGGCAACCCGTTTCGAATTCATGACATACTTCAACCTTGCCTAACATTTCAAGAGATACTTTATCAAATGTCTTTTTACCACTGCCACATGCATTAAAAATAAGCGTAAAATGCATTCTTCCCTATGGAACTAAGCGCACCTAATCATTTCTTTAAGCGAAAATAAACTTGGAAGAACCTGGACTTGTGGGCTCGGGGAGATATCCACTTGTATGCTCGGAGATGAACCTCCCGCAGGCGCACCTTGTGATCTTTTTGGGGCCATCGTGGGCATGGTCTCGGCTTCTGGTTAGCCTTTGCGGTCTACGAATTGACTTGCCTTGGCATGCAACCTCCCGACCTTTGCCTTTTTCCCTCGTACGCAGGAGATTCCCTTACGAGATTTTGGATAAATGGTGCTCGCGGAAGAGGGCTTTATGAGTTCTTTAGGGAAAACCCGGGTTGGCACGGAATTGATTCACGGATGGCTTGTGGGCTTTGAAACCTAATTTCAGGAAGCCTCTTACGAAAGTCTTGCGGGAGGGCTTATAGCTTCATCCTCGTCTCTTCAAAGTTCCGGGGGGGGTATGAATGGACTTTTTGGGCCTAGTGGGAAGGGGGCTTAAGAAGCCCCCTTAGAAGCTTCTTAAGAAGCTTCTAAGAGCTTCTAGTTGACTGCAGCAACGTCGAGGGGGGAAGGGGGTCGTGATCCAGGCGGGCGGCGGACTGGCGGACTGGCGGACTGCAGCGCGGCGACCTCCTCCTACAGCACGGCGACCTCCTGCTGTAGCACGGCGACCTCCTCCTACAGCACGGCCCTCTCTCTGCACGGCCCTTGCTCTAGCCTCCCCCCCTATAGCTAGGGGGGTGTTTATATAGGCATGGGAGGGAAAAGAGGGCCTCCACACACGTGGAGGACTCCTCCTCATGCAATCCGACTCACTCCTCCTTGGCCATTCCTCCCCACACTCCCTCTCCTCCAGCCATGCATCGGCTGGGGGAAGGGATAATAATTAAAAAATTTTGCCTAAAAATCTCCAAATTGCCCCTTCAAAAAGGGTGTTCCCTCGCGGTTTTCTACGGTCTTCAACCTTCTCAACCTTTGGTTGCTGCCAAAGCAATCACACATCTGACAATTGCCATCCTAGCAATTGGACTGAAGGTTTCTTCATAATCTATGCCATAAGTCTGGGCATAGCCTTTTGCAACGAGCCTAGCTTTGTACCTACTAATAGAACCGTCTACATTGTGCTTAATCTTATAAACCCACTTACATCCAATATCTTTCTTGCCCTTTGGCAATGATACTAGATCCCAAGTATTATTGGCCTCTAATGCAACCATCTCCTTATCCATTGCTACATCCCAATGAGTATGACCAATAGCATCCTCAAAACAAGTGGGCTCAACATCCTCAACTAGTTTCACCATATAAGCATAATGCTGAGTTGCATAACCTTCAAAACCAAATCTTTTAATAGGGTATCTAACCCTGCTAGATCTATATACCACCGGATCACTCAATGGAGTCTTTACATTACTATGAGCTCTCTGTACACCTGGTGTCTTGACGGAAGGAATACCAAGCTCATCATCCAAGCTCTCAGAGCCACTGGAGTCTCCATCAAGTACTGTATCAATGCCATCAGACACTTTATTCTTTCCTTTGTCTTTACCTGTAGTGCTACTAGATACACCTGAAGATGTAGAGCTAGTCCTTGGTCTCCCAGACCAAGGACTACCAGATGATGTCTCTGGTCCACTAAGAGTCCGTGATTCTTGATTTTGAGCCTGCACATGAGTGTCACGATCATCATCATCATCCAATTTATCACCACTAGATGCATACCAACTGCTCATCTCATCAAAGATGACATCCATGCTCACTCTGAACTTGCATGTGACAAGGTTATAACATCGATACCCTTTTTGCTCTAAAGAGTATCCAATAAAGACACATTTTTTTGCCTTTGGATCAAGCTTCTTCCATAGCTCATCTGGCACATGAACATATGCAACACAACCAAATACCTTCAAGTGCGATACATTAGGCTTCTTGCCAGTAAAGCATTCTTTAGGAGTCATCCCATGAACTGTACTGTGGGAGTTCTGTTCATAATATAAACAGCAGTATGAACAACCTCAGATAAAAAATGCTTAGGCATATTCTTTTCAGCCAACTTCTGCAATATGCTTGTTTTTCCTTTCTACAACCCCATTTTGCTGTGGGGTATACCTGCATGTGAACTGTCTCTTTATCCCATGAGACCTCAGAAAATCATTGAACTCATTCGAGAGGTACTCTCCCCCTCCATCTGACCTCAAGCACTTTACTTTCAAGCCTGTTTGTCTTTCAACTGCAGCCTTGAAAGTTCTAAAGTGCTCAAACACTTTACTCTTTTCCTTCATAAAATATACCCATAGCTTTCTAGAACAATCATCAATGAATGTGGCAAAGTATGAACTGCCTCCAAGAGATACATTTTGTGTAGGCCCCCAAATGTTTGTATGCACAACATCAAGGATATTTCTTCTTACATCTCTGTCATATGAAAAGGGTTGTCTTGCCTGCTTACCAAACTGACATGCTTCGCATACCTTATGAGATTCTGCAACTCTAAATGTAGGCAAACTTGTAACCAATCCTTTGGACTACATTAATTTCAGCCTTTGTACATTTGCATGTCCAATGCATTTGTGTCAAATTTCAATATCTGCAACAGCAACTTTTCCTTTAGTATACATAGCAGCATTCATAGTAGGAATTCCAGCATCTAGAGTAAACATACGTCCAACTCTACTTCCCTTTGCAACTAACTTACACTTGTCATTGAAGTCCTCTACAAAGAAACCCTTTGCATTAAATATGACTTGCAACCCTTGCTCTATCATCTGACCGATTGACACCAAGTTCTTTGTAATAGATGGCACATTTAATACTCTGAAAGACTCTTTGTCTTACCATCATGCAAGGACAAGGGAACTTTTCTAATGTGTGAAATTGGGTGGCATGAATCATCACCCATCTGCACATTACCTACATTTTGCAAATCCTGCATCTCTCCAAACCATTCTGCATGGCTGGTCATATGATTGGATGCACCTGAATCAACATACCAAACATCATCATGTATTCCCTTTCCTATAACAGCATTTAATATATGCTACATAATAGATAGACATTCATTTTTGTCTTCATTCTGTCATGAAGACGATGCATAGTTTCCTTGCTACAACTTACCACAGCGAATATCATCTTTCTTAGCATAGCATTGGGTTGCAACATGACCTGTTTTGCCATAGCAGTGACACACAATACCAGAGTTGTTAGAACTTGTGTTCTGCCATCCACCTCTTCCTCTAAAGCTCCCCCTGCCTCTAAAGTTACCACGACCTCCTAAAACCTGCATATCGCCAAATTGCCGATTCAATCTGTTTTGCTGGTTGTCACTACTAGGTCCTGTACCACGGCCTCTTGAAGAGAACTTGCCACGTCCCCTTCCTGAACTGGAGTAGAAAGCTTGGACCTATTCACCACTTTTTTCAGATGTCCCACTCTGCATGTTGATCTGTCAGTGATCATAAGGGAGACCAACTCATTGAAATCTGGAAATTGCTTTCTGACATATATAGAAGTTACAAAAGTCTTTCAAGCCTTTTCATTGTTAAGTCCACCCAAGGTAGACGACACCAAATCATCATCATCGGGCATTGTATCAATCGTTGCCAAGGCATCTGCAATGCTCCTTACCTTCAGTGCATACTCATTGATAGACATATTCCCTTTCTTCAATGTATTCAACTCTTGCTTGAGTTGAATCTTTCATGTCTTTGTATTTACGGAAAACATACTTTCAAGTATGGTCCAAGCTGCATATGAATTCTCTGCATTTCTAATATGTCCCAGCATATTATTGTCAATTACTGCAGATAGCCAATACATAACCTTTTTGTCTTTTGCATTCCATTCCTTCCGTACCTTTGTCTCTTCTGCAGTTGATCACTCACCTCCGACTCCTTTTCTTCACCTGAAACAAACTCATAGAGGCCTTTTCCAATAAGGAAATTCGTGACACAAAACTTCCATGAAGGGTAGTTGTTCTTGTCGAGCTTCTCAATGATGGGTTTTCCACTATTCTCTACCATTATCACAAAACTAATACCAAACAGCAAGCAAATCTTCTGCAACCCTCAACCTGTAGTGCATAGCAATACACCAGACAAACTTTTTCACTGTTTGCTCAACAATACATGCAATCTACAACCAGTTTGTAGATAAACCTTGTGTTTATTCGCTGGTAAACACCTTTGAACTTACAAATCTAAAATCCTTAACCTGTGCATCCACTTTCGGTCAATACAGCCGAAGTCATAGTGTACCCTGAAACTGCTCTCTGCAACCTTGCGGCTCTAAAACGGGGCCTAAAACAACCTCAGATGCCCAAAATAACTGCGGAAAAGCCCTAAAGGGCCTATTTGTAGAATACATAGTGCTCTTCGCGAACACCAAATCTCACTGCAATCTGAGATTTTTTCTCTGCCCTGCTTCTGGTGCCTCCACAGCCACTACCCAAGAGAGAGAGTGGAAGAATGTGAGAGCTTCTTATCTGTTGCTTGCTTGCTTGACTCTTACTTCTTCTCCTTCACTTCAGTCTTCAAAATCAGCCTCTCTCAATGGCATGGCTATGATACCATGTCAAGAATCGCGTGATGGGGGGGGGGGGGGGGGGACTTGCTCCAGATGCTACCTGAACACACACAGAATGCACAAGGAGAAGCTCACTCAAGAGACAAGAAGAGAGATGGAGGCCAAAACGTTTTCTTGTTGGTTTCTTCTTCTTCTCCCACACACTTTACAATATACACGAAGAATAGATAAGATACAATATAAAAGGAAAGTGGCCTACTAAGACAAACAATGCATAACCCACTACACTAGTTGACTGGCGCTATAACTATGCTAGTTGTAAATAGGTGTAACAACCTGAATATAATAAGTAATGAGTCAGTGGCCATGTGAGATTCATAATAACCACTGACGTGCAAAGTGTAGATGTGTGGACCCATCTAACGAGGCGGTCCATCATCAATATCCGCATGTGTTGAGCTTGTCATCTCAACATCTCATTCGCCAACCTAGATCAACATCTATGGGCCATCTGCCACTTTCATAGAGACTCCTTGCCATGATGTTTATCTGCGAGCCATGGTCTAAGAGTGCAATACATGCTGTTTCTCTTTCTCCAATTTTGATGACTGTCTCCATTGTTGCTCTTGCCCAATGCGTACAAGAGTAGTGACTGCTTGGAATGAACCGAGCCTCTTCTTCCTCATGCATGTGCTATAGAGATGACCTTCTTTTTGAGTGGGATGCCCAACTGGTTTGGACCAGTCGACCATTACATTTTCAGCTTTTACTTCTTTTATTTTTGCATTCATGTTTTCTTTATCTTCAGCTTCAATTGCTGCAATTAATTCTTTAACTACTTTAGGTTGAATTCCTTGTGAAGTCAGCTTCTCTTCATCCTATACAAAAACTCGAAGAACTTACAAAAAAGCATGCACTGTTTCTTCATCACTAACATATTGTCTTTTCCTTTTGATTACATTAATAATTACATCATGGAATTTACATTTGGCAATTCCAAGAAATTTTTCCTAAGATGAATTCAAATTTTCTTCCTAGAATTCGTTCTTCTAGGACTCGTTTGAGATCGGTTGCAGATTCTATCTCAGACTGCAATTTCTAGCCTGCTTGCTTGCCTTTCTTCTTTTCTTTAGTCTTCTTTGTTTGTGGCACATCTTCCATCTCTTGATCTGGGGTTATATTTTCAGCAAGCTTTGGTTGTTCAGGTGTTCTTCTAGTTACCCGTTTTGGAGGGTCAGAAGAGAAAGGCCTTGGTTCATCTTCTCTTCTTCTGTTTTCTTCAATCAAGACTTCTTTATGATTGACGTCATCTAAATGTGCAAAGGTAGAAAAAGAATCTACCGGTTCTTTCCAACCAGTTATTCCTCAAATATACTGACTGGCATTAGCCAAATCTTCTTTGGCTGCTTTACCACATTCCATTTGATCTAGTGCCTGCATCAATACTTTAGATTGCACATTAGCTTTACATGCTTTCAAACTTGATTTAATTGGCTCAATTTGCAGCCCATAGGTAGTTGCATCAATTGCTGCATAGGCATTCTTTATAGCTAAATCTTATAATCTTTTCTTCATTCCACCATTGCCAAAATTTGGCTCCTGTGGAAGACCAATTTTAGCTGCATGAAAATTTCCATGTTTCCAAAAGACTAGCTTCTGTACTTCAACCTCACGGAAGGCAGAACACTCCCTCTTGTCATGTTGTTGGCTGTCACACCAAATACAACGCCTCTTAAAACCTTTTCTCATGGGTCTTTGAGTTTATGCTCGTCCTTGCTCTTTGACTTTGACATCCAGCTTCTCTACTTTGGAACTAATTTCTGTAAGCTTCAGATGAAGGTCACACATGCTTTTAATGAGTTCATCCATTACATCATTTTTAGAAGGAATAGAAGAAAAAAGAGTTGGTTGATTAGTCAAAGGAATAGGGGATTTTGAAGGTGGAACAAGCTCCATCAATGGAGTTGTTGAAGTTGAAGTAGAGCCCAATCTTAGTCACATCCGCTCTCTTCGAGCAATCATGTTAATTGCAACCGAAATGTAGGGACAATGAAATGTAATTGGAAAGTGAGCTAGGGTTTGTCCTTAAGAATCTTACAAGATAGAACTTGAAAACCCTAGGTCTAACGACGTCAGCCTAATGTAAACAGGAAGAGATTGTTTTGTGACTCCATTCAATGAGTAGAATAAGTCTCATAGTTCGATGCGACACTTGCGCATCAAGTGTAGAGTCATATGATCTTGTGATTGGATCACAAGGGAATGGCCAAATTCTCGCAACGAGGTTGGCAAGTCCTTACACAAGTTATCTTGCAAGAGGATGAATAATCATCCTAATTTAGTATCTTTCTTGAGTAAAGAAGATTGCTTGGAAGCAATAGACCAGCCGATAAACTAAAATAACCAATGAACTTAAGACCAAGTCGGGTTAATAGGATATGCCCTAACCTAGGATATAGGGGATCTTGCCAAGTTGCAAGTCATCCTAGATCGAGTGCTGGACGCATTCGAAAGAAAAGATTCATTCCTTAGTAGTTTGCCAAAAAAAATGATCAATGGAAATGTTTGTGCTTGCTACAGATTTTAGAGCACTATTTGGCTTTGTTTGATCAATGAATTAAAAGATAAATGGATATCTATACTTCAGTTTGATGGCCTGAAGGGAGAGCCAGCTTCAGTTACCCCCGATTGCCTACCTGACCCTAACCAAGGGGGTTGTTAGCGGTGCCGGGAAAGTGGACCGAACCCGCCTCGAGAGATCTCTCCGTTGAGCGCTACTTGGAGCAAGAGGACACTTGGGTGCCAGAGGGGGCTCTGGCCTTAAATTGCTCGCCTTTCGGGCCATGCACAAGAGGCTAATGTGACTCAGGATTGGATCACGAGGCCCGCATACTAGTCTATGGGTGGAAACTTGGATTAGTGATCCCTGTGGATTGTTGGATAGCCTTCGGGCGGACTGTGGATAAGCCTATGGGCTAGACTCTTTGTATTTCAAAGATAAATATGATAACCTGTTAATAAGGAACTTGTCTGATATTGTTTTTCTATGTCAAGTGATAAGATTACATGAAACAACCAATGCCTAACGGGTTAATTAAAGAAGCTGATTGTTACATATCCAACCAATGTGTTAGGTAGTTAAATAACTTAAAAAAACCCAAGGAAAGTACGGAGGATGGGCCATAGGTCCGTCCTATGGATGGGTGATCCCGGTTGGCCGGGAACTTTTCTCAAATCATGATGGATAGTAAGAAGATCGTCAAAGAACACGAACAACAAAAGCGTTGACCTAAAGTTATGATTGATCCCAATTTACGTTGTTTTAGGGGAATGGAATGGGACTATGCCTTATGGCAGAGAGGTTGAGCTTTACATCCCTCTCATTTCCCATTCTCCTTGAACCAAGTGCAGCGTGAATCCGCTTCGGACCTGGCGTTTCTGCGTAAAGTAGTTCACTTGGGTCCGACGCTAGTTGCCGTTAGGAAATGACTAATAAGGAAAATCCTAAATCAGGTCATCCTAAGTGGGAACGGCCGGAATACTTCTGCTCCGTGACAGACGCCGAAAGCCCTAGATCGCAAACCCCGTAACATTCCATGGGAGTTCCGGGTGGAGCTTTCTAGACATCCTTTCCGATGGACTACTAAGACGTGTCCTGAAGATACAAGTAGACACGTTACAGAAGTGTGATGTGAAGAGAGAATCACAATCACTAATGATTCTTCTAGGTAACCCATGTAGCTTGAATATCTCCTTGATAAACAATCTTGCAATGTCTGAGGCCTTATAGTTTGTCTTTATTGGTGTAAGGTGTGCAACCTTAGTAAGCATGTCAACCACAACCATGATGGAGTTGTATTCTCCCTGGACTTGGGGTAGGCCTACAAAAAAATCCATACTGATGAATTCCCATTTCATTTGGGGAATGTCAAGCGGTTGCAGCTTCCCTGGCATCTTGACATGTTCAGCTTTGATACGTTGACAAGACAAACACTCGGTGACATATTTGAGAACATCACCTTTAAGCCTCTCCCAATGGTAGCTCTTTCTAACTGCATTAAGAGTCTTGGCATAGCTAGGATGTCCTGAGAAAGGGGAATCATGAGCTTTCCACAATATCTTCTGCTTAAGTGACTGACTTGCTGGTACACACAGCCTTGCTCTATAGTAGACAAGTCCACTATTAATAGAAAATTCATGATACTTAGCCTGCAACTTTTGGTTTTGATCCTTGATAGAGATCTCGCTTAGCATTGTTTGGTAGGCTGGGTCATGGCATGCATCCTCTCTAGCTATTTCAAGTATTGGATTGTTTGGCATAGATACTTTTGTAGCTAGGGATCTAGCTGTTGATGGGTTTTGCAAGATTAGGGAATTAAGGAATGCCTTGCGACTAAGTGCATCAGCAACTACATTCTCTTTTCCTGGTCGGTACTTGATTTCAAATTCATACTCCTCCAATACCTCAATCCACCGACGTTGCCTCATGTTGAGCTCATTCTAGGTAAAGATCCATTTGAGACTCTTATGGTTAGTTACTAGAGTAAACTTGTTACCCAACAGGTAGTATCTCCAAAGCTTTAGAGCGTGGATGACAGCTAGCAATTCCAAATCATGTGTAGCATAATTATTCTCATGACTCTTCAATTTCCTTGAAGAGTATGCTACAGGATGACCTTCATGCATGGGGTGTGAAGGCAAGTATGCTAGCATCAGTTACTACCTCGAACTCTTTATTGAGGTTTGGAAGTTTTAGAATAGGTGCTGATACCAAACTTTGCTTCAATCTATCGAAGCTATTTTGTTTGGGAGTTGACCATGCAATGGCTATTTACTTCTTTAGTAAGTCCGTCAGAGGTGCTGCAATCAAATCATAGTTTTTGATGAAGACCCTATACCATCCTGTCAATCCAAGAAAGCTGCATATCTCTTTGACAGATGTTGGTATTGACCATTCTAGCACATCTCTAACCTTGACTAGGTCCACTGAGATTCCTTCTGCTGATACTATGAATCCCAAATATTCAATCTAACGTTTGAAGAATGCACACTTCTTCATCTTAGCATATAGCTTATACGCCCTCATTTTCTCAAGGACAATCTGAAGTTGGGATTCATGATCTTCTTCTTGTTTGGAATAGACTAAAGTGTCATCAAAGAAGACAAGCACGAAATCATCAAGATATGGCCTAAAGATATCCTGCATTAACCTGTTGAAGGTGGCAGGTGCATTCGTAAGTCTGAATGACATAACTAGGAACTCAAAGTGCCCATGTCTTGTATTGAAGGCTGTCTTGGAGATATCTTCTTCCTTGATCCTTATCTGATAGTAACCTAACCTGAGGTCAATCTTGGAGAAGATCTTTGCACCCTGAAGGTGATCAAGAAGCTCATCTATTCTAGGAATAGGGTACTTGTTCTTGACCGTTGATTGATTCAATCCTCGGTAATTAATACATAGTCGAAGTGTCCCATCTTTCTTTTTCTGGAATAGTACTGGAGCTCCCTATGGTGAACTACTAGGTCGGATATAGCCCTGATCTAGCAGTTGCTTGAGTTGTTCCTTCAGCTCAATTGCTTCTGGTATGGACATTCTATAGGGTCTCTTTACAATTGGCGCAGCTCCTGGTACTAACTTAATCTCATGATCCACTTCCCTTTGAGGCGGGAGCTCTGTCAACTCTTCAGGGAATACATCCACGTATTCCTTTAGCCAAGAAGGTCCTTCACTGACTCTTGCTTCTGATCTAACTTGTTAAGCTTAATTAAGTAGACATGCAATCCTTTTCTGACTCCTCTTATGATCCGAGATACTTTGGCCAATTGGATTCTCGGCACTCCAACCTCACCTTGAGTTGTGACTAATTCCCTTTCAGAGTTTTGAAAGGAAACTTGGCCCTTTCCATAATGAATGTGGGCGTCATTAGGCTTAAGCCAATCCATTCCGAGTAGACACTCATGGATACCTAAATTCATGACTTTGAATTTGACTGAAGTTTTCTTTCCTCCCAGAAAGAATCCCACCTTAGTAGTTTGCCTGGTACAAGTAACCTCGCGACCATTTGCCAATTCCACAAGCAAGGTAGGTGCTTCTACTATGGCTATTCCTAATCTTTTTGCACAAACTTGTGAGATAAAGGAATGTGTACTACCACAATCAATCAAAGTCTTGAAACTTTTACCTTGATAATCCGACGGTGTCTGAATCACCGAGAACTGGCGATTCGGCCCTTTCTTGTGTAGAGCAACATGGACTGTCACCCTTTCAAACTCTACTTCCATGGTTGGATATTCTTCTTCACACATTTTCCTATTGGCAACGCAGGTGGTTCTTCCTCTGCCTCGTGTAGCGGCTCCTTGACCACAACCCATTCCCTAGAAAGGTGCTTGGCGATGTCCTCCACCAAGTTTGGGACATTGCCTCTTGAAGTGATTGGGTTCGTTGCAATGGAAACAACAGAGTTTTTGGCCATTGCTTTGAGTAGGGAAAAAGTTGTTGACGTTATTAGTCCTTGCTTTCTTTCTTTGTCCCTAATTATGACCTTGAACTCTTTTCATTTGAGGTCTGAATGCTAATCTGTTTGGGTCATTATAAGACCAAGCTTTGTTACCCCTTGGTCTAGACTGCACCTCTTGAATTATAGGCGTAGCTTGAATGAGTGCGTCTTGAAGATCTGATGGACGCATAGATTCAAGACGGGTGTTTACTGGTGGATTTAAACCCGCACAAAATTTGGACACCTGTTGTGTCCTATCCATATGCAGCGCATACTTAAGAAGTGAGACAAATTTGGAATAGTATGCATCAAGAGTGAGTCCCAGTTGTTTTAGCTCATAGAACTCATTCATTTTCTGTGTGCAATATGCAGGTGGTAAGTATCTTCCTTGCATGGCTTTCTTTAGCTTCTCCTAGGTAACGGATCCCTCCGCGATCCCTTGATCCCTTCACCATTGCTTCCACCAAAGCCTGGCTTCGCCGGTGAGCTTTAGCTTGGAAAGCATAGCCTGATTGGCAGGTGTAGTACCAGCTACTTTGAAGTAATCTTCCATGTATTCAATCCAAATTTCAGCATCAGCTTGGACGGACCTACCTCTTCCGTCAAACTCGGGTGGCTTAATCTACTTGAGAAGAAACTTCTTCTCGTAGATTACAGCAGTAATTGATATAGGAGGTGAACTAGGAACCTGTACTTGGGGTTGTGCCTAGATAAAGGTTTCTTAATGTCATTATACGATAAACATTATTGATTTATATTAGATCTTCAATTCCACTATCACCCACGAAATGTGACTACTTAACTTTTTATCAATTCTTATGCACAATTAGACATTGATAAAAGGAAGTCTTATTTATATTTATATGGGTATAGCCCTTTCGGAATACAACATTTCTTGCGATGATAAGCCAACTATTACATTTAGTTTGGGGAGAACAACGTTGTGATACATTTATCTATAGGAACTGTATAATAGTATGGTTTCGGGTCATGGATCTTCAAGAATCAGTAAGTCATTGGAAGTTCAGGGTATCCTTTCCCTTGGAATCCATTCTTCTCATGGAGCCCCAACACTTTAATCCTGTCGGCGGCGGGGAGTACGCGAGCTACTTCCTCATATACATATGAGTTCATCTCAACCCTCCGACCTTGAATATGTAAAGTTGAGTTTACGTGAGCTTCCACAAAAATGAACAGCTTCACGACTTTCAGATCTTCCAACCACTTGATCCTCTTTAGCTTGGTTTGTAGATAAGCAAACCGGTGGGCAGCTATATAGTAGATTCCTAATGCACCCGTTCATCTTCGTTCCATATACAAAGGTGATGGATTATAGATTTTCTCCAAGATGTTCATCATCTCAACCCTTTTTTGATAATGAGGAGAATGCATTGTAGTCACAAACATGACTCGAAATACTAAGAACTTGTTCCATGCTTCGTAATTCTGCAAGACAGCATTGGAAGTAAGGAAATGTTTGGAACATCAATATTTGCTTTACTTTGTCTTATTAAGATTTCATAAAAACAATTCCGTTGTTGGTCGACTCTGATACCAACTGTAACGTGTCCACTTGTATCTTCAGGACACATCTTAGCAGTCCATCGGAAAGGATGTCTAGAAAGCTCTGCCCGGTACTCCCATGGAATGTTACAGGGTTTGGGATCTAGGGCTTTCCATGTCTCCACGTAGCAGAAGTATTCCGGTCGTTCCCACTTAGGATCGACCTGAATTAGGGTTTTCCTTATTGGTCATTTCCTAACGGCAACTAGCGTCAGACCCAAGCGAACTACTTTACGCAGAAACACCAGGTCCGAAGTAGATTTACGCTGCACTTAGTTCAAGGAGAATGGGAAACAAGAGGGAGGCAAAGCTCAACCTCTTTGCCATAAGGCATAGTCCCATTCCGTTTCCCTAAAACAGCATAAATTGGGATCAATCATAATTCTAGGTCAATGCTTTTGTTGTTCGTGTTCGTTGACAATCTTCCTGTTGTCTATCATGATTTGAGAAAAGTTCCCAGCCAACCGGGACCACCCATCCGTAGGACGGACATATGGCCCATCCTTCGCACTTTCCTTGGGTTGTTTTAGTTATTTAATTACCTAACACATTAGTTGGACATGTATCAATCAGCTTCTTTAATTAGCCCATTAGGCACTGGTTCTTTCACGTAATCATATCACTTGACATAGAAAAACAATGTCAAACAAGTTTCTTATTAACAGGTTGTCATATTTATTTTTGAAATACAAAAAGTCCAGCCCGTAGGCTTATCCACAATCCGCCCGAAGGCTATCCAGCAATCCACAGGGATCACTAATCCAAGTTTCCGCCTGTAGACTAGTATGCGGGCCTCATGATCCAATCCCGAGTCACGTTAGCCTCTTGTGCAGAGCCCGGAAGGCAAGGGATTTACGGCCAGATCCCCCTTTAGCACCCAAGCATCCTCCTGCTTCAAGTAGTGCTCAATGAAGAGACCTCTCACGGAGGGTTCAGTCCACTTTCCCGGCACGGTTAACAACCCCCTTGGTTAGGGTCAGGCAGGCAGTCGGGGGTAGCTGAAGTTGCCTCTCCCTTCAGGCCATCAACTTGAAGTATAGATATCCATTCATCTTTTAATTCATTGATCAAACAAAGCCAAATAGTACTCTAAAATCTGTAGCAAGCACAAACATTTCCATTGATCATTTTTGCTGGCAGACTGCTAAAGAATGAATCCTTCCTTTCAAATGCATCCAACACTCAATCCGGGATCACTTGCAACTTGGCAAGATCCCCTATATCCTGGGTTAGGGCGTACCCTATTAACCCAACTTGGGTCTTATGTTCATCGGTTATTTTAGTTTATCGGCTGGTCTATTGCTTCTAAGCAATCTTCTTTACTCAAGAAAGATACTAAATTAGGATGATTATTCATCCTCTTGCAAGATAACTTGCGTAAGGACTTGCCAACCTCGTTGCGAGAATTTGGCCATTCCCTTGTGATCCAATCACAAGATCATATGACTCTACACTTGCTGCGCAAGTGTCGCATTGAACTATGAGACTTATTCTATTCATTGAATGGAGTCACGAAACAATCTCTTCCTGTTTACATTAGGCTGATGTCGTTAGACCTAGGGTTTCCAAGTTCCATCTTGTAAGATTCTTAAGGACAAACCCTAGCTCACTTTCCAATTACATTTCATTGTCCCTACATTTCGGTGAAAGTGGACAAGTATTTAGGATATAAGAGTTTCAGTTTTAGCAATACGTAACGATTAGGTTACGTATTAATTCCTAGTGAATTTCCTTGGAATTTAACTCATTCTAAACGAGTACTCCGGGGTTTAGGTGTTTAGGTTTGTGCCAATTTGTTTATCTCTTGGAGATAATTACGTTAACATTTCATAAACATATGGCTCGTTGTCTACGCATAAATTGATTTTTCAACCTTAACTTATCGATTAAGGTCAGGCATAGGTTAGATTAATTCCAACTAATCTTCCTATAACTTTGCGAACAAAATTCATGCTAAACAAGAACCTTTTTCTTGATAATTTATGCAGTTGACAAACGATAATTTCCTAGAGTTATGCATTGTAAGAATCATTTCATTCCTTGCACTTTCCATGATTATTCCTTGCAAAGAGGATATGGGTCAATAGTGTGATATGCAGTTTATACTTCTAGGCTTAAACGAAGTATACTATTTTAATGGGCATTAATCTAATTTTTAATTCATTTCAATGCATAAAGCTATTTGCTAGAAATGCATTTATGCTTCCTTTATTTTTGCTTATTTTATTGAAAGTATTAATGACTAAGTTCCTCCGTTGTGAGCATTTAGGATAAAAATATGTCTTATTTTCAACAATTAACCTTGCATGATTGAATTACAACAATAGCAAATAAAAATTAGGAAGGAAAACCTGGGCTTGGGGTGAGATATCCACGTGGATGCTTGGAGATGACCCTCCCGCAGCTGCGCCTTGGACTTTCTTAGGAGGCATCGCAATTGTAGTCTTTCCGTCGTGGAAGCAGCTTTATGACTCCTTTTCGAAATTCCACCGTGGCTTCCTTTGTGATTTTCCTTCTTAAGTTCCACCGTCCTTTACAAGTTTCTTTTGCTTCCCTTTGTTGAGACTCTTTGAAGGGATGGGCGTGTGGAGGAGGGAAGAACCACAGAAAGGGGTCTAAAATCCGAAAAGGGGGTATTGTGAAAACCCTCCACAAGTAGGGCTCATTTTTACACGGAAAAAGGGGCCTAATGGGGGTTCAAGGGGGGATTTTGAGGAGGGGAAAGAAAAAAGGCCTTAGGGAGCCCTTTAGAGGGATTTTAAGGACACGGGAGAAAAAAAACCTTTAGGTAAAAACCCTTATATGGGGGAAAAGGTCCTAAGGGAGCCTTGGAGAGGAAATTTTTTAGGGGGGGTTTCAACATGCCACAAAGGAAGGAGGAGCTAAAGGAAATTTAAAACACGGGGGGGGGGGGGGGGGGGGGGGGGTAAAATAAGACCTTTAAGAGGTTAAATTTTATTGGGGGGAAAGGGGGCTTTATAAAGCTTCAAAGGGAAACTCCAAGAAGAAAAAAAAACAGCCTTAAAGGCTATAGAAATGGGGCCTAATGGGATTCAAGGGGGAAAATAGGGGGGGTGGGGGGGGTTTGGGGGGGGGGGGGGGAACTAATCCCAAGCCCACAGGAAGGGGGCTTAGGGAGGCCCTCCTTGGAAGCTTCTAAGCTTCTAGAATCTTTGGCAATGTGGAGGGGGAGATTCAGATCTCCATGTGGGGCAAGGGGGTATAGTCGTCTGATGGCGACGACAGTGAATGCAAGGCGGCTCCTCCTTGGGCATCGGCGACGATGGGTAACTTGGCAGCTCTCGTCACCGCAGAGCGGCAGCCTCCTTGGTACATGCAACGATTTGGAGGGTCTCCCCTTAACTCCTCCTCTCCCTCAGACAACGGCAGCAATGCCTTAACCTCTCCCTTCCTCACGGCATCTCCGGCTCCATCTCATCCACCTCCCCAAGCTACCCTAGCAGGCTAGCCTCCCATGGTTTATATAGGGGGAGGGGATAGGATCCTCTCCCACCTGCGTGTCAATAGGCATGCCACAATGCCCTGGCAAGCTCTAGCAAGGAGCTTGCCTACTTACTAATCCCCTCTTCCTCCAGCTCGACAGTCGGCAGGAGGAGAGGGAAAATTAAAAAATTTTGCTTTTATATATAAAAATTTATCCCCGTGCTCTATTCACGCGTGAAAGGAGGAAAATAGAATTAGATCGTTACACAAAAAGAATTAGAAAATATAGAAGAATACTAATAGAGATGAAGTATGTTAGTTTCTTTTAGCATTATGAAAAAATATAACTCTAATAGACAAAAACGTGTACAAAATAATACATTCCTCTATGGTGCTCAGATCACCAATCTGATGCTTCCAATGGTTCCAAAAGGGGGGTTAAATACTAAGACACTTAGCCAAAATCCTGCCAGATCACTCCTTCTTCATCTCCCACTTTCGGAGTACTGTTCACTGCCTGAAAACAACGATCGCACGTCGCGCGATTTTGCTAATCTCTTTTTTTTAACATAAAATCCTCTCAATTTGGCTGAAAGCTACATGTTTTCTTTTACATGTCCTCCTAATCTAGAAGTTATCTATAGTTTTATGGATTTTTACAAGAGATAATATCTAAAATATCAAAAATTGACTAAAAACTTGTCAAAAAAATCAAATATTTTGAAGCATGGACACTAATACTAATGTTTAAAGTGGCATTGGCTCTCTAAATCTAAAAGGAAGCCACACTCTAGATTTTTTTACATGGTGTGCGTGTAGCAGCACGACAACGTGTGTAGAGGTCATGCTGAAATTTTTCTAGGATGTGGATTACTTGGGGTTGCCAGTTACTCAGTCGAGTCTGTGTCAGTTTCTTCATATTGATATCTTATTCCTACCCTGTTGTTTTGTAGGCATTTGTTTATGATTGTCTATGTGTATGGTGTGTGTGTAATCCATCTCCTCTAGTTCAGTACGTTCTGTTGGTGTCTCATGACTATTCTTTATTACTAGATTCAGATCTTATCAACAAAGCGGGATTAGCCAAGCTCATAGCACTTTTATTACTATTCAGGAGGATACTGATACTTGTGATCACTTTCTAGCCTCTCATAGTAAGAGGTTTGGCCCTACAAAGTAAGAGGAACAATTATCCAATTGATGCATAAAAGCTTGGGCAAGACTCTATCTTTACCCTATCGAGGAAGGGACTCTTTCCCTACTGGCTTGATAATTATTCTTAAATGAGGATATCCTTAAGTTGTTGCAAAAGTAGACACAAGATGTGTTGAACCCTAAAAAGGTTCTTACTACCTTCGACGGCATAAATGTCTCTACGATCTCTAATCCTATGTGGAAGCAGCTATGCCAATTTCTTTAGGATAGGTTTATGCCTACCAAGACACCCTCTAATTACCTTTTAAAGGAGTTGTTTATAGCTCTTCCAGAATGGTGTTGAAAGGCATAACTATTGATTGGATTTTCTACCTTTTGTCAAAGATGGATCAACACTTTGTCAGAGTCACAAGGGGTAAAGTAACTAATGTTACATTTGGTTCCTACCTTTCTGTCTTCTTGGCATGCATATGCTGCCCTTCCGAAGGAAGTTCCCTACCTTGATAGTTGATCCACCAAAAGCTCCTCCTTCTATTGAATACACTGATGTTTTCATTGAGAATCTTGATCATATCCCCCTTGTGGTAGTTTAGAGAAAACGCCTTAAACAAGTGGTTGAATCAGTCCTAATTCCTCCAATCTCCATTCATGTTCAATCTAGCAGTCGACTACTAGCTTTCCTCACGATGCAGAATCTTTTCAAAGCACATCATGATGGTACTCTAGAGATTTCCATTCCTTCTCTACAATGCTTGGTAGCAAGAGATGAAATTCCCTTCCTATGCCAAGACATCCAGAGTTCTATTGAGCTCTCAGTGCCTCTATCCAACAGCTCTATTCCTCTTGCTATGACGAAGTTCAACAAACCAAATAAGAGTTTACTAAAGCAAATGATGAGCTAGGTCCTGCTCATGAACAATTTTCTGATCTTTGTACTCAGATGGAGCAATAGACTAAGATCATTGATGCTCAAAAAATGGAAATTTCTAGTTTGCACACTTAGTTGCATGACACTAAAACCCAAGTGGTTAATGTGACTGAGGGGAGGGATAGATTGTTGAAGGAATCTCAAGAGCTTCAAGCTTTGATAGCTGCCTAGACAAAGGAGCTTAAATTAGCAAATATCACCCTAGAACTGAGCAGCATCCAAATTCAACAACTTAACTATCAGCTGGTTCAATCACTCTCTTCTTCAAAGAGTTCTACTGTATATCCAATTCCTTCTTTGTCCCCTATGGACTTCGCAGTTCTTCAATGACAAGCCACATTATGCCCTTTGTTCCAAGCTAAAGTGAAAAGGCTTCAGTCCAAGATGGACTTATTATGATGTTCATTTGAGTAGTTCCAGGAGTATGTTCCTCCAGATCACTCATTTTTTGTGCACTATTAGCTATAGAAGTTGGCCTTCTATATTAAGCTCTCAATTATGGATCTACCTCTTCTAGAGGATGGATGGAGTGGAGCCTGGTCTTCCAAATTATTGATTGAAGTAGTCCAAATGGTCTTTGAAGACTCTATGAATTCAAATACAATGGTGATGTCTTATATGTATTTGAGAGGTAATCCTAGACGATGAAGATCTAGCTTGGTATGTTGGGGATGTGGTCTTACAAGCTGCCTTGTACGTCAAACATTTAGAGTTGCTGATAGATAAGATGTTTCAGTGTTATTCCTCCAAAGTGGCTTCTTGCCCTAACACTTCATATCATACAATGATTGATTCTGTGATCCTGAACCAAAGATAGAATAAAGCCTCTATTCATGTGTAGAGCATTATCCAACTAAGGGTGGATCTTTTAGCCTATCTTTCCATGCAACATCACTTTGATTCATCTTTATTTGATGCTTACCATCGATGATCTACTTTAGGTTCATCCATTCCTAACTTATCTTATTATCAACAAACGGCCCATAGATATGATGCTTATTTTTTTCTTTATAAATCCAACTCCATATTTATTTTACCTCTCCTTTTTCAATGTCAAGGTGCCCCTTAAATTCTAATTTTTACTTTTTTCTTTCATTGAAGATCGAGTATTTTCCCCTTCTCTGTCTTGTTCTTTACCATCTATACACATTCCTTCAACTTTTCCTACTTATCAATTAACACCTTTATTAACCGATTCACAGAAATTCTCAACTAATCCCTCTTTAGCTCATTCTTCATTTTATGATTTTGCCTACCCATCTCTTCATCCTTTTTACATGTTCCTTTTCCATCTGCTACCACTTCTATTTCTTAGCCCCCTTAGTTGGTTAGTGGATATGCAGGGTTTGATCAGAAGATTCCTAAAAGAAGAAGCTAGAGTTCAACTTATTCTCTTACTAGACTGCAGATTAATTGGCCATTAATTTCAAGGGAGTGGATGACTACTAGTCAAGCATATCAAAATTATATCCATTTTGCTCAACAATATTCATCACAATCTACATATCCTTCCATGAGATTGATGGCTCACTTTGCTTGGTACATAGCATATATGCTTAGGAATTCACATAATGATTTAAAGGCCATTTCAAAGTTATGCATGAATGTCAATGTGAACATTGATTCCCAACAATTTGATATACTGTATTTTCATGCCTTTTGTTTTTCCTAGCAAATACCTTGTCTTGTTAGAAAGGATGTATTGCCTTCAATTTTTCCAAAATCCTATAAAAACTTTTGTAGATGAATTTTTATCCATGGATCGTTTTCATAATCACCAAGCCTTCAAGAGGGATCATCTTCACTGATACCTCTGGATGTATCTTTCATTATTCAAAATAATATATCACTCTTTTGGAGGTGCCATTCAGATGGTTGTTTTGTGTTTGTGTTGTGTTAATTTCTATATGTGATGAGTTCGTGGTGGTTGAATATTGGATTTGTTCGAGAGATATATTTTTGGAGATTCACAGTGATGGTGATGGTGGATGGACAATTAAGAAGTGAAGATGCAAAACCTCTTATATCGTTTACGAATTGTCATGATTTGCTGTTGTTTATAAGATATGTTAGTGGATAAAGGGTTTTCCTTTCGTTGTTTTTATTAGATATAGGTTATAAGTTGGGATCGTGGTTGGATGGTTTATTGAATATGCTAAGTAAGATCAAGTTGAGCTCTTTGATGAGCTTATATTTCCTTTTTCCTAGGTCATGTTTGAGGACACTCCCTTATTAAGTGTGGGAATATGTTGAATGTTGAAATGACTTGATTTTTTTGGTTGATTTTTGTTGTTTTTGAGGGCTGAATAGTTGATTTTTTATGGATTTTGAATAATGATTAGTAGTTTTGAAAGTGTTTGAGAGTGTTTTGGATTATTTTTATTATGTTTTGAAATATCATGATGTTTTTTAGTAGAGATATGACGCTCTATGACGTTTTGATAGATTCTATTGAGGTTCTAATTAGTTCTGATATCTTTTGTTTTGTTGTGTTTTTCTTCTATATGAAGCATGGAGTAATGATTGATGAAGGTTGAGATTTTTTGAAAGCTCATTGAACGGTTTTTGAATGTATGGAATGATTTTGGTATGAGTTATGTGGCTCTGATTTTTTTTGTTGACCTTCTGTAACCCTCTGTTGAGCTTGCGTAGAGCCTCTATTCTTGTCGCTATTCTGTTATGTATGCCTATGTTACTATTCTATAGAATGTATGCAAGTCTTTGGGAAATTTCTCTAGCCTTGGAAAGAGGTGAATGTAAGTTCAAAAGAGCTCAAGGGAGTGGAAGAAGTAGTTGTTGAAGACTCAAGAGAAGACTGGAGTGAAGTGAATGTGATGAGCTATGAAGAGTCACTGCAATGGCTTTAGTTATCTTTCATATCAGACACACCTCTTAGAAGAGGCATCCACGACCAAGGAAGGATTATTATGAGTGATTATTGAGTATTTTAGTAAGGATATGGATAGGTATTGGATTCACCATTTGGGTTCCCTACTACAATAAGCTCTTAGTATGTCTTCAATAACCTGGTTGATCTACTCTGTTTGACCATGGATTTGGGGATGGTAAGCAGTACTGAAATAGAGCTGGGTTCCTAGAGCTTTGAACAAACTCTTCCAAAATTTTGAGGTGAAAGGAGAATGGCGGTCGTTGATGATTCTTTGGGGTAGTCCATGTAAGACCTGAAATTTTCCTTAATGAAAAGTTTGGCAATATCGGAAGCCTTGTAATTGGTTTTTATAGGAATAAGGTAGATAACTTTTGTCACCATATCAATGACTACCATTATGGAGTTATATCCTCCTTGTACTGAGGGTAATCCAACTATGAAGTCCATGCTGATATACTCACATTTCATTTGAGGGATGTCAAGTGGTTGGAGTTTTTGTGGCAACTTGACATGCTCGGCCTTGATCCATTGGCAATTTAGGCATTCAGTGACATGCTTGAGTACATCACCCTTTAGTCTTTCTCAGTAGAAGCTTTTTTTTTACTATATTAAGAGTCTTAGCATAACCAAGATGCCTCCAAACAAACCAAGAGGGAACAATGCACTCATCACAAAGGCCCGAGGATGGATTTGGCGGCTCCTCTTTGCGATGGCGTCTCCTCTTCGCCCTCCTTACACTTCCTCCTCTTCTTCCAAATGGCAGCTGCGGCGACAATGAGAAGCTCTCATTCTCCCTCTTTCTCTCTTTCGATCCCTCTCCCTCTCAAATGCAAGATGTAGTTCTCTCTCCCTTTCGCTCCGGGTTTCGACCTGCTTTTTTTCACTTGAGTATCATCGCTATTTGCATAATATTTGCAAAAATAGCATTCAAATTTTGCAATGGTCTAAATCTGCCCCTTTGAATACACATCTCGAATTAATGAGACCATTGTATTTACAAGATGCATTAATTTAAGTAGCTCCCATAGTTCAAAAGATCAAACAAAGACCAAGGAATGCAAAAATTTGGAATAGAAACAATCAAAGTAAGGGCAACTTCCAAGGTTATGTAAAAAGAGGCCAAGGACAATACTAACCAAACATGACAAAGAAGGCCAAATCAAATCCTGTGGGAAGCTTTATATCCACAGAAAGGGGCAATGAGATTCCAAGGTGCTTCTATTACAATGAACCAGGACATTTCAAGAGGCAAGGATTGAAGCTTGGCCCTCGGGGAAGTTACTATATGTATATATTCTGCATCACATGCATTCACTCAAGGCCTATTTAAAAATATCATTATCTATGAATTTTTCTTGAATAAAAGATAACCCTTTTCTATTAAATCTACAAATAACCCCTTTATATTACACCCTTTTGTATGTAAAAAATTTATAAAAATATTATTTTAAAAATACCTTATTTGATCCCACATGATGCACACATACATTCATGAGTAACTTGCTCGAGGCTTGGCCAAGGTCACTTTCATAGGCAAAGCCAAGACGCAGGGAAAAGGTTATTGGAATAAACCTAAAGGAGATCAATAGACACGCCACTCTCAATAAGAAGAGTCCATATTTCCAATTCTTAGTAATTCAAACACCAATGGATTATCAAGGTAAACCCTTTCAAATTTTAATCGACTGTGGAAGTACCCACTATTTCGTATCACCAAGATGTGCAAAAAGACTAAGCATAAACACTATTCTTGCACCTAGATTGCTTATGGAGTTAGCAAATGGCAAATAAGTTCTATCAACGCAAGAAACTAGCAAGGTAGAATTTAGCTTGGGTGGTAATTCTTCCAAAACAAACTTCCGAATTATGAACCTCGGGGCTTATGAATGCTTGCTAGGAATGGGCTGGTTAATTCTACATAATGCCGATATCCATTGCAAAATGGGTCAAATCACATTCCAAAACTCAAAATGAGAACAAGTAACCACTTAGGAAGAAGTACGAAACCCTAAGGTTTAGCTAGCTAAAGCCTCTTGAAAGAGAAAGAGAGTGATGAGGAGAGAGAAAGACATGAAAGAAAGAGAAGCCATGGAAGCTGTGAGCAAGATGGGAGAGAAGGATAGTAATTGTATTAATGTGTCAAAAGATGTGAAAATTTACATTTCCTTTCCTTTTATACCAATGTCAGTGTGACATGGCATAATATCAATATTATTTTTTACACTAAATCCTTATTCCTAGCTTGTTACAACTATATACTTTTCATACTATAGCACAAGCATTGAATGAGGATCTCCGGATATGAAGGAGTATGCTGGAAGGAATTATGAGAGAGAAAGAGAGAGAGAGAGAGAGAGGCCTATTAAATGTGGCCACTACTACATTCTTGGTGGGTGGTGGGGGGTTCAAATAAAGTCAAGCATCTGAGGCAAAAATGGTTTTTCACCTTAGCTTCTTTTTCATTAGAAAAGCCCCCCCTTTTCAACCTTAGCATCTTTGTAATATTTCCACAATGAAATATTGAAGACCCTGGATCTCGTGCAAAAGCAATTCAAAGTAACTTCCCGCACCTTGGGCTAAGTGCTCCACCCTCGCCATTAGCAAACACCAGCCCCACATCGTGTACAGGAAGCCGTGGTTAAAAATCGTAGCCCACGCAGGAATACCCCTTCATGGGACAAAAAGATAATGGATTAAGTGCAATTTTTTTAATACTATTAGACCCCCTCCCCTTAAGTCGTTGCATGGCGGGGAGAGGGAGTATGAGTAATGGCATGGAGAGTCATGCACCCTGCCACGTGTGTAGCTACCCCCCCTTCTACCTATATGAACCCCCCTCCCAAGATTGAAGAGAGGGAGGAGGATCATGTGGTTCTACCGCCCCCTGCATCATCGTCATCATCATCATCATTACCATCATCATCATCTTCACCATCAGCACCGTCGTCATCTTCTCCATCATTATCCCCACCTCCACGTCATCCTTGTATCCAGAATTGGAAACTTCTACCTAAAGCTTCCTTAGCCCTAGTCCACCCCGTGCCTCCGGTTTCCCTTAAAACCGTGTCTTGCAAGGCCCAATTTCTGTACAGGGAAATAATCCCGGGCAGAAGAGACTTCGTAGCGTGTAAGAGAGACAAGAGGAAGTATGCTGAATTGAAATCTGCTACATCAATGGCTCCCAAGCAAAAGGTAAGAGGAGCACATGCGGGAGCTTCCACCCCGAGTACAAGAGTGGACAATGCCCCGATTCTTAATGCCTAGGTTCCGAAAATATTTTCGCATGGATAAGATGCTTAAAGCACGTTTTAAATCCATGTAAGGAAGCCTAAAATGCATTTGGAAAATCTATATATATACTCGTTCGATTTACAAGCTCATTTGCATGACTAGCACTTGCATTTCAATGGTCAAGGGTAGATGCAATCTTTTTGAACGTATGATGCCTATCTTAAAAGATGATATTGTGCTAAGACCGCGTCCTTGTTGCATCTCGCAAAGGATAGGGCTTATGTCGCATAATGCAATTATGAAATAAATTCTTGGTTGTGGCTCATGTAAAAGATAATCGTAGATGGTCACTAAATGATGGCCAAATAGGCGCAATGCATGGAAAGGAATCATGAACTTTTGTAAATTGCATGCGATAATGGTTACATTTTAGGTCGGGTTAAGTTATAAAGCACGGATTAAGGACTCATGGCATTCACTCATGCATGGAGTTCTTTTATCAAAGTTTGAATTTGAGAAAGGATGCATCTTCATATTAAAGCTTGAATTCAATGCATTAAACGTAGTGTTTATAAGAATAGTTTTGAATGTAATTCAACGTCACATAAGGCAAGGAAAAGAAAAGATCACTATAGATCCTATATTTGCAAAAAGGTCTATGGTCTTGAATTTGCATATTCGCATGGAATGATGCATCTCACCTATCTTGCAATTACTTACATCTTTTATGGGAAAGTACTTGCAAATTTCGAGAAAAGTATTTGCATCTTTAAAAAAGGAAAGATCATCTTAAATCATGGGTTGGTTAGATCAACTAAGTAATTCACGCATAATTGAGTAGCTTACATGAGAACCATAAAGGTATGATTAGTTAGCATATGACGATCACCTCAATGTGCTAGATAGGGTTAAACTATGTTAAAATTTTGCCTAGTATCACACTTAGGATGCCGATCGAATATTTTCGATCTCAAAGGTCCTACCCACATTCTCAAAATGTTAGGATTGTCTAATCACCCATGCAAGAATGATTTAGGGTTCTCTCTCTAAGGATCAGTTGACCAAATGCTAGAGTTTTGCAAGGAATCTAGGAACCTTAGGGCCAAAACGTTTATCGGCCTAGTAGGGTTAGGTTTTGAATTGGGTCAATAGGACTCCCAAACCCTACAACTTGATCAAAGGTATTCTTGACCAAGAATACAGTGTGATGGGAAAAATAATCCCACAACTTAGGTGCTAACACCTATCTCACGCAACAAGTTGCAACATCGCACGTTTTTGTGTCTAAATCACAAAATAGTATTACCACTCCTTAGAACAAGTTTGGCGAGTTCTAAGTACAAGTCTAATTTTCTAGAGGATGAATAGTCATCCTGCTACATCACCCTTTCTCGGGGGTGATTTGCCAAGTTAGGGTAATTATGAATTGCCTAGTAAGAAATTGACCAATCAAGTGAAGACAATGGGGTTGTCTAGGATTTATTGACCATAATATATGGAAACCTAAGGTATTGACAATTTGGGTTAGCAGGGTATAGACCCTAACCCAAGGAAAGAGGATAAACAAGCAACTCATCTTACAGAACCCTTGGGATCTTGCCAAGTTGCGATTGTTCTTGGATTGAATGCTGAAAGTATTCCAGGAGAAGGAATCTACACCTTAGCAGTTGGTCATGTAAACGACCACTGGAATGCTTGTGATTGTACACTTAGGAGCACTGTTTGTACTTCTTTGCTCAAGGAACTAATGCCGGAAAAATAGCTAATGCTTCAGGTTGAAAGCCTAGAGGGAGAGGCACTATCAGTTACCTTCGACTGTTTGCCTGACCCTATCCAAGGGGGTTGTTAGCCGCGCCTGGTATGTGGACCAAACCCACCGTGAGAGGTCTCTCTGTGGTACTGCTTGGAGCACGAGGACGCTTGGGTGCCAGGGGAGGCTCTGGCCGTAACTCCCTTGCCTCCGGATCCTGCACAAGAGGCCGATGTGACTCGATATTGGAACTCGAGGCCCGCATACTAGTCAATAGGCAAAACTTGGAAAAGCGATCCCTATGGATTGCTGGAATAGCCTTCAGGCTGGATATTTGATGTATTCCAAAGACTGATAAATAAATATCAAATGTTGAAAAGGAACTTGCTTGACATTGTTTTTCTGTGTCAGTGCTTAAGTTACGTGAAGGAACCGGTGAATTAATTTGGTTAATTAAGGAAGCTGTTTTTGCTTGTTAAACTAAATATGGTAGGTAATTAGATAACTAAAGCAACCCAAGGAAAGTGTGGTGGACATGACCCTGGGTCCGCCCTATGGAAGGGTGGTTCCAGTTGGCTAGGAACTTTTCTCAAAGGAATTGATAGCGAGGTAACAATGACCTAGAATCAATAAAAGCCAGAGTCCCAATTTATGCTGTTTTAGGGGAACGGAATGGGACTATGCCTTATGGGCACAGAGGTTGAGCTCTGCATCCCTCTCGTTTCCCATTCTCCTTGAACCAAGTGTAGTATAAATCCGCTTCGACCCTGATGTTTCTGCGTAAGTAGTTCGTCTGGGGCCCGACAGTAGTCACCTTCTAGAAACTTGACCATTAGGAAAACCCTGATTCAGGTCGGTCCTAAGTGGGAACGGCCAGAATGCTTCCACTTCGTGGCAGACTCGGGAAGACCTAGATCTCAAACCCGGTGACAATTCCTTGGGAGTTCCGGGTGGTACTTTCTAGACTCTCTTCCCGATGGGCTGCTAAGACGTGTCCTACAAGTAGACAGGGGGACATGTTACAGTTGGTATCAGAGCGAACCAACGAGATCTAATATTTAGAAGGAAACTTAACGAGGGGAAATAGAGGAATGTTGTCGTTAGGAACATTTCCTTACTTATGTATGCTGGCCTATAGAGTCGGGAAGCATGGAACAAATTCTTGGTGTTCCAAGTTATGTTTATGACTGCAATGCGTGCTTTAGATTATCAACGGAGGCTAGGCATGATGAATATTCTAGACCGTATCTACAATCCTTCACCCTTGTATATGGAACAGATATGGACAAGTGAATCAGGAATATATTACATAGAGACCCACCAACTTGCGTATCTTCACACCAACTTGAAGAGAATCAAGTGGATGGAGGATTTAAAGATTGTGAAGTTGTACATCTTTGTTGAGGCTCATGCAAATGCAACCCTACATGTCGGCGGTCAGAAGGTCAAGCAGAACAAGTATGTGTACAAGGAAGTGACTTGAATAATCCCTGCCAACAGAATCAAGGTGCTAGGATGTTATGAGAAGAACGGGTATCAAAGGAAGGGATACCCCAAGCTTCCTATGACATATCGATTCCTGAAAATCCATGACACCACTCCATATTATTACTCGGTTCCCGTAGCCGAATGTAACACAATCTTATTTTTCCCAAATTAATGTATCTGCTTGTTTTACCTTTTTGAAATAAATGTACTTGAAAGGGCTATGCCCACATGAATGAATAAGATTTTCTTAAATCACTATCTGCCATGGATGTAAGTGTTGGTAAAGGAGTTAAGTGATTAGGTCACTTGGCTAAAAGCTGAACTGGGCATATAAATGTAATGTGAGAAACGTTTAGCAAGTTTTTTTAACGTAAAGAATCTTATTGCCCAGGCGCAACCTCAAGTGCAGATTCCTAGTCCGACCACTGCACTAAATATGGCTATAATTCAAGAGAAGAAGTTCCTTCTCAAACAAATCAAGCCATCTGAATTCGATGGTAAGGGAAGGACCGTCCAAAGTGACGCCGAGGTTTGGATCAAATCCATGGAGGATTATTTCGAGGCAACAGGAACTGCACCCACTAACCAAGCGATGCTCACCAAACTGAAGCTTATTGGTGAAGCAAGACTTTGATGGAAGCAATGGTGCAGAGACCAAGGGATCTCGGAAGGGTTAGTTACTTGGGAGAAGCTTAAAAGAGCTGTGCAAGGGAGATATTTGCCACTTGCCTATTGCACACAGAAGATGAACAAATTCTATGAATTAAAGTAGCATGGTCTATCCCTGGATGCATACTATTCAAAGTTCATCTCTCTCTTAAAGTACGCACCACAAATGGACATGACAAAACAAGTGTCAAAGTTTTGTGCTAGGTTAAATCCACCCATTATCACCTGCTTGAAATCAATGCACCCAACAATCCTACAGGACACATCATTCGAGCTGCACCCATAATACAAGAGGTGCAGACCAAGCCAAGGAATAACAAGACTTGGTCTTAGAGGGATCAGAACAAGGGAATGCTTAGGTCTCAGGCCAAGAGAGTGCAGGGCCAAAACCAAGGACAAAGGAAGAAAGCTAGGGCCAACACTGTCAACAATTTCGTTCCTACACAAGGTAATGGCCACAAGCTCCATTGCTTTCATTGCAACGAGCCCAGTCATTTTAAAAGGCAGTGTCCCAAGCTTAGCAGAGGACAACGTCAAGGGCCAACCCAAGGGGCCACCCATGGACAAGGAGCCACCGTCAGGGCCAGAGAGAGAACCTCCTGTGTTGGCAACAAGGAGTTGAGTGATGAAGAAGATCCAACCATGGAAGCAGACATTGAGAGGGAAACAGTTCATGCCGCTCTTCACAAGAAAGGCCAGAATCGCTAATTCTCGGTGATTCAAACTCCTTTGGATTATCAAGGTAAAAGCTTCAAAACCTTGATTAATTGTGGCAGTACACATTCCTTCATTTCACGAGTCTTTGCAAGCAGATTAGGAATAACCACAAAAGATGCACCTACCTTACTTGTGGAATTAGCAAATGGTCGTTAGGTCTCTTGTACCAGGCAAACTGCTAAGGTGAAATTCCTACTGGGTGGAGAGTCAACTTTGATCAGATTTAGGGTAATGAACTTAGGTGTCCACGAGTGTTTGCTCAAAATGGATTGGCTAATACCTAATGATGCCCACGTTCACTGTGAAAA